>NC_058111.1:5930000-6530000 GCF_914725855.1 Thunnus albacares
AAGTGAAAATAATACAATGAAATGTTCATTTTTTTATTGTTTTTATTGGTTCTTCTCATTTTATTGTGTCTGTACGTGGCAAAAATTACCTGGAAATTCACTCAATTGCATTTATGATTTTTAAATATATGTCCAACAGCTTTAATGGTGGCTGACAGCCCATGAGAAGGTGAGATATGTAACTCTCCTTCATGTGTCCGTCTACAGGCCAGAAGATGGAGAGCTGGAGGAAGGCGAGCTGGAAGATGACGGGGGAGATATGGAGGAGGAGGGAGGCGCGCCCGCAGCTGGAGGAGGAGGAGGAGTCGGAGGAGATGGCGGCGACGAAGCGGGCGGAGGAGGCGAAGCGATAGGGGAAGGGGCCGGGGAGAGGCCCAGGCGAAGTAAAGAGCGCCACGCCAGCAGCGAATCGGACGACGAGAGATCCCACCGTCGCAAGAGGAAGAGGAAGAAAGAGAGGGAGCGAGAGAGGGAGAAGAGGAGATCCAAGAAGAAACGCAAATCCAAACACAAAGTAAGAAGATTGTCGACTACAAAAACTGAAAACTCAGTGACTTTCACCCTTCTGTTTGCATCTAGAAATATAAATCTTATCTCTTTCTATCTCTTCCTCTTCTTCTCTGTATCTGTTTGTTTCTATCTCTCTCAGCGTCACGCATCCTCTGATGACGACCACTCGGACTACAGCGATGACTCTGACTACTCTCCCAGTGAGAAGAGGAAGTACAGAGAGTACAGCCCCCAGTATCCCCCTCCTGTGAGTCTAAAGAGCAAATATAATAAGTCAAATAAAGCAATATCGGCAATATTTGCTAATTATGTTTTATTACGTTCACCCTTCTCCAGTCTCACGGCGGCTACAGCGGCTCAAAGAAGGGCAGCTACATGAAGATGGACAAGCAGAGCTACGGAGGCTACGACGATTACGACGACGACAACTACGAGGGAGAGGAAGAGGAAGACATAGGGGACGAAGACTACGACGACTTCACCAAGGAGCTCAACCAGTACCGCAAGGCCAAGGAGGGAGGAGGCGGCCGCGGCGGACGAGGTGGGTCGACGGCAGATCTTCTTCTTCTGTCTGCTAAATGTATGAGACTAAACACAGCTGATAAAGTTCCTAAACAGTCACATTTAAGGCCAGACGACGGTAAAGTCCTCTCTGTCTTTTCCTAAACTACAAAAATGTGAGCTCATTTGTTTAGACAAATAATACGCCGCCGTGTGACTAAAATGTCACAGCAGGTACACCGTGTGCTCGCTGTTTCGCTCGCCACAACACGGATTCATTTGCATAGTTTTAGAGAGACAAAGGAGCTTATTTGCAAAATGTTTCTTATCAATCCAAATTCCACAGATAAGTCTCTCCTGCCTCTGTCTCTGCTGACTCTCGTGTGATTTTTTTTTTTTTTGTCGTCTCTTTGTCTCGGCAGGGGGCAAAGGTCGTATGAAGAACCAGAGAGGCCGTGGAGGAATGAGAGGAGGGAGGAGGGGAAGAGGAGGCATCAGAGGAAGAGGAGGACGAGGTGGAGGAGGAAAAATGGGAGGAGATAACGACGACGGTGATGGTTACGGAGACGACATGGAGGTAAAGTTCAGAACTCCAATTGAAGTCTGTTTGCTTTGGTCAAACTCCAGGGAACAAGTTTTCAGCTTCTTTATTTGTTGTGTTTTGTATATTTGTTTAGTTGTTCAAATATATTTCACTTGAAACATTCCAGTAAACAAATACCACTTGGAGTAGTCATTTCCTTCATTTTCATGTGAGAAAGCAGGACCTTCTGGGTTAGATAAACACGTAGCATCTCTAGTGATTGTGGCTAATCGCCATTAGCTGTTCAGCACTGAGAAATGAAGCCTGTCCTCACAGGAAGAGTGATTATTTTACTATTAATAGAATAATACTCTGAATAAACTTGTCAAATAGTTTTGGTCATCACCTCGAGCCACTGCTAGTGTTCTCCTCTCCCAAAACAAATTATTATTTCAAACAAATGATGAAGCCTCTCTGAACCGTCTGACTACAAGCTACAATGTCTCTGAACCTTTAGGCTGCAGATTTACTCGCTGTTTAACCGCACGTTCAAGTAAACAAGCGGTTGCGTCATGAATGTAATTGTTCACATACTTGCTGATATACTTTGCGTGTTACTAGAGGACACACCAGAGAACTGAGGATATAAAAAGAACTTGCATGATGTAAAACCCGCCATAAAAAAACACAAAGAAGAAGAGGCATGATGTCAAAAAAATAAACATGGCGACACTCAAGGAGGTTACTACTCTGTTGATTCAAGCATGTTTGTCACTGTGCAGCAGGAGTGACACATTCAGATGCAGCTAATTGCAGATTTGGTCTATTAACTTGTTACTACAAGGAGCTTTCATTTAGTGTTGATAAGTTTGCTTATGTAGGTCATTTAGAGGCATCAGTATTAAATGGAGACTGACTTACAACCAGTTAAAAGTTCCTTGTAGTAACTTTGACAGATATTTAACACATAATATGGAAGTCAAGCCAGTAAACTCAACAAATGTTCAATCTGTCTTTCCAGTATGTCGATGATGATTATGACAACATGGGGGAGGATGACTACGACGATTACTCGAAGGAGCTCAATCAGTACAAGAAATCCAAAGACAGAGGCAGAGGTGAGTTTGGACCTCAGCAAACACAGGCCATGATGGGGATACATGGGGTACATTCTGACCCTTTGTCTGACAAATGTCTTTGGTTTCTGCACCAGGTGGTAAAGGTTGCCGCGGGCGAGGCAGAGGTAAAGGAGGGCGCGGTATGATCAGAGGAGGAAAGGGTCGAAACCGAGGCAGAGGAAGAGGTGACATGGGGAACGATGACGACAACAACGGAGACATGGACAACGGGGTAAGGTCGTCTGTAACTGTGTTATCAGAGTCTTCATACTGTAACTAAAAACACTTCTGATAATCTTAAGTAGGTTAAAGCAAAAGCTGCTTCACAAATGTTTCATGTCTCAGTGCCCCCAAGGTCAAATTCCTTTATATTTATTAGACTTGAGGAATAAAATGATGTGAATCTTACTTATTGCTCAACACTTTGCTCTCTCCTTCTGTATGTGTGTGTGTGTGTGTATTTTAGGACGGAGGAGGAGGCGATATTGGACCAGGACCAGGGAGGAGGAATCAGAATGAGAAGCACCAGGACAAGAAAGGAAAGGCCATCTGCAAATACTACATCGAGGGTAGATGTACCTGGGTAAGATGGCACACACATGTTCGCCGCACATTACAGGAAACTTGATTTAGACTCACATTTTTTAATATCTATGTGTAGGAATCCATGTGTTGTACTGTGCAAAGCATGTTTACAAAAAATAAACAAACAAATAATATTGATTGTTATGATTGTTATAATATTTATCATGGAAGTCCAGAACAGTAGTGGCACTTCAGTTACATGCAAACAAACTCAATAACAATCAGAGATGACGGAAGCCACGTGGTGTAAGTTGCTATGGCAACAAACAAACATGTCACACAGCGTAAAAGTAACAGGAATCCCACAGCCGTAAACCGTATGTCTGATTGAGATTAACTCATAATAACCAGATAATACTACAGAGCAGCTTCACCACTTTGAACCCAACAAGAAACTAATGAAAAGTTGGTGTTTTTTTTTGGTGCTGAACACTTGACACCCAAGTATGACACCCACAAAGTGACAAAAACAAGCTCCACATGTCTCTGTGTGTGAGCTTGTGCAACAGAGAGAGAGAGAGAGAGAGTTACCAACGCAGCAGCTGTAACAGTAAAATACAATTATGTAACAAATATATATCACCGCTGTTTCACAATTAATCAGATAAAACTCGCCCATCGCTGAGCTCAGTAAACTTCCAGTAAGAGTCACAGTTCCACCTTCTGAACTACACACATAATTAACTCACATGAAGCAACAAATTCATGATATTGTTCCTTTAAAATGTGAGTCTGAGTCACAGTTTGTGCTGAATAGCAACAGGAAATTATGTGATTTTGACACATTTTTTAATGCTACAAGTTTGCTGCTAGTAAACTGAAGCGAGATGCAAAGATTGATGAGCGAGTTTAGGTTGAATAAATACCAGGGGGACCCGCTCTATATTTAATATCAAACTTTCTCAGCCGTGTTGCCTCAGACACATATTTCATTATTCCTTTTTTCGACCACCAGGGGGACCACTGCAACTTCAGCCACGACATCGAGCTGCCCAAGAAGAAAGAGCTGTGCAAGTTCTACATCACTGGATTCTGTGCCCGAGCCGACCACTGTCCTTACATGCATGATATCCTTCACTGCTGACTGCGCAGAGACCTTTTATTAGGGGGAATTCTGGGTGTCTGGGTCTGAAGAGCATCTCTGAATAGGGAGAAGTGACAGTAAAGCTGCTGGTTTTCATCATATTTTAGGTGATAAACTGCAATATAAACAGTGTATAAACAGTGTGTGATAAAAGAGAATTGACAGTGTTTAATTTTTAACAGGATGAAGTTTTTTATGTAACAAAATTTCAGTTTTCTGTCCAGTTTTTTCGAGTGTTTCACCTTGACTCCCATCTCTACGTGAATTTCCCTGTAAGCTGTTTCACACCACAGGAAACTGTGTCAACGGCGATGAGTGTATGTTCTCCCACGAAACCCTCAACGACGACACTCAGGAGCTGCTCAACAAGGTAGTACCTGCTGATCCTGTACCCCGTCCTCTCAGCTATTTGATATGAACTCTGTAGATCTTTACAGGATCTGAAAATATTTATACATTCAAGTTGTTTAAAGATCTTAAACACAGTGAAATACAGCTTTTATACAATTTGCAGATGGACTCAAATCAACAGAAATCCTGTGTTTGTTTGTTTGTTTGTTTTACAGTTAACATGATAAAACATTTCCGATAAACTAATCAGTAGATTTTTGTGTGATCTTGTTTTTCTAGATGCTGGCAGAGGACGCAGAAGCCGGCGCCGAGGACGAGAAGGAGGTGGAGGAGCTGAAGAAGCAGGGCATCAACCCTCTCCCCAAACCCCCTCCTGGAGTCGGCCTCCTCCCCACCCCTCCTCGGCCCGTTCCCGTAGACACCAACACGGGGGCTGGGGATTTTGGATGTCCTGCGGCGGGTGACTTCGGGGGTCCTCCTGGACCCAACCAGGTGCCCATCGCCAACAAAGGTCCCCCAGGACCGGGGCCTGTTCCCGGGCCTAACCCCTGCGCGGGTCCCCCTGTCCACGGCCCTGACGGAAGTCCCTACCAAGGAGGACCCCCAAATCCCAGTGGCCCTCCTCCTCACATGGGCCCCCCACCTCCTTGTGGTGGAGGCGGAGGCGGCGGGGGGAAGAAGATCCCCTCGTTGTTTGAGATTAAAGTTCAGCCGACGGGACAACTTGCTCAGAAACTGGCTGTAAGGTGAGCGATCGGATATCAGACATTAAATATGAAGAGGAGTTTTTTCACAATTGTTGAAATGTGATAATGTTCTTATGCAGAGGGACGAAAGGTGCAACAGTCAAATTCTCATTTATAGATCATTAAAACAGAGACTATCTTTTGAATATTAAATACTCCCATCCAGAGTCTTAAAAGGTGACCCCAGCTTGGATTAACAGCAGTTAAAAGGCTCCAAAGACAGATTTTTATTGGCGTTTTCCTTTTTAATGTAACACTAAATTAAGAAATGAACGTTCAAATTAATAGCACTGCTAAAACTATATTTTTACAGTGTAAGCACATGTAATTATAAACCTCTAAACACCCTGAATATGCAGTGTACGTCATGATTTAATGTAATGTGAAACTACATGTTAAAATATTTCAAACGTTTTTATTTAATAAACCCAACTAGATAGATCTGGTTTAGACTACAGACCCTCATTGAATTAGTCCCCGACCCGACTACAGTAAACGTTTTCATATATTCTCTAACTGTAACTCCTGCTCTCCCTCCTCTATCAGGAGCCAGACGCCCAGCGGCAACCAGGGTCAGACCGCAGCACCTGGACCGCAAGGAGCCCCCGGTGCCCCTCCTACCCGATTCCCGGCCCCGCCAGGCATGATGCCCCCCGACATGCAGAACATGGGCCCGAACCTCGGGATGAACCAGGGCCCGCCCAACATGGGCCCCGGCGGACCGCCCATGATGGGAGGATTCGCGTCCGGTGACGGCCCTCCGCACGGAGGTGCTATGCCTCCGGGTCCTCCTCAGGGTGGAGGAAACTTCTTCAATAACTTCTTCAATCAGCAGGAGGGGATGGAGATGGAGGGAGTGGTGCAAGAAGGTGAGAAGGAGTTTCAGAAATCAAACTGAAGGAGTAAGTAAGGAGCTAAACAGTATTTTTCAACCGCTCTCGTTGTTCCCTCTCAGGTGACAACTACCAGGGTTTCTCCGGCTTGGACGAGAGAGGAGGCGCAGGGAGTTTCGGAAACCAATCGGGTGGCCAAGAAGGCTCTGCTAACGGAGCGTCGGCCAATCAGGGAGGGATTTCTGTGCCCGACTTCCTGCCGCCGGCGCAGCGCGTCCTGTTTATGAGGATCCAACAGAAGCAGCAGGAGGAGGAGGAAAGAGCTCGTAGGATGGCGGAGGGAGGAGCAGAGAAGACGAGAGACACTGAAGGTAGAAGAAAACCATCTGCACATGTGTTTGCTCATTTCTTGGTAGTTTTGATATGTAGTCATTTGTCTTAAAACTTCCCCTTTCATATAAAGTTCCTCCTTTATGGCTAAACAGTAAATTTACGACATAAAGTCACTCAGGGGTCATCGCTAAAGGGTCTAGATTTCATACAGGTTTTGTCCTCCAGTGAGGATAAGTTCCCGTTATTAAGTCTTAAGTTTTATTTGTACAGCCCAAAACGACTGCATCACTATGATTAAAGTGATAATTCAGTCGACATCCTACATTAAGTATCAGTTTATTATCCTTATGTCCCATATTTTACGCCTCTTATCTACAAAGCATGCTGTGTAATTACATGCAGTTAACTTGAATTTCAAATAACAACTGAAGCACTGAAACTTAAACAGTGACTACAGCCTCTGAGGTAGGAATATGTGTGAATACAAACAAGAAATCGACTTTTGCCTCAATATTTGAGTTCAGCCAGATGTGAAACTCATCAAATTTGCTCAACAAATTGCAACTGATCCCAGTAGATTTAGCTTTTTGTGAGTCCAGTATTATCCCTCCCCCCCCCCCCCCCCGCCCCCCACTAATATTAAACTACTGATAACATTATTGTAACATTTATCTGGATCAACATGAGTCCAGGCACATTTCCCTCAGGGCTCGGGGGGGTTTCAACCTGCAGAAAAAACATATCAGAAACACTGTATAGCAGACCTCATTTAACTTACTATGAACTGAATATTAATCTCTATAAATACAGCAGGGCCTCCGTGTGTTATAGACGGTGTCTGATTAATACATCTGTACTTTAGCTGCAGGAAATAACATGAGAAGTCTTTCTGTGTGTATAAATGAACATGAAAACCAGCTGTATGACTTTAATATGTCACTGGACATGTTCACATTTTAGTTTTTTTGATATTTTATATTATTTGCATGTTTATTTATATACCAGACTATAATGTAGGTACTCTAAATGCACTTTCCCTTTACAGAATATTAATGCTGTAATCTTCAGCAGGAGTGAAAATGTCTTCAGAGAGATTTTGACCTAATTTACTGTAGAGATGTACTGGTTGTTTAACTCCCAGAAGCCAAAGTGCTGATTCCTCAGTGGGAACCAACATGAAAGGGAGTCTGAAGAAAGTTTTTATTTCTGTTACAGCAGAATAAACAACATTCAATCTGCACAAAACTTGGAGAATCTTTTCTAACAAACTAACACTGAAACATGTGTGTCCCTCTTCCCAAGGTGACTCAGGGAACTGGTACTCCAGTGAGGATGAGGACGGCGGCGGCAGTGTGACGTCGATCTTGAAAACGCTCCGTCAGCAGACCCAGGTTCCTCAAAAATCCGACGGGCCCCCGAGCGACCCTCGGCTCCAGAAGGCATCTCCTGCCAACCCTCCGGCTCGCCCGGCGGACCCCCGCTTGGTCCGGGACCCGCGTCTTGCCCGTGTCGCGGACTCGGCCCAAAGTTCTGATTCCACCCACTCCATGCCCGCTCCATCTTCCTCTGGGCCGCCTGCGGACCCCAGGTTAGCCCGGCTAGCTGCCGCTACCTCAGCTGGATCCGCCTCCCATTCGCCTCCCGCTCCTAAACAAGAACCGCCTCTGATCTACAAACCGCCGCCTCTCACAACCCCGGCGGTGGACGAGGAGGAGACGGAACGGGTTTTACGAGACAAGCCGGTGCCGATTCCTCTGGACCCGCTCATGGGTATGGCTCTGAGAGACCCGCGCTCGCAGCTGCAGCAGTTCAGCCACATCAAGAAGGATATTATTCTCCACATGCCAGCCTTCGCCAAAACCATCACCTGGTCGCCTGAAGATCTCCTCCCGCTCCCTATCCCTAAGCAGGACCTCCTCCCGCTCCCGCCAGGCATTCCTCCCGTCTCCTCCCTAGACCCACGTCTGTCCCGCACCCAACAGCAGCTCCATCCGACCCTCCCTCACTCGCAGCCTCCTCCCGTACAACCTCCCCCGTCCTTCGAGCCCCCCACTCCCTCCTCCTCTACCTCCTCCCTCCCAGACTTTGAGCTGCTGTCTCGTATCCTCAAGACTGTCAACTCCAGCCCGTCCCAGACGCCCTCCCCTCCTCTCTTACCCACCCCCGCTCCTCCTATGTCTCTGCTGGGTCCACCACCTCCCCCCGTGCCTCCCACACCTGCGGAAAAGCCCGTCGACCCCCGCGTGGCCCGTAAAGGCCCCACAGATCCCCGTCTCCAGCAGCAGAAGTCGTCATTGAAGCAGCCGTCGGATCCCACGCCTCCTCCTGTCTCCTCTGCGCCTCCAGCGACGACGTCTAGCTCCTCCCCACCCACCATCGCGCCCTACGACCCGAGGCTTCTCTCCTCAGGTGGGGCAGGGCGCGGTGTTGGGACCGGGGCACCAGGGGGAGCCAGCGTGCTGAGCAGCATCAGTCTGTATGACCCTCGGACTAACAAACCAGGCAGCCCTGGTACCAGCAGCGGCTCCCCCAACTCAGCCAGCACAGAGTCCAAACCCAGTGACCCCACGACGGGTAAACCCAAGTCCAAGGAGCCCCTGTTTGTTCGGAAGTCCGCGCTGGACCAACCCGAACCGGAGAAAAGTGGAGAACAAGGAACCGATAGATACAACAGCTATAACAGACCCCGGCCCAAGCCCGCACCTTCGCCTAACTCCACGACACAGGGAGGTCCCGCTGCAGCCGGGGCAGCCGCCGCCGCCGGAGGTCAAGGTGCTCCCGGAGCTGCTGCAGACCAGGGGCCCGCAGGCGTCCACAACCTACCAGTGTCCTCTCTATTCGGCGTGGTGAAGCAAGCGACCAAGCCCGGCGGGACGGGGAGTCCGTTTGGAGGAAACAGTCCGGCGCAGTCCGACCAGGCGGCCACGGAGCAGGACAACGCCTCGCTAAAGGACGTTTTCAAAGGCTTCGACCCCACAGCCTCGCCGTTCTGCCAGTGACCCCCGACCCGTCGGCCATTGGCTTGTTTTAACTTTTTTTTTTTTTTTTTTTTTTTTGGATTCTGAACAGATCCTGCAAGACTGGTTAAGAAGATAAACTTTTGTGATCAAACTGACGCCACACGACATGTTTCACATCTACACACACACACACACACACACACACACACACACACACTTTACCACAGTGTTGCAGATTCAGATTCTATAAAAGACTTGTGGGTTATGGGAAGGGTTCAAAGTTAAATCTCTAAATCTCTATTTTAAACAAAACGTATTGATGTATAAATAAATGTATTCTGTTCATCTCAATGCTTAATGAAAACAGTTATTCAGAAAGCAGCAAAAACACATTTATATGGAATGAGCATTTTAGCGTCATGTTGTCATTATTCCCTTCATTTCATTTCCTCAACTCTCATATTTTATTTTGGTAAACCTTCTCCTCGTCTTTAAACTGGTTTTTGCTCATCAGTATTTTTGGGCAGTTAAAGTTTAAAAGGTCTTGACACCAGATGAAAAGATGGGATATATTTTTATCTCTCACTCTTTTTTTTTTTTTTTTTTTTCCAACAAAATGTTTATGTGTACGGGACCCTCAGAGGGTCACGGCGAGATTTTTTTTTTTTTTTTTTTTGCATGCGTTCCATCGCTATATGTTTTGCATTACCTCGCGATATTTTGCGTTCCCTCACAATACATTCTGCAGTTTTCTCGCAATACTTTTCTTCTTCTATTCCAGGAGGAATTACTTCTCAAAGGGACCAAATTTTATCTGGCATATTGACTCTTCAATCAATCAGACGTCTCCTTTTACCTCAGTGAAACCTCTCTGGGATCCAGCTCTTTCAAAATAAAGCTCTTTTCTTACTCGTAGGCCACATACTCTCTTCCTTTAGAATACATCTACCTGTATACGTGCAGTCATCTTGAGCACAGTAAAAGGTCATAAATGGTCACTAATTACATAACTATGCCTATTGAGCAGTAGTACTATATCAGCCCATTTCAAAATAAAATTCAATGAGCTGATCCATACTGGGGGGGGGGGTTGCGCTGGGAGTAGCTGAGCAGAAATGGACGTATGACTTAGAAGGAAGAGAAGAAGAAAAGTATCGCGAGAGAACTTAAAATTTATGTCGAAGTATTGTGTGAGAGCGCAAAACATTTTACAAGGTAACGCAAAACAATGCGAAGGAACACACACACAAAAAAAAAATTTTTTAAAAATCTTGCTGTGACCCTCAGGGGACACCGTAGATTTGTGGTGTTTTTTGTGTTTAATAAATTAACAGCACTGAGGCAACTCCTTTCGCACCGTTGCCCATCCGAGACAAAAATTTTGCCCTCTAAACCACTGCCTTGGCATTCACTGTCCTCTTTAACCTCCATGTAAACGAATACCTACACTTAAAAATCTATTTTTTTCTTTTTTTTTTTTTTTTTTTTTTTTTTTTTTTTTTAGTATTTATTTTTCTACTTCTTTGCAGTTTGTCAGGTTGTGTCCTCTGAGGGCTGTATCAATGTTTTTAATGTATGTAACTCCTCCAGATGTTCATATACTGTCTCATGTATTTAGCTCTTATCCAAAACAGGCAACTTTGCTGTTACAGGAAGTGACCTGTGACCGTTGCCTCTCTAACCACTACGCCACTGTTGTTGTTGTTGTTGTTGTTGTTTTTTCCCCTCATTTTTTTTCCCCTTTTAGCAGGCTTGTTGCTAAAGGGAGAAAAGTTTAGTCATGTCGGTCTGTGAAAATAGAGAGTATCCACCTCATAAATGACATCTTCTGTAGCTTTAAGGTAGAAGAGATGGCTGCTCAGACTGATGACAGACACATTACCATGTCTCTCTCCGGTGGCGGCGTTTAGTTAGCCATTGGTTAGCCATAGCATCGGTAGTGTTGCAGGGACAAGTTTGTGTTTTTTTTCTCTGCTGAAAAGGTGACGTCAACCTGTATTTAGCCTTGATCGTTACACACTTTTCAGTTTTTTTTTTTTCTCTCATCATTTGTTTCACCTTGATCAGAATAGGGGACACTTTGATTCACTGAGTCAGAATTTATTGTCTAGCTTTTAGCTATTTTTGTTTTATTTTAATTAGTTGTTTTGTTCCGAGTGGAAACGAGAACATAACAGAGCACGACTGCAGGACGTTAGCGAGCGGTCGGTGAAATGGAATAATAATAATAATATTTCCTGCCGCACAGCATCAATTTATTTAAGCATCGAGATTTTGGCTTTAGTGGCTGGTGGGCAGTGTGACAATCATAAACTAGACTTGGACCTAAAATTCAGAGCTTTCATGAATCTTGCATTGATCTGTGCGGGTGCTTCCTTTACTGTCAGCCTGAGATCTGCAGAAAAGGAGTCATAAAGTGTAGAATTTAGCGGCGTCTAGCGGGGACAGACTTTGCAGAAATGGAATAAGATTCATATGTTTTCTTAGTGGATAATCAAACTAAGAATCGTCACCTTTCATGAGCCCTTTATATAGTTTCTACATAGTTTCGTGGCCACCGTCGGTTCTCCTACATGCTTGGAAGGATGAGGGGTTGCAGTCTGCGCCCTCGCTGCTAGATGCTACTAACTCTTCCACACTGATCCTTTAACCTGTGTGTTTCCACAGACTGAACATGTTTTTTTCTCTCTCAGGCTTACAGTAGAATAATCGCACACTTCATGGTTAAATTATTCATTTAGGACTGACTCACAGTTTTTGTCCAGAACCTCCCTTCCTAGTTTCTACCTTCTTTTTTTTTTTTTTTTTAACCATAATCAGTTGAAGTCAGAAGTGAGTGCAGCGTTTGTATCGTGGGGTGTATGTGTGAGGATAAGCAGTTGTTCCCGTTTTTTTTCACCTGACGAGCCGGTGATGTCATCTGCGCGGCTTCGTTTTGGGGAATCTGAAAACGTGGCGTCGCTGTAGTGGAGCTAACGGAAGTTTGTTGGTTTTCTTGTTTGTTTTTTTTTTGACTTCCAGAAGGTTTAAGATTGTACAACAACAGTCAGGATTGTCGTTGACCGTCTTTTTGTAAAAAAATGTTGATCATTTTAATTTATTTTTTTATACTTGGGTAAATATACTTCCTCACTTTACATTTTTTTGAACTGAGTCATTTTAGATGTCAGGAATATGTGATTACTGCTCACCTCAGTGGGGACGCAGGCAGCCTGTAAACAGTGTGAAGAAGAAGAGGAGGAGGGGGAAAGACATATTTTTTTATTTGGTTTTGTGTATAAAGATTCAAACTAACAAATTCAATATGAGCTCACTCCTGACAAGCCGTGTTAGGAGAAATGAGTGTCAGCTATAGCAAGCGTGAAAGTTATTGTTGATTTATTCTTTCCTTTTTTTTTTTTTTTTTTTGGCTTTGTTGGTTTGTAAATTTGTTTTATTGATTTTCTTTGCTATGTAAATTAGACCAGTATCTTGTCTTTGGAGGGGAGGAGTTTTCTAACTGTACACTGTAGGTGAGGTTGTCACAGTATTTAAATAAAGTTGATACATCATCAACCAGTTAAAACTCTTGTTTCTTTGTATTTTTTTATTATTACCTCAGCTTCTTTTCATTTGTCCAGTTTATATGTTCTGACCCGTTTTGTTGGATGGATGACAGATGAAGAGGCTGTTGACAGGAGAAATGTTTAAAGTCGTCACGTCTGTCATCGTGGCAGCCTATAATAAAAAAAAAAAAAACCCTTTGTTTGATTTTGCTCCCTCGTCATCTAAGACATACAGTTTGAATGGGGCCGTTCAGTGTCTTCTGAATACACATTGCTGAAATGCTTATTTTAATCCACTTACGTCACTAGACGGGTGGAGTTTAGATCAGGACAATTCATGCGGGTTGAAGCCGTGGTCACTGAACTGACCTTTCTTTCCTGTGACTAAGTTTTCTTCCCATTGTGCTGACGTGATCTGCCTATCTGCTTCTCAAAGAAAAATCCTGAATTATTTGGAAATGCCCTTTTACCCAGAACTAATCTATCTCTTCATGTCTCAAATAGGAAGCTCGTTGCTGTCAGCGGTTCTGATATTGTTCCTTGCTATCTTTGGGCATCTCAGGCCTCCAGCGGTCGAAAGCCGTCGTGCGGCTCTTGGCTCGGTCTCTACGGATTTGGATCAGCACCCCAGCAGCACGCAGCCTGTTTCCTGGTTTGCTGCGATCCTTCGGTGATTCACTTCCTGCTCCCCTCCCATCCTGCAACGCTGGCTCCAGGAAGACAAACTATTCATCCAGTACCTCAAAGGTTTCCTGCCAGTTTACTGGGTACTCCTATCTAGCTGCGTGTCGTGCCTCTTTTATCCCCCCTGAGCAGCTGTAATTCATAACGGATTCCACAAGATATGAGATACACAAATGAGAAAAAAATTGCTGCAAAGGGGAAAACATCAAAGATTGAAAGATGCTTGATGCTTGAAACTGGGAGAAAAAGTATCATCTGAGTGTGGATAAGGATGAAAGTAGATAACAGACATGAACACCCAGCACCAACCATGAAACCAGATAAAAGTCCCCATGTTGTACTTTCCAAACCACAACATCACAGGACGTAGTGTGTAATGTCACCTGTTGAGTGAAGGATTAGTTTGAAGGTGCGCCCGATAAACTGGAAATTCAAGTAAAGTCATAACAGCTAATGATAAAAGCTGACATCATAGAAGAGTGTGCAGGTCTATGTATACTGTATGCACTGTTGTATTACTCATTTCCTTTCTCACAATGGTTCCTTTAGACACACACACACACACACACAAATCCTGTAGACGTCTATGATTAATCCAGGTGGATTCCTGCACTGTGTAACCATCACCTGTCTGTCTGTGGGTCACATGATTGATAGTGTTGCTCTGACTGTCATACAGGACGACATCACAGCTGATACTTACTGTATAACAACAGATGTAGTGCCGAATGTTTAGGATTCTCAACATAATATAACAATTATCAGAGATGAAAAACTGAAATTCAACATGTTTTGACTGTAATTTAGGGTTAATTTGTCTTCATATTCTTTATCTATATTTGTTTATATGGATCTTTCCTTGAAATACTGAGGAGTTGTGTGTTCACTGTATCTTTTATCAGTAATCTGCTTAGCTTCTCGTTTCAGGGAAGCTACCTGTGGCGAGTGTATATATAGAAGATCTGATCCTCTTAGGATGACTTTGGCTCGGATTTGGAGATTGACAGCTTGTCAATCGCGGTGCTGTCTCTGCACTCGTGGGGGCGCCGTGTGTGAATACCGATGCTGAGGGTTTGCGACACCCCGGGCTGCACCTTCTGTCTTTCTTTTTGAAAGATGTGTCATGTCTCTGTCTGTCTGTCTCGTTATCGTGGGAATCAATGCTTCATAACATTTTAAAGATTTCCCGCATGCTGCATTTAAGAGAGAGGAGGACATTCGGGTTAAAGAAATAATGGAGATTTATTCCAACCAGAGGGAAGACAATTACTTTTACAGACTCTTATTCCCAAAAACAATTTGACAACAGTATTTAACAGACAGCTCAGCTTAGGCCGTAATCTGCGTCAAACAGAAAATGAAAGTAAATAACTCATTGTTTCCCTCCTAACGCCCACACCCTCCAGTCTAGGATGCGGTCAGTCTGTCTCTGTGAGCTGCTTGTTGTAAGCTGCGTCTGTTAAATGCCAAAAAATGTATAAATGTAAATTCTTTCCTCTTGAATCTCTATCTGTCTTTTTCTTATTATGTTGAAGGAGCTGAAAAGAGTTCGCTGGAGCTAAATCGTATAAGTATACCATCCAAAACTCACTCATAGTTAGGATAAGATACATCCGATGAACAATATTTACAAAATATCTTTGTTTTACTCAGCTCTGTAGGCTGTTTTATCATCCTGCTGAGCAGAGCAGGAACTGTGCGTACTGGAGAAGATAAAAACACATCATATATCACCAAAACCGCCGTGTTGTGACTTGATCGTTGTCAGATCAGTAGGAGGTCCACATCGCTGAGGGTGACCTCAAATGTCAGATGTTGTGATGTGTCAACTGACTGGATTAGTACTTTAAATGACTTTAAAACCTGCTGTACATCCAGCGTGAAATGTACACTGGACGAATCAGATCTTTATGATCAGCAGCAAAAGTGGAAACTTCCTGTCAGTCTGACAGACTCTTTGAAACGTCGGCTGTAATTGTTTGTTTGTTGTCAGGAGATAAAAATTATGTAACAAATGTTGTTTGTTATGTGTTCATAGATTTTTAAAAGAGGTCCATATTTTGGATTTTGCTCGATTGAGAAATTTACAAAATGTTTCCATCTATAACCCCAAACTTTTCAAGTATTTATTTCAACCTAGATCAAATTTATATGATCAAACACCTGACAGTGAAATAAAACCTTTATTTTTCTTAAGATGCTGATGAGATGAGAATTATTCCTTCCTTAGGTTTGATAAATTCTTCTTAAGCCAGTTCAGAAATCAAGAGCTAAATGGCCGCCATGATATCAAGGCGGTTTGTGGACTTTGATCCATCCATCCATCCATTTTCCACCGCTTATCTGGGACCGGGGGGTCACCGTGGCATCAACGCCCTCCAGCTCCTCCTGGGGGATCCCAAGGCGTTCCCAGGCCTGGAAAGATAATCCCTCCAGCATGTTCTGGGTCTGCCCTGGGGTCTCCTGCCACTTAGACGTGCCTGAGATGTCCTAACCAGATGCCCACAAACCACTTCAGCGTGGACTCTGATGTGACTGTTGTGCTTTCTGATGTTACTAATCTTACTGGAATAACATCAACTTGCTTTGATATCTTCTTTTTGTCTGCAAAAACACCTCAGAGTGAGCTGGAAACATGAGCTGCAAACTCATTTTCAGCTGGTGTGAAAAACAAGATGCAAATAATTCTTAAGAGTTGCATTTTCTCACCAAGGAGCACCAGGCGGGTGGGGTTTACTACATCAGTTAATATCAAGTTGTCAATCACATAACAGTACAATGACTTCCTATAATTTGCAAAGCAGATCCGCTGTTTGAGTGACTGATCAAGTGCATCGTTGAAAGTCTGAAAAAGATCTTTTTAACATGATTTCCATCAACTTTTGCTTCTTTTACTTACTTTCTTTATCTCGCAGTTTGACTCTGGTGGGTTAAGTGTTACTGCGTCTTATGGACAGTTTCACAGAACCTCTCAAGTCATCAGAAAAACACAATTTTCTTTTTTTTTCTGTTTGAGATGCAGAAATCAGAGTTTACCGACCGTGAGAGAGACTCAGATAGAGAAAAAAAGACTCGACAGTGTTCACTGTGACCTTCAGACACAAAGTTTCTGATGAATAGATCAGCAGTCTGAGGTTGAGATGAACAAACTGACATCACTGTGTTGGTATGTATCTGCTCAACATGTGACAGGGGCCTTTGTGATTTGCCTGTGTGTGTGTGTTCCTATACTGTAGGTCTCCGTCACACAATTCACTATTTGTGTCTGCATGTGTGGCCTTGTGTGTGTGTGTGTGTGTGTGTGTGTGTGTGTGTGCTAGTACAAGTAATGCATCTTGGATCAGTCTTTTCTAATCAAACCAATATTTATAGCAGTGTAATTTCACACTAAAATAAATAATCACTGAATTAAAGCCACAAGCTCAGCTTTGGTAAACACACGGATTTGTTCCGCTAACAAATAACAGACTGTCTTAACAATGTTTGACCTTTGCGAGCACAAACGCCAAAATAAAGGAACCATTTATTGAAGTTAATGCTGCTTCATACCTCCAGTGCAGTTGTCTCCTGATACTGAATCGTATACATGATGTAATGTATGTTTTATCAGTGTAGCTTTCTCACTGCCTAATTACAGTTTTTATGAATATTTATGCATGTATGAGCTTCGATCGAATCATTTTTTATACTCTTACAGAAGTAGAAACATGTGCCGGATTGGATGACACACAAACTGTTTTCTCTCCAGCTGCCAAAACAAGTGACTAGAGAGAGTCAGAGGTGATTCTTCATCCTGCTGAAATGCATCAGAGTATTCGACCACATCTGTCGACACATTCCGCTCTATTTTCATCTCGATTTTTGGCCGAGACGCCTGCCGCAGATGAGTTTTTAGATTCTGCGGAGTCATTATAAATCCTTATCGCCCATCTGTTGGCAGAGGGTCAGTAAACACCCATTTAATTGCCCTCCTTGCGTTGTCTGGGACGTCCCGATCATTATAAATATATTTTTGTCTGCGGCCTTGTGAGAAAAGTGGAAAGCGCCAACATCAGATTGAACTTTTACAACCGTGTTATGTAATCTGACGAATTAACGCCTCATGTGAAGCTGGATTTTTGGAAAGAATATCTTGAAAAATCTCATGTCAGGACACGGCCTCGTAAAAAAACAGACAAATGTTTTGGGAATGCTGAAGCACGTTTGGTCAGTTTTGTTCTTTTGTGTGTGTGATGTTTGTTCCGTGGAGGGATGACAGTGTTTATACCTCACCGTCTCCTGCTAAGAGTCTGGGATTGTCAGATCTGGAGTTCCCATGCGGCCTTGGCAAACACACACATATACACTTCAACCTCCTTACGTTCTGCTTCCTGTCCCCCACCCCCCACCCCCCCCCACCCCCCTGCTGAAACCATCCCAGCCGTCGCTGCTCTCATCATCCTGGGGAGACTCCTACTTTCCTCTCCTTTCTTCAACTCGCCTTCACTTTTCCTTCCCCGTCGTCTTTTTTCCTTTTTCCTTGAGCTCCATTCCTAACTCGATGATCGCTGTCCTCGCTGTCATCATAAACAAATTCTTTCCATATCTACTCGTTTCCACATTGGTCGTAGCGGGACGAGCCCATTTCTTCTACTTGATGGATCGCTTGGCTAACAAACTAAACAATGCTGTGCTTTCCTGTCAAAATCAAATAGGAACATTATATTCTCAGAAAGGCCCAGCCAGCCAGCCAGCCAGCCAGCCTGTCTGTCTGTCTATATCTGCTTTGCTCTGACTTTTTCCTTTGTGTAATGATAATCATCCTTGAATTGAAAGTTGATGTTGTCATCCGAGCGCTGAGTGATTTTCGTGACCCTGAGTTCGGTGGAACCTGCTAAATTCCTGCAGTCTGTTTTCAGAAATTGCAAACTCGACGGCATGACAGTAAAGATTCTTTCTCTGTTTCTGCTGCTGCTGCTGCTGCTGCTGCACTATGTGGTTTCGATGAGTCAGTAATACAATACTTAATCTTGCATGACTTTTTTATTTTTTTATTCTGATGATGGTTTTCAGTTCTGAAGTCAGTTTATTAAACATCTGGTGAGTGTCATTTGAGAGGTTTTATTAGGTTGTGGCTCTGGTGTTTATTTATACAGGGGCACTCAACAGAGCATGCTCAGTACAACTCTAATGTCTTGAGAATAAGGCAACAAGAATGTAAATGACGATATGTAATGCTATAAATTCATTTTTGGCAAAGATTATTCCCTAAATTTAACTGCATTCTCCTCCTGCTGTGTTGCATTCAGGGCATGATGGCAGAATGGGAACAAACGGAAAATAGATATCAACTCTTTTTTTTATCATGATTTACATTTGTCGAGGTTTGTTAAAAAACTGAAAACAGATATAAACAAACAGCGCATAAGCTCTTTCTCAGAACTCTCAGAACTTTATCTAGCTGTGACTGCCGGTCATAGCAGCTTTGCAGCAATTTTGCCACAAGTTTATTGACACTTCTGTCGTCACTTTAGCCAACTGGGACATATCATAGCCTTCAGAAATTCCAAAATGTGTTTATGTTCCCTGAAATGTTGTGTGTTTTTTTGGGAAATGATGTTGTGTTTTGCACCTCAGGGACACTTCCATGTAAAATTCCTGATGTCTTTGATTTGGGATTGCAACTAGGAAGCTGACATTAGGTCATATGACAAAGGATGGCACAGCCGAAGCATGCAGCACCATGCCAATGGAAAAAAGACAAACAATAGCCTATAAAGGGACTTAATTAGTTACCTTGGTCAGTGATAATAATATAAACAACATCTTTCAAAGCTGAATTTAAAGGCTTTCAATGTATCCGTCTTCTACCAAGTTTCACCCACTGCAGGGCTCAGTTTCATTAAACTCAGGGGAACGATTTGAAATGACGTCGATACAACTGGTGGCGGTGTTGTGGCAATCCTTCAGTGCCTCGTCTTCCTCCGTTCCCATAGAGTCCAACATCAACATCTTAACTTCCTGTTGTGGAACAGACTGAAGCAATCCACAGGACAAATTCAAAACTGGCCATGGTTGGCATGTACCCAAACACATGCGAACTTAAAAAAATATACACTCACACACACACACACACACACACACACTCTTCAGTGGTGGTGTAAACATTGGCACAGGATTTTGGACTTGCCTCTCTTGGGTGTTGCTTAAGAATGCAGATACACACTTCTTGTTCTCAATGTCACACACACACACACACACTTCAGTACACACCGTTCACTCCTTAGTCCTCATGTTTAACCGAGATAAACACTGGTGAGAGTCTTAAGTCTTCCATCTGCCAAGTTTCCCTCCGTTGCCAAAAAACTTGTTGCTTTTTGCACACATGAACACATGCACGCGCGCACACACACACACACAAACACACACACATACACATAAACACTCAGAAATGCACAACATCAATATGTTTAACCCATTCCCTCTCCCTCCCTTCCTCTCCTCGCCCTTCCCTCCACATAAACACACACACACAAATACACTTTAGCCTCACTAGAAGCTTTCCAGTGTCAATGAGCCATGAGTTGGATGTTTGTTTTGCATTTCAGCCATTAAGTTTCCCAGGTCTATTCTGTCTGTCAATCTCACTCACACACACACACACACACACACACACATTTCTACTGTAGGATCTGTATGTTCCCTATAGCACCTGCCGCTAAAATTAACCTAAAACTAATTGACCTTAAGCCCAAAAACAAGTCTTAGATATAAAAATCAGTTTGGACACATCGTGTCCCTGCTAATTCAGGATCAGCGATAAGTAGAGAGGCGACCATCCGGCTGCTTCCCTTCCTCTCTTTCTCTCTGTCGTTGTCTATTTCGGTGTGTTTGTTCCAGGCGGGCAGGGACTGTGACCCTCCGGACAACCCCCGAGGAGGGGAGAGGAGGAGGAGGAGGAGGAGGAGGAGGAGGAGGAGGGGGGGGGGGGGTAGCAGAGGAAAGAGAGAGGGAGGAACGCAGGGAGGCCAGAGGAGAGGAGGGGAGGATTGTGGGAACGGAAGGAGGCCAGAGAGGCAGGAGGATCAGCCCTGGATGTAGAGGGAAGGGCGAGGAGGGAAGGAGAGGGAATGGGTTAAACATATTGATGTTTCTGAGTGTATGTGTGTGTGTGTGTGTGTGCAGGTATACGCTTAAACCTTTGTGTACATGCATTAATTGATGTGTTTTTGCTCCATGAATGCATTTATGTAACAGCACCGTGCAGTCGAGGAAGCGATACAGAGTGTTTGTGTGCATGTGTGTATAATTCCCCGTGAAGTGTTTGTGTTAATAGTTTGGTATTTTGAGACTGGAATGACACATTTACGGTGTCCTGTGTTATTTTGCCCTCGGCCCTCTTACATCATTCATTGTTTTGCTTTCCATCGACCGCTCGCTCACTGGAAAAACCAAAAAAAAAAAAAAAAACAGCTGCAGTGCATTCACAACCTCAGTCCGCATGGAAGCCCAGTAGCATATAGACACTTTAACTTTCCCTCACGGGTTAAAATTGGAAGTAGTGAAAGCTGAGATTGTCGGCTAATTTTATCCACGTTACCGAAGAATGAGTTTTAAAAAAAGTATTCTTTTGTGGCAGAAAACTGCTTTTGGAAGTGATGAAATTACTCGTGTCGTAATCATTTTGTAAATAGTTCAGTTATCATCTCTAACGATCTAAAAAATAGTCTGAAAATGTGGCTCGACATAATTGCAGCTGTGTGAAGTTATATATAAACACTGCAGGGCCTTGATAATCCATCAGATGCTTGTTAAGACATGTCATTCAAAACTATAAATGTGAACAATCATCGTCTAGGGACTATAAATGTCAAATTTTTTTTGATATTTACGAGATGTTTTACTGAATAAGTGAAAACTTTGACCTGCTGTTGTCACTAGAGGAAACATCAAGGGAACACCAAAGTGAGTAGGATTCATCCTCTGGGGACTATGAATGTCACTATAAAGTTTCACAGCGATCCATCCGATAGTTGTTGAGATATTTGAAGCTGGACCGACAACAGACTGACCGAGATCACTGATTTCTGCTAGCAAGGCAGAAAAGGAGAGTTCGAATTGTTACGTCTAACAGATATTTTAAAGCAACTGCTAACTTATTAATGCATGAATAGAAAGGTTTGCATGTGTGTGTGCTAATTATCTAATGTTAGCATTAACATTTGAATCTCATTCTATCAATAATAGTGCACAAAGTCGACCTTACTATCCCTTATATTTGTCTTTTTTTCAAATGGTGAACATCTCCACTTATCAGAAAAACTAAGATCTCATAATGAATTTCATTCAGCAGTTGGAGAGTGGGATTACTGTAGGTCAAAAGAAGTCAACAGAGGGATGCTTCCATGTTGCTTTGAAGCAGGAACGTGACACGAACGCACTTTACATCCTCTCTGACTCTCTGACTCATCTCTCTGATCAAAGGGCCTGTTTGCTCTTTTCTCTCTCGCTCTCTGGCTATTATTTCTAAATGTCTATGCCCAAATACAAGCTGTAAACATGAACAAATGGCTTGTTAAATCTATGTTTTTTTTTCCTCTTTTCCTTTTCTCAACTTTTCTTGTCCTTCCTCTCCCCCTCCTCATCTCTCTTTCTCCCCTCTTCCTTCAGCCTTTCACCCCCGAGGCTCCGCAGTTTGCTTCAATCACAGCAAACTAAATGGAAACACATGGAGGGTCATTTACTCACAGATTCCCAGAATTCCTAGCTATGAGGTCACCCAGTGTCTCAGCTGCATGTTGGTCATGACTTTCACTGCTCGGAAATGGAAATACAACCCCTCGCTCACCAGGAACGACTGTAGGGCCGGACGTTAGGCTCCGCGGGTCAGCACCGTCGAGACCGGAGGATTTTTAAGGTTACTTTCAAGAAAAATTGTGATTACATGTTAAACAGAGATGATTTTAAGGTTCATCTTGAAGCATTTGGAGACTAATCCAAAGACAAAATGACACAAGGGATGATGAGACAACTCTCAAAAATAAGTTCTAACAAATACAAGTTTTGGACGATTATCATAACCTCTGAAACAGAAGCTTCAGACATATTCATCATCATAACCTTTTCCAAAATCTTGAGAACTGCTAAAAACATCTTCAATCCTGCTGGATCCAGCAGGGGATCCATCATAGCAGCCATGTTTTGTCTGAAACAATGTTCAAACTTACAAACTTTATTTTATTTCTAGTCAAAAGCCACATTTTTTCACATTAAATGTGATTCTGAAGGATGCACAAAACATCTAGATCGTCTCCGTTCAGTGCAACGATGACGTCATAAAACCTTGCATCTTTTGTTAAATTATTGTACAGTTTCAGGAAAGTGTGAGTAACGGTCACACAATGAGAAAAAAAAACGTATTTGTGAACGACCTGAGGGGAAATTTAAGAGGTTAATCAAGTTTGAAAACAGGTTCAGCAGCAGGTAAATAAACTTCCTGGAAAGGAGGTTGGAAATGATTCAACAGCAGAACTTTTCGCTTAATCTTGACTCTTGAGAAATTTATGAGACCGCAGGATCATGAGGACGGATTAATTCCACCTGGCTGAGTCAGCCTGTTGCATAATAACTTCGAATGAAAGAGGACAGATTGGCTCTGGCTACGCTCCTGTCTGCCAGCATCAGTTTACAGGACCAACACGGTGCTGCGTTACAAAGACCGGGCAAAAAAATAATCTTTTTCCTTCCTCCTATAATGCTGTTCCTTCTACTTCCCCTCTTTCTCTCTCTCTCGCTGAACGTCCTGAACTTGAACAACAACTGAAAGAAAACTTTATGTGATTATAATTTCTGTTTTTGTATCATTTTTTTCTGCACCTGCTTGCTGTCAGAGTAAATATACACACACACACACACACAGAGACACAAACCTTCACCCCCCACTTTGTCTCTCAGAGCTGGAGAACCACCAATCTCTCTGGAGGTCTCAGCATGGGGCGACACCTGAGGGGGGCAAGGGGGGCAGTCGGGGGGTAGCTGGAGCCTCGCCATGGGGCCTAGTGGAGGGTATGTGTGTGTGTGTGTGTGTGTGTGTGTGTTTAAGAGAAAGAGAGAGAAAGATGATAATGATCTCATAGATCCTTGTGTGGACCCACCCCATACTGCACTGATTACATCTTGATTTACTTAGGTGATGTCATATCTCTGTGTGTGTGTGTGTGTGTGTGTGTGTGTGTGTGTGTCTGCGTGTGTGTGACTACACGTTGTTTAACACTGTGTGATATAACCACATCATTCAGAGTCTCTGCTTATCTAGTTTACACATTCCAGTCTGCTTCAAACACTTACAAAGACTGAGAGCAATACAGAGACAGATAAAGAGTGTGTGTGTTCTGCTAATGTTTGTCTTGTTTTAAGAAATTCCACCGGCAACTTCAAGGTTTAACGTCCCCCCGTGCCAAAAACCCAGAGAAAGCAACATCTCAGATTGTTTGGAGGCCGTTCTGCTCGTGTGCATTTTTACAGCGTGATGCTGCTTCAGCGGAAAAGACCCTCGTCTTCCTTTGCAGACGAGCACAAAGCACACACCAGTGGATGCCTAAAGAGGGTTTAATTTGCCTCGCAGGCATCCCGCAGGAGCTGTAAACAAGATGTGTCTGCAGACTGACCCACGAACAGCAAACGTCTGCATTCTCCATTCGCTAAATCCTCATTAACTCGTTGTAATTATGCTCAGTGCCAGCCCTGCCGAGGCCACCAGAATGTGCCTCCAAACTTTATGCACCAGCACGTCTCAACTGAGCCAGCAGTAAAAAAAAAAATAATTTGAAGGCCCATTTAAATGTCTAATTACTCGCAGGGAAGGAGAAAACAAGACAATTGTTGGTAGACTGACCCAGATATTGCTGCTGTAGCTGTAGACGGATACGTGACCAAACATCAGGTATCTTCAGATTTAAACTTTGGTATTTCAAAACTCCGGCACATGACGTCAATGCACGCTCCTGTGGTCACTTTATACTAAATTGATGAGAAAGGTGAAACGTATTAAAAGTAGTGTGTCATTCTGGAGAACGTGTGCTCGCTCAGCACTGATGATGAGACAAGCGGTGTCATGTTTTATTTCATCACGTCCTGCGAGCCAGAAATAATCCCTGCACTGCTCTTTCCTAACAGCAGAATAACACGTAAGCCTCATTAATTAAAAAAAAAAAAAAGTTTCTGTTCTTCTGTTGCAGCCCCACTTTGAGATTAAGCCTCATAAAACATACAAAATCATGCACGTAACTAGTACAGCTTTAAAAAAAAGCATTAAAATAAGCTGCAGATTTCAGAGGCTGATATTTCTAATGCAGCCTGACAATTATTAACCAACAACTGACCAAACATTCAACTATCAACTGACCAGATGCCTGTATGTGTGAGCAAACCCTGATGAGAGATCTGCTTTTTTTTTTTAATTGGCAGCACTGGTTTTTAGCTGTTGGACGCTGGTTTCTGCCTGCTGCTAATGAAATTAAAGAACAGAGCCTTCATCACCTCCACGCCCTCTGTCACAGCAGGAGATCAACTGTGCAACTGAGCTCTCTAATTGGCCGGATGAAGGGACAGGTGGTGAGAAAACTGGGACTTAATCAGGTTTCACTTGCAGCTGACTCACAAATAAAAGTGTCGTAGCAACATCTGGGGAAATTGTTTATAAAAAAAGTAGGAATCTGGTTGTGTTTTAAATAAATTATTATCTGAAAGACTTTCCGCTATGAGGAGCCATATGACTCATTTCAACTGTAGGTTAAACTCTGAGAAGACTCGACTACATCCTGACTTTATTTCTCAAACGATGACCTTTGACCTCCACTGGCTTCACACCAGTTGATCAAAGAGCCTGCTGTAAACACTCCATCACCAGCGTTTCTCACACAGTTTCACACGTGTTTGATGGCGAATTTGATCAATAACGTTGTCTCATCTCTTACTAATCCTCTTTATCAATACAGCTCTTGATATCGTGAATTGATTTTAAGACCTGTTTAGCAGGTTATTCTTGGCCGTTACGTCAAGTCCATACAAGCACTACCGGAAGCTGAGAGATGTACCTTTAAGAATAAAACTAAGCACATCTTGTTTGTGTTTGGCGAGATAATACGTGTTTTTTTCTCATTTGAGATGCATATTAAATAAGATATTAATAATAATAATACATTTTATTTGCAGTGATTTTAAGGTCACTTAAAGATGCTACATAGAAGTTACAACAACGACAACAGAGCAGCAGGAAAGACGGAGTTAAAAGTAGAAAATAAATACAATAAAACAGAATAAAGATTAAATAAAGATTAGATGATTTTAGAGGTTTATTCTCTACTTTTAATTTAATAAATAGTCAGCTACATCTTTATCTAAGGCTGTTTAATCCTTTCTGTCGTTTCTTTTAGGTTAATAGATGTGAAGAAAATCAAGGAAAAAGTACAAAGCAATAACTTAAATTAACTGTGTTTTTATTTCTGTCCTGTAAAAACAAACAAAAAAATTCCCCAACTCATGGATCCTGACCCCCGAGGCTGAGACTCCCTCATAAAAATTTCCAAACTGATGAAGATCTTAATTTAAAATCCCTAACCGGAAGTCCTCTGATCTCATTTCGGCCGGTTTGACGCAGCTCCTTGTGTGACAGGCGTCCAGATCTCCCTCACTTTCTCCCTCCAGAGCGCCACAGACACTCATAACCCGCCCGTTAAGAGGTTTACCTGAACCCGGAGCTGAAGCCTGTGTGGGTGGATTGTACGACTGAACTACAGACATTATTCTTTTCCTGAGATTGACGGAACGACGCTTCAGTTTAATAGGTGAGTCCTACTGACAACAACAACAAAAAAAATCAGATTATTGTGGATTTCTTTTATGGTACTTTTCTCATGGGGTTAAATATGGGCAGTGGTCGGTCGGTGGCCGCTGCCTACCTGTTGAATAGACCTATTGTTTCTCTATTATGTGAATAACAAAAAGAGCAAAAACTGACTAGTGTAACATTTTATTTGTCAACATAATAGACTCGGCTCCAGCGTGTGACACTCCCTTTGGTTTCAAGTGCGCAACGTGCGTATAGTTTGTCATAACTGGAGATGTAGTGGAGATTAAAAAAACAAATATGCACCTTTTATAACCTATTTAAACATCTCTTTAGACTTGCGTGGTTATAACTTGAGGTTTTTTCCACGCATTATCAACTGTTTTAGCCTTGTTAGGTAACATGAGCGCGGCGTTTTTAGGCGTTTCTGGTAACGCAAGGAATTTCTGCCTTCAGCCTAAAGGCTTTTATTGTTTCACCCATCAGTCACCACGGCCACAGTTCAGACCGTAGTGCTCAAATCTCACTCAATCTAGGTTATGATGATCTTATTTCTAAGCAGATTACAGTCAGATATGTTGCGTCCAATAGCTGCTCCTGTGCAACAATCACCAAAAAAGGGAGCGCTAATCAGTGATGGGGAGATATTACACAATGTTAAAACGCATCCAGTGACACAGGCTGGTAATCACAGGCTACCTGAATACAGTGCTCCAATAATAAACTCTTCACTCTTGCCAAGAGGAGGTCACAGCAATCGGCAGGGAGCCAGTGTCCCGCTGCTATTAATGCGCAATGCGCTCTAGTTGCACACTTAGATATATTGAGAAGGAGAAGGTATATTTCCTTAAGCAGGATGGTAAACACGGTTTGTTACAGTTGTTTTCAGTGTTTAATTCTACAGTGAGCGTTTTTTGGTCCCAGCCAATCAGAGCCGCAGCAGCAGCAGCAGCATACACGTATATTAGCCTGATTGAAAATAGCTGTGCTGGATCTGTGACTGTCTGTGTGGATTAGACTAGAGACAGATTTGTTCCACTGGTACCAATCAGTCAACCAGCGGCAGCGTCTACAGGAGGACAGAGATGATCTCAGAGGCTGCAGTTGCATAACACACACACACACACACACACACACACACACACACACACACACACACACACACACACATACAGAGAGAGAGAGAGAGAGAGAGGGAGAGAGAGATTGGCTTTATTCTCTCCATCTTTTATCTTTAATGTTTGCGCTTCAGCAATGTTAGAATCAGTTGTTGATTAGTTTTGTTTTGCTTTTGATTAGTGGTTACACTCTTTCTGGCAGAGAGAGAGAGAGATAGAGAGAGAGAGAGAGAGAGAGAGAGAGAGATAGACGTAGATGTAATGTTTTTTTTCAACACCCTGTGACAGATTAATCACAAATACACATGTACAAATTGCTTCTCCAGTGTTTTGAACGTATTCCTACTTTTACTGAGCGTCAAGTCTGAGCTCCTTTGTGTTAGTCACCATTAACTCACTATAGCAGACACATTGGTATTTTATAGTGAAACCTCATTGGGGAAAACAACCATATAAACTAGATGACATGCAAAATCAGCTTTACTTATTATGGTAAAAAACAAACGAATTAGCAGACCAGCAAAGGGATTTTTTTGTCAACAATTGCCTGCTGTGCGCAATTACGCATGACGCAAGCGTCTGCGGAGGATAACAAATGATCAAAGGAGCGGTGCCGTAGTGCGTTCAGGAGTGTCCGTCCGTGTGTTTGTGTGTGTTTGTCCTAGAAGATGACAGAGCTCAGGGGTGGTTCACTGGTTCTCTGTCCTGTTTTA
Organism: Thunnus albacares; assembly: GCF_914725855.1. Classification (NCBI taxonomy): domain Eukaryota; kingdom Metazoa; phylum Chordata; class Actinopteri; order Scombriformes; family Scombridae; genus Thunnus; species Thunnus albacares. Next base: position 5,958,431 of record NC_058111.1, read on the forward strand.
GAGGAGACGGGCAGCAAATGGGGCCTGAGAGAAGAAACAGATGTCAAATCAGCCTCCGCTGCGGCTGATTGCATCATCAGCAGTGTCCCAAATTCCTGCTTCCAAGAAAGGTGATGCGTGGAGGAAAGAAACACTAGCTAACTGTCTGAACTTCTTCCTCCCTTATGTCTATCAATGTGTGTGTGTGTGTGTGTTGATTATAATTACTTTTCATGCAGTGTGTGATCACTACTTCCGTTTGAATATTTAATATCTTAAAGGTTGGAGTCGTTTACTTTTATTGAAAACACAGTTGGATGAACAGTTGGTGCCACTAAAGTAACATTTCTGGATGTAAAAATGTGGATTTGATTCTTTTTATCTAATTGTTTAGTTATCTGAAAGTATTCACAAAGTGCTGAATGGTTACAATTAGATGACTTCTGTAAAATTGTGTAATGTTGTGATCTAGTTTGTATATTTTAAGTAACTATATTTCAGTCTGAGCAACCTCTGAACATGAGTGTGTCAGTGTGTTTGGATGACTTTTTATAGATTGAATTTCCTCACTAATTCGATTTTTTTCTAAAGATGTGTGTTTTATGACGTCTGGTGCAGACATTTTCTGCTTTTTTTAAGCTAAAAGAACAGTCATAAAGTGAAATATATACGTATATCTCCCATATTTTCCTCAAATACCTTTATGTAACCATTGAGATAAAGTCAGGGGATAAAAATAGGGTAAATGTGATTAGTGCAGTTGTTTGTCCATGAAGCAGCGGGATGATTGGAGCTGTAAATAGACGTTCCAGTTAACATTAAATAGTTGGGGGAGTGTTGAAATGTTAGTATATGTTTGAGTTTTTTTTTACAGATTTCAACAGAGTTTCAAGAGAAACAGATTTATGACTGAGACACTTTCCCTTTAAAGGAACAGCTGGAGGGGGCAGGTTGCCCTTCTGAGTCAAATACAATAAGTCATCAGTGGGAAATACCACAGAAACACACGAGATACTGTTGTGTCATACTTCCAGCGTCTCCACCCTTCTGATCCAGTTTCGTCTTCAGTTCTCCTCTGTTAGTGTGGTTTTTATTCATCATTGTGGTCAAACTGCTGTTCACAGTTCACAGTCTGGTTGTTTTTGTGGGCTTTAATAAACTCAACATTGCATGTCCTCCCCTCATTAGACTTGATGGTTTGCTAGCAAAAATCGTTTGATCCGTTTGTTTTTTCCCTTCTTTGCTCAGACTTGTGCTGCATACATCCAGTTCATACTGTTGACAAGTTAAAGTCTCGTTTCTTTATGACCCTTTGTGCCTTAATTTAGAACTGAGCTGTTGAGCTGTTTAAGATCTCATCTGATATATTTGTGGTTTAGATGTTCTTACGGTCAGATGGAGAGAATAACTGCTCTGTTTTCCTTCTCATTTGTGGTTGATGGATGGATTTGGATGGTGGTGTTGGAGAAAGAAACACACAGAGAGAGAGAGAGAGGAAGAAATGAGTGGAAAGACAGAGTAAAGTTTCTCACGTTTAAAAGTTGGATTTCTGAGTGAAGGACTGTTCTGTCCTCAGATAATCTTGTTTTTATGTGTCAAACTGATGTTCAGTGAGCAGCAGAAGTTCATTTTTCCAAAGAGATATGATTTAGTTTGGATGAGTTTCCTTTAAACTGCATTTTTTTAACAGATCAAACCTCTCAACTCATCCACACTAATACTTTATTTAACCCCAACTAATCTCTAATTTAACCAAAACCTAAACATCTTCTACTTTCCACCTAAACTGAACCATGTCGAGGCTCACGTCTACATGTAAACATTTGAATCTGATGCCCAGAAAGTACATTTACTCAAGTACTGAACATTTTTGAGGTACTTAACTGAGTATTTCCAATCATACTTCTACTCTACAACATGTCAGATGGACATATTGTACTTTTTACTTCTACATACAGCTCCAGTAAAAAGTTTGGAGGCACTTTTCCATTCAAGTGACTGGGAAAACTTTCGACTGGTACTTTTATATCTGACAGTTACATCTGCTGCAGATTCAGAGTTTACCTTTCAGTTCCAGATATCAGTATAGAAAATATAATTCACTGTTACAGATGGTTGTTCATCTCAACCAGCTATTATACTTAGACATTAATGCATCAATAATAATATTTCAAGGGTCAATACTTTCACTTAAGTCTAATTATTAATGCAGTACTTTTACTTCTAACAGAGTACTTTACATTGTAGTTTTATTATGTTTACTTAAGAAAAGGATGTCAGTGCAACAGTTTATACATAAACCTCCAAACATCCAGGTTTTCAGGCCCTTCACAGGATCCTTTATCTTTCGTCTCATCTTCTCTTTATTCTAAGCGATTTCTTTGCCAAAACTCAATGACGACACAAGATTTGTTTTTAGCTGCTGAAACTTTTTTCTATCATCAAATCTGATTAATCATCCTGGGAAAATCTTGACGTTGCTTCATCTGTGTTTTTCTCCACATGAATAAAAGAGATACCAACAAAAAGATGAATGAATCCAGGAATTCAAGGTGTATCACCGGTAGCTGTAGTGTGTAGAGAAGTGGATGAGTTCATCTTGATAAGGGATACTGAAACTTTCCGAGTTGCATCATCTGAGATTAGAGGAACAATGGCGGCGGCGGCGGGGGGGGCAGTCAGACTGTTCATCTATCTTCACTCTTTATCTGAGTGCGAGTCAGCACTGAGCTGATTATAAAAGACGCAGACGTACAGTAAACGTCTCTTGTGTGTCCGACTCATTGAATGTTCCACTTTCTCCACCGGGTTGATTAAAAGCATCAAAAGTACCTGAAATGTAAACTTTATAGTCATCAGTTCTGTTTTTATCTTTCCTTTGCTCTCAGTTTTTAGCGACTGATAAGCCCAACATCTATTATAAACATTGTTAAGAGCAGTAGTAGCAGTGTTTGACTTCCCTTCCTTCATTTTTTTTTTATCCAAACTAATTAAATATGACCATCTACTGCTGCTATGAAAACAAGATTATTCTAGTCATGAGTTTTTTGTTAAGTCTTTTTCGGTTATGCAACGTCTTTGTCAATACAAGGTAGACGGACACACAACCAGTCCTGTGTCTAACAAACGTTTTGCAACGTGACCAATTAGGCTTAAGTTATATAATTTCTGCTTGTTTCCTGGAGTAAATTCTTCAACCTTGTAGGAATATTAGCAACAAAAAAAAAGGGTGAAACCTAATAGCCGGTAATGAAACGTATCCTCGGGGGCAGCAGCTATAACGTCACACAGGAGCTACACGTTCTGTCGAGCTGTACATGCTGCGACGTGAAAAGACTCCACCAGAAATGAAATATGGCTTCAGAGGAAGTCAGTGACAGTTTGTGCTTTGAGTTTCCAAAGAGCTGCGAAATTAAATGTGAGTGAGATCACTTCAGAGCTGATGGGAGTTTGTCCCAAAACACAATCACAGAGGATTTTAGGGTTTTTCAGATGAGTTGGAGCGGAACAACTTGTGCAAAAAGAGAGAAAGAGATAGATAGAGAGAGAGAGAGAGAGAGAGAGAGAGAGAGAGAGGGGGAAAGTTTTGATTAAATTTTTTTATAAGGCTGTAATCACGAAAGGAAAGAAAAACAACTCATGATCTATTTTATACTCCTTAACTCATCATTCACAGCGACCTACATGTGAACCCGGTGTGAACATTCACACCAACATTTCAGATGCCACTGTGATGATGACACGATGCAGACGAGGATGTTTTTGTTACTGTCGGTTGAAAACTCAGTTTTGGTGATTTTTCAGTATTTTTTCACTGATAACAAGTTTATTCAAGAGACGGCTGCACACAGGTTGAAAGCCTCCATCCTGACACACCTAGAGACGTACAAGAGAACAAACATAAACACAAACAAACAAAAAACGTTGTCAGAGTAGCAAAAAACTGTCCATGCAAGCCTGGATATGTTGTATTCTCAGTGTCCATACAGGCTGAAACTGACTAAGGTAGATCAAATAAACTCTATGCACTACTTAGCTGCAGCTGTGTCCATTTGCTCTCTGATATAATCAATAAAGGAACTCCAGATCTTAATAAATGTACTGTAGGAGTCAGATGAGATGGGATTACATTATCTCCCTCCAAATAAACAGGAAATCATATCATTGAGCCACTTAAAACAAGGAGCTGAGGTTGATTTCCATCCTCTTAAAATAATTTCATTTTAACCATACAGAACTTTTGCAAGTAAAACTGTTATCCTTTCAGAATAAGACACATACAAGACACTGGATTTAAAAAATAAAAGCCCGATGCTGTCATATTAGATATATCTCTATTTTTACAGTTGTTCTGCTTCATGCAAAGTTGCTGAAAAATAGTCATCAGTCTCAAACTCATGACTCTCAAGAGGGAACAAACTCCTAAAACACGCAAGACACATATTTTTGAAAAGTTTTACTAGTTAAAAATAGCAGTTTTGGGATTCTTACTGTCATTCACACGACAATCCACACATTCCTCAGTGCATCTCATCAGAGAGGGTCACAAGATAAGTTACACGGTGATTTTTAACGCTCCGTTCAAAGCTCTGATTGTCTTTATTTTTAAACAATGGCGAGCATACATCAATGACTAAAACACTTTTCTTTATTAGATTAAGGATGCGTCCGGACATACTGTGAGTCACAAGATCCGTAAGACACAAATAAAATACACTCGACTTATGAAGTTTATCTCAGACTTTCTCTCGGGCTTCTCCTCTCTGTTGAGAAAACAGGCGATTTTAACTCTTTTAGATCTTTATCTTAAGTCAGCTTTTCCTTCTTCACATGGTAAAAAAAAAGAAAATCTGATTCTGTGACAAAACATTTCCTAATAACAGTAAGATTTCCCCGACCGCAGAACAGTGTACGTCTTTATTTTATACACAAAAGGAACATTAAGGATGCTGATGGGATCACAAGATCACGGCGGCCCTCAGGCGTGACCGCAATTCACACAGTTCCTCTCAGGAAAAGAGACTGTTAGATTTTTTTCACCGATAACAGGCCCGCCACACGAGACGCGGACGTAGAGTCGCGAGGCCTAAAGCTTTTTTAAAACCCAACAATTTCCATGCGGTAATTTGTGTTACCGCTAACTGAGCTGAGGGGTCCTCGGGAATGCGTGACCAATTTTCTGGACTGACTGACTCACTGACTGACTCACTGTAAGAAAACGACCTAAACGCACACACAAGACCTCGAGTCACACACACACACACACACACACACACATTTTCACGTAATTTGGGGCAGGCAGACCCCTCTTAGCAAACACTCAGGATTCTTGGAGTGTTTTCCATCATAAGTCCTCTGGCTCGCTGAAAAGAAGGTTGTAAATCTCCTCCCGCCTTCATTCCTCTCTCCCCCAGCTCCATCTATCTCCCCCTTTTTGCTTTTCCTCCCTCTCTCTTCATCTATTTCAGCCTCTTTACTGACTTTTTTCTCTCTTGTTTCTCTTCACAGCGTTTCTTGATGTCACATTCCTGAAGTTTCTGAAGACCTCGGACGACCGACAGCGAGCCCGCCGGAGATTATACCCTTCACCCTCTTTGTCTGTTGGAGGGATAAAGAGGAGAGGTCCCAGTGTTTGCTTGGATATGGCATTTCTGTGTATGAGACAGAGAAAGAGTGAGCTGATCTAAGGTCAAGGCCTTCCTCCTCTCTCTCCTCTCCGTCCCCCCCCCCCCCCCCCCCGGAGTCACATGTCAGTGTGAAGCACAACCCCCGGGGTTGCTATTGCTACACTGACCGACCTAAATACTTGAATACTCACTAGGAGAAGCAGCACAGACCGGAGTTTTCAGTTGGGAGTGGAAAGAGCCAAGAGAGAGCTTCTTATCAACTGAGTTTGCTTTGTGAGCTGTTTACACTTCAGCTTCGTTTCTCCTGCTGGTTTCAGTCACCCTGAGAAACTGACTGCCACCCAAATCTACAGACTAATCCAGCGAGTGGACCTAAGGAGCCGCTTCTCTCAGATACAGGAGCACACAGAGTTTTCTGTGGAGAGACTGAATCGACCTTTCAGAGGCAAAATGCCAGCAAAGACGCCCATTTACCTAAAAACTACGACTCCCAAGAAGGGGAAGAAGTTGAAGCTCCGTGATGTCCTCTCAGGTGACATGATCAGCCCGCCGCTGGGCGATGTACGTCACAGCGCCCATGTGGGGCCTGAAGGGGAGGGTGACATGTTTGGAGACGTGGGTTTCCTTCAGGGCAAGATGGACATGCTGCCGTCCCTGAGCCGGGTGCAGAACGGGCACGCGCGCTCTCACAGCGTGGAGAGACACCTGGATGAAGGCGTCACCCCGAAACAGGACTCGCACAGCTACGCCTACAACGGTTACCATTACCAGCACTCCTCCCCAGGCCTGCTGAAGACCACCATCTCCATGCCTGTGTTCATCGCCCACGAACAAGCTCCGCCCAAACCCCCGCGCCTCCACCTGGACGACCCCTCGCCTTCCCAGCAAAACCACTTCCACCACCATCAGCAGCCTACAGAGACCAGCTACAACCAGACGCAGAGCAACGGCTACAGTCACACAGACGGCACCCACAGCCAGCAGCACCCCACGCTGTCGCTCTGCGGGAACGGCGTGGTAGGCCGTTTGGCGTCGGAGCCCTGCCGTGACATCTCCCTCTCCCCCGCCATCCGCAGGCTCGTCCCTTCTTCTAGCTCCTTCTCGGAGGCCTCCTCCGAGGACTCCATGTCGGAGACCTGCGGGCCCCTGGACGCTCACCGGGGCCTCAGCCTCGACTCTGACGCCGGCCTGAGCAACGAGGATCTGAGGAGCGAACGCAGCGAGTCGCCATGCGCTCCCTTCCATCTCGCCGGTCTCACAGCCCCGTCCAATGTGTCGCGGTCAGACTCGATGGCCGGGCTAGACCTGGATCTTGGGCCCTCCATCCTGGAGGATGTGCTGAGCATCATGGACCGCTACAAGGGCGTGGACGACCGCTGTGAGCTGTGAAGAACGGAGAGATTAATGAGACATACATATATTTTTTTATACATGATGATAAAAATATCCTTAAAAAACTCTGTGAACAGAGTAAAAGAGGACAAGGGATGAAGGACTGGAGGGTTGAGAAAATGCCTTTTTTCAAGAGAACTTGCCAGCAGCTGGGTTTAAAGGTAGTGAAAGACTGAAGAAAGGTGAGATACATGTGGACTTTATAGTGCTGGGACGTTGCTGCCCTGCATGACAGCAGCCAAGGCAACAGGCTGGTCCTTAGGAGCCTTTATCAAAGCTGAACCTCATAAACATTCAAACTGTAAGATAACAGTTGTTATCACAAACTTTAGCTATACATTCCCCCCTTTTTTTTCTTCTTTGAACAAAATATCAGCCATTATCCACAATGCATTGTCTTTTAATCAGACTTCTGTCCACTTTTTTCTGCTTGTTAATGGTTAACAAACTGCAAACTAAGCCAGATATAAATGTCTGTAGACTAACCTGGAGGGAAAACGGGAGAGAAATCGCCAGCTGTGAACAAATTTCAGGAGCGGCAGCAAGACTCGCTTATCCGTCGAGAGGAAAACGTCAGCTGCTAATATTTCTCACAACTTTGTACAACGGTGTCACTAGATTATGCTTTTGTTTACAAAATGTGAATTTTTTTTCCGCAGTAGATTTCAGACGACACGTGCTCAGTCCAACTAAGCTGAACATAAATAGTATGACGCTATAGGCCATATTCTGTCCTAATTCACTTCTGCTGCCTAAAATATCAGTTTCAGCCATGAAAAGGTTTCAGAAGACTGAATATTTTCTCTCTTTAACTGTAATGTTTCATATCCAGATGAGATGTGCAGATCGGTTCATTTTCCTCACATACTGTAACAGATGAAAAGCTGAAATGGTTTCTACTTGCCATCTAGTGTTGCTTTAGAGAACAGCGGTGCGGACGTTTCAGTAGCAGATTTGATTCTTTTGATCAGAGGGAAACAAGTGATGCTTATTCTTGTTGTTTAACTAATAAAATGGTGTAAAAGTGTAAGAAAAGTGCTGCTTCGTAGATCATTTTCAGATACTGGTCTTTTTTTAAGAAAAAAAAAACAAAACAAAACAAAAATAAAAACACTCATCTTCCATGTTGTGGCTCACTGTCGGCCTCCCTAACATTCACTGTCTGCATTATCACAGTAGCCTATTATTCAAAAAGTCATTTATGCATATCTCTGTAAATGTATGAATAAAATGTTCCTATTAAAAAAACAACAACTCTGGATTCGAGGTCAGTTCTTCGCAAACACACACAAAAACATATGAGCTGCATGTTGAGATGTTAAAAATGTTTGCACAGCTATCTTTGTTAGGACATTGCATTGATTTCCTTAACAATACCTAATTCACACCTAACCCCTGACCTTAACCAAGACCTCAGAAATGATGTTTTGCCTCATTAGGACCGGGCTTTGGTCCCCATGAGGACTACTGGTCCTGACAAGGTCGGTGTTTATACCAGAAAAGGCCCCAGTGAGGTAAAATGAGGTAACAAAAACATGGGTGCACACACACAGGTTTACTTGAGTCACTTTTATTGTATTTACATTAATTTCATGGAGACTTACCCAAACCCTAACCATAACTACTAATTACCTAACCCTGACCTTAACCACTGACCCAAAAATCTGCATTTTACCATTTAGGGACATGGCTTTGGTCCCCAATTGCACAAGCTGTCCCCAATTAACTGGTCTTAAGTCTGGTGTGTGTCCCTGAAAGTGACTTAAGTCAAACCCAAACTCTCTCTCTTAGACACACACACACAGTACAGAGAGCAAACACAGACATAATACTCCTTAACTGATTATTTAAAATAAAAAACAATGTTTATCAGTAAGTTGTAAACACAATACTTTTACAAAGAATAAAACTTATATTTACATCACTGTCTTCTATATATTGCACTGCAGGACTTCATGTTGTTTGATAACAAAGTGTTCATTAATACAGACAATCTGAATGAATATCTGTATTATTCTCACTGAATAATGAGGTAAGTGGTAAATGGAGTTGCCTCATCTCTCACAGAGAAAGCTCGTTTGTTTCAGCTTTAGTTTTATGACTTCACATTGAAAATAATTACCGGATGCTGTAGTGTACTATCATGTCTGCAATGACGCTGACTTTACTAAAGTAACGTCTTGCAGTTGCACACAGTGACCACCGGAGGGCGGTAAACACCTAATACACCGTGAAACTGACATCTAGAATTATGGGGTTTTAGCGTCCTCTAGTGGTTAAAATGGGGAACTGTAAACTAATAAATTGGGGGGGGGGGGAAATAGCATCAATGCCGCCATGACAGCAGACGCTTCCGGTGAATACTTTCAAAATAAGGTTTGGCCAATATAAGAACTACAAACTAATAAAAGAGGTTGTAATTCACAGTGGTGGAAATGTATTCAAATTTATAAGTACATTTATTCAAGCACTGTACTTAAGTACAATTTTGAGGTACTTGTACTTTACTTGAGTATTTCCATGTGATGCTTTGACAGCTTTAGTTACTTTTCAGATGAAGATTTGACACAATGGATAATATAACAAGCTTTTAAAATACAACACATTGTTAAAGATGAGGTTTCCAACCTTTTTGGCTTTTGACGTCTTACAAAAAGCAGTGTGTAGTCGGGGTCACATTTCAGATGTCTATGAGTTGTTAACAGCTCCACCAAACAGTGATTTTTCCCTCTAAACTTCTCACATGCTTTCATTTCAATAAATGTTTAAATGATCCAATATTTCACCAAAAATCAAAGATTAGAGAAAAAGTCCAAAAACTGAAAACAGATTTGTGTATCAGAACTTTGTTTTTTCTTCTTTCCTCTCCCATTAATCATCTCACGACCCCTCAGATTTATCTGATGACCCTTCGGAGGAGCTCGACCCCTATGTTGGGAACCACTGGACGAAACTAGCTAACTGTATATAAAGTAGTTGAAACTAGCTCCACCTCCAGCAGCTACAACAGTAACATGCTGCTCTAACACTGATGCTTCACTATTAATAATCTAATGATGTCATATATAATAATATATTAGTCAGAGGGACCAAACCACTACTTTTACTGCAATACTTTAACTACATCAAGCTCATAATACTTATGTACTTTTACTTAAGTAGGATTTTTCATGCAGGACTTTTATTTGTAATGAAGTATTTTTTATGTTCCTGTATCGGTACTTTTACTTAAGTAAAGGATCTGAGTATTTCTTCCACCATTTACTGAGTTACTAGATTACTGTGTGAATGGAGACTCATGTAATTCACTCTTCCGCCGGTGGAGGGCGGTAACCCCACGCACCGAGGAACGTTCCAACTGACAAATGAACCGTAGAAGAAGAACAATAGCAGTAGCATGTTTGCAGCATCGCAGCACCTCAGTGTGTCTGGTGTTTTTTCATAAAACAGTCATCAGTAACTGTTTCAAAGTACCGAAAGTGACTGATAAAGAAGAGGAGAGGCTGTTACAAATTTTGCAAAAATGAAGTGAGTGTTTCTGTTGAGAAAGAAGAGCAAAAAACTTATGTTTGAACGACACCTAGCTGACATATTTAAGCTAATAGCATTCAGGTTATCTTTCATAAGTCAGAATCTGTGTGTTCATGTAAATAACTTTGAATCATAAAGCTAGCGTCCACATTAGCTTAGCTTCATACACATTTTTAATTCAGTAAATCCAGTTTGTTGTCATTTACACATATTATTTTATTCAAGGCTCAACATCGACGGTCTGTTGGTGTATTTTCCATATGACTACATCTATCCTGAGCAGTACTCCTACATGCTGGAGCTGAAGAGGACGCTGGATGCGAAGGTGGGTGGTGTTTATGCGTTTCTCAGGTTATTCTACAGGTTAATAATGAAGTAGATTAAAGGACAGGCTCACAGTGTTTCAAGTCTCTCTTAAAACACCATTCAGGTGTCCATATGAACAGTGACAGAGGTTTTCCTCGCTGTAATCCTTCCTTCCTTCCTTATTTCTCCCTTAGTGACTGATGAATCTCAAGTCCTTGCTTTTTGTTCCCCGCTGCGTCATTTGGAGAACAGTCATAGTATTAACTGTGAGTATGTGTGTTTTCAGGGTCATGGAGTCTTGGAAATGCCTTCAGGAACAGGGAAGACCATCTCCCTGCTGTCTCTCATCATTGCCTATCAAAGGGTGAGTTTAGCTGTGTGTTCAGACTTTCTGTGTGTTTTTAGCTATGGTCTACTGTGGCTTCCCACCAGAAAATGCCACATGAACACCTTAAATAAGTGAGATTCTCTCTCGCTCTCAGGCCTTTCCTTTGGATGTGACCAAGCTAATATACTGCTCCAGAACAGTTCCAGAGATTGAGAAGGTGAGTCAGTATCAAAAAAACCTATACTCAGCATAAAGTGTAATTCATAGTCCATATAAGTTTAATCCCACTATCAACAATTCATCCTGTCAAGCCACACATAAGAAGAACATTCATAACAGTAGGAAGAAGCTGCTTTAGAAGTGATCAGAGTTAATATCGTACATCTGATCGTCTGTCTGATTAGGTCGTGGAGGAGCTCAGGAAGCTGATGGAGTTTTATTCCAAGGAAACCGGAGAGAGCAACAACTTCCTGGCTCTGGCCCTTTCCTCCAGGAAAAACCTCTGCATCCACCCCGAGGTAAGAGCACCTTTTAAAACAGGTGTTTTAAAAGCAAACATCTGTAGTTACATAAATCATATTTTTTAGTTTTCTGTTGGTGAATCAGAATTTGAATTGTTTTAACTCCTGAAGTAGAAGAATATACAAGAATTTTTGGATCAGGTAGTTGATGCTGACTCACTGCAAGAGAGGAAAAGTGTAGTGTGGACATACATTACTTTATCCAGGACAAATCAAGACCTGACATACAGTACAGTCAAAGCATGAACACACTAATATAAACATTTAAAGCTAATAGCCGCTACACTTTCTTTTAGATACAGAAGCAGGCTTTCTTTTCTTTTTTGTTTGCTTATGTAACAACTCTTTATTGAAAAGTTCTTTAATAAAACAACAACACACAAGTAAACACAGGAAAAAATGTTCAACTTTACATAAAAAACCCAACAAAAAACCCCCCAAACTATAATAAACCATCTTTAGGGTTGCCAACAGCAACCAGCACTGTGCTCTATTCAATGTTTGCTTATATGTCTAAAAGATTAAAGAACTGCTTGTCTCCCTTGGCCATAACATGTATCCTCTGTTTATATCCAGGTGAGCTCTCTGCGCTTCGGTAAGGAAGTTGACGGAAAGTGTCACAGTCTGACGGCATCGTACATTCGCGCACAACGACACAGCAACCCCAACCTGCCTATGTGTCGCTTCTATGAGGTAAGAAGTTGCCTGAATTCATTTATTTCATTTATCAACTTAAGTGGAAGTACAAGAGGCAGCTTGAAGGAAAGTTTGTGCAAAAAATATTATGAATAACAGCACCTGATCACAGTTGTTATGATTAGTACGTCGTCCTGTTCTGTCACTGTGTGTGTGTTTTATTTTGGGATCTGCAGATAAAAAATTAGCTTTAACGCTGATAAAAATCAAAGATTAGATCTATGTTTGTGTATATGGTCCTTTACAAATAAAATAAATAAATAACACATCAATATATTACACCTAACAATGTTGAGTGTCTGAGGGTGGAGTTATACATTTTGTTTTAAGTACATTTCTTTGTACCTGAAGATGTAGAGGTGGTTGACTCAGAACCATAAACATCTGAACAATTTAATAAAATTCATTACAGCCTTATAACACATTTTAGCTTTAGTATGCTTATAATGATAAATAAGCAGTGGTTTAAACCTTTTAACTTTTTTATTTTTGAGGATATAGTTTGTGAAATTGTGTTTAATCTCTCGATACCAGACAATCGTAGATCTCTGCTGAAGTCTGGTGATTTCTAAATGTACAGTAGTTGCTTAAACGGCCAGTAACAAACCTTCACCCCTTACATTTAATCAAGGACACTCTTCCCTCATTCTCCTCCGTAGTGAACTGCATGTCACCGCCCCAGTGTGAAGGATGCAGGTTTTTTTTTTAAACTCTCTTGTTTCCACCCAGTTTTAATAATGAAACGTGGGAGATTGTCTTCAGTCTCTATGAGTGAAGCGTTTACAGACTGACCTGTGAGTCAGGTAGCAGCGAGTCAGTATCTGATGAAGGGCAGCTCTATTGGACTGATAAAAACTTAATTACCCAGTACTCAACTTCCTTTAACTTTTTGAACTTTGGCATGACCTCATCTGTGACTTACTGGAATCTTTCTTTGCATAAAATTTGTGTGTATGACCAACATTTACCAGAGATAGCTCACTGCAGCAGTCTGTAGGATCATGGAAATAATGAAACTGATATCCATCCGTTGTGTGACGTAGTGTTACCCTCCTGTGGCGACCTCTAACTAAACTAAAACAACCAATGAAAAGTACTGAGACCAGAGTTGGTATCTGGTTTCGGGTTGTCCCCTGAATGAACTCATGTTGCTATTCCAGGTGCGGCAGCTTGTGTCATACTGAGGTCATGAAAACATCGGTGATAGAGTATGTTTGAAGATGGAGCTGTGACACTTCTGACTCTTAATAAAGCTCCGACTGACTGAGAAAAATAACATTAAATTGTCTGTTCACTCTAAAACCATCCTGCCAGGCGTAATCTGTTACACTTTCACTAACGTGGCTCATACGTTTCCAGTTATAAGTTCAGGATTCTTTGCTAATTGTCTCTTTAATCCAGCCATTTGTAACTTCATTCATCTTGCTGTGTATTATTTTATGTCTCTCTTACTGTCTGTCACTCGTGTTTGCTTGAACTTCCCTCATCGCTCTGGTTTTTGCCTGCAGGAGTTTGATGCGGTCGGCCGGCAGGTTCCTCTTCCCGCTGGCATCTACAACCTCGACGACCTGAAGGACTTTGGCAGGAGGAAAGGCTGGTGTCCTTACTATCTGGCACGCTACTCGGTACGTTCCTTCACAGACTTCTACAGACATAAAGCCTGGTGTGAAAAAATGCTCTTCTAGTATTTTAGGAAAGATCATTTTATATTTAATTAACAGCATGACAGAAAAAAAATGCAATTTAGTAGAGAAAAACAACCTGACAATACCGCTCTCACTCTTTACTGAATAATGTTGTAATATTTCAAGCTGTTGCACAATGATTGGGAGTATCTCTTAATTTGTGCTCTTATCTCTTGGGCCTTTATTTCCTGTCAGATCCTGCATGCTAACATCGTGGTGTACAGTTACCACTACCTGCTGGACCCCAAGATAGCCGACCTGGTGTCCAAAGAACTGGCCAAGAGCTCTGTGGTGGTGTTTGATGAGGCTCATAATATAGGTGAAAAGATAAACTGAGTGTCATCCTAAACATTTATTATCAAATTCTAGGTATCACAAAAATATGATATGAGATATGATCTTTCCCTTCCTCCTCAGACAACGTGTGTATCGACTCCATGAGTGTGAACATCACCAGACGAACGCTGGACCGATGCCAGAACAACGTGGACACGCTGCAGAACACCATACAGAAGTAAGAGCAGCAGCAGCAGCAGCAGCAGCAAGCGTGTTTGGACATAAAACTCATTAGAGTTTGTCATCAGTAGACAAGTGTGTCCTGCATCTGAAAATTGCCAACATACAGCACACTTAACCCACAGTTTTCAGTATCCGTCTATAATCTGCCTTGTAAGACAGACAGTCATCGATAAACGCGAAGAGACTGAAGTTTATGTCCAAACACGACACAGTTGTGGCTCAATCTCAATATCAAAAATTAGTTCTTCTTGACAAGACTTATAAAAATGGTATTGCATATCTGTAAAAATAGATACTATCAATGATTTTGAGACCTGCGTTCCTTCCTCAAATTCAAAATAATATCACAACACTCATTTTTTTATGTTACAGTAAACTTAACGGCTTCTAAATAACTCGATTCAATTGCTTTATTAATTGAATTTTTCTCCTCAGCTCCTGAACGTGCATTTATTTTAATACTATAATACTGTATTAATTGATCCTTCTGATCTGTGACTTGTGTGAAAATAAAACCAACAAAGCGTCCGAGCGCCATTGAACCCTGTATTTCCATAAGTCATGGGATGTCCTCGTTATACCAGCATGTCCTCGTTATACCAGCATGTCCTCGTTATACCAGCGTGTTTCAGTGAGCTCTGATAAATCTCCACACATGGTGGTCTTACCTGGCTCTGTTTGCAGTAACCAGAATCTGTCAGATGTTATGTGGGTATTGGGATGGGCGCCATATTTCAGAATGCATCTTATCAACTTCCTGTTGTTACCTCTTCCCCGCCTCACCTGCTGTCTGACAGGATAAAGGAGACAGATGCTGCTAAACTGAAGCAGGAGTACAGGCGACTGGTGGAAGGGTTGAAGGAAGCCAACGTTGCCAGGGAAACAGACGTCTACCTCGCAAATCCAGTGTTGCCAGATGAAATTCTTCAAGGTAAGACCATCAACAGGACTGGATATCATTTTAGTTTTATTCTTTCTTTTTTTCCAGAATAGATGTTTCAGACAAACACAATACTTAATTTTTTCCGTCTTGCTCCTGTCTCTCTCAGAGGCGGTCCCCGGCACCATTCGCACAGCAGAACACTTTGTTGGTTTCTTGAGGCGTTTCCTGGAGTATCTGAAGGCCCGTCTGAGAGTCCAACACGTCATACAGGAGAGCACCCCGCAGTTCCTCAAAGACATCTTCGACAAAGTCTGCATCGACCGCAAACCTCTCAGGTCGGTGTCGGCCTCCCTCGTTTCTTTAGCAGCATCCGGCTCACTCTGTCCGTTCCTCATTCGTTCTCTCATCTCACGTCTTTATCATCTTTCTTACTCAATAATTCACCTCTCTCATGCGCTCTCAGCTCATTTCCTCGTTTACCTTTGTGTCTCTCCAGGTTTTGTGCAGAGCGTTTGCAGTCGTTGCTACGAACTCTGGAGATCGCCGACATCGCAGACTTCTCGGCCGTTACTCTCATCTCTAACTTTGCTACTCTGGTCAGCACCTACAGCCAAGGTACTAGATGACACTTAATGACTCTGCTTGCAGTATTTAAAGATGTACAGACACTGTTAACATATATATATATATATAAATATATTACTCTGGCAGATACTGTTGCAGTAAGGTGTGGGATAGAAGTCAGATTCTAGTCTGTGATACTGATTGTTGTGGTTGAAAGATTTTAGCTTTCGATATCTCCCAAATATTCAGTTTATGACTTTTTCTTTTGTTTTTACTGCTTCTGTTGTCTAAAAAGAATGGAAACATTCTCATGATGGCTTTTTTTTCATAGAGCAGCTCATTTGTTTCAACATATTTTGTAAAAAAAAACAAATCCCAAAGGCATTTTTTTGTTTGTTTGTTTAAATGGTGTCGCTTTGAAAACCTCTCGGCTGTATTTTTTTTTTTTTAACTTTAACCTCATGAAGCACTTCTTTCTCTCTCTCTGTGTCCTTCTCCGTCTGTCAAGGTTTTACTATAATCATCGAGCCGTTTGATGACAGAACTCCAACTATTGCCAACCCTGTGCTGCACTTCAGGTGGGAGGAAATTGAGAAGTGTTTAAAATCAGGAAACATTACATGCTGACGATCGTCATTAGGCATTTCAGGTGGATCGAGGCTCTAATTGGTTGATGACAGGTTCCAGTAGATTGATCAGATATGTGAGATGATGCAGGACTAAACAGGTCAATATGTGACTTTTTGTCTTTGTTCCTCTTCCAGCTGCATGGATCCGTCTATCGCCATCAAACCTGTTTTTCAAAGATTTCAGTCGGTCATCATCACCTCGGGGGTGAGTTAGATACGACTCTGTCTCCTTCCTCTCTGCTCAGTTTAGTCCTGTAACTGGCACTGTTTTATTAGTGCTTGAGATTTTTTACCTCAGTATGATGTCTATTTGTAACCCGCATGTCTCAGGCTGTGTGCAGAATGATGAAGACTGAGAGTAAAAATAGTTTTCTCAGGTTAACCTACTTGCACCGATTATACTGAACGCCTCCTTCAGCTGGAGACTTTCACTATCATTTTGCTTCTTGAAATATAATCTTGCATCTTCTGTCATATGTTGTTTTACTGTGTGCCTCCTCTTTGTTAATTTGTTAACATTTATTTAATGGATTTAATGTATGAAGTCTGTGTTTCCTCAAACAAACGACACTGATAAACGAACGTCTGCTCTAATTCAGATTCTCTCTCGTCCTTCTGTTTTGTCCTCCTCAGACTCTCTCACCGCTGGACATCTATCCCAGAATCCTTGACTTCCGCCCCGTTACCATGGCGTCCTTCACCATGACGCTGGCTCGGACCTGCCTCTGTCCTCTGGTGTGTAAACACACTCGTTCACTTTGGTGGATTGTGAGAATAATTCTTGAACTAGACGAGGACTTTTTGAAACACCACAAACCTTTAATCACATTATGTCATCACTTAAAATTGTATTACTGAATTATTGGAGCCTATCAAACTCCTTTTTTTCTCCCCTGATTGCCTGTTTATGTCTTTTTCTCTTCTTCTGTTTGTTTTCATAGATTGTCGGCAGGGGAAACGACCAGGTGGCCCTCAGCTCAAAGTTTGAGACCAGAGAGGACTTTGGTTAGTAGTCGTTATTTATTAGAGCGTGACGCGTCCCAAACGTAGAATCAAATGATAAAATATTTGTTTACAATTGCAGCTGGGACATAAATATACATCTATATGTATATATCTGTGTCTTTTTCAGCACATAATATCTCAAAACAGACCAAACTTTGATAACAGGATGACTTTTTTTTTTTTTTTTTTTTTTCCTTTTTCCAGCTGTGATTCGTAACTATGGCAACCTACTTCTGGAGATGTCTGCCATTGTTCCTGACGGCATTGTGGCATTTTTCACCAGCTACGTCTACATGGAGAACATAGTTGCGTCTTGGTATGAACAGGTCAGACACAGCACACACACACACACACCTGAGAGACTGTGATGTCTTATTTATCTTCTCACTTCTCGTTATTCTTAATAATTACAGTAAAATGGTGACGCTGATAATAATAAAACTGTCAATATTTGCATTATTGAAACAAAATAATAGTAGCAGCAGTCATTAGGTGTAAGTAGGTGTTTTGTTCTTAAAGAACAGGATTGTTTTATTCATTTATTTTACTATTATTAATGTTTAATATCTTCATATATGGAAAAGAAGCACCGTTCTGTAATGGTGTGTGTTTCTGTTCATGTGTGTTTGCAGGGAATCCTGGAGAATATTCAGAGAAACAAGCTGATCTTCATTGAGACTCCGGATGCTGCAGAAACCAGCATGGCCCTGGAGAAATACCAGGAGGTCAGAGAGTCGCCCGACATCTTACTTCACACTTATTATAATGAAACAAGTCACAAATATCTGTACAAAAAAAGGTTGTATTCAAAGATCATGTTGGTTAAAAACAGATGAGTCAGTGCTTATCATTTATTCCATTAAGCATTAGCAGCGTTGTAGAAAATAACAGCAGACTCATGGTGATGTTTTATCTTCTTGTTCTCCTGGTGGGTCTCAGACTTTTGACCTTTGACCTTTCCTGTCTGTGTCTTGTCTTCAGGCGTGTGAGAACGGCAGAGGAGCCATCCTGCTGTCTGTGGCCAGAGGGAAGGTGTCTGAGGGAATAGATTTCGGTAAATGATCAGATTCCTGCAGGTTACTGGAAAGACTTAACAGGAAACTTCCTTATATTTTATAGTCATATAAAATAAAGAATGAAAGCAATTCAACAGATTTCTTTATGGTTACATACAATGTAATGATGCAGCAAACGTGTGGCTATGTTAAGTTTTTCAACATAATTATGAATCTTGTTGTGTTTTCTGTTCAGTGCATCACTTCGGCCGGGCAGTCATCATGTTTGGAGTCCCGTATGTTTACACACAGAGCCGCATCCTGAAGGTCAGAACGATGTCACTACGTCTTCATGTCAACATCTCGTTTTATATCATTCAGTTAAATAAATGAATAAATCAGTGCCGACATACATGCAACTACATATCTGATATGGTAAACTGTAATGTTGGTTGTATTTTACTCAGGATTTATTCATATAAAAATAAGTTTTTGTTGAAGATGTGTGTTTTTAAACATACCCCAAACAAAATATTTACATGGTTGGATGTTTTAGTATAAACTTTTCTCTCAGTTGGCAGTTTTACTGTCATTCTCACATTTTTAACTTTTCCTCACTGACACACATGTTTCAGGCTCGTCTGGAGTACCTTCGGGATCAGTTCCAGATCAGAGAGAATGACTTCCTCACATTTGATGCTATGCGTCACGCGGCCCAGTGTGTGGGCAGAGCCATCAGAGGCAAGACGGACTACGGACTCATGATATTTGCTGACAAGGTGTGTATGTGTGTGTGTTTGCTAATCGGCCTACGTTTGTCTTCTGATCTCACTTTTTGTTGCACCACTGCCAATTTTATTTAATATACAGTATTTCCCATAATACAAGATGCCTACAAACACATGACCCAGTTTCTCAGCATCACCCTGCTTCACAGTTACTCACATTCACTGCTGGTAGCATCCCTTTATTGCCTTGAGTAAAGATGAATCACTTCCTCCTCCTCTTCTTCCTCCGCAGCGTTACGCCCGAGCAGACAAGCGTGGGAAGCTTCCTCGCTGGATCCAGGAGCACATCAACGACGGCAGTCTGAACCTCACCGTGGACGAGGCGGTCCAGCTCTCCAAGCACTTCCTGCGTCAGATGGCTCAGCCGTTCAGACAGGTACGACTCAAACCTGCCGAGCAGCACGCAAGTGTAAATCTGTGCTTCAGATTGTTCCTTTCTACATAGAAACGGAAGAGCGGGAAACTTCTAGATTGAAAGTTTAGTTAGTTTTTATTTATTTTACATCCACTTTGACTCACCGAGTGAGCTCACACACACACAACAGGCTCTGCTTTCACTTCACTTCCTGTTTTCTTAGCATCTTTTAGCATCTAGCAGCTTTCTTGTATTTAATCTTATTAGTGACACAGATCTACATAGTGAAAAGGACGATTAACCAGAGGTGTGCAGGAACAACTGTCATATAGCAAGACACTGCAAACAGTTGACGAGGCTCTCTGTGATCACTATTATTCACCTTTCTTCCAACTTTATCTTTATTTTTTTACCCGTTCCTCACAATCTCTCTCTCTCCAGGAGGACCAGTTGGGTCTGTCTCTGTTGACTCTCGAGCAGCTGGAGTCGGAGGAAATGCTGCAGAAAATCACTCAGATCGCTCACCAGACCTGAAGGTGACATACACTGCATAATGTCATCACCGTGGCAACGCCCATGATGGTGGGGGGGTCGTCATCGGCTGTTTAAAATGTTTAGAACTGGATCAGATAGCAGATGCAACTAAAGAGTTTATTTTTTACCTACGTGGAGTGCCAGATGTTTGAGGTTTACCACATCAGGACAGTTCAGATGTACAATAACAAACATGAGACATATTTAAAAACACACTCTGGCTCTGTCAGTGTTAAACACCACCAGTCTGGACCTATTTTAAAAACAAAACTAAACACTCAGTATTCAGTATTTTGAGCCACACACACTGAGTCTACTGAATATTATCACCCTGCCTTTACATAGTGCTCTGTGTCAATCAGCATATATACTGTAGTGTTGAAATGCAAACACATTTTATCAGATTTAGCCTCACTAGTCCAACCGATAGACCTCAAGAGTGTGTGACAGGATTTATTTTTTCATAATTAGTTGACACACTTTTGTGCAAACTTTAATAGCTGGTTTACATGTTGATCCTACATCCTCTTGTACCAAACCAACACAAGGCAGTGATGGAGATCTACAAGATAATGTAACTAAAGAACACAACATTAAACATGGAAGAAGGTCCTAACGTTTTGTAGACTCAGTGAACATTTTCAAGTATTACAGATAACTCACAGATGCACTAAGAGACGATATTACAGAAATACCAACAATAGTTCTATTATAATGAAAACTTTTACTTGAAATCCTAAAAAAAAAATGTGAGCTGTTTTTAGGCACTCCAGAGCTACTGTAGGGTTGTGACACAAAACATTTGTTGCTTTAAAGACCAATAGTTATTATCACACTGTGCGCTGTTTTTAACTTGTATCGTTTTGAGAACATTTTTGCTTAAAAACGAGACAAACAGATGTGTTTAAGATAAGAAAATGTTGCATTAACTACAAAAAATGTTATTCCATGTGCGGGTGTAACATCGGTCCATATAGTGTCTGTCATACAGACAAGACGACTGTTAGTGTCCTTTTTCTACTGCAACTGTACATAGAAATATTTGTATCTGTTTTTCATTGAGAAAGTTGGAATATAAATGTTTGTATTTAAAGGCTCCTGACTTGTTTTTCTTGTGTTTTTAATCTTTAATCTTTACAGGTACCAGCCCTAAAAGACAAAACAAACATCACACACTGAAATTGAAGGGTTTTTTTACATCTTATTGTACTTTTATTTTTACATTTCAGCTCAAGTTTGCAGATATAAAATACAAACATTCATATTTACCAGAATAAGCACAGAACAAGCAGATGAAATAATTGTTTTCCATTTTTTTTTGTACGTAACATCTTTACAACGCTTCAGTAAGCTTGTATAACAGACTGTAGTTTCTATAATAACTAACAATTTCAGCCCTTTAAACAAACAGCAGACGTACAATCAGTAGTTCTCCGCCATGGAAAAACAGGATATATACTTTTACAGGAAAAAAAAGCTTGATCAGAGCCCTAAGAGGAGTTTTATGAAATGAAATTCAGTGGTAACGGTGGTCGTAACATGTTTTTTTTTTAAAGGGAGCCAAGATTTCGTAGCAGCACTCCTTCCAATCTTGTTTTTTTGCATAAGTATCTTTTATTTATTAAATGTTCCTGAGTGTTTAGTTTGTATAAAATGATTGTATTAATATAAAATGGAAGATTTAGTTTTTGTTTTGCCAAATCTTGAGTTTGAATCTCAAGTTCAAGTAACTAGTTCAAGTATTTCTTTGCTACAACAAAAATTTGAAAAAGCACAAAAAAAAAACCAAAAACTACATTAAAAGCTATTAAAAGCTGGTTTATCGTTTATTACAGTGACTCGTGGTAAGTTGTACAGTAGTTCTCAGGCATTTCAGTGAATAAGAGTGGAAGTTAAATTACAATAAAAATTGTTCATGCTGTGATTTGCTATTTTCACCACTGTGTGTACAGACAGCCTAGACGTCATAATGTTAGATTATTATTAGTTGTTGCGTTCGCTGTCTGTCATTGTGTCTGTTTTTATACTGTTGCAGAGGAGCACAGACGTCAGAAATGATCTAAACCTTCAGATCTATAAAGTCTTAATTAAAGTGAAAGTCATCAAAATTACAACTTTGAGTATCTAAAAAGCTTAAGCCTCATAATCCAATAAATAAATCTGTTAATTTGATGAATACTTGGGATGATTAATATTCAATTATTGATCAATATGCCACAGTTAAGTGTTTGATTATTAATATATTAACTGACTGTGCAAAACGCATCCACAATCCTTTAAAAGTACCATCTTCACCTTCGTTTTCTAGCAGTTTTCAAATGATTTAAATGACATTTTTAGATTCTTTAAACTTAAATTCAGTCAAAAATAAAAAGTTGGTCCTTATTCTCAGAACTTATTATCAGCTCTGATATGAAAATATAATTTCAACCGCCTGCACATCGTAAACATTTTTAACAGTATAAACTTCTCCCTCGTAAACCAAATGTAACATTTACAGTTCGACAAACACATCACACGTATTAATGATTGTGCAAACGACTTTTCATCCCTGTGCTTCTCAAAAGAGAATTAATTTGTTTTACAAAAGATCTAAAAAAAAAAGGAAGGAAAAGGAAACCCTAATAATGCAAACGTAAAGTTAATTGTGTTACAGATTTTCTGTTAACCTGCAAAGGATTTGGTCTGGTTTATACCAATATAGTGAAAACTGAAGTTTTCCTACATTGTAAATGCTGGTGATGTTTTATAAGGAGTCTAATATGAACAGTTTGTGTTTTAAGTTAATAATTAACTTGTGATCAGGAAAGAGTGACGTTAAATTTCAAGTGAACAGGAAGGAAAGGAAAGTTACATCAGTGGTTATAGTGCAATGTAGAAATGTCTCAAGGTACAGTCGATATGTGAACTAACGTCATTACTGGAGACAAACGTGTCATTTTATTGTGCTTACTGGGCAAAAAAAAAAAAAGAGCGTAAACATTAATTTGCTGTTACTTGTTCAGAGGAAGGTAGTGAAAACAGCTGGGTGATTCTCATGAAGCCGATCCTAAAGGTGTATCTGTGAAGATTTTTGGGACAAACTCATGAAAACTTAAAATATTTAACTTTTATTTTAAAGTACGACATGTTTATTATGTGGCACAGTTGATTATTTGGTACCAAAATAGAATTTTATATGTTTTTTAACTGATTTTTGAGTCACAAATTCATTACTGTAATGTGACAAAAATGTCAATTTAGCATAATAAATATTCAAGCAATTTTATGAAAATAATATAAATTTGTTTAAAACTGTATCATTTAACAGATATAATGCTTTAAAAAATATTTGAGGAAAACAGAGTGTCTGAACATGCAGCTTTCATTACTGTTGTGCTGTTTTTTGATCCATAAAGCACGACGACGAAGAGACAAAAGATCATAGACGTATAAACATAAATGACGCATCGACTGCTTCAGCTCGTTGCTGTTATATTGGACCCGGCAGGACTGACCTGAAGTAAACGGAGGAGCTGCAGTTTTTCAGGATAAAAAGCACTGAAACATTTATAATTATTAACTGATTTCAATGAGTCGTTTTTATATTCAAGGGTTTATGATCCACGTAGACAAAAAAAAGGAACTGTTACGCTGCTTGCAAGTCGAGCCAAAAAGAGGAGAGAGAACCGTTTGAAACTGAGTGAGAAACAGAAGAAGGAGGATGGATGATCATGTCAAAGTCTTCCTGCACAGAGAAGATGTCTCCACAGTTATTAATGGTGAAACTGGGCAAGGTCAGGAAGGCCGGGGCGGATTTACAGGAAGAGGTTCCTCACGGATAAAATGAAAAACCTCCACAAGAAATTCCTCAGAGAGAGAGAGAGAACCCTCTCTGCCTGAAGGTCTCCCAGTGTTTTTAAGCCCTTCTGGATTGTGAAACCAGGAGACTGAGAAACACGTCTGTAAAATACATGAAAATTTCAGCAGCAAAGTTTTAAAAAAACTGCACACAGGGGTGAGACAAGCTGAATCATCTGGTAGCCTACGACATGATGCTGCTGCTGCCACATGGGCACATCTGGATCCAGTCCTGGATCATATTAGAGCCAGTCGCCCCCCCCGCCCCCGGGGCAAAAAAACCCATCTACTTCCTCTCAGATGGGCCGACGTCACAGTAGAGGATTAAAGTAGCGTTCTACCAAACTTCCACAGTGGCTTTTATGAAAGTAACAGTAACTGGAACTTCACTGGGGCCTCTCGTAGGAAAGGAGCCCAACGATGGGAGAAGGAGCTGCACTTAAAAACCTGGCGGATCGTTTGGTGGCCTGTGGCACAGAAAAATCCCAGAATGCTGGTGGTTTGCTGGAAAATCTGTCAAAGTAATCATCTGTGAGGCTTTTTTTTTTTGAGGTGACAGAGGAGAACATTTAAAAATGTGGGGAACTGGTTGCTCCGTCCCTTAAACCAGTACAAGAGACTATGAAAGTACATCAAGTGAGCTCCCTGCCCCTTATCGCCTTTCCTCTCTGCTGTTTTTAACTTTTTTGAGATTTTTTTTTCCATTTGCATTATTAACTTGAGTGAAAATTATAATTTAAGGTCATTTATTTTCATGTTTTTTGCTTATTTCTGCTCAGCTTGTTGCAGCAGAGTCAGGGAGGATCAAATTTAGAGAAGTCTCTTGATTCTGTAGCCGATCTTGTGACTGTAAAGGAGTTTATCCTCACCCATAGAGATGAAGGAGACCATCAAGGTCAGAATATGACGGAGACCTCAGTAACATGGCTAGATTTAAAACAGCTTGCAGGGATGTGATGCCAAAGGTGGAGGTCATAACCACTTCATAATATTCAAAGCAAAGTATGCTGGGCATGCTTTTATTTAGTTTTTATTCATTAATCCAGATTGTCAGTATGAAGTCGACACCATGAGCTGTACTGGTGACAACCGATTCTACATCCCCGCCGTAAAATTCCCCGGCGACAAGGTTTCGTACTATTTGGAGAACATCAAAGAAACCGCTGCTTGTAACATCTTCTGCCAGGCTCTTCAGTGTGGTGCAAGAGATCTGGACTCACTATAGCAGACCTGCTGACCTCTATGTACTTTAACATCAAAGTAAGCTGGTACGATTTGTCACTCTGCAGTACTCGAGTCTAACAGCAACAGGCAGCAGCATCTAGCCTGTCGAAACGCACAAAAAGTTCGACAGATCGTAACGCCAGATTCTTTCCCCCCTGTCTTGTATAAAGAGTATAATAAAGTGAGTGCATGTGCCGCAGAAATAACGTTACCTAGAAAGTTGCTGGGAGGTAGATGTGTGTGTTGTCTATAACTTTGCCTACTCCAGGAACATTTCAAGGAAAGGAAACACCCTCACGTTGCAAATTAAGCACAATATGTAAGGAGGGATGTGATGACTTCTACAGTTTCAACAACCATGTTTATATTCAGCCTGTATTGTTATTAGGTCATCATCTGATTAAGTAACAGCCTTCCTATAATGAGAACAGTTGTATTAACCAGCTCTAAAATATTAATTTCACCAGAGCCACAAAATAGTCTGTTTAGGTTTGGGTTTTACAGCTACTCATTATCTTATCAAATTAGCTTAAAGTTTGATTATTGTGGTGTAAACAATAGAAATAGTGGCAGGTAAGCGTGTAATCTGAGTGAAACACAAATGGACAAACAGTAACAGGCATCTGCAGATATATTTTTTGTAAACAATCTATTATTGGTATCAAGAATTTTCATATCAGTGCTTCTCACTCTTTTGTCTCTTTGACTGCTTCATTTATGCAAATGACGTACTGTCATGCGTATGTATGCAAATTATATACAGTAATTCATTGTGTGAACAGCAGTGATTTGCATCCGACGCATCTAGGTCATCGAAGTGCTGCTTAAAAGATCCGTCCAGGGTCGGCAGCTCTGAGACAGAAAGAAACTTATTCACATGTTTTTCTCCAGACGTATCTTTTGTGGTTTTGGCCAAAAAAAAAAGGTCAGTTTTTGTTTCATCAGTCCGCAGAACTTTATTAGTCTCTGGTTTATCTGAGTGTTGGTTTTTTATACTTCAGACATTAATTTATGTGATGAGATCTTAGGAAAAGTTTCCTCTGGACATGATGGATACATTTAGAGAAAAAGCAGGTGGGTTTATGCTTTGGGGTTGTGTGGGTGAGAAGAAAAATTGATTATCATTTTTATATGAAATTGACGAGGGATTCCTAAACTTTCACATACAAACGTTGTTCTGTTTTGATCGTTATTGTCTTGTTATTTATTGAAGTGTTGTTATTGATTACCAATATGCTTTTTTCATTACCGTAATGTATAGTATTAGATGATTTATTGAAATTACATGAATAAATTACCCCTAATGTTTAATCTCTTAAAATGTTTTAGACCTTTTATACTGTGTTTGAACTGTATTTTTCAATATAATGCTTTAAAACAAAAACATAATGAAAATTGATGTGAAAAACTGTTTACATGAATAAGGTGATGAAATTATATTTTGCTTTAAAATGTGTATATGTTAATAATACACATTTTGGGTGATACCCACTAACTTTGAGCATATTGAAGTGCTTGCCGTCGGAAAAAAAAGAGAAAAAATTAGTAATGTTTCATATTTCTTATTAAAAATGTGTTACGGGAATGAATTTTTGTCCTCAGTCGCTCTAAAAATGTCTTAAAACATCTAAAAAATGTGCACATAGATCATAATTTCAAACTGAAAAGTGAAATTAGATCCTATTTGATATAAAGGGAAAAATATATACAATACAATGTATACAGTGGTCTTTGATTTTCCCTCTGAGTTGTATTGCGTTCATGAGAATCACCCAGCGAGTAAGATTTGAAAAAGTCTCCAGTTGTGACATTTATCTTGTTTTTCTTGAAGGTGTTTAAATCCACTACGGTGTTTGACATCTGATAAGAACAATCGATACAGGTCAGTGGGTTGTGAACGTTTGTCTAACTATCCTGTAGAGGGTTTGTGTGTAGGTGTGTGTGTGTGTGTGTGTGTGTTAGTGTGTGTGTTAGCTGGTCCCACCAAGTGAACCTCGTCTCGTCAGGTTCTGCGTGCTGGAGCTCAGAGCTCGATTATCTCTCAGGCGACTCGACTGAGGAACAAAACAAAAAACACATGACGGGTTTTAAGTTACACATTTCTGTGAGAAGATATTCAGCTGAGTCAAAGGATTTTTAATCACTTAATGAGGACGTGCACATGTCAAGGAAGTAAATAACCGTTGTGGTGAGCAGAAACACCACAGCAACTGTAATTTAGCACCAAAAAACACATGTAGATTTACTAAAAGTTAAATGTTTTGATGAATCACCAACAGTTTGCTCACCTGAGTGCCGTCCTGATTGTCTCTGGCTCCAACATTCAACACATTCAGAGAGTTTGCCCTTTTCATCCTGAAAACAGGAAATAATAATGAACTCTTAATCCTCACAAAGGGAGCCTAATGTCACTAAAAACACACAAAACTACATATTCAGTTTATTAGGTCAAAACCTAAAATATTCTTTTTTTAAAAGCTAAACCAAAACTTCTGTTACAAACTATTTTAACCAATTTGCAGTAAAATCAACATCAACTTCTCTGTAAGTCTTTGAATCTTGTGACATTTAATCTGAAAAAACATAACATATAAAAGAATTTCTTTAAAAAAATCAGATAACCACCATTTGAAATAAAAAAGCTTCTCTTTGTAATTCTCACATTAGCTTCATTTGTGTTTGTGAGGATATTTGTTTAACTTTTACCAGTAAACTCTCATGACATCAGATCCTGTTCTGGCAGGATCTAGTTTCGACTACATTAAGACTTACAGTTGGGGTTTAACACCTTCGTAACAGAATATTACCCAGCATTCCTCGGGGTCGTTTCCTCCATTTCCACTCCTCTCAGCTTGCGGACCAGTTTCTCGCTGCTTCGTCGTATCGACTCTCTGAGTTTGGTGAAGGAGCCGCTGCGCTTCAGGTTGCTGCCGTCCTCAGCAGCGGACCAGCTGGGACGACCGTCACCTGGACGACGATCGGACCGACGAAAAGACAAACCAGTTCAACATATTCATCACATCCCAACGCTCAACAGTCTCAGACAACTTTATTTATCCCGAAAAGGCACCCAGACCATGCATAAGAAACAAACAACAAACAAACAAATAACAGACAGATCTATGCCAGAGACAGTCAGTACACAGGTACTCACAGACATGTAAATAAAGAACAATAAACAGATCCATCCAAGACAATAACTCAACGAGTATGGAAATATTATTCTTTCCACATACTGCTATCATGGTTTAACAGCCTGACGGCAGAAGGAATGAAGGATTTTGAGAGACGATTTGTCTTCAGAAGCAGCCTGAGGGCGTTAAAATGAAGTCAGAGGACAGGATGTTCCCCGTGCTGTAGCAAAGACCTGCTCTAACAGGAACAAGAGCGTATTTGGATTCAATTATAGTAAGTTTCTTACATATTCTTGTGTACTTAAACATTATAAAATTAATTTTCCACCCATGACTGATTGAATTAAGTCTTTACAACCAAGACTTTTTGTAGATTTAGCCTTTAATCCAAACTTTTAAAGATAGCGGTATCTCAACAGAACACAAGTTGAACCAGGAAGTATCTCATTTAGTTTGTTTTCACTATTAAAAAAGTGGTTTTAGATAACATGACAGATCCCTCCAGGTACAAATGTCACCATGACTAATAAGATGGAAGGTTAAAAGAACAAGAAAAAGATCCAAATTGTTGATACAGCACATCATGGTAGACATGTCATAAACCAAGATGAGCGACCGAGTCCTTAAATCACTGTTTTGTACCTTCTACAGATCCAAACTCCTTTTCATGCGCTCTGGTTAGGATCTCTTTATAAAGAGCTTCAGCTTGTCTGTATTTCCCCTGCTTGAGATAACAGGAAGCCTGAGAAAGAGAGAGAGAAACAGGAAAAGCAGAGGGATGAGTCTTGAAAGAAGGTTTGAATGACGGGAAATTTCATCCAGAGAGAAATAAAATGTAAAATTCGCTCCAGGCGTCGATGAAACAACGACTCTACTGTATAAGAAGGTTTCCTTAACAGTAATGATGTGTGATTTTATACACTTTTAAATGATAAACTCATTGAGGAAAACATGGAAAGACAGAATATTCCCAGTACGCCAGAGTTTTCCTCCCGTCTCACCAGGTTGTTCTTGGTCTTGGCCACGTTGGCGTCATCTGGTCCCAGTTTGCTCTGGTAGATATGCAGAGCGCGTTCGTAGTACTGCTCCACTTCCTGGTACTTCCCCTGGTTCTGACACAGCAGAGCCAGGTTGTTCAGCTGCTTCGCCACATCTGGGTGGTCTGTACCCAGAACCTGAGAGAGAAAAACACACAACACCCCACGCAAAATCCTGATGTTTAGTGATTACTCAGGGTTTATATGTGTGTGTGTGAGTCAGTGGTGGAAGATGGACTCATTAATTACATAAAAGTAGCGATACTACACTGTAAAATAAGTCCTGCGCTCAAAATCTTACTTAAAAGTATCGGCAGGAAAATATACTTTAAGCATCTAAAGCAAAGCTACACATTATGCAGAAAGATTGATGTTCTATTATCATTTATTATGTTATTTTTACAGATGTTTTGTGTTTTGAATGTGAGATTTAAATCATGTCAACTATATGTAGGTGAGAATAAATGTACTTAGTTACAGTTGAGAGGGATGCTGTGTATTTAGCCATATTTTGGGAAAATATGTTTTAAGTTTTGATCCTTTTTACTTGCCATGAAAACCACTGGGATCTACTATAACTGGGAATTCAAACTGGTTTCCCAGTGAAGGAGCAAACTATAAACGTTTCACAGCCTCCTTTCAGGTCTACAGGAGGTCTCTTAACATACTCACAGGTAGAGTATCTTTTTAAAAAAGAGTCATGTAAAGTTTTATTTCAAATTCAGTCACATGTTGATAAAATATTCAGAGAATAGCCAAGAAATGGTTAGTTTGTCTTCTTGTATTAATATATTTGGAATTATTTACACAATTTGATTTATATAGCAG
This sequence comes from Thunnus albacares, assembly GCF_914725855.1. Lineage (NCBI taxonomy): Eukaryota > Metazoa > Chordata > Actinopteri > Scombriformes > Scombridae > Thunnus > Thunnus albacares. The sequence continues at coordinate 5,988,831 of NC_058111.1, forward strand.
TTTTCAAAATGTTACAAAGACATTACAGAGTTGCACCAACATAGATAAAAGATTTTTAAAAAAAATCAGAAATTGAGTTTTATGGAGACATAATGGTTTAACATCATTAAAGCCTTAAAAAATTTAAGGAAAATCCCCCAAAGTGAGATTTTAGTGTCTCTCACTTCTTCAAAAAGGGTCATTAAAGGTTACGATGATGTTTTAAAATTAAAGTTACAACAGTTTAAATTAAGACTTGAGTTTGAGGTTGAATTAGATTAGCATTAAATTATGTAGTAGTGAAACTTAGGAACCTATTTAAATAATACAAATGTGTGTGTGTGTGTGTGTGTGTGTGTGTGTGTGTGTGTGTGTGTGTGTGTGCGTGTGTGTGTTTTCTCACCTTCTCTCTGATCTCCAGAGCTCTTTTACACAGCGGTTCTGCTTCCTTGTATTTTCCCCTTTTCCCATAAAGCACTGCCAGGTTATTGAGTGTTGCTGCCACCTGCGCACACACACACACACACACACACGCACACACACACACACACACACACGCACACACACACACACACACACACACACACACACACAGTAAAATAAAAAAGGAACAATGCAAACATTTTTAGGTAATAAACTATGAAAACGAAACACTGCTGCATCTGCCAAAACAACGTATGTTTTAAGTTTATTTACACAGCAATAAAACTGAATAGTGAGTAAAAATCAAGTGACATAAATACAACCAAACACATTAAAACAAACAACATATTGTCCTGGTTAGATTCAGAGTGTGTCAGGCGTTAATAAACACTGATGCTGGTATACGAGAGGAGGGAAACTTACGGCTGGATGATCCATTCCAAGAGTTTTCTCCCTGATCGCCAGCGCGTCGTTCAGCAGGTTTGCTGCTTCTTTGTATTTGTTCTGGTCTCTGTAGAGAACAAACAGGTCACACTGTTCATCACATCAGATCTGAACTTTTGCATAAATCACTTGGTTTTAAACACAACCTCACCTCAGTTAACCAGGTTGTAAAAACTAATTGTTATGGAGTAAATCCATTATTTTGCTACATGATGTCATCACAACACCAGATACATATTTTTTCCTGTTAACTCTGTCGTTGTGAGGGTGTGACAGTGACTCCTGTCTCAGAAGGTGATGACTGGGTGCAACATGTAATCAGAGGACTTCATCAGTTTTGGGGGAGATCATCTTTCCTGTAAGTGTGTGTTGTGGTCTCACCTGTACACCAGCGCCAGGATATTCAGCATGGTGGCTACATCTGGGTGGGTGTGGCCTGACGACTTCTCCAGGTCTTCCAAGGCCTGTTGAGACATGATCATATAAGTACAAGATCCAGTTTGTTCCCAGTCCAGAAACAGGCTGGAAACTGGATTTTGGGGGAACATTAATCTCTCCTCAGACGCCCCTCTCACCTGTTTGCAGAGCGGTACAGCGACCTCGTATCGTCCCTGTGATGCGTACTGGATGACCAGGTTGTGGAGCGTTCGAAGGCGGGCGGGAATTTCGTAGCCTCCCTGCTGGGCTGCGGCCGCTGCGCTGCTGTGGTGAGGCTGGGAAACTGAACAGCGGCAAAACACACGAAGAAGAATTTGATACAAACCGAGACTTTTCACTTCTACAAAGACTGAAGGCTTGAAATTAGATACGACTGAGAGCATAATCAATCAAATTTCATTAATTACTTTTAATTAAAGTAAGTAAATTACTTAAATCAGATAGATTAATTGAATTTTTCAGGGTTTGTTGTCATTGCAGCTTTAAAATGATCTCATGCTGTGTAGCTGCAATAAAACGGTCCCGTCTCTGTAGCCATGGCGACCCCGCACTCGTGTTAAACGAGATTAACACGTCAATCCTCTCAACGTGCTCGGCTGAAATTGATTATCCCTCACACCCTATGAAAACTCATTATCACTGCCTGTAATGTAGACGCTCAAAATGTGACATCAGAGCTCGAAATGTCTTTTCTGTATGTGAAGAGTCAAAATATCTTAAACAGCAGTAAAACAGTTACACTGAGCACATGTATGGAGACAAACAAACGATTACTAATAAATTTGTTGTATTTTCACACAAGCAACATGTTTAATGTTGAGCTCATCGTGACTTCATGACATTAAAGGGTGTCTTAGTGATTTCAGACATTCCTTTAAAACCTCCATTATATTAGAAGAGCATCTCAAAAATTCAGCAAATAAAATATTTTGGTGAACTAACCCTTTAATATTTGTACTTGTTTTCTTTGGACAAACATGAGAACGTTACGTCTCTGCTGTGGATTATTCTAAAGCACACATCACATCACATTACCCAATCAGAGCCTTACTCTGTGACTGCTCCTCGTCCTCGGCAGGAAAGAGGTCGTCCAGAGACTCCTTGGTGGAAGACGTCTCTTTGTCGTCCTGAAGGGAGAAACAGAAACACACACACACACGAGTCAGAGGATGATACTTCAAGCAAAGATGAAGTTGCATCATGTTCTCAATATTTACTTATATGTATGATATGCTGTAGATGTGAATAAGGTTCAACTCTGCAGCTTAACAGAGCTTTTTCAGCCTTTGACGCTCATAGTTTTGGTTTTACAGCACATTTACAGTATAGTTCAGTCCGAGTACTTTCATCCACCTCGTTTCCAGCTGCAGCAGTAAACTGTTTTCTGCACCAAGCGGCAGACAGACAAAATTGTTGACTAACTGATGAAGAAAGTGTAACATTTAGCAGCTCAAGAGCCAGATATTTTTCTCAGGAGCTGGTGGAGACCAAACCAGAGCTAAAAGGAGAGTGAATATCTGACTTACAGTTTATCAGCTGGACACAAACACGACTCCAAATGAATGATAATGGTTCTCCGTGTCTGCTGGGTGTTTAAATAGGCAAAACATTTGCTGACATGTCAGCCAGAACAACTTTATAAGGTGATAATGTGTCACAGCTGTGTGTCTGTCAGCTTGTTGTGGAAATCTTCTGCTGCAGAGAAGCCAGATACAAGAATCACTTTCAATGGGCCTCATGCAAGAACATTTTTGTAAACTCTGACTTTTTTCTGTGAGGTTTGTTCATACAAGTGTTCCTGATTCAACAAACTCTCTTAAATACCCAAACTTATTGTAAATCGCTCGTTTCAGATTGGTTGATTTAGGGAGTAATCAACACCCCTAAAATGTCCATATAGAGCAGCCTGTTCTGCTCCGTTTGTGAACAAATTTCATCCACAAAAACTGTTCCCAAAGAGTAAAAACAACCATTTCACACGGCGAAGCTTCAAATGCTGCTGTCAGAAACCAGCAGACAAAAACATAACAAGTTTAGTTTGTCAGTAAAGCAAAAGTTATGAACTTTGTTTGTAGAGAAAATTCATATTCGTATGAGAAAATTAATGTTCATACGAGTCTTAAGAACCAATCTGTTCATACAAGCTGTTCTTACAAGAGGCCCTTTGTCTTTATCTCACAAAAGCTTTTGCAGGTTCAAAACTTTCTCAGATTTTAGTCAAACATTTAAAATCCAGCCTGGTTTCCCTGAATATACACATAAAAACACCCTAAAGACCTTTATTCCCAAACACATCAGTTAAATAAAGAGCAGACTCTTCCAGTAAGTGAGATAGTTTTGCCAGACTTGTGTTTGTCGTCTCCTCACCAGCAGCGGCTCCTCCTGGTCGTATTTGCGTATGGAGGACATGAACTGCAGGTGTCTGTTCTGCTCCTCCAGGGTGACCACTTCCTGCTCCCTGTCCTGCAGCCGCTGCTGAGCCCCGGCAAGCTCGTCCCTCAACCACTGGTTCTCCTGACAGAGACGACGTACCTGAGGAGGAGGAGGAGGAGGAGGAGGAGGAGGAAGATGGGGGGAGAAATGAGGAAAGCAGATGAAGGAAGAGGAGTAAAGGGAAAGGAAAGAGGAGAGGGTTGAGAGGATGGATGTTGGAGCAAAACAAAATAAGGTAGAAGAAAGAGGGACAAAAGGTAAAATGACATAAAAGAGGAGGACAGGGAAGATGAACAGACGAGGAGAAGAGATGAAGGAAGACGCAAGAGTAAAAAAGGAGGTAGGAGTGAAAGGAGGATTAAGAAGAGAGATTTCAATTTTCTTTAATGTCACAAAACACACAAACGTTTAAGTGAAACAAAGTTTTTAACTCTCCACACATGAAAAAACACTGAAGGATTTAACTGTTGGACTGCGGAGTCGATTATCACGCTGTACGTCCAAACAGCTCAGAGTCTCACCTGAGCTCGAAGCTTCTGTTTCTCGGCCTCCAGTGAACCCAGATGAGCCGACAACGCCATCATCACCTGGAGAGACCAGAGACAACATGAAACACCATGCACAGAGGAAAAACACCTCTGATATACAACAAACATAAAGATTATAACTTTAATTGATGATCAATTACAACCTATAAACCAAACATTGAACACTGGACACCCATTATTTTACTATACAAAAGAATTATTATTATAATTATATTATTATTATCATCTAATATTGAATCTCTTACATGCTGTAATTTCTTTACTCTTTGCTTTTAAATGCATCTTTCATGTTGAACTCTGCATTTACTCTTCCTGGTCTTGACCAGTTTTATTTGTACTTTTGCACTGTTGTGCTTTTAATGCACCTTCTTCTACTCTGAATTGCTTGAACAATACTTGGAACAAAACTTTTCTTTAGGATGAATAAGTTTTAAGTAAGTTTCATCATATTACCGTCAGTCCAGGATTTTATCAGTCTATCCCTGACAAAGTCTGATATCTTGTATTTTATAATATGTTAGAGTGTCAATAAACCTAAACTTTAGTAACATTTTGAAGACACAAAACAGATAAAAAAACAAGTTAAACCTGCAATATAATCTGATTTATTGGACTCTTGAGCAACAGAGACAAGTTGTAAACAACACTTGGCTTTTAAGATGATAGAAAACAGTTGCTTATTTATACAACCAACAGACACGAAGCAACATTATCATTCATCTGGAGTCGTGTTTCTGTCCACTGCTGAATGTAAGTCCAATATCCACTCTCCTTTAGCTCTGGTTTTAATCTCCCAGTGAATCTTGAGGGAAATATTGCTGCTAAATGCTCCACTATGTTCACCAGCTAGTCGCTAACTTTGCCTGTCTGTCATTTGGTGCTGAGCAGGTAGTGTACAATGGGTTTAAAGCCTGCTGCAGCCAAAAACAGCACTGATCGAACCAAAGCGCTAAAGCTGCAGGCTGTAAAACCAAAAAAATAAGCTGAAAGACAATAAAACTCTCTGTGGATCTGTGGGAAACTGCAAAATCTGTGATAATTCTCTGTAGGTTCGTCACTATAAGCTTCTTGGTTCACATACAAGTGTGATCCGTTGTTAATATAAAAATATTGATTATAGCTGCTAGATCCCACAAAGTAGAGGCAGCACATGAGAGAAATCTGTCCTTGTGTGTGTACCTGCGCCTCGCTCAGCCCCAGCTCTATCCTCTCCAGTGATTGGCGGATGATGCCGCTCTTCTCCTGCTCCACGCTGCCACTCTCCGACGTGGGCCGGCTGTCCGTCGTTTCCTGCAGGGTCTCCAGCAGACTGCGGTTCTCTCCTTTCAAGGCCTCCAGCCCCGCAATCACCTGCTGCGTGCTGCACAGGATCTCCTCCGCCGACAACATGGCTCCAACTCTGAGGTTCCTCCTCTGACTACGACTGACCTGAGAACAGCACAGAGATGCACAAGTGTAGAATCAGTCGTTGAAGTAGTACTCGTAGTACTACTGAGAGGAGCAGGAGAGGTGGAGGAGGCAGCAGTAACAGAGTCAGCAGCAGTGGTTAGATCTGCAGCGATGAGTCAATTAATCAATTAGCACATCAACAGAAAATTAATCAGCAACTATTTTTAGTCATTTTTTTAAGGAAAAATGATAAACATTCACTGGTTGCAGATTCTTGAATGTGAGGATGTGAAGTTTTTATGTATCTTACAGGAATGTTGACTGAATATTTTTTTATTCTGGACTGTTGATCAGACAAAATAAGACACTTGAAGGCATCATCTTGGGCTTTAAGATATTATAACGGGCATTTTTTTTCTGTTTTCTGGCATCTTATGGACAAAACAATTAGTCAAACAATTATTAACATGCAAGTAGACTTTAAAAGTCAGTATGAATTGTTTGTTCAGTCAGTATTCTTCCTTAGCAACTGTATATCAGCTGTCCTGGTGAAGCTGGTCATGTGTCTGATATTCAGCAGTGTCATGACATTCAATATACTGTATATATTCATGATAATGAAAACCGTAAGAGAAGAAGAGAAAAGATGTTTAGATGTGGACTGGATAACATACATTCACTGAGGAGTCACCTGAGACTCTGAGAATCTAGATGAAAGTTGTTGTTTTTTTCTTTTCATTTATTAAATGAACTTCCGTCATGGAGTGGAGCCGATTATGAAGGTTAAGAGGCGGGATAAAGATGTCCTCCTGGTGTTGAAGACAAACCTTTTACTCAAGTATTGAAATTCACATTTCTAACTTTGAAACAAAGTGCAAACCAGCTTCAATGCCATTAAAATTATAACACATCACACAACTCTTCTCCAGTACGACATGCTGTATTCCTCTCACTGAAACTAGCTGACAATGTGTTCGTGGTCAATAAAGCACGGTGTACTTGGAGAAGAGCTGCGAGTTAAACGATGTGAAGAAGTTTTGAATATTCAGCAGTGAAGACAACAACAAGAACACGGTGAAAAAATACAGAAACTGTTCACAGCTGTGAGCAACTTTTACTACACACTGAAACATTTCATGGTTTTCAGTTTCCTCTTTTCTGTTCTGATCTGAGCAGAGTCAGAGAGAAGAAGTGGGCACATGAAACTAAAAGTGTTGATTACCCTGAATCAACGTGCACATGTTTTGTGAGCTGAATCAGGTTTATACGTTCTGTTGGTTTAAGACAGTTTTGAGTTTTAAGAAAAAAACTTGATGTGAGAAACGTGTTTTATGTTGTTCATCACTATAATTGATTTGTGACTTTTTTTAACATCATAAAGTTTAATCCAATTTGTTTGTTGTGCTTCAGACTTCTAAACAGATATATAAATACGGGCTGTCTTGTCTTTTCATTATCATGCAGTTGAACTGTAACCATCTGCTGTATCTTTGTATCTAGTTTGGTTTGATTCATAATAATAATAATTCATAGTCATAAACAACTTCAACATTACACACATGTCCATATATTCACAACATAAACAACGAGAGAGGAAGAAGAAGAACATGTAACACAGACATACAGAAACTGGAACAAAATAAAACATAAAAGCTTGTAATGTTGATAAAACTGAATCATGCTTCGGTCTATCTATCCTACATTTATGAGGAGTAACAGAAAAGTTTTGTTTCATTTTAAACCACAGAATAAAAACTAAAACAATTGATTGTTTGGATATGCCGAAGTTCAAATTACAGCCTGACTGATACTAGAGTATAGAGGAGTTTACAAAATCCAATAACGATATATCAGCCTATAGTCATTTTTATTATTAGTCTCTGGAGTCATAATCACACTCTCATAATCACATGAACAAAGGAGCGTGTCACCCAGTGCATCAGCGCGACTCATTGATGTGGTTTCAATAGTTTTTGGACAATAACAGAGGTCTACGGCCCAGAGGAATAAGATATATCAGGCTTTAGATACACACACAATACATGTAAGTAGATCTGCTCATTGTCTGCTCATGAGATTTGTTGACAATAAGGAAAATATAGAATATCACCCTTTCAGAGTCGTGTCCACAATACACACTGAGTGACTGACTGGGACATTTTACATTTCTCTGCTGGACAAACTATGTAAGGGTGACACCGACTAGTTCTAGTTAAAATAAAGAAAAAAAGAGAAACCAGAGACTGACTGTTGCAGCCCTGAAGATACAACTGAACACAGTGTCAACACACACACACATACACACACACACACATACATACAGAGTCGTGTTTCCATCACTTCAGAGGACATTACATTGACTTACATTAATTTCCTATCTTTAACCAGAACGACCATGTCTAACCCTAAACTAACCTTAACTTTAAACCAAGTCTTAACCCTAAAAATGACTGATTTACGTTAAAGGGACTTGCTTTTTGTCTCCATATGGGAGGCCAGACCCCACACATTTTTGAGGACAACACATAGACTTCCATTCATTTCCTGGAGACTTATCCTAACCCTTAACCATAACTACTGACCCAAAAATCAGCCTTTTACCGGCTTTTGTCCGCAATTGGACAAGCCGTCCCCAATTAACTGGTCTTTAGTCTGAAATTTGTCCCCGAAAGTAGCCTATGACCACACACACACACACACACACACACACACACACACACACACACACACACACACACACACACAGGGACTATGCGCTTTGTTTACTGTGGGCGGCGCAACAGGCCTCAGCGTCAGTTTTCCAACATGTCAGGAATACTGAGTTTTTTTCCCTCCCTGATTTTAACGCAACACAAACCTCTCAGCTGATATAATGACGTCTGCGTCACACTGTGGGACGTTTCTTCTTAGTTTTAATGCAAATGAAACGTTTCCGCTGATCTGAGCGCAAACATACCGGCTGCGGTGCAACACATTTGCGTTTCCCTGCGGTTAATAATCACGCTGCACAACAGCATGTAAACACACACAGACAGATGCTGCTTCATCTCACATCCACATCTACAAAAAGTTATTTATAGCCTACCTGCTAATTCCGGGCTCCGGCGTGGTTTGGTCTTTTTGTTTACTCTGCGCTAAAATGTGTTATTATTATTATTGTTGTTGTTGTTGTTATTCCGGACGGAGGATTCAGTCAGGCACGGCGGAACATTTCCGCTCACAAACTGCTTCCGTTTGTTCACTGTTGAACAGGTGAGACAATAAAAAGTGGAAGCTGTAAATCAATCACCTGCTGCCTCCTCCGCTCGCTGCTGTCATCACGGATCCTGCTGCGTCAAGCCGACGTCAGCAGCACGTTCAGCTTCCGGTTCAAACCTTCAACGTAAAAGAGATGACTGAACGAACACATGAATAAATGAATGAATGAATAACAAACGAATGAATAAATGAACGAATTAATAAAGTAATTAAAGAACGAACGCATGAATGATTGAACAAATGAATGAATGAAGGAATGAATGAATAACAAACCAACGAATGAACAAATTAATGAATAAACAAATGAAGGAATGAATGAATAACAAACGAATGAATGAAGGAATGAATGAACAAATGTATGAACGAACAAAGAAATAAATAATCGAATAACTGAACAAATGAGAGGATGAATGAATGAACAAACAAATGTATGAATGAATGAACAAACGAACTAAAATCAAATAGCAATAAAAGAGGAAAACATGGCTACATCAATTAAAAACAAGGTAAAATGAATAAAGCTAAAAAGTTAAAATGTAGGAATTGACAACAAGGCAATAAACAAAACAATAAAAACAATTTAAAGAAATTAAAAGCAATGACAGTCACAATCGATAAAATTAGCAATTAATGCAATTATCTTACAATAGCCTACAACAACAGTATGAGATAATATCACAAAAGGCAATACTAAAATATCCTTATCAATAACCTGATGGATATGTCAACTTTCCCATCTTAAAATAAATCAGAGGAAAAAAAAAACAAAACAAAAAAAAAAAAAAACAGCGCTTTAATTCTGAAGGCAAAAGTCTGATGACTTCCTGGATTTGTCCGGTTACATCTGCGTCACTTGACGCGGCTGAGGAGCTTACCTGATCCCATGTTTCCCACCATACACTGCGGCACCGGGGCCGGGCTGTCCGGGATGTCCTGCCCGGGACAAGGCCGCCTATCTGCCGGAGACGAGAACTGCCTGCTGGAGGAGAAGAGACGCAGATTATTGACGATTTACTGCGACAGTTCGTGTCTGAGCCACAAGAACATTAATCTATACCGCTGTGTGTGTGTCTGTGTGTGTGTCTGTGTCTGTGTCTGTATCTGTGTGTGTGTGTGTGTGTCTGTGTCTGTGTGTGTGTGTGTGTGTGACACAAACATTTATTCTATTTTAGTACACATAAATGAGATTTGACCCTTGCTTCATACAAGAATAACTGAGAACTAAGAATAACTACTGTTTAAATAACTACTGTTTACGTTGTTTACTACTAGTCACTTTAATTTATTAATTCACTGCATACCTGTTTTCCCACGACTATTTAAGATACTACTATTTAATTGACAAACACTATTATTATTCCTGTTGTTTTATATTATTTTTCTTTAGGTAAATACTCATATTAATCACACTACACTGCTGTCCTGATAATTACCAACCAAATACTGTTTTTATTTTAATCACTATCAACTATTCCCACTTTTCACTTACTGTTCTTTACTTTCTTTCTTTTTTTTTTTTTTTTTTTTTTTTTTTATACATATATGCCTTTTTGGTTTCTTAATAACTATTTGACTTATTTAACTTATTATGTAAAGTTGAGTTGGTTCTAAGAATTTCATAATATAAGTATATGACAATACTGAATTTTATATATATTTTTTATTGGCTGCCACTATCAATTAATTTCAAAATCTATTCATCTGCCCCTTGATTGATTTATTTTTTGGCCTGTATAACATGAGAAAACAGTAAAAAAAAAAAAAAAAAAAAAAGAAAAGAAAAAAAAAGAAAGAAAGAAAGAAAAGATAAATAAATTAATTAAAAATCCATTGCAACATCCATAAGAGCCTCAGATGACGGCTTTGTTCAACCCCAACAGTCCAAAACCCAAAATATTCAGTTTTCTATCATGTTAAGACAAGAACAAAAAGCATATTTACACATTTCAGAAGTTTAAAAAGAAAATCATTAAAAATGACTTCAACAAGTAATCGATTAACAAAATAGTTGCTGATTAATTTCAAGTCAAAGTATTTTTCCATGTAAACAAACAAACAAACAAAAAATCCAGTATAATTCTTACTGTCTATCATAATATCCAAATGTCATCACATCTCTTCCTAGAAAACATCTTTAAATGGATATGCAGACAATAAAATATATCACATATATTTATGATATATATAAAATAGAATAATAGATGTGATAATGATGTAATTGTGATTAAATTAAGCTGCCTCTCTTTAGTTTTAGTCACTTCTCTGTTTTATGTCCTACACAACATCCTGCTGTAAGTAATGAAAAACGTGCACTTAAAAAGCTGCCAACATTATTTTATCATCAGGTATAATCACATATATCAGATTTATATTGTCTACAATCATAACATACATTCTGATGTTCCTCCATTTATCATAATTTAAAATACAGGCATGTTTTCCTCCTGTTTTAACAAATATTACTGATGTAAATAAACCTTAAACATCAGAAAACATTCATTATTTAGTATTAGTTGTTTAGTCGTTTAGTGTTGGCCCCAGTATTACATAAATATATTATATTACTATATTTATATTCTGTGTTCATAAATATTGTTTTCAGTTTGAGCTGATTTGTCTTTGTTCCTGTTTTTTGCTTCTTATTTTCAGTATTTGCACTTTGTTTTCTCATCTTGTGTTGTTGCTGCCACGTCACAAATGAGTGCGTCCATTCAGTCAGATTAACCGGTGGTCCGTTTGTGTGTGTGTGTGTGTGTGTGTGTGTGTGTGTGTGTGTGTGTGTGTGTGTGTGTGTGTGTGTGTGACCCAGAGGTCACAGTGTGGAGCCAGTATTAGTCTTATTTATGTCAGATTAGTTAAACTGGTGGAGGAACAATCAATTTAAGTTACATTAAGACTTCATTAGTAATTAGTGGGAGTCAGTGAGGCCGAGGCTCAGCAGCTTAACATGAAGTGACTGAAAACAAATACTGTAAGACCTAAAGATCACGTGTGTGTATGTATGTGTGTGTGTGTATGTGTATGTAGAGAGAGAGTGTACTTCTTGGCAAAGAGGAGGACAGCGACATTTGCTGTCAGATTGTATTTTGACTGAGAGATATATAAAATACCATCATATTTGCATAATTTGACTTCCTGAAGCCAAACAGCCTCAGGATCACTGTTACTTTGGATTTTCTGTTGGTGAAGTTTCTCTAGTGTTTCTATGGGTGGCGCTCTTCTCTCTCTCTTGTCCATTCAGTCCTGGTGTTAGCATTACTGCTCATGTTAATGAGGTAAAGCTGAACTAAAACCAGAGGGAGTTGGTGTCCAGAAAATAGAGATACGTCACTTCTTTTGAAGCCACAAAAGTCACTTTTAAACCAAGTGAAATGAAATTTAAGAGGCAGGGAGACACAGAGCTGCACAGCCAAGTGTGCGTGTGTGTGTGTGTGTTCAGCTGCATGTGCCACTTGTGTGACAGTTATATGAGCGGGTTGATTTACGGCTCAGCTGTCAGGTAGGCAGAGAAGCACCAGCAACTGACTGGTGGGCGTGCATGCAGGCAGGGCCCGGCCATATAAGGCCACCGGTCCCTGGAGAAACTCTTCCAGGCTTCTGCGCTCTGTTCGATCAACCCTCCGATACCTGCTGCTCACCACATATTCACCTGCAGAGGTCATCGGGGTCAGGGGGTCGCAACAGATCCGGTTTTTGTGAAATTTGAACTTGAAGGTTGGAAAAAAAAGTTGCTATCCAAATCAGAGCAGCCTGAACATGACACCAATGACAGCATGGATGATGTACTAAAAGGTGCAGGAAGTAAGATGGTTGCAGCTTCTTCTCTCTCCTCAAGTTAATTTTTATTTGTGTGGTCCAATTTTGCAAATTTGCCTCAGTGGGCTTTACAATCTGTACAGCAGACAACATCCTCTCAGATTAGGAAAAACTCCCCCAAAAATGGAAGAAACCTCAGAGAGAGTGACAGAGGAGTGATTCCCTCCTCCAGGATGGACAGATGTGCTCTAAACATTATTATAGATCAACTGAATACAGCTGATACTGACAAATAAAATGTGTTACTGGGAGAAAGAGCGCTGAGACCAAAAGATGCTCGAACCATGATAGACTGGATATTATCTCTGATCGTTCAATAACAGTTTCAATACAAATACTACAATGACACCAGGATTTGACACCTTACTTTGCATGATCATAAACATGTTTTTTGTATGTATTATGAGTTTTCTGTAGTGTTTGTTGTTGTAACAAAATTAAAGAAAGGACTTTGTAGTGAAATTACAAAATAATGATTTAAATCAGAAAATATCTGATGAAAAATTTAAGAAAATACAAGCAAGAATTTGATGAATTACTGGGCTCCAACGTTTGTTGACTTTTTGATACAACAAAATTCTTTTAGTCTTAAGTTGTACAATAAATGGACAACAGGTTGTTTTGTGCTGCAGTCTTTCCACTGTAAAATGTGGCCAAATGTAAAAAAAAAAAAAAAAAAAAAAAGTATAGGCCTCTGGCTGATAACAGCAATCACATCCATATATTAAAATTTAAAATACTAATCTGCGTTAATGATGGACGTAATTCAAACTGTTAACGGTTACTTACATTTGTCAAAACCCAGCGGGGGGCTGCTGGCAGCTGAAACACACAGCTGACATCAGGACTAACTGAGTCCATCAGTGTTAATCATGCACAGCTGAGGCTGCGGAGTCAGTGTAGTGGCAAAGGGAGGGGAGAAGGGGATTGTGGGAAAGTGAGTTTTTAGGGTGAGTGATTCCTTTCTACACGAGCCTGTTTTTCAATGCGACAACATAAAGTGTAAGTTTATTAATTTAAAGCTGTAATAGACCAGATTTTACATAAAAATACAGCTCATCTCATTTTGGAGCCGGCAGCACACAAAGTTTGTCATTCTGTATATTTCATGACACAGGCTATGAGAAAAATACTAAATACTCTTTTTATATTCTTAATATTCTTTTTATGATTGACTTGGCTTTGCTTTGTGAGATCTGGTTCTGTGTGCACATGACCCTAAAAAGAAGAAATGTCTGTGACTTATAAATGGTACAAATTGTACTTAAACACTTTGCAGTATTAGTGTGAACTCTTTGTGAAAATTGAACTCCTCACTTTTTTTTCATGTTTCATTAAGCTCCGCACGGCCACCAAATATTCCCCATTAACCTCTGTGAGTCAAGGTTCATTCTTTCCTCGACCTCTGACCTCGCTGCAGAAAATAGGAACCACTTCATCTGTTCATCTGTTGTGGTTATAATATGTAGATTCCCCTATATAAAGTAGTTATAGAAATATACTGTTTATCACTATCAGAGTCAGTATTAGACACCTCTCCATCACCTCCCCTGTGCATACTTTACAGATGTACATTTTCTCATTATCTTCTTTGTTTGGCTTTTATTTATATTTCTGTGTCATGACAAACATCTGGCATATATACAAAAACAAGTGGAAAAAGAAAAGACACAATAAAAAAACAAAAAATCCAAAGTGAACTGTTGACAGAAAAGAACTGTTTTTTTCTCAGAGTAACTGGTTTATTATACGTCTCATATGTGAACATCCAACTCACCAACTTAGTCCTTGTGTATCATCCAAATCTATTTATATCTTACAAAACAAAGTATTGCGCAGTTCCCAGTGAAAAGAACAGTGAACAAATCCTTCTTCTGGACTAACATCCCGTCCCAGTTTCACCAGTGTTAAAGTGTTAAAATACCAGATCTTCAGCCGGGAACATAGACATCAACATAATTGTCAGTATCACATTCATTTTCATTCATTTTGTGTTTCACCGTCTGTCATTATGATGACCGCGCTGGAACAAGTGTTGTTACTTAAACAGTCTAGACTGAAGACAAGAGGAGACAAACGCTGCTGTAATGTGAAACCTCTTGAGTGAAAAGCTAAGCCTCAACAAATCACTTCAGCCCTTTAAATCTCTTTATAAACCCAACTGACCTTTATAATAACTGTTAAGTTTCTCTTCTTAAGTACAGTATTGTTGACCCACCAACTACTGACTCGATTTAACGTAAACTAATGTTTCGACTCCTTTTCTTCTGCAAAGTGTTTGTCTGTGAAAGTTATTACAATACTTTATCAAGTGCAGCAGCGCACACATACACACCTGTCTAATGAGACAGCTGACTGTCATGATTGAATATATTGCACTGTTTTCATTTGCTGTCACCTCACAGTGAGTATCTTCTTACATCAATAGCAATACTAAAAATAATAACAGCATTCAGAGTTAAATATTTATCCGCACCCTCTATTTTAAATATCAGATACGTGACGAAAGGAGGGCTTCAGAGAAAGAATTAATGATATTATATTTTTACTGTTCATTTGTTATGTTTTTTTTCTGTGTGTGTGTGTGTGTGTGTGTGTGTGTGTGTGTGTGTGTGTGTGTGTGTGTGTTGGGTTAGAAACTGCTAAGCACAAAAAATGAGATCAACGCTGAGATAAGAGAAGTGGTGGGACTTCACACTGCTGCTGCTGACGCCTAACAGACAGCCAACAGCAAGAAAGACTGACAGTCCAGGCCTGTGGTCAGATGTGTGTGTGTGTGTGTGTGTGTGTGTGTGTGTTTGTGTGTGTGTGTATACTGCATATGCACATAGACATGGACATGGATAAGTATGGAAAAGAAAAAGAAGCTGCACAGGTGTGCATGGTAGACATAACTGCATGGATATTATGCATTCAGACACGTGATCGAAGAATTATGCAACACACATGCACGAGCACGCACACACACACACACACACACACACACACACACACACACACACGTACACAACAGAGGAGAGTTCAGCAGAGTTAAAATGTGAAAGCTGTCTTCACCAACGTCCTATTGATGTAAAATTAGAAATGACTGTAAGAATAAATGGAAACAATGACACACACACACATGCACAGAATATCACCAGTATCACATGGCCAAAAAAAATAAAGCATATGCTGAACTGTCATAATAGACTGTATGTAAAATAAACAACAATCTAAGAATTAAAAGGCACACGTGAATATTGTTCTGGGAATCTTTTCGTTAATAATAAAAGACTTCTTCTAGAGTTTTTGTGGGTCATTTTTACATGTGACAGAAGGGAAGGGAGGAGTTATGAAATCATACATATGTGAAGAGCTACACACTAAATTATACATCACAGATAGTGCAAGTTAATCCCGGGTATAATTTGCATGCTCTACACAGCTAGTAACTGTTCTGTGTCCATTATTCTGTCTTTTTTCTTTGCAGTTTTGTTTAAGAAATGTTGTCAATCTATGAGGGTGAACGACCAGATGAATGGATGAAGGAGGTACGCACAGACTGACAGCTGAGTCGATGCAATTCAATCGGGAGAACTGGCATTGGAGATGGGAGGACCTGGTGAGGCGACACTAAAGATAGAAATCCACAGTTCAGCCCCTCGTGTCCACCTCCCTCTCTCTCATGAGTTAGTCAAGAAGCTCATGTTTCAACGTAGGCCCTCCACCGTCACCTTCAAAAAAAAAAAAAAAAAAAATCTTTGTAATTCAAAACTATCATCCAAAAGTGAGCTAACGTACTTACACAATACGACACTTTAAATTCAAAAACTTAGTTATGTTTCTAGATGCAGACAGGTAAAAAAATCAAAAGTTTGACTCCTGAAGGCGTTTCAGCCACCGTGCACACAAACATCTAGTTTATTTCACCACTATGAAAACATTTAAAGCTGTGTTTGTACCCTGTGATGATCTGTAATCTTTCTATTATCCCTGGTCCTATTTATAGTTACTTACTGATCAATATGAATGTTGAAGGTTGCTGTGATAAGCGTGATCATTTTCCAATCAGGTTTTGTGCAAAGTTTGATCAGTTCAATAATGAAACAAGTAATCTGCAACTTTCATTGAGATCTGTTGTTAAACTGTGAGTTGCAACAAAACAAAATCACAAAGGACATAAACAATAACGATATTTTGACAATAAGGAGGAGTAATTAGCAGATTGGTGCACATATTCAATCACAATAAGAAGTAGGTGTTATATGAGTCACTCAATTAACCCCTTAACATCCACCATTTTTATAGAATTTTCGTCTATTTGGCATACCCAAATGGAAAAGCTTATAAGAAGAACTGTAAGGCCAGGATGCATGTATTAGACTTCATTTGACAAGTGACATCTTCTGGTTTCTGGAAATGTGTTTGTTTAGCATGTGGCTAAAACACAAACAAAACTACATCAGTTCAAATAAGGCTCAAAAAAGTGTTTTTGGTCCTCGTCTATAACGAGTCATATTTGAATAACAATAATTAGGACATGCTTTATGCCAGAACTATGCAGACGTATCACCTTATACCTTCTACATCTTGTCAACCTGTATAATATTCCAGACCTCCAGGCCTAACCTTATGGGAGCTAAGGAGTCCCCAAACCTCTCCAATGATCTCCAATTGTGCCAATTGCTTTGACTCATTACTGCGTGATGCTACCACTTACAACTGGCTTAAGCGGGTTGCCGGCGACCCAGTGGATGTTAAAAGGTCAAGAATAGAAATGGTTGGTGCTGTGAGAAAATGTAGCACCTGGTGAGGAAATTAATGTTACAAGTGTTGACCAATTTAGTGCTACGCAGCATTAAAGTGGACATAACATGCTTTTTGCGATTTTCCGAAATTTATATACTGTTATAATGTTGGATGTCGGATGTTAAACACGGTCAAAGTTCCAAAACTTGAGGTGAATATAGGTAAAAATGCTGCTCAGGGCTTCAGCCTGCTCTGTTACCTCCCCATCGAGAACTGACGTCAGATTGTTCGCACATGCCCACAAACAGCCGTCCATTCTGTAGTTTTTGTTGCTAAGGTTGTTCCACCGGTTGTTTTTGTTTTTCACTTGCCTTTTTCTGATCAGATTTTGGCTTGAAAATGTACAAATGTATTTGAGAAGTTGATATTTTGAGTAAAGAACAAGAAAAATAAGTGAAATTCTACTACTATTGCTTGTTTACATAGTGTGTGTGTGTGTAGCATAGCATTCCAGGAGCTGACCAATCAGAACAGATTGGGCTCATCAGGAGGCGGGCCTTAAAGAGACAGGGGCTAAAACGGCCTGTTTCAGACTGAGGGGCTGCATAAAGGAACAGTAAACAATATATAAGAAGTTTTTCAAAACTGTAAATCATGCAAAGATATTCCAGTAGAGCCCCAGAATAAAAACACACCTGGAAATGTGCAGAATATGTCCCCTTTAAAGTTCAAACTTAACCCCTCGAGGAACCAAACAGTGTCATAGAGTCATAGCCATAGACTATTCATCCTGCAGGGATCCAGCTTAGTTTTTGAGCTACCAAGAGATGATCACCTTTTCTAAACTGCACATAGCACATCTTTTTTACATTCAAAATGATATACAGTATGACACTCAGTATATATAGGGCCCTGGAATGACATGAATGAAATAGAGCCAATGAGGCTCCTGCATATGTTAGCTGTTCTGTCTGCGAGCTGTTCCACTAAAACAGAGTCAGCGCTGCACCACTGAGTGACATTTCCAACATGTGAGTCACTTAACGAGCCATATTATGAGATCTAACTCAATTTCATGGAGATAAGTGTGAAGAGCCATGCTGTTTGTAGAGATTACTAATCCATTATCACAAATGAAGTGATAATCCAGTCAGTCATATAGTTAATGTTTGCATTCACGGTATGTTTTATTATTGTCAGTATCAGTCAAGCACCAGCTTGTCTCAGATTTCCCAAAAAGACTTTCTGAAAAGTTATATCCATTTTATATTACTGTTTTTTTCTGTCCAGAGGGAATAATCTCAACAAAGATACAGATTACATCTCGTGTACATAAATAATGTGAATATTACATTTCTCCACCAGAGTCAGAAGACTTTCCCTCCATCCTTATTTATGTTTAATTTTTGGTTTAATACAGTTGAAAGTTAGCTGAAAGTCTCAGTAGAAAACGTGTTCACATGAGTTGAGTAAACAGTACATTTTCACATTTTTTTGACACAATAGACAATCTGCTCTTGAAAATTATGTTGATATATAATTTATTTGCATTAGCAAGAATATTTTGTAGAGAACCGAGCAGATTACATTTTTATCAACATAACAAGGAAGAAACTTTCATAATGAATGTATCCAAAAACACAAAATATTCATACTGAACAGATCAAAACATTTACTGTCATTTCATTGTTTTCCCTACAAGATAGATAACGTTGCAATGAAACAAAGAAAATAGTCTGTCGGCCATTTTACATCACTGATGATTTACAGAGTTCATGTGTGCACCAAACACACTCACTCATCTCATCTCATTGTCCAGAACTCGCTCACTCCTACTCATTCAGCCCTGCTCATTCCGTTATAGCACTTTTCCCCGTGTGACAGACCTAACATGCACACATGTCGACAGAGTCGTCTTACAAATGCCTATGTCTATTTGTGGGATCCTCAACTGCTAACATGATTTTTTTTTCCTGCTCAGGCTCAGGACTATATGTCTGAAACTGTTAGTCCAGGTCATCTGAGGAATGCAAAGAGGGCATGAGCGTCCTGGATTATGACTGCCGCTGCTTCCTGAGGTCTACGATATCTATCGCAAGAGAACTACTTATGCAGCCTTAAGTTTAGGAAGTTATGTCTTATACAGAATCGGAGGGGTTTAAAACACTGATGTAACACATTGAACTCAAGCCAGTTTCTTGTCACATCCTCAGATTTCACATCACCGCAAAGCTGAAACCGGTGTTCTTCCATTGCCCTCTCTCTCTCTCTGAGTCCAGGCATCACAAGGACAAATTATGTCACTATAAGACGCTGTAGATGTAGATAGAAACATCCCAAATATGCTTCAGCGGTAGACGACCAGTTGTTCCTGGCAACACCCATGTGTGAATGTGTGAATGCATGTAGCTCTAAACTGCTCCCTGAGGCCTTTGCTGTGAATAAGAATCTAGTATCAGTCTGCACACCAGCTAAATCAAAGGTTTATAAAATACTGTGTTTTCTGTGTATTTCTCACTGATTCCTGCCTTACTACTTACAATGTTATCAAGCAATCAGGGTGCAAAGGTCATACAAACCAGCATTAAAACACATACAACAGAAAACAACTTGGCAAAACAATATACACTTCTTAAATATCATAAGATCTTTTTCCTATGCTTCCTCATACACACAGAGCATCTAAATACATTGACAGAAACACATACTACATGTATATTAACTTCATGAATCCAACAATACATCATAATCTACTATGTCAAAAAATACCAAACAGATGAATCGACACTTCAGCTTCACAGACGTTGTGTTTAATGCAAGGCTCTTGCAATGGACTGTAACCAACCACCTGTATGCATGCATTCATGCACACACAAACTGCACCAAACCTACAATCTCATATGCGCCTGTAACACAGTTCAAGCTGTGCAAACCATTTCCTCCTTCATCCTGCAATCTCATATGGATCCGAACTACATTACATATTTTCTAACCACAAAATCCTCACACAGATGTGAGAAAACAAACACTAGAAAATGTATCCCATTCGATATCATGTCACTATGTTTGCACTAAGCCCGTAAAAGTAATCAACTGTCTTGATTTTTTGCACATTGTGCTCATTAGATGTAGATTAGAATCATAATAAATGATTCACACAGTGTTCCTGGTTACATAACTGTCCTTGGTGCCTGTTGCCCCGGGGCAGCAGCAGGCTTCTAAGGCTGTTTCGCTCTGCTGGGGGGTTGGTGGTGGTGGTCGTGGGGGTGGTATGGGCGTGTTTGTGGGGAGTGCCTGGGGGATACAGTGACAGTCTAAACTGGGATACTGGATCTGTACCACGGTGGCATACAACCTAAAGAACTAACTGGTCTGAATGAGCAGAAGACACACACAGCACATATCGCACGTCAGTCAGCATGATCTTTAAGTTTTATTGACAGGAGTTTAAAGGGTGTAGTGGACAGTAAAACCCCAATTTTATATGTGAAAAAGAACACATACATTCAATTACACCCTTTCAGACTGCTGCAAGTCAATTATGCTAATTCAATGCATCTGCTCTCATGTCAAACATGAAAAGTACAAATATTCTGAGGAAAAAGCTAAATTCTGTGCCATTTTATTATTCATACTTGAGGGGTTTTACTTAATAGTGATCATAAATAGATTTCATAGTCTGTTCACTGATTGCAAGGTTATGTGCGTGTGTTTGCATATGACATTTTGGGTACTGCATTGACAGTGTGACTGGTTGTTATGGTAATAAGTAGTGTCTGTTCGTATGTGACTGTGTTCACAGTAGGTTAGCAACATGCAGTGACATGGAGAAAGACTAATTTGGAAAGTCATATCTGTGGATGGTCAGAGCATAGCTGTGAAACTGGAGCCTGAGTGTTGATACAGAGTAGAGTAGCTGAGACTCAGAGTGACTCTGAGGTCCCGGCACTCACGAACACAACATCATCATCATCATCTGCAAATCTGCAGTTACAGAAGCAAGCTGAACACACAGATGCAAACAGAAATGTACACACAAACCTGTAGTGTGTGTGCTATGTGCCAGTGTGTGCTGAGTGCATGAAAGTAAATATTTCTGCACCTAAGACAATTAAACATATTTGTGTATATTGATTATTTGGTAAATTGAAGTACTGACAAGATATTTGTTTAGCAAATGTATCATATATCAATATCCATCGTTTGACTTTGAATATGCATGTCTAAGTTTAGCAACTTGGAGTGATCTTATGGGCAGATAGAGTTGCTTGTCATCAGCATAGCAAATAAATCCCTTATTTCCAAATTTCTGTGAGATATCATGTGTGCAGAGGGGACCTAGAACAGAGCCTTGTGGTACTCCGAAATAGCACTGAGCATTGAAATGAAATGAAATGAAACCATCTGGGGACACATCAGTGATTGTAAACGGGTGCCATAATTATTTTAATGGCTTGTATGTTTTGAGGAAGCTTCATGCATTAGTTTAGTGTTGTTTGTCACAAGCCATGCCCTCTTATCTGCACACACACACAAAAAAAACAAACAAAAAAATCTATCTATATTTTGCAAAACAACAAGAAAAGCTGTCGTGATATCTGTGTAATATGACACATCTGACTGGAGTTCTCTGTTATGTTTTGAGAAAATGTAGAGTGTATGTGCGTCAGCTCTCTGCGTCATAGTGTCTCTGAGCTCCACCCCACAATTTCCACATGGTATAAGTGTGATTTAATATCTATCTGCAGGTGGATTACTAACTGAGGTCTATCATATTACCAGTGAGGGGTTATGACGGTGGCACTCTTAGAGAGCTGAACTGGAGCTTTTACAGTGAGAGTCAGATCTGACTCTGAGTGTGTCAGTTACGTTTTTTAACATTGCATACAAAGCAACCTGAAATATGTCAAGCAGGGTATTGAATATGATTGATTAAACTTCTGAGGGCAGCACAAGACAACCACACATGCACAATAAAAAATACTTGAGACATATGCTGAGAAAGATGCAGCCTACACTTCAAATTAATTAGATGTTATGATACAGATATATAAAGAGACATTGGCATTTACGTTTTGCCTCGTCTGACTTGCCAAACATCTTGAGTTTGAGACAACCTGTCACTAAGCACCACTACATGACATTTCATGCAGGAAGCAATAACATATATCTTAAAGTCACACATGCAGACTACACTTGGCCAATTGGTAGGTGAGAGGGACACAGCTTATTGAAATCCAATCTGTAATCTTGAATGTTATGATTATGTAATTTAAGACAAAGTGGTGATGTTAACACTCAGATTAGATGGCAGACAGAAGTCGTTACTCTGCCTCATCGACTCATAAGAGACACTCATTAAACCATTGATCCCTTATCGCAATAAAGCTGAAATACTTCACTTTTCTGCACACTCTCATCCTCTCCATTGGAAATAATTAAAAGCATACTTAAACTATAGTGAAGATGATGATTTAAAAGAATCAAAAGTGTCATTAAATGTTTAAAATGTTTTTTTTCCACCATATTTGATTTGCTTTTTGGATTTTGATGGTTTGGTTGAGTTATTCTAAATCTAATTGCGCCACATGGCGATCCTGACAGTGCATGCATTTAATATATGTATGTTATATATGTGCTGCTATGTTTCTACACTCCTGCCCACCACTGTTCTTTCCTGCAGGCTTCTATCAAGCAGCTATAGGCAGGCAGAAGGTGAAAGGTTGGACCGGGCAGCTGCAGCTGTTGCCTTGTCTCTCGTCTCGAGTGTTGTGTGATGTTCATTCTTGCCTTTTAGAAACTCACACAGACACAGAAGACCCCCTGTGTCCAATCAAATGAGGAGACCCCAAGTCCAGTCAGCCAATAGGAACAGAGGTCTGGGTATAAATCCGTAAGTCCATCACCTGGCAGAGTTGGGCAACCCCTACATTTGGTGGACAGGATCTGATCCCAGGATCTGTTACCTCTTTCTTTTCTCCTAAGCAGGTAAAAAACAAAACGATACTTTAGTCAGCCGTTTTGATAAATCCACGGGACAGATTGTGGGGATTTTACATATAAATATGGACAAACCTGAAAACAAAACATTTTTAATTCTGTCAGACAGATTCCTCCATTGGTGACCTCTGGAGCTATGACATTTTTATTGTCTTCTTGCATTTTTGTCTTGGATTCCTCTGAAGCTTTTCATTTTTTCCTGATATGGAAACCACTAAAATCTACTTTGATCATTCATAGCCTGAAACTATTTTTTTAAAAGACTGACGCTCTTTTTGTTTGATTGATTGTTTGATTGTGGCACTAGTCTGCTGATGAAAGTATAGTTATGTATACAGCAGTGAAACAGTTGTGACTATCTATCAGCTGTTGCTGACGCCAGCAGGACATGCCTGAAGTGCGTCTTCGAATAGTTTAGGAGCGCTTGATTTAGTCATGGAACATGTGGAGCCATCTGTGAGGCATGCATGCTTTGACCTTTAAGTGTAGCAGGTGTCATCAATCAGCTGCACCTCAAGCATTTGACAAAGTTTTGACCTCTGTCTGACGCAGAGTGTGATCGGCTTGAGAATAGAAACAAAATGATAGCTACCGGTGTTTAATCGATTCATGACTTCATGCATTTAATCTGCAGCTGCAGCTCTGTTGATTTCTGCATTTCTGATTTTTTTTATTGTGTATTTGTGTTAAAGAACTAGACCATTAAATGTATGTAACAGAAGATAAGTGAGTGTTTGAGTAAGAATATGCAAAAATATTTCTTCAAGAGGCTTTTTCAAATTGTACAAGAAACATTAAAAACAAAAATATGTCTCAAGACAAAATGAGAGATTGCAGAATATTATTAGATTAACCACTTGCAGTTTTAGCATTTTTTATGCTACTTCAAATCTTTATTCTGGTATGAAAGTACTTTTTCTGCTGCCTCTGTGTTGCAGAGTAGGTCAGCCACAAAGTCTGTGTTAGCCTGAAGCTGAAAGGAGTGAGAGAGGAGAGAAAAATCACTTCTCATAATGTCATGGAGACTGTAGCTCCCTGCAGAGATGGGAGGGGTGCAGGGCAAGAGGGGGCACAGCCAAACTATTAATAATCTTTGCTGTAAGAGGGAAACAGGTGGTAAGAAAGCTGCGTAAAAGTATGTGGGCAGCACAGCTGACAGAAAGATCTGTTTGCAGACAGATGAGGAGAGGGGAAGACAAGGGAGAAAGAGGTAGTGAAAGGAGAGTGAAAGAAAAAAAAAAAGAGAGACAGAATGAGACGGTGTCTCCTCTTCACCAGAAGACTCATAGACAGAGCGCTTGAAACACTTGGAGAGAAGTCAGACAAGAACAATGGTATTCCCCAGATCACTATGTTGAGTTTCAAGTTGCTTTGTTGCACCACTGCAACAAGACCTCATGACATTTTTCAAATATTCTTGTAGCCAGTAAAACTATAATATCCTTCTATAATATTGTTCTGAGCTATAACAATAAGCACTAAAAGTGAATGAAAACTGCATGGAGTCCAAATTCTCCTCTCTTGAAGTCTCACCAAATGACTACAAGTTTTGCAGATTCTGAAAAACTCATTGTCTCTCCCCTTTTTTCTTCTCTCCTCTCAGGCGGAGTAAGAATTGCAGCCATGGCAAAGAACTGCCACAACGACTACAAGATGAAGTTCTCCTTGGACGATGAGTTCCCTGATCTGTCCAAGCACAACAACCACATGGCCAAGGTACAAATCCCTGCCCTGACATTGTGCAATTTGGTCGGGCGTTGTCTATCCATGGCCATCAACCACAAATCACACATCTCGCACAGACACCGATACCTTTCAGCACATTATTATTTTCTTAAAATCACCTTATTACAACTCTGACATTTAGCTAATCAGTGAGGCATGATTGGTTCAACTGTGACTGTATAATCACTAACCTGCACTGTGTGTCGTATGCTGTAGGTGCTGACCAAGGAGATCTATGGCAAGCTGAGGAGCAAGTCCACCCCCAGTGGTTTCACCCTGGATGACGTCATCCAGACTGGTGTTGACAACCCTGGTAAGAAGGAGCGAGTCATCAGCGTATAACACACACACACACACTTGCAATAAGACACTTTTGTGAGGTTTAGGACATTAATCAACTGAAGCAAACACTGTACGATGATTATTATTATCTGAAAACATCAACACAAGCTGACTATTTATCAATGTTTGGCATCCAAGTTAAAGATCCTGCAAGTTTTCTGTTTTTAATAATTAAATGCAGGATTTTCTTGTCACATGGTGGCACAGGGACAACAGGCACTCATATTCAATACATATCAGTCTCTACACAAACAGATGTAACATTCTTCAGAGTTAAACTAGCCAGTAGTTTTATCAACTTTCTTATCGTCCCTTGTGTCCCCAAGGCCACCCCTTCATCATGACCGTGGGTTGCGTCGCTGGTGACGAGGAGTCCTATGAGGTCTTCAAGGATCTGCTGGACCCAGTCATCTCTGACCGTCATGGTGGATACAAGCCCACCGACAAGCACAAGACCGACCTGAACTTCGAGAACCTGAAGGTGAGTAGCGAATAGACGGTTAAGAACAGGTTAAAGGCAGGAGAGATATTGGATCATTGGTAACCCTTAATCCATTTAATTTGGTTAAATTACTGGTTAAATTTATGGTGTCATCACTTCACGGTTGACCAAGTTGACCAACTGGGCAATGTCCCAAAATTTTTACACAATCTTTAAATTGATTTTCTGAAGCAAAAAGCTACAGTACATTTATGTGTTGAGTAATTTTAGCCAGACAGGAAATGCAGTCAATCATACACTTAAATTTGAGAAGAGATCGTGAAGAGACAATGGAGGAAAAATTACCAACAACGGCTACAATACAATAATAATGTTGTGATTCTCTGTCCTGCCTTCTTCTCTCAGGGTGGTGATGACCTGGACCCCAACTACGTGCTGTCCAGCCGTGTGCGTACCGGCCGCAGCATCAAGGGATTCACCCTGCCCCCCCACAACAGCCGTGGAGAGCGCAGAACCATTGAGAAGCTGTCCATTGAGGGTGAATATCAAACTAATGACAATAACTCATCAATCTAACTCTTTGTTGAAAGCAGCGTATCATTTTCTGAGACTCGAAGTAACCCCCTCCCCTTCTGTCCATCTTTCCCATTAGCCCTGTCCAGCCTGGAGGGTGAGTTCAAGGGAAAGTACTACCCCCTGACTGGCATGACCGATGCCGAGCAGGACCAGCTGATCGCTGATCACTTCCTGTTTGACAAGCCCGTGTCTCCCCTGCTGACCTGCGCTGGCATGGCCCGTGACTGGCCCGATGGCAGAGGCATCTGGTGAGACACACAGACAGATTCTGTTTAGAAAATAAAAGATGACCAGATACATGCTATAATGTACTGGTTCTCAAAGTGGGGTCTGGGGACCCCAAGGGGTCATTGAGGGGGTTCTAGGTGGTGCCCAGCAAAAAGGGGATTAATTTATTATCACTATAATTCCATCCATATGTAACACAAGGACAAAATGTTTGAATATTTTGGTCCTGGATTTCATACCCTTTCTGTAATAAAACATCTAAAAACAAAAATCTTATCAGATGGGGGGTCAGTTTAGGGGTCCTTGACATGTAAGACATATAATGGGCTGTAAAACCTGAGTTTGTGTGCCTGTGTAAACACAAAAAATACACACACTCAGTAAACAAACAACCCCCCACTAAGCTAAAACCTCCCATCTGTCCCTCCCAAGCCCAACCTTTAAAACTTTCACCATCTGTCATTTTCCCCCCACAGCCTAACAGCAAAATCCTTATTATTTCTATTTTCAAACATCTGCTTAAATGTATCATGAATTCTACTGCACGGCGTGTACAGCTGCCGCCTGCAATTCCCCTTATCGTGGGTCAGATCATTCATATTATCGGGGTTAGTGATATACTAGATGTGTATAGACTCATGTTTCCTTAAGGCACTTTGTAGAAACATCTCTACCAAATGGCAAAGTGTATTCATGCAACACTGGTGGTGTTCAAATTACTGGCTCTCTAACATTTTGTCACGTATGCGGATCAAGTGAAACTGAGCTGGATTTTCTTTCTTCCAGGCACAACGACAACAAGACCTTCCTGGTCTGGGTGAACGAGGAGGATCATCTGCGTGTCATCTCCATGCAGAAGGGAGGCAACATGAAGGAGGTCTTCAGACGCTTCTGCACTGGTCTGCAGAAGGTAACGTATAAAAACATGCATGCATATTTGCACAGTTGCACATTTTAATTATGTGTAAATATTAAACCTTTTCTAGTTATACTGTAATCATTATGCATAATTTATCTCACTTTCCTCCACACTGGACAGATTGAGGAGATCTTCAAGAAGCACAAACATGGCTTCATGTGGAACGAGCATCTGGGCTACGTCCTGACCTGCCCCTCCAACCTGGGAACTGGCCTGCGTGGTGGCGTGCACGTCAAGCTGCCCAAGCTGAGCACACACCCCAAGTTCGAGGAGATCCTGACCAGGCTGCGTCTGCAGAAGCGTGGCACAGGTACTGAAAACAATTCAATAAGATAGATCGGTCTCAAAGATGGTGATAAGTTAGTACTTTCAGAGGAGCCTCAAGGGGTTAAAGGGGTGCAGTTTCCTTAATTAAACCAATGTGATAATTTTAGCCTTTGGAGCAGCTCTGGGATGGTGGACGGAGGTCACAGTAGATGTTTCTCCAACTACTCAGACAGTAGACTTATTCTCCTTCCCTTCTTCTTCTCCCCTTCCAGGTGGTGTGGACACAGCCTCCGTTGGTGGCGTGTTCGACATCTCCAACGCTGACCGTCTGGGCTCCTCCGAGGTGTACCAGGTCCAGCTGGTGGTTGATGGTGTCAAGCTGATGGTCGAGATGGAGAAGAAGCTTGAAAAGGGAGAGTCCATCGATGGCATGATCCCCGCCCAGAAGTAAAGTGGACAGACACCCAATGACTGAATGACTGTCTGTGTTTGTTTTTTTTATATATTATAAAAAAATGAACAAGTAGCCTTGGTGTAAAGTTATTTTACTGGTTCCGACCATCTGGCTACTTTCTGCTTACTTCTTTCCGTCAAGATGACACTCCACTTTTCTTTCTTACTTTCCTTTCCTGCTTGTTCTTCATTCTTATTTGCTGTCACTTTAATCACCTCTCTCCCCACCTTCTCTGTAACATCCTGGGATCAATGTATGCATAGTCTGGTCATGGCTATGTATATGCACCTAAAGAAAGTATTTGTTTGGTTGTAAATTATAACTGGACAATTAAACAATGCCCCATGTAACAATCAAACCTTCTCTCTCATGTTTTCTTTATGGGAAATGCGGAGTTCTTTTCAATTACACCAGATTTAAAAGGATCTATGAGCAGTAACTCGAAGAGATTGAAGCATGAAGAAGTACACAAACCCTTAAAAAGTAATACACACATCATACAACAATTCAAGCATAACACAAATAAACTGGAGGGATGCCACATTAAAGTCATTAAATCCATATCTGAGAAAAAAAAAAAACAGACCAAAAATATAAAAGAGGTTGAAAGTCTTTATTTTTGTGTCACACATTATTTCCTAGGAGACATGCAGGATTGCAGGTCGATCATTTCCGTCCATAAGTTAAGCCCATAAGTTAAGTTTTTGTTGATAACAGCGACAGCTTCAAACACACTATACAACAGAACTGTAGCCTTAAAGCGTGGCTCTAACAGTATCTAGAGAACAGATTCGTAAGGGTGAGTCCCAGTTGTATACAAAAAAAAAAAGGTCTGCAAAAACTAGCCCTAAATCACAGCTTCACATTTTTCAGACAGTGGTGGCCACCTGCTGTGGCTGAAATCTCCCATGAAACTGATTCCTGTAACCCTCAAGAGTCGTCAAAAGATCACAAAGTCTGCTGTAACATTAACATTTTCTTTTTCCATAATCAGTGTTTTGTTAGATGCTGAATACTTCAAAAAAAGTACAAGTTATAATTGTGTGGTTTTATAGAGAGTTACAATATAAGTACAATGACTTTTTTTGATTTTGGAGCAGTCAGTGTTAATGCAGCAATATATGATCAATGTAGCACTTGGACTGTATGATTTTTTTTTTTTTTTTTTGTCAAATCTTTGTTTTGTAGCTGTGTTCTATAATGAGCAGAAGTGTTTTTTTAATTTATTATTATTATTATTATGCAAACAAAATTTAAGGTCACATTCTCATCTTAAACCCCCCGCCTCATCACTGCGCACATTGCATGCTTTGAAATTATACAGTGGCTCGACGAGGCGGGAGTCTTGATTGGTTAACAGTCATACACCTCTTTACAGCAATAATGGAATCTGATTGGTCAAAACAGTCGTACACCTCTCAGCAGTGCTGCAACCTTATTGGTCAACAGAGGAGGGGGTGGGGGTGGGGGGGAGTCTACAGTTTCTATACATCACAAGCGTCGCTGAGGTTAAGAACACAAAATGTAATATTAAATATGACAGAACGTTATGGAGACAGATTGCCATTTTGAATTGTAGTTTGTCAGATATTTGGTAGAAAATGAACCGTTTGTACCTCAGTTTCCCTAATATGACGTTGTGGCATCGTTGAAACCATGTGGCACATCTATCTGGAAAACTGAGGTTTCATCTGTGACATCACTCGCTAGTTTCACTGCGGTTTAAAAAGTGAATGATGCCGAGAAGCCTTTGTAGGTAGGTACATGACGGTAAAAAGGAAGGAAAGACATTCAGAATGTCAATTATTCACTTCACTGGGCTTTAAAACATATGAGACAATATGATGTTTTACAAAATTTACCAAAAAGAAAAATACAGATTAATTAAAAACTCTGCCAGTGCGGTGCAACGAAATCCTGGCTAGAAAGCATAAAAGTGCTCAACGAATTTTAACAACAAATCAGCAATATATATATATATATATATATAGATATAGATATATATATCTATATATAAAAAAAAGATCAAACAAAGAGCCCTATTATTCAAGTCTTGATTCTTGGCTTTGTGGCTGTATTGCACTACACTTAAGGAAAGAGATGGCCTTCTGACAGATGATGCCAAAGTGCTACCAGAATAACTACTGTATATCAGTAAAAAAACTCCCATTCTTTAATTTACTCTAAACCGGTCATCATGTGTGTGGGGAAATGATGAAGAAGAGAGTAAATTATAATGAAAAAAACTTGAAGAAATACATATTAAGCCTTTACTGGGCGTCTACAGCCGGTCTTTCTGCACTGGCCTGGTGGGAAAAGTGAACATCTGTATTCTTTGTGTCATAACAAGTTAAATTTCCTCAGATAAAAACTAAAAAGCTGATCCATTTGGCCAGAAAAAGAGATTTTTTAACAATTTGTGGCACATATCTAATCTTAATAATTGTCTGGGCACTCAGTGAAAACATAAGATATGTGCTGAAAAACATTAAGTTTTCCTTTTATGTTTAAATCTTAGTGAAGTGAAATGTTAAATTGACTTTATTTACTTGAACTAATGTTATTTAAATGGTGCATTGGTGTCAATACTGGATCCTGATTGGCTGACAAAACTTGCTTTTCTAATTTTAATAAAATAAACCTGCTGCGTGGAGGCATTTCACATAAAAAATAATGTCAATTGTACATCCAACTCCAGACCAGAAACTCTGTTAACATAAACCTAGAGCCAGCTGAGACTTCCTGTAGTGAAATAGGTGAGTGAAAACATATCATGACTCCAGTTGGAGGAATAAATTCTACTTTGACATTTTAAAACCAGTAAAGTCTTCAATCTGAAAAGGACTTTGGCATGTTAATAACGGTAGCAAGGGACAAAAACATTTGAGGGCAAAGTTGAGCATTTGAAAAAAAAAAGAGGATAAATTAAAAAAATGATCAGGTCATCAAGTACAACAGATCAGCTTGGGTCCAACATATTCAGGCAGCTCTGCTTGTGTGGAAGCGGCTCACCTGCCAGCTATCGATACACTGTAGAGAACTAGAGGATAGCAGGCAGAGGAGCCAACGTTGGTTTTTTTTTTTTTTTTTTTTAACCAGAAATGCTGCAAACACACATCAGAATCCCAACTGAGCAGTAAAATGGGCTTTGTCCGTGAGTGGGCAGAAAGGCCGTGATGCTTCAATCAGTCTGATACAAGTCTCTGCATTTCTGCATGTCTCCCTCTAGAGGCCGGAGGTCAGACTGCGCCCTCGTTTCTTAAATATGTGACGTCCGCTTCAGAGAATGACAACAGATGTCAAACTTCTGCCCATTTTTAAAAGCATTAAAGAAAAAGAGAATAAACTTAATACACAAAAAAATTTAAAACATTTCTTTAAATAGCAGCTCTTTAAAAAGGAATGATGACAAATATGATACAATAGGAATAACAATGACGACAACGACAAATTATCAATCGCGACCATTCTCAGCAACACCATCCTTATCATCATGAAAAAAAAAAAAAAAATACTAACAGTTTGACTCCATGGGCTCGCAGAATATGGAGGTGGTGGCGTGTTTTAAGCAGTTCGTAGGTCACTGACAGTTCCAAGGTCAAGGGTCATCATAAATCTGCAGATGGTGGTCTATCCGTGTCTGTGCATCCATTTTGTCTGGCTGTGATTGGTGGCATCAGAAGATGAGGGTCTTTGGCGGAGGCGAGGCATCGCTAGCCGCATCAGATTAGGTGGGGCCAAGGGAGGATGAGGAGGAGGGTGACGGTCTCTGCCTCACTGTTCCTCCTCCTCATCCCTCCTCATTCATCAGCCTGTCCTGTCCGTCCACAGTCTGCCCCGCCTCCTGTCGCCCTCAGAGCTCTAGCTCCTTGGACACTTTGGTGGCGATGTCTCTAAAGGCTAACGGTGCCCCCCACAGGCGCTTGAACCTCACACCACTGCTTTGGCCCAGCCCGCTGGGCAGCTGGCAGACCTCAGCCTCGAAGGCAACGCGGGCGCCGGCTGCTCCGTGGGTGCAGGACAGGAGGAAAGGCCCGGCAAGGTGGACCTGGCAGCCGCAGCCCTGTGCCGCTTCACGCAGTGCTAGCACCACCTCGGCCGGGTCGCGAGGGCTCCGCACCCTCACATCCCAGCCGCATCGGGGGGTCCGGGGCTCGGCCGCTTTCTGATGCCCAGATAGATGGCGACTGGAAGGAGAGGGAGGGTATACGGGCGATGCAGAGAGAGAGAATAGGGGTGGAAATGAAAAAAAGTTCAGCACAGAGAGGACAGGGTTGATATGGGATGTTTACAGGGGGAGAGGTGGGAAGGTTAAAGGTTGAAATGGCAAAAATAAGCATGACGGAGGAGGAGGAGGAGGAGGAGGTGGTCAGGCGTCAGGGTGGGAGAGTATAATGTAGGTGAGATGGGTTTGGGTGAATGTGGGCACATGAATAAACAAATTTAAGGATAAATGGGAGTGAATGTATGAGTTTAAATGAGATGGATGTCAAGTTGATGTATGGTTGTCAGTGTATGAGTGTTTAGGGAAGGGGGGGAGGGGGGACAAAAAAAATAATTAATATCATACATTATTGGATTTTTACATTTCTACATCGCTATCTAGGTCACAGACTAAAGGTAAATGTGTATTTTGTAGTTTAATAACATCTCTATTCTTCATACTATACAGCAGATGTAAACACCAAAGAGAAAATGCAGATCAAACCCACCTCCATTCATAAAACATGTACTTTACTCTTTAATATGAGTTCATAATGACATACATACTGTCCAAATGTATTAATTTTTAGTTTTATTTAGAATTTGCTTTTCACTCTGGTCATCATTTCACTAGAATGACACATAAACACCAAACATCACATCTGGAAACGTCAACCTGCTACTGTGGGAGAAGACTGAGGGTGAAGAGATTCTACGTTGTTGTTAGACACAATCAAAACTGTTATTTCTATCAATTAAATGTCAAGGTTTCTACCAGCAGGGGATCATCTACCACAAGGAGCCACACCACAGCTGATATTTAACCTGGTGCTGCTGGTTTTACCTGCTGGTTTTAACCTGAGACTGAGACTGGGCTGAAGCAGCTGAGGCCGAGAGGAAGTACACAAGACCTTTAGTGACATACCGATGACCTACTGATAACCCTGAAATAATACAGTATATATACACCATGAGAGTACAAGATATCAATACCACTTCTATAATCTAGGGTTCAACTGTTAAAATGCTTTTGTCATGAATATTTTGGGTCTTTATTAAGATGTATGCGCCTTTCATTGTTAATTTCTGTTACAGTTTGAACCTTTAACCTTCGATCTTATTAAAGTTTCTCAATTATGATGAAAGTTGGATACTTGACTTGTTGTTGTCCTCCATTTAAAGTGCACATCCAGGCTTCCTTGTGCACCAAAATGATGACAGTTGTCCCAGATCAAAAATAGAAAAAATAGCAAAAAATATAGAAATCTACCTTCCTACAGCCATGAGGTTACAGTTATAACAATTATAGCTTCTTAATTTTGATCAACTGTTGCTGCTTTACAGGATCTATGCATGCTTTCGGGTTTTAATGAGAATATATATGAAGGTAATTGACTACACAATTCTCTTTATTAACACTTTGAAATCTTTTATTTTATGTCCTTGTGTCCTCGCCACATGAAAAAGCAAACTGAAAAAAACAAACAAACAAAAAAAATCATCATTAAATCATGTGTGTGCTCTGCTTCAGGATCTGTGCTGTAAGTGCGACTCCGAACTTCTGATGTTCAGAAGGAAAAAATCTGGTCTCGGTCACACATGAGAATGAAAACAGCTGCAGTGTGAACACAATGTTTCTGTTTGAAATGTAAGTTATATGTTATACTGCATAAATACCATGTATTTCATTATGTAATGTTAAACTCTGTGCATGCAGCATTCAATAAATCCTTTTACTTAGCGATTAAAGTGCTGACTAGTAAGTCTTCATTCATGTGTCACATCGTGGAGTAAACTAACATATGGATAAATTATGGAAATCTGGCTGCTTGTGATGCTTCTGATATATGAAATTATTATTATTCTACTGTTGCATCTCGATGATCAATGTGGAGAAAAAAAAGGGAAACGTGTGCTCACCTTGTGACCGGAGATCTGCTGATTCTCTCAGGTTCGTCTGTGACCCTCAAGAAGAAGACAAACGTATCCGTTAGGAATCAATCGGCCAATGACACATTCTCTCCCCTCCCCTCCCCTCCCCTCCCCACCACTTCCTGTTTTAAAATGCACCAATGAGCAGCGGGCGGGGCTATGTCAATCAATCAATCAATGCACCAATCACGACACAGAACACGACAGCTCATTTTCAAAAAAAAAAATCACAGATGGATCATAACCAACTTACATCCACTAGACTGGAACACTGGATGGATGTGAAATGTTCGAAGTCACCGACAAAACGAAATGAGAAGGATAAACGAATGTGGTGGAGGTGAATCCAGAGAGGAGGCCCCCGGGTTTCAACAGACAGCAGATACAATGTGTGTGTGTGTGTGTGTGACAGTGGTGACCAGACCAGACTCACACACATACAAATCAAATGCTGGTTAAAGCACAAATTAGTGAGTTTAAAGACAACAACGGCTTTATTTAGAGAAAAGGCCTTTTTATTTTTGTCTGGGATTGATATGAGAATAACATTTATAAAGGCAGCTTAAGATTATTTTCCTTAATGATTAATGTGGCAATTATTTCCTGTTTAATCAATGAAGCATTTGTCTATGAAACGTCAGAAAAGAGTGAAAAATGTAAGTCCAAGGTGATGTTATCAACTTGCTTGTTTTGACCCAAAGATATTTAGTTTATGATGACATAAGAAGGGCAACTATTCTCTATAAACTGGTGTTAATGTCAGTTTTCTGCCTCTCCCGGTAACTATTGGGTTTGTTAGGTTTGGTTATGTTGGTTTTCTGCTTCCACAGATCATTTCCCACTTATTCGTTCACCTCTAATGTTGCTAACATCCCTTCCTACACCTCAGGTTTGGCTGAATGTAGTTTCTGTTTGATATTAAACTCATGTATTTTGCTATTGTTATCAGTAGATTGTGACATTTCTCATCTTCTATTTAAAATGTCACAAACACATACATTCGAAACGAGCTCATGGGTGATACAGGGGTGCTTTAAAAACGATGTACGCTCCACCCAAAAGGCCTCCAGATGATGATACTGTTTGAGACTGGAGGTGCACTTCCCTCTCACGGCCACCAGGGGTTACTGTTGCTATTTTCAGTCTAGACTGACGGCCGACTTCCCACCAACCTGGCAACCTGATTTCTATTCCAGGAACTGGGGGTGGCCTGAAGGAGCAGTAGTGAGATTTCATTGATAGATATTTTTTTTTTTTTATTACTGGAAATAAAACCTTACTCTAATACGACACCGGCTCTGTAGCAGCACTGTGGCTTTAATCAGATCTAAATACATTTTTAGACTGTTTCTCACTCCTGTCTTGACTTCTACAGTTTAATGTGTCACTTCTCTTAAAGTACAGATAATCCACGCAGATAATCACTGGTAAATGCTTCGGCATTCATGAAGGAATATTATCCAGATAATTATCCAGCAAATATCTTGAGGGGAATTCCTGTTGGATAAAGAACACTAAACCTCTGAGTCTTAAAAAAAAAAAAAAAAAAAAAAGGTAGCTGTACAATTGTTTTTCTATATTTTTCTTTCTTAAGGCCATCTTTTGCAATGTTGCATCAAGTCAGGCCTGTGAAGCAGTAATTATGTAAATGTTTTGTGACTGAATAATTGGAGGTGTCATGTATGACCTTGCCTTCCTTTGTCTGGGTAAAGAAAGTGAGTCAGTAACACTTTGCTGCTCCCTCAGCGACTGGTGCCAAGGTGCTCTTAAGCAAGACACGTGGCATCGCATCCTTATGGAAAAATAAAAAAGTGGGAAAAATCAATCTAAGCATTTTGTGGATGAAGAGTAAGGGGGGGGGGGGGGGGGGGGGGGGGGGCGAGACCGGATAGAGACTGCACTGTGAGCCAGTGTGACAACTACATTATGTGAACCAGATTCTGCAATCTGTACAACGGCTGAGAGCTGAGAGAGAGAGAGACGGAGAGAGAGAGAGAGAGACAGGAAGGGTTGAAAGTGAGGGAATGAGAGAGAAGAAGAAAAGCAGAAAGTGACGAAGAGTGAGGAAGAGAGCAGGAGAAGAAATGTAAAAAAAAAAAAAAAAAAAAGAGACAGACAGAGAGGAGCTAGCAGCAGTGTAACGGAACAATCTGCTTGTATCTTGGGGGAGAGAGCTGTGTAAGATCCCTGTTTAAGAGAAGGATAAATCCTGGTTACATAACTAATCCTGATTTAAAACGGCAGTGACGCTGGGCCAGTCAGTCAGGATGACTGGTGCAGGCTGAGACTCCTTACAAGCATCTGTTCTTGCACAAGCGTTTACTCACTGCACCTTCTTACCCAGACATGAATCTTTACAACCTGAGCTACGCTAAACCGAAAAATGTGAAGACAGGGTCGTTTAAGAGTGTTTTTCCCCTCCACAGTTTTTTTCTGTATTACAAGTACAGTAGTCCCCTTGTTATTATTACCAACTGACATTCATAGTTTACCTGCCTTACCACCATATCCCTACTCTTTACACTGTGAAGGTTATCTATGTGATATAAGTGTGAAACATTAACCTCAGACCAGCCGAGAAAATCTCAAGAGAAATGTACAGAGCACTTAAGACAGGAAGTATTTTGTGATTAATTGTTATAATTTCCTTTTTTTTGCTGTTTCCACATTCCCTCAACCTGCAGTTATCAGTTTCCTTTATTTCTCAGAATGACACTTGACAACAACGTCACCAGCCTCGCACGAGCTAAATCAAAACACAGTGTCATGCGCTCACACTGCATTCTGGTCCCTTAGGTCAATAAAACACGGAGCTTCGTGCCTTCTTGATGACTGAGACTAGAACTACTTTTGAAGGTTTTAGATCAATAAAACGTTTTCTACCTGGTTTGTAAAACTGGTGTCACAGTGTTTGTACTTGTCCAATTATACACTACACACTACATTACCAGTAGCTGATTTTACGTTAAAGACAGTGAATGAGCCTCTCTCTCTCTCTCTTGATCACCACTACTATCTCCGAGTTATATAAACCACCATCCCCCCTCTTCTCTTCCTGTCTCTTCTAGATCTTCTGCTTCCAGAGACCCCACAGCCCCGCTGCAGGACTGCTGATTTGTTAATAACACAGGCAAACATATGGTGTTAAAGCTGGAGTGCGGGACTTTTTGTGTCCCCCTTCTGGAATTGCGAGTAATTACAAAAACACTGCAGACGCTGTGGGCGTCCGCATACGGGTGATCCCCATCCCCAGATGAGGTAATTAGTAATTTGCAGCCAATTTTCCGCCACAGAAATCTCAACTTCCTGCATTTCCGGTGCGCCGGCGCAGGAAAGTCGCCCGTAAACATCAGATTTAAAAACTCAGCGTACTGTGAAATACGGAGAGATTTATCTGTGGCGCTGATGGGCTTCATCAGCATTGTGTGTGAACTCGTTTGGTAAGAGGTTGAATGTAACGGATGTTTATTTTATTGTAAAAGTTCCGCACTGCAGGTTGCGGGTTTAATTGCATGACTCAGACTAGTACAGTTGAGTTGCAATAAACCCCCGTACCTCGAGTAACACACAAACACTCTACAAACACGTGCGACTGTAAGTAAGTCTGTGTGTGTGTGTGTGTGTGTGTGTGTGTGTGTGTGTGTGTGTGTGTGTGTGATTGTGGATTTCTGCATACATAAGCTAACAAACAACCGTTCCATTATACTTCATGCTGACACTCAAAACTATTGTCTACTAATAGAGGCAAACTCCAACACCCACGTCTAAAAATCAAACAATAAACCAACATTACCCCTCGTTGTTCCAGACACAGCTATCTGTGTCGTCGGAAGCGGGTAATGCTGCTGTGCCGCCTACAGCCTCTAGTGAGCGCTACAGCACAAAGTCCAGCCGGCAGACACAAGCAGTCCAGACAGACAGACAGACAGACAGACAGACAGACAGACAGACATTCAGGCAGACAGCTGCTGATTAGAGTTTGAGTCACGCAAACATAACGTTTTTTGAGATAGAGCTGCCCTACATGAAGCTGAGTTGATGGGCACAGGTCCAGGAATTTCTGGATGATCACAGAATAAGATGATGTCTCGTCTCCTAAACGTCCTCAGTTACAGCTGAAGTCTGGATTTTCTAATCTTAACCAACCTCTGTCAGTTACTGCAGCTAAAATAACTAAAGCTGAGCTATAAAGGATTAGATATGTGACAATATATCTGAGGTAACCATCTCTTCAATATCACTGGTGATGAAATAGGACTGATTTATGGTAATATTGGATTTTAAGTGTTGTGATTCAAGTATTTTGTGCATCTAATTTAATGTAATATTACTGGATTAGCCGAAAACAGTCATTTCATCAGGTCATTTTATCAAATAACAGTTTCTCCGTTTTAATTAACTATATCATGACATAAATATCACAAATCAATACAAGTGTGATATAGAATTACATATATTATGATATTTTTCACCTTTCATACATGTGAAGTGAAAATAACTACTGAGAAATACACTTCATGTGGAAAATCTGAACGATGATCTAATGTTTATTGTTTCCACTGCACATCAGTAGGTATCTTGGAGCAACTCAAACACAGATTAAATCTCCGCCTGTAGAGAAGATTCGCCTCAGATAAATGTTTGTATAACTAAACTCCAACCTGCAACAGACGGCGAATGAGGGGTAGAGGGGATGACAGGTCACTGGCAGGCAGGCAGACAGTCAGACAGTCAGACAGACAGACAGACAGAAGCAGCCAGAAAACACGGGAAAGGAAGACTTACTAACTGTTTTTGTCCCCTGTGGGAGGGTGCAGCCCGACATGGATTTGTTTGAGCTCTGACGTTTAGTAGGGTCAAGAGTGACCCTAGGAGGAGAGAGGAAGAAAGAGAAGAAGATGTACAGAGGATCGTAGGAATGGAAAAAAAAAAGTGGAAAAAAAATAACAGCAGAGTCCGAGAGACATCGAATGAAAAGAGAAAGCAAGTGACGGGAAAAAAAAACAAACAACAACAACATAGAGATGACGGACAGTAAGAAGCACAGGTAGAGGAGGCAGAAGAGTACAAATTAAACTGTGTGTACTGTTCAGGAAAAAGAAAGGATAGAAGACTGGCAGGTGACTGGCAAGGAAAAGCAAAAAGTAGTTAAAGAGTCAAAGAAACAAACAAACAAACAAACAGATAAAGCAACAATAAGCAGCCCAGAAGAATTGACTGTGAAAGACATAATGTATGTCCACCTAACCAGCAGACCTGGGTCAATAGGTGATCGTTTGTTTTACCAGCTTACAGTAGTGTTAACTACATAAAGATAACACTTGAAGACAAATGCAGGTTGTGCAGTTGAATTTGAACAGTTTTCTTAACATACTGTCCAACTGCATAAACAGGATTGTGCAACATGTCGTCCTGCAGCACCAACAGCACGCGGTAATGAGCAGAAAAGACGCTGACTGAGAACAAAAACAAGACCTCAGTTTTAAGCAGGTAAAACAAACTATAAGGATAATGATTAGAAACTATTAGACCCAGGTCTGAGATTAAGGAGGACAAATAATCCTGAAGCCTGTAAAAGCTTTATCATTAGAGAAGGAAGGCTGGTAGAGGTTAGTACTGGTTAAGGAAAAGACGATGAGAGGCAGCGAGATTAGCTTAAATGATCTTCATGTACAGATTTATAGCAAAAGAGCTGCACTTCCTGGATGCATACAGGCCTGTTCAGGCTGTCTGCTATCACTACACCATGTTAGCATTATTAATCAAACACATACAACCCTTATAAACATACTTGCACATATACAAATGAGCAATACAGCTTATATTTAATGGTTAACTTGAAATATCATTCTCCCTCTCCCACGTTTCAACTGTCTCTTTTGTGCTTAACCATCAATGAAAGCCTTCTATGCCCCCCCCCCTCTCCTTCTCCCAGCCTCTCCCCTTACCTGCGGGTCAACTTGGAGGTGAGTTTGCTCAACAGGTTGGTTGTGGCCCTGGTCCTGGCATGCGGCAGTGGGCTGGCATCGTGGGACGGCGTAGGGGAAGCCGGGGGAGCATGGGAGGGAGGCCTGCGGTCTCTGATCTGCCCTCCGTGGAAAGTGCTCCTCACCGTGGACCCCCTCGAGAGACGGGAGGAGGGCGTCGAGGACGTGGAGGAGACACCGGACGCCCCAGCGATGCTGTGGGTAGAAGGGGAGGCGGGGGGAAGGCGGTGGGATGCGGTACTGGAGGGAGGGGAGAGTGGGGGGAGAAAAAAAGATGGTTTTATTTGTACAAATCTCATAAAAAAAACAACAATGTGCATCCTTTTACGTTCACGGAAAACCAGAATTAAGACATAAAAGATGATTTACATACTGTATTTCTCATTTATTATGCCTCTGCAATATGTCCCTGAATTATAGAAGGCAGAATATATTTGTGTGTATGTAAAGAATAAACAGAGAGACAGAGAAAAAGAGACAAAGAGAGAGAGAGAGAGAGAGAGACCACCAGTCATTCTCTAATCTCTGAAAATTGACCTAAAATGCTCTCTCTCTCTCTCTCTCTCTTCACTGGGCCGCTCTCATCTTTCTGCATGCCCCCTCTACCTCTTTCCCAATTCCCTTCTCTTCATCCAACACTTTGTCACACCTACCCACCAACACACACCAACACACACCAACACACACACACAAACACACACCCCTGACTCTCTGGCTGGCTGGTGGCCTGAGGCTGCTTTTCATAACGCTCTAGATAGCACCCACACACAGGGTTCAAGTGGGGCAGAACCATTAGACGGCTTAAGTTGAAGCACAGCCGTTGCAGAGCAAAATCGTTTAACGTCAATGTGAACTAGCGGGCTACTGCAGCTCCCTGCAGGGTTGCACACCGGGGATGGAGGGAAGAGCGGAGGAGAGAGAAGGGAGGAGAGGGTTAGATGAAAGGCTCTATTTTAGTGTGTGTGTGTGTGTGTGGGGGGGGGGGGAAACGGTGCACAATGCAGCTCCGCACTAGTGAACTGGCATTTTCCAGGGGTGTGCTGAGGTTATTTCCTCGACTGCACCGGTCAGGCATCTTGTTGACTCGCGGCGCGCCCCTGGTGGAAGTGCATCTCTCACGGTTCACCATCCGGAGGTCTAAAGCTCAACGAGTGCTTTTCCATAATATTTTCACAAAATATGGTCAGTGTGTCTGGTGAAGGCACACACATATAAACCTCTCGTTTTGCTCATCTTTTCACTTTCATTCAGTGTTCTTTAACCAGCTGACGTGTGGTTTTATTCCGATAATGGCGTTTATGTTGGCAGGTATCTGTTAAGTGATGTTGCGCATTATCGAGGCACAATTACACACGCCAGACCTGCTGGTTAAATCCTGTGAAACCGATTATTCTGTACAGTTTCTAATACAAATCAACAGAGACTGACACGTTGATAACAGTTCACAAAATGCCATGAAAAGCTGTAGATCAATTAAAACTTCTCTCTTCAGTAATAACTCCCTCAGGATCCTCCGTTCAAACCAAAGCGTATGTTATTATTAAAAATCCTAATTTATTTGTGGCTCTTTACCAAGATTTTTCTTTCTTAACTCTTCAGTTACTTTTAGAAAAACCCCCTCAGCAGGATATTCTGGCCTCTGGACAGGAGAGTGTAGGTTTGTTTCGTCTAAATTAAGCGCGCTCCATGTTTACGATGTGTTTTCCTGTTTACATCGACGCCATGTCCTGCTATCAGATGACTTATCGTCCGGTGTCATAATAGATTAGTGTCTGTGTGCATGATGCATATAAACAATAATGTTTGTGATGAAAGCGTCTGCATATGTGCACTGTATATAAACAGAATATGGTCAGTCGGACACACGCTGTTGTGTATATAATTAGTGTTTTTGTCTGCACAGAATTATATTTATTTATTTTATTATATTAATTTTTATCGACTAAATGTAAAAGTGTGTGTGTGTGTGTGTGTCCATGCACGTGTTTGTCCCATCAACCACTCTGGCATGTCATCACATTGACAAGGCCTCTGAGGCAAGTGGAGGGTTATTTTGGCGCGATGCCAGCGCTCTCACTTCATCCTGCTGCT
Source organism: Thunnus albacares (assembly GCF_914725855.1). NCBI lineage: Eukaryota > Metazoa > Chordata > Actinopteri > Scombriformes > Scombridae > Thunnus > Thunnus albacares. Next base: position 6,031,453 of record NC_058111.1, read on the forward strand.
CTCTCCTGCTCACCTCCTGTTATCTCCCACCTCCCATCTCTTCCTCTCCCCCCCTCTACCCCCCTCTAACTCTTTTCCTCATCCTATCATCCCTCCCTCATTTTACTCTTTCCTTCCATCCCTCCCCACCACCACCACCACAACCACCACCACCACCTGTTAAATCACAAAATGGAGCTGAAATAACTGCCTGATTGTAATAGTGTCGGGTTTGTCTTCTCTGCACAAAAGGGGAGTCAAATCAAAACCGAGGCGTGAAATCCAAACCGTCTCCTAAGCAGCAGTGAGTCATCCTGTGCACCGTTTTTTTTTTTTTTCTTGTCTTGTCTGTTTGGCATCTTAAAAAGCATCATGGCTGGTAAACATGTGCATGATTTGTGCAGTTTTACTGGCATCATTTAATGTGTCACTCATAATACACGTCCACGTTAGTTGTGTTCACATGGTCTTAGATTTATTAACTATCTTTAAATCTCTCTGTCTGATCTACCCATCTGGGCAGGAAAACGTTACTGGGGAGGTCAGACAACAGACTTCTGGCTCTCCTTCAGAGAGGCGAAATTACAGAGTGATAAAACGAAGAGGAGGGGAAAACGGGACAGCTAGGACGAGAGTGAGAAAGTGAGAGAGTGACCATAAGAAGAGAAAGGGAGAGAGAGAGAGAGAGAGAGAGAGAGAGAGAGAGATGGTGCCTGCCATCCTCTGAGACTGACAAGCAGACAAACCATCTGTCACAACAACAGACAGTTCATACTGAGTACATTAACACCAACACAAACACACCCACACCAATCTACTCATGCACGGTTTAAGCTCTTTATCCTTTCTTGAAGAGAAAAAAAAATATATGTGAGACAAACACCCTCGGCCGAACGCTCTCTGAGCTCTGCGCAAAAAAAGAGACGAGCAATACCAGCGGAACCAGTCTTTGTAAACCAGCCCCCGACAAAAATAACCCTTCACACACTGTATCAACTATGAATATGAATGCATTTTTAACAGTGGGTTAAAAAAGGATCTCAACTCTGAACCTTCAAGGTCCGTCAGGGAGTTTATATACAAGATGAGGTGAAATTTAGAGCTCGCACAGAGTCAAAAATGGAGGCTAACAGACTCAAATGAGCTCTAGATGAACTGAGGTGAATTTGTGTCCGCCCCAGTTTCAACCTGAGCTGGAAATTTTCATCATGCAGTTAAGTGAATCCTGAATCTTCTGGCTTTGGGAGGACAGCGATGGCAAAGGTGCTGAAACCTACCACTCATAATATATATGCTTTATGGTCATTGGCTATGGTCCAAAGAGAAAACAAACTGCCTTATGTTGGGTTTGAACACAATGTACAGAAATGAGGAAGCACCAAATTGTCCACACTTTGAACAATACCTCTAACTGTGCTAGCCTTATGAGGGAATTTTTCCATCGTATGTAAAGTAAAAGATGAACAGAGACAGCCACACACACACATTTATGCTCCTCTCACCTGTTTTCCTTGCCGTTTTGCAGCAGTGAGTGTCTATCAGTGTTGGATCGGTCGGTACACACGTATGTATTTCTTCGAGTCATGGCACTAGCAGGGATGTTATTCTGGAGAAAGAATCACAAATCCAAACAGTATATGAATTTACTGAAATTTCCTGACTATTTGTAAATGGTCTGTTTCATTCGAATGTGGTGGATGAGACAATCACAATGCCTTACAGTTTATATGATACTATGTGGTCTTCTTCAATAACACAAAACAGACAAGCGGAAAAAAAAACCCCAAAGATTTCTCTGCTTTGACTGTTTGACCTGAGACAACCATGAGCTCTGCTTGTATGTACCATGCAGAACATTAAAGGGTTAATCTCAGGTTAATCTGACTGCTGTCCTCAACTCTTTACATTCCTTAAACTCTCTCTCTCTCTCTCACTTCCTATTCTGACTAAACAACTGCTGTATTTCCCCCCGCTGAGTGGATCTGCAGCAGTATGTTATTCATCTCAGGATGTGTGTGGTTTACTCTTCGGTTCCTCTCTAATCTGTGGTTGGACGTTTCTGTTTACGGTCTCCATAATATCTATGTCAGTGTAGCCTCAATGTGCTGTAATCTGAGAGAATTGGATTAGGAGACTGCCATCTGTACAGTATCTGTTGTATTTATAAAAGGTTTAAATGTGACAGATCGGTTACACCGGACAATTCATCCCACCCAAAAGAAAAGTTCTCTAAAAAAGTATCACGTTAGCCTCACCATGGTTGTGTTAACCTCCTTGCGCCGGTCGGGTATCTCGGACTTATTTGGGTTGTGAGCGGAGCTAACCATGGGACTGGAGGGGGCTGGGATGCTACGGGAGCCGACGGCGTTGGTGCTCGGCTTGCGGATTGACAGCCGCTCCTCCTTAGGCCCCGCTCCTTCACCTACGCCGCTGGGACTGCGTTTGGGATTTGTCGACCCTGGAACTGCCGGACCACCTGAAACAGAGGAGTTCTCATCTAACCAACCACAGGAAAACGTCAAGTCAATTTTATTTGTATAGCCTGATATCTCAAACCACATATTTGCCTAAGGGGGGGGTTTACAATCTGTATAGCAGAGAAAAAAGAGCTCAAGATGGAGTATAAGGTTTAAATGTAACTCCGCTATGTCATTGATTTTCCCCTTACAGAAATCAGAGTGCCGTCTCTGGCGGTGGTAAGTGGAGGCACTGCGCTGTGCCTTGTGGCCAGAAGAGGAAGAAGGAGCACCAGAGGAGGAAGAGGAAGTGGAGTGTTTGCTGGTTCCATTGGTGATGGCGCCGGGCCGGACTCGAGCTAGACTCAGACTGCTGCCCGTACGAGACTCAGTGCTCTCCGCCTGAGAGAAAGACAAACAGACACAGAGAGAAGAAGAAGAAGATTTACAATTTACAATACGGCTGGATAGAGGTAGGTTGATTATGACTTCTCTGGCTTGACGTTGCCACAAACCCAGCGCTATAATCATGATCACGTTAGCCCAGTCTGAGTTTATTCCAAACACAAGTCCAGTTAGGTTGGGACCAACACATTCACATCATACATTCATATTCATACATTGAGTAAAACAGATATTTTTGATTGTGATTACTACTAAATGACCTACACGGCACATCTTTTACCACCCGCTCCATGCTCAATCTCACATTCCCCCATTTTATTTTAAACTTAATTAACTATAGACGCTTATCTGGCGAGAGATATCCTGTAACACACTGTCAAATAAAGTTTTACCATTTTGCATTGTCATTCAGATTTCAGAAAGAAAGATAAACAAACAAACCAAAGAGAAAGAGAGAGAAAAAATAAAAGCTGATACACTCACCTCATTCTTGCGTCCCAGCAGCAGGTATGTGGCGGTGACCTCATTATACTTTTGACTGACCAGAGAATCTCTGATCTCTTCTCTGGTGAAGCCCATCCCGACCATCACATCTGGAATGGATGATATTTAATTAGAAACAGTCCACAACTTCTACGACAGGTATTTGGTGTCTATCTTCAATGCTTGATGCATATGCAGGACCCGAACACCCGTCGAGAGCTCAGTGCAAGTAAAACATGTGAGCCAGCTTTTATTGTTACTAAATGGCAATTATCCCATAGGACATGTGTAGGAAAGCTTAATGTGATATAATATACCAGCACTCTGGTATAAGCTTTCTTTTGGGAGTCTTGAGCAGAGCGGCAAAACGCCTTTAATCCAAACCAATAGTTGCCTTGACAGACACTGATGACTTTGTGGCCGCGGCTCCAGACGGTTGTCTCCGCATCGGAGGCTTTGATCGTGGCGCGCTCAGATTACATGTCACCAGTTAAGGGCCAGACAATCCCAGTTTACAATCACTGCACATTACTGTTAACCTTGACTGTCTGTCAGCTGCCACATCATCTGACTCATTAGCAGATAGTAATCAGTAACATTATCAATGATTAAGTATATAAATGAGTGATGACTATCAATAAAAACCTTTTAAATGGGCCGGATGAAGAGACATTATGGTTTTACTCACCGATGCGGCTGGTGTCATTGAAGTCCTCCACAGGTTCTGTGTGGGGCTTCAGCTCTTCTCCCTCGTAGCTGACATTCAACCACTTATCTTTCATTATTTGCTGATAAGAAAAGACACAAAGAGAGAGACGCTTTTATAAATACAATAATAAAAAACTGAAATCTTCTATAAAAGGATATAAAAGTAGTGAAAATGTTTGGAAGAGTGACAGATGTTTTGTTTTTTTTGTATGTTTGTTCATTGTTGTGTCTCATCTCGTACTTAGTAACAAATCAATCTGTGGGTTTTATTTGTTGTTGTTGTCTTTGAAAAAAGACAAAATCACTTACGGCTGTCAACATCGGACAAGAAAGGCGTCAACTGACTGTCTAACAATCAAACTGACTGCATTGTACGGCTTGATATTAAGATGCTGGTACGTTCTGTATGTTGCTCCTCATAACGCTGTTAGTAAAGTTTCCTTTCTCACCTCCAGCGAGCAGCGCTTGGCGGGGTTGAGGACCAGGAAGCGGCGAAGGATTCCCTCGCAGTCTGTAGACATGTAGAAGGGAACACGATATTTCCCTCTCAACACGCGCTCCCGCAGCTCCTGAACACAAAGCGCATTCACACCATGAGTTAGATAATTGTGTGATTAAGCAAATTAAATAAAAAAAACAAATAAAATATGGTATGAAAATCTCAAAAACTCATTTGAAAACGCTAACACTACCATTAAATTCAATATGCAGGATGTTAATTCTGGATGTTTAAGCATTTGTGATCAATACCGACTTATTTTAACCATGTTGCACAACAGTGAGGAGTCAGATTATAATATCCAAAGTGAGTGAAGGAAAACAACCACTAACACTGCACCCATTTTCAGTGCAGTCATTAGTCAGAACTGAATCTTTTAGTAACTTCAAATAACAATCATGACTAGATCAACACAACGTCGCCCCACCTTTAGGTTCTGTCCGTCGAAGGGCAGGGACCCGCTGACCAGCGTGTACAGGATGACACCCAGGCTCCAGATGTCCACCTCTGGACCATCGTACTTCTTCCCTTGGAAGAGCTCCGGGGCGGCGTAGGGCGGGGAGCCGCAGAACGTGTCTAGTTTGCTGCCAGCAGTGAACTCATTACTGAAGCCAAAGTCGGCTATTTTGATGTTGGAGTTGGCATCTAGTAGCAGGTTCTCCGCCTGCAGGGAAACATGAACGATGGAACACATAAGAACACACAACAGAAAAACTATCATCATAAACTGTTGTTGATTAATATTAAAACAATATTTTTGTTATATAAAAAAAGATTAACTTAAAACTGGTGTCCATAATTTCTTTCAGTCATGTCATACAGGAAGTGATGTGGTTTCTACATGTGTGTTATTGTTAATATACTTTGGCTGGTGTGTATTCAACCTCTGCAATGGTGAATATAAATAAATAGTAGATGTAGTTTAAACACCATTCGAGGTACTGTACCTCTTGCTGCCATAGAGGAGTTACAGATACCAGCTTTAAGTAAACGTCTCTTCTCATTCATTAAAATGTCAAAAACAACACATGCAGTCTGTTTAATAACTGATTGAGACAAACAGTATTTTGTACTGATTGTTTTTGTTATCTGAAGACGGTTTATGGATCCCTTTTCATTCTTTTTATTCTGACAATGTGTAATCACCTTCAAGTCTCTATGAACAATGTTCTTCTGATGACAGTAGTGCACCGCTGAGACAATCTGAGGAGAGGAGAAAGACATCAAACAGCAGTAGAGAAATGCACTCACATTATGTAACTGCTAGCTAAACTAGGAGCTCCGTACATGCCCTCGTTGACGCACAATATAATGCAACATTACCAATAAAAGCAAATGACTTTATTTCTTTTTGTGTGATCGCACCTACGGTTTGTTTTATTTGGTCTGAGCCGCAGTGGAAAAGTTTACTGCACTGTCTATACTGGTCTGGTTTAGGGACTCGCTGCCCAGTTATACAAAAAGCAGGGACAATATAAAATAAGGCACATCAGCTCTCGAGTAGCTCAGATATCCTTTAATTTTTAGTAAACGTGAAGATCTCATCTGTCCCTGAAGTAAGGTATGGAGTTGAACCGACCTGTCTGAACTTGGCTCTGGCCTCTTTCTCCTTCATTCTGCCGTGAGCCACGAGGTAGTCGAACACTTCGCCTGCAAGAAAAAGAAAAAACAGTATGGATGCTTGCTGTAAGTTCATGTTTAATAATCACATGTTTCATACACCATAAGATTATAAAATGACCACAAACTGAACCCTCTTGAACATGTTTTGTTTTTATGTGCAAGACTCTGTACATATATATATATTGTGTGTGCATATGTGTGTGTGTGTTTGCGCCCTCCAGCCAAACATTTGACCGTAGAGATCCTAAACAATGAAAAAAAAAAAGAAGCTAAGGTTGAGTTGAACAGAGCAGCATGACAGCTGGTGAGCTGCTGCCTCCTTATTAGGTATTAGAGAAGTATAAAAGATCACACAGCATACAGAGAGAGAGCAGCGGAGAGAGATTAAGGGATCATGAGGGGAGAAGAAAGAAAAATACAGAAGCTGCAAAAATAGAGGGGGGTGCATGGGAAGCAGCTGAACAACGTTACAGAGCGAGTGGGAGAGAAGAGCGCAAAAAAAAAAAAAAAAAAAAGAGACAGACAACGAAAAGCAAAGCGAACTGATTTGTCTTTTTTACAAAGACAGACTTGATTTCTCATTTATGGAAAACGGAGAAAAAGGGAACGAAACTCGACAGTTTATACCAGTTAATGGGTTCATCAGCTGTACTTTATAATTCAGTATTGGCACCATTCAATACTTGGCAATGATGATGATGATGATGATGATGATGATGATGATGAGGGTGGGGGGGGGTGATGTCACTCACCTCCGCTGGCGTACTCCATTATCAGGTAAAGAGTCTTCTCCGTCTCGATGACCTCAAACAACTGCACTGTAAAACACACAGAGGGAAAGATGTCAGCACGGAGTAAAGCATGTAAAAAAAAAACAAAACACATTCAGGTTCAGTTCACACTCTCCAGATACACACACACACTTCTCCTGAGTGTAACTCACCTATATTAGGATGGTTGAGAGTTTTCATGATGCGTACCTCTCGAAACAGCTGAAAAAAAATGAAAAAGGAGAGAATAAATCATCAGACTGAGGTCTATACTTAACACAATATCTCACAGATGTGTTGCCTAAAATAGGATACAATAAGGTCATGACATCAATATGCTGATACATGCTCAAATATTCAAAATCAATCGGTTAAGTTCAACTAATGTTTATTTCCTTAAGTCAAGTGTTTCATTATAACAAAATCCTCTAATGAAAAAAAATAGTAGATTTTGTGAGGTTTAACTTTTTATTTCATCTCTTTACACACAAGAACTGTGAACCATGACATCACAACCTGAGATATTTGTCACAATACGTCTGGTGACAATATATGAAGACACAATAACCAATAATACAATATAATAAACTGAATTTTGTAATAAAAAAAACAAACATCTGTGTCAGTTTTTAAAGAAGCAGCTTTTTTTTCTGCTTGAGTAGAGTTTTTGAAAAGAAAGACAGGCTTCTCTCCTCGTCGTTATTTCTCATTTATTCATTAAATTACTTGTGTTAATTCATACAATCCACAGCTGGGGTATAGACATCATCCCCCTTCATCCATCATATCCCTCCACACACACATACACACAAGTTCCTCCTCACACTCATCTTTCCGACCACCCCCAGACCTCGGGCCACCCAAGGGAGCGTCTCACTGGTGTTGGGCTGACAGTGGGCCTCCTCCCCTGGGTGTGCTCTCATTCAGACCCTCCCTCCCTCTCCCCTCCCATCCCCCCCCTCCCCAACATCCATCACTGAGCTCCAGACTGCTGTCTCATCCTGCCACTTTGATGCAGCCTCTCTAATGCAGTCTGTCTAATTAAAGTAATGTATTTTCTCTGCAAACTCCATTTTAAAAGATTACAAAGGAAAAGTGCCAGGACTAGATGCATCACGGTGGAAAATGCTGACGGCCAAATTTAAGACGGATGGAACTACAGTGCATTGAATAATTTCACCACAGAAATGAATGAAAAAATATGAGGAATTAGGGTCGAAACCTTAAGTCAGTTTGAAGAAAATCCTGGAAACAGTTTGGGGTTTTTGTTTTTTTTTGAAGGGTCTGCATATAGCAACTGTGTATAGTGTTTTAACAAATGCAATTAACGAATCCATTCATCCATCATTAGTTGTTTTGGTTTGGTTATTTGTGACAAAGTGAGTCAATCTGACCCTGGAGGGGAAATGTGAATTTACTGGGAAGAGTGTGTGTGTGTGTGTGTGTGTGTGTGTGTGTGTGTGTGTGTGTGTGTGTGTGTGTGTGTGTGTGTGTGTGTGTGTGTGTATGTGGACCGTATGATGAAAGACAAATTGAGTGTGTTAAAAGGGAGTGTGTCGGCAGGAAACCGCAAAAACAGAAATAGAAAAATGAGGTGGACTTGACAATGCACAGGAGATGAGGAGCATAGAGGGAGGAAAAGAGAACAAACAACGAGAAAGAAAGAAAGTAAGAAAGAAAAGTATAAAGACAATGAAGGAATTTGTTATTTAAATAAAGAGAAAAGATGCTTATAAAGAGGGTAAACTATGTCATAATAAGAGAGTGACGGCTACTGAACAGTTAAATAACACAGGGTTGACTGAGTGCATGTATACTCTATGTCCTGCTTCACATTCATATTGATTTAAATTCCTCCCAGTTCAGACCTAGAAGCTGCTGGGTACGACCCATCAAAGACACGGAAGCTGTACCTCACATGAGAAAACTTTTTTTTTTCTTTTCTTTCCGCTTCATTTGTTTGTCAATCTCTGTTTGTTTTAAACAAAATCTTGAGTTTTTCCCTCGAGCCACGTGTTCGAGGGATTTGCTTTCTCCCGGCGAAGCACCAGCACTTCAGCGATGACATAACTTTACCGTCGCCCGGGGCGATGCGTGTACTGCGTATGCCTGCCTGTGTGCATGTTTTCACCGACATCATCGGAGACTGATTCCTGGTATTCGATGGACCCGGAGGAAAAGACCGGTTTAGTTCACACACATCCTCACACACACATACACACACACACACACACACACACACACACACACACACACACACACACACACACACACACACACACACACACACACACACACACACACACACACACACTGACTCGGCCTTACTGTAATGCAATGTAATAAAACACTGACTACCTTAAAAAGGTGACTTATAATAATGAACAAGAACTGCTATATATGATGAACTTGTCATTTTTGTTTTATTATTAATGTACTGCTGATTCATTCATTAGTCTGCTGTTTTATTTTATAATTCAAAACTAAATTTTTATAATTTTGGGGTTTTAAACTGTTGGTCGGCAGCCCTCAATTGATTTATATATGTTTGGGAAATTAATTACTCATATGAGAAGTCGAACGTGCACCGCTGCAATGATTTAGTAGCACCTGATGTGAATTTCTATGTAGAAAAACGACGTTATTTTGGAAAATCATTCACGCATAAGAAGCACTGCGGCTGTTAATGTGTTATAAACATGAGTTCCTATGTTCAGTACTAGAAGCGGCATCTTTGCAAACATACACACATGTCCGACGGGAGTGTGTGTAATTGAATTAAGTGCACGGTGCATCAGCTCTTCATCTGAGCTTTAAGAAGAATTATCGGATAAGCCTCTCCTCCTTCAGCTCTCTCTCTCTCTCTCTCTCTCTCTTATACACCCATTCACCTCCCTCTCTCTCTCTCTCTCTCTCTCCTACACTCACTCACCTCTTTCACTCTTTTTTTTTTCTGCCTACTCGGTCCACAAATCCACAAATCTGCGACCGACGCCGTTAAATATTTAGAGATGTAGATAAAAAATTCTGAGAAACGTTTCCTAATCAGAGCTCAGGAGATGACAAGAGAGACGCTTGAGAACCGGAAAACCTCAGCAGCTGGTCAGGAAATTGCTGAGTCACTGGTATTGATCAACAGTCCGATCAATCCTCAGCTCATACATTGATGTAACGTTGTGCTGTGGGGCGGTTACTTTTTAAATTATTACTAACATGACATATTTCTCAAAAAAACCAAAAAAAAATGTCTTGACTTTTTCCCATCATGTCTTAAATGCAACATTTTTCCCCACTGAGCCACCAGAATATCTCCACTCTCTGGCCTTTTTTTTTATATTCACCCTCTGTTTAAATTCACTTCCTGGTTCTTTCCCATGGCGATGGCCCCGCGTCACAGTTGTCATGCCGACCTAGGTATTAATCCCCAGGCCTGAAACTCCTGCTCCCCCGGGGTAGTGTGGGAAGTCATGGAACGACAAGCACATGGGCAGGAGCTGCACACACAGCTGCTGTCACGAGTGGTCTTTGTATAAAAAAAAAAAAAAAAAAAAAGTTGATTTTTATGTTTTAAAAGAATCACGTGTACCTGAGTTTATACTTGTGTGTTCGACTCTCAGGCTCTCTTCTGGACAAATTAAATATTTACGAGCCGTTTTTTCCTCAGTTCCAGAAAAGATGTCATTACCTGACAGCGGTGTTTACTTTAACTTTTTCCTCTCTTCCTGCCACCTCTTTATCTCCTCTACTCTCTCTCCTCCCTGCTTTCAGACGTCGTTAATCAGCCTCTGAGCCTTTGCATCCTCTCTGTCTCTCTCTTGCCAGGAATTATTAATCAACTAATAAGTCTGAGCTCTCGCTGCTTTTCTACAAGGATTAACACAAAGCAACTTAATGACCGACTGTCGCGTTTTTTTTTTTTCCACTTTTCTTTTTCTCACTTTGCGAGTGCTGCTGCAAAGCACTCTGTTTGATTCATGTGTCTGGCCTGCCAGTCTGTTGACCTCTGACCTGTTTATCCAGGCCGCTGTGGATCCGTGTTTTTCCTCTCCTTTGCACACAAAGAGAGAAAGAGAGGGGCCATGAAGAATAGCAAAGATGTTGAAATAGAGGAACGAGGAACTGATAATACTTCTCTAACTCTTATATTCAAATAGCCAGCGCCTTCACATCTCTACTGTGTGTTACATAGTCCAACACACTACGGTGCCTGACAGAATCTGAAACTCACTTCCTCTTATCAGCCGCAGCCAATCACAAGACCAGAGAAATTCAGAGGAAAAGGGGAAAGAGAGTGAAAGACAAAGAACGACAGAATTGATACACAGGCCTCTATCTACTCCCACATCAAACGACCCTCTGTTTGTGTGTGTGTGTGTGTGTGTGTGTGTAAATGCTGAATGAGACACAGTCCAACTCTCTGTCCATTACTGATGGCGGTTTAGATGAAACATGTTACACCACTTCAGTCAGTATATGACAACTACTTACTGCAACTGTGTTTTCTGTTGCATCTGTAGGTGTAAGTTCCACATAATAACAGCACCTCCTCATGAACACATCGCTGAATAAAGCCAGTCACATTTGGACAAAGAGATCATTAGTGTTCCTAATGTGTTATGTTAGCCACAGTTAGCTAAAATACTGTGGCTGCTAACTGTAGTTCTGATAAACATGTAATGTTAGCCTGATAGTTTAAACCTAAATTAATACAGGAGTTATAATAAGTATAATTTTAATGAGGGGTTGTCATGTGCAGTATTTACAGATGCTACATGTGCATAGGCTACACCGGAGTGAAGGTGAACCTCAAAACAACTCCTCAAGGCATCTATGGAGATACCACATGGAGACTCTGCAAACACTGTGATTGGTCAGTTTGGACTTCAAGTGTTTTCTTCTACATGTTTCCGATGCCTGTAGAGATTGTTGAGAAAAGCTCATCATTTTTTCAAAGACATGTTCTGTAATTTAGCAAAGCCACAAACAAAGTGAATGTAGGAATGTCAATCCAACTACTTCAAATAGTTACTTTAGCTTAGCAGTTAGCGATGGCTTCTCTCTCTCCCTCTCCTGCTCTGTGTGTCATGTCATGTTTAGCTATTTCTCTGCCTCCTTTAGTGATAATGGTACTAATGTAATATATGTAATATATTTACCATGATGGAGGTGAAGCTCAGTTGAGTTAGAAGCACGGCTCTGCACCATGGAAACCCAGTCGTTAGCTACTGTAGTTAGCCAGTTAGCTGGTGTGGGTGTCAATCAAAACATTTCCTGCCAGGCCTACACAGTCTGGAGAAGTTTTTTTAAACCAGTGTTTCTAATAGTTATGAATGTTTATTTTCACTCAGATTTTTTGCGGATGCTTAACGAGACACTTTGATATCATATTTGCATTTTTACTATTTCGAGCCAAATTTCCAGAGACTTTGATGATTGCACAGCAGTCGTCTTCTTTCCAGTAAAGAGACAGGTCAAACCTTCACAGTGTGACTCTACTGTTTATCACAGAGTGAATGGAAGAGTGTAAACATGATGACTTTGACTATATAAATAAAGCACAATAAGGCCTGATAATATATGACACATCCAGTCAGTGTTGTGTGAAATTCAAAGCTGAACTATGAATCAAATCCTAAAATACAAAATAATACTTTGCTCGACAGTTAGAAACCTGAGCAACAGTTTTAATTAGAGCACAGATCTTGCAATCAAGGTAAACAGTGGGAATGACCAAACATTTGGCATGCCCTGTTTCTATATTTCATCTAGAAACAAAGAGCAAATCTGAAGTACAAATAAATCCAACAAGTGAAGCCAAAACGAAAACAATGGTTTACCTTATTACGAGCTCATTACAAAATCTAGCCTGCCAAACAATCTGAATCATGGAATAGAAAAAAACAACGTTCTACTTCTAGCCAGAGACATTTCAGATCTGATGAAAATCCTGTAGTTTCTGTTTTCTGAGCCCCCCCCCTTTTCAGCACATGTCGCTGCCTCTCTGGCAGGGGGGGGGGGGGGGGGAGAAGGCAAACAGCGATGAACCAAACTGTCGGTGTCCTGCCGAATGTTTTGGGACACTAATGAGCAACATTACTCATGGATTTGCCTCCACTCTTTCGCCTGTCGCCGGGGAACATCTGAATAGGCTTCTGACCCTGCGTTTCCCTTTGTTGCCTGTTGCCGGGAGCGCTGCCCTTCTACATTATGGCAATAAAAAAAAGCCTGCTATATGAACACCTCCTCCCGGGTCCCTCCGTTCCCTTAATGTACAGCGGTAACCGGAGCTCCGAGGCCAGTCGATGAGAGGAGCTGAATCATTAATGAAGAGTAGCTGGAGTATAATTCAGGCCTCGTATTGCTGCCTGTTTGACCCAGATCGTCAAGAAGCCTGACTCAGCATGCTAAAATAATGACTATTAAATATAGTTTTGTAGATGTTGGTTAAACGAGGAGCGGTTAAGTGAGGATGATAGAGAGATAGAAGAAGAGCGTGAGTGAAAGATCAAGACAGGGCTCTTCTTCTACTGTTCTATTCACGTTGCTTTGAAGATGAGCTTGTGGGAAAACCTTCTGCTCTCGCTCTGTCCGCCCTCTTGTTCCCTTTATTGTCTAATTATTCCCTTTACGCACTCGCACAATAACAACAATGCATGCAGCAGAAACAATATGATTATGCACAGACACCCACGCAAGGACAATACGCTCGCATACAATAGCAATGCAGATAATTGCATTACACGTGCAGACAATGGAAGAGCAGAGATCCATGCAAGGTTGTGAGCTTATCCGCCTGTTGTCATACACATAGGCCTACACACACACACACACACACACACACACACACACACAAACTGTCTGTTCTCTTCAGTTCTGCTCTGTATCTTGTCTTTCTCGGGGTCCCTGCTCTTGTGCCAAAAGCCCCATAACACCCCCCACCCCACCTCGGCCATCCCTTTTGTTTGCCTGTCTGGAATTCAGCTCCGGGTTTAGGGGGCCTGTGCGAGGGACAAAAACACACTTTTACAGCATTAGATGGTGGCGCTAACACTGTCTTCCATGCACACACACATACACACACATACACACACAACACTGGATGGCTGCCTACCAAATTCTCCTGTTCTCAAAGTAACACCGGGCTTTTGATGGGGCCCTGCATAGTCTGGCAGATTATCCGACAACACACAAACGCAGGGGGAAGAGTGCACAAAAACACGTGGTCCTTTATGTTTCTATTACAGCCGTGAAGCTTTAAGATATGAAACAGGAAAACAACATAAATATACGCAATGCAATGTGTCATACTGCCAAAAAATCCTGATCACCCTCAACAGACCTTTTTCAGTTTTGGTGTACTTGATTTTCGGTTGTTGCAGAGATCTGATTTCTACAGTGGCCTTGAGGGCTCAACACACTGCAACTTAGAAAACAACATGCAAAAAGACAAAACAAAAGGAAAAATGTTTGTGCAACATTTAGATAAAAAAAATAGAAGTTTGAAAACAAAACCAATTAAAGAAACTCGCTGCAAAAACAAAAAGCACAAACCAAATATGTGCAACTCTTTTGCTGCATTCAGGTGCAAGTAGAAAAGTCAGGAATTCCAGCACTGCTCACAAACATTTATATACACTTTTCTGAGACAATCACCCCCACAAAGCAAATCATAAACAAGAGTAAAATGATTATAGAAGGTGCAGCTTTGCAATTTGGAACATTTCTCAGCAGAGTTACTGTTATATATCAACAATATGTACGACTGCACATGCATGGTTTACATTTTATCTCAAGGCCTATTGCACATAGCTTAATTCTGCACTGTAAGCTGACTGGTACTTGGATGAAGCAAGGAGCTTGCACAGTGGCACTCTTGATCCTTACAGTCCCTAAATCTGTGAAATAGTTTCAGGAGACGTACTGTATGCGGCGCTGCAGAGACGGCAGAGAGCACAGCTGTGATTACAGCGAAGCTACTACCGCAACGCTACGCCCGGGAAGAGAGGAGAGAAAAGTGGGACACTGAGCTCGAGTAAAGAGAACATAATAAAGAGTTAATAAAGAGAAAACAAAAAGGGAGCAGTGGGGAGTAGAGAAGGAAAAAAAAAATGGAGCATAAAGCTACAGTAGAGAGGAGAAGTTGAGTTTTATGCTGAGAAGTGAGACAGTGTGAAGAGAGAGAGCGTGAGAAGGAGAGGAAGCAGAGAGCGTCTGTGTAGAGAAGTGTGTGTTTCTGTTTCAACCCGACTGTGAATATCTGTGTGTACATCTTCTGAATATTAATGTTGTGAAAATCAAAATGTTAATTATGTACATTTCCATCAGGTACGTAGAAACAAATAAATAATCAATCTCCCGTGAAATCCAGTAGTTTATTATCATTTAATCAGCAAATGCATTTCAATTTATTGCATAATAACTTCTTCACTTGGTTTTTTTTAACTCAGCTTTTGTTGGCATGGATGGTGGCAGAGCAGGTCGATTAATTATGTAATTGACCGATAGAAAATTAATACCAATTTTGCTAATCGATCGATCTTCAAGCATTTGAAATGTGAGGATTTGCTGCTTTTCTGTGTCATTTATTGGAAAAATGTATATTTTGGGGGGTTTTATATTGCTGATCAGGGTTATCAAGACTTGCGATGGTCATTTTAAACTATTCCTTCACATTTTACTAACTAACTAAAACAATTAACTGATTAATTAGCTACACTAATGACTGGGAAACTGACTCCTCATATAAAAAGAGGCAGAAAGTCTCAATCATCTTATGATGATTTATAGACTAAACAAAGAACTGACGAATCCAAAAATGATTGAGAAATTGATGAATAATAAATATAAACATTAGCTTCAGCCCTAGTTTCTAAATTATAGAGAAGGACGTCAGGAAAAAGAGACAGACGGGGAGAGAGAGGGTTTGTGAATGACAGGAAGTGTCACCTGGCAGCATGTGCAGTGTCCTACACTAACTACAACAAAATGCTGACTGGACAGGGTGCAACTGGCAGCCCCAGCCCTGCGCTATGCAGCACTAGACCACTACCACGCTGCTGCTGCAGAACACACACACACACACACACACATACAGCACTGTAGCAGCCTTGTTAAAACCAAGGTTTCAGCTTAAAGATATCAAGAGCTGATTGGTGTTGTAGTTAAGTAGGCATCTCGCGGTTGGAACAGACGGAAAATGATGCTCTGGGACAAAAAAAAAAAAAAGGTAAATCTCACAGCTGCTGTTTGGCACAAGCAGGTCTGTGTTCCCACAGCAGGATAATCACACACACAAAGCATGCACAAATACACCGACAAACCATCCATCACCCCAGTTTCACCTCTGTTAAAAAGAGTCAATAGTTTATCAGGTGGTGATAACCCTCTGGCTGAATGTTAACTGTGCTGTAAAAGTGTGTTTTTGTAGACTTTAACTCCAAAATAACTTCAGGGACATTATGATGGTACTTTATAAAAGATGACTCAATAAAGACATCTTTAAAGCCTGGTTTTATGTGTTTTTCTGAGATACAAAATGCTTAATGGCTCAACGGCTGCTTTAAGCTATATGTAATCTTTTGGCAATGAACACTTAATATTCTTAAATACGTTATAAGTTTAGATTTCACAGCTGCTGTTGGATGCAATCTGAACATTTATCCAATCCTTAATCAAAATAATCAAATATTTGTTTCTCCTTCTGTATCTTCTGGTTTTTAACTGACCCGTTAAGTAAATATGTGCCAGAATCTCCCTGTGCGTCATCGTATGAATATGACACAGGGTGGGGTGGAAAACGACTCCTTTTGTGGCTAAATTAAGTTTAAAAATTGTTGCGCAGAAATGTGGAGTTCACGCTGTTATCTGATGTTATTTCCAGGTGAAACAGGATGCCAGGAAGGGTCATAAAACAGAGCAGAGGAGTTTAAAGAGTCTATGGACCATAACAGACGTAGTTTATGGGAAGTGACTCAATGCTTTGCCTGACTTAAGAATTGTTAAAGTGGATAAGGGTTAGAAGTGAAACCAGGAACTAAAAGAAATGGGATTTTGACAGCAGAATGAGAAACTACATTGTGATATTAAGATTCGGCTAATAAAGTGTGTTTTGTTGTTGTTATTTTGAAGTTAACAGTGAGAGCAGCGGAGTGATAAACCTGCTGTCCTGTTCTGTATCTAGGTCAGGTGGACCAACTATCGCACAGAGCCAGACACCATCAATAACCCAACTCTATGATATCAATAGAGTCAAGCCCTGACTGGTTAGCTAACCAGCTGAGTATTCATCAATAGGCTGACTGGCTGCGTGCGTGCGTGTGTGTGTATGTGTGTGTGTGTGTGTGTGTGTGTGTGTGTGTGTGTGCGCACGGTGATAAACTCTGAAACAAAGTAAACTCTGAACAAAGAGGCGACTTGTATGAACTGTGAGAGCGGAGCTTAACACACACACACACACACACACACTAGATAAGAACTATCCCTAATGACAAAGAGCAAAGACGTCAGAGAAATGATGTCATTCGTACCAAAAATCCCACCTGAGATACAAAAGTGAAAAATTTCACAAGGCAACATTACATCATTAGCATTTTATCCATGAAAGGAACAAAATATTATGGTTAACTTCCCTATTACGCCCACTTGCAACTTCTGAGTCAAATTTAAAAAAATTCATCATATTTTTTTGCTGTTTGATGTTTCTTCCAATGAAGCTGCTTGTTCCAGAAATGACACTTTTTATTGTGAGTCAATCGGATTTGTCAGTATTGAGTTATGGAAGCATATGTGTGCAAAAAAACTGATTTTGGTAGCCTCAGAAAATAACATTTTTTTGCATATTTCTACTCCTATTTTTGCTAAATACTCAATATTTATCAAAATTTAAGAGATTAGTGATTTGAATATTACTTGGATCAGAAAGACTGTTTCTTTTGAAATCAAAATATGAGTTTTAGCATGCTAGCAAAATATATTATATATATTATTTGTCATTCTGATAATCATGCATAAGATGTGACCAATATCTGAACTGACAGAAATGTTGAAGCGCTTCATGTGCAGCTGTGTCTCAACTGTTTTAGTTCCTACACCGTTCACTCTGCACACACACAGATCTGTCTTTTAGCTAATGTGAGAGTGACTAAATCTGGCTTTGTTCTTTAAAAAAAAAAAACAACATTTGAGTTCTGGAGATTTCAGTCTCAACACCCGATCGAGCGTCCATGTTTCATGTCAACGCTGGCTGAACCAAAGCTGCTGTGACACTGAATGACATTACAGTGTTCTCCAGTGAATGATGTAAGATGTGTGGTTTTTTTTCCTGTGAGAAAACAGTTTCAGTCATTTTTTTTTTTTTTTCATTTTCACAGAATATTCTCACACTTTTTTTAAAGCATTTATTTTTCTGGAGGTGAATATTCCAACCGACAAAGCTGGATGGAAAAACACTTGAAAACAGTCCGCAGGCCTGAGGCTATGTTTCTCACTCAATTTTGTTTCATTAGATCACTCTCAATGAACACACACACACACACACACACACACACACACACACACACACACACACACACACACACACACACACACACACACACACACACACACACACACAGCCTCAGCAGGCCAAGTTCAGACAGGAGTTAATACATGACCCCAGATCTCATAAGACAAGCACACAGTGACGTACGTTAACTTAACCCCTTTAACCTAGTTAGTTCCAGAGGACAAACGCTGGTCATATTATATACAATGCTTCATTCAAAGCCATACAATGAAAAACTGTGACTTCACTTCCTGGAGATGTCCGGACTGTCTGCATGAAACCATAATGCCCTTTATCAAACAGAAGCGCTAAGCTGATAAGAGGGATTTTCACTGCACCCACTTCTAGTTAACACGTTTTGTTGTCTCAACACTTAAATCCTCACTGAACCGACAAGTTTTTTTTACAGCTGTTGGTAACCGCTTCCTCAACACTGAGTTTCACATAACAACTAAATGGTCAAAGTTCAGACGGCCGCTGCACGCGAGGGTCATTTGAGAGTTACGACCTGAGGCAAAACAACACGTGAAGACGCTACTGTGCTGGCTGAGTGCGGTCCTGATGCAACACAAATGCAAATAAACGCACCTAATCTTTGAGGTCTTATCTACAGGGGTCAAGCAGCTATAGAGGTTAAGTAGATAAAGAAGTAATAAAGCACAATAAAGAAGTAAGATAATGTTGCTTTTGTAATGCAAGAAAAAAAAAACTTGTAGGTAGTTTATTTCTGCTTAAAAGAAAATTAGGGGATCAACTCATTGGTTTGATGTAATTAGGCTGAAAATCCCATCAGCTGGGATGTCAACACAATGATGACAAAAAAGAAACCAAAAAAAAAAATAAAAAATCCAAACTTTGTATTCATCTTCTACATTCACCTGCAACTGAGACACACCAAAGTCTACACACACACACACACACACACACACACACACACACACACACACACACACAGTCCCATGTGTCACTCACCTTCTGTAGGCTGGTTGGGTTGAGTTGTGTTTTATCGATGATCTTTATTGCAACCTGTGAGGAAACAATAGAAAAATATATTAATTTTGCACTAAAAGTGGCTAATTTATTGCAACAATCTTGGTAATTTTGCTTGAAAACTGACTTAAAATGATTAATTGATTATCAAAATACCACCTGTTCATTTTTTAATAGATTAACTAACTAATCATTTCAGCTCTAGTTTTGTTTATTATGAACTTCAGTTTCCAAACTCGTCTTTATCAGAGAGGTTGGTGGCTGCTGAACAATGTGCACTAGTGCAGACTCCAGTTTCTGGACTTTATAAACCATGTATTACAAGAAAATTCATTTCTAGCACTAGCATTAGCCTTATCCAACCTGTAAACATGACTGTGCTAATTTCCTGTTAAGTAAAAGTTGCCTGAGAAAAAGACAAAAAGTTCAACATACAGTGTTTTGCAGCACAGAAGCTAAAATCCACCTCAAAAACCAACAAGGCTTCATAATAGGCTTAACAAGATGTGGTAACCAGGTCAAAGACTGCGTCAAACTAACACTGTAAACCACCAATATATGACTGTCTTCTGCTTCATGTGGGTGAAACACAACAGCTCTCACATGACCGAGCCAGCGGCAGACGCAAGAAGTTTCTACTAAGCCGAAGGAGTTATCAACTCAACTAGTGTTGATGTAGGTCAGAGTTTTATGAGAAGAAAGAATACAGTGTATAAAAATACAGACTTACAACCCACACAAAAGAAAAACATGATTGTGTCTCTTCAAAAGGTTTAAGGCCCTCAATGTGCTGTGAAGCAAGAAAGACTTGGCTAGCTAAAAAAGTTAACAGAAAGTGCTCTGAATTCAGTGGAACAGCCCTTTAAAAACCCCCATCTGTAGGGCTGAGTCACAGGATCCTGTTCTGTTCTCCCTCCCAAAGTCTGGTATTCACCGAGGAGTCCACTTCATCTTTTTTTTTTTTTTTTTAAATTCATCCTCATCAATCCCAGTACGCAGGACTTTACTGATACTTTCCTCTGCTCATGGTGGAAAAGTTAGCTTGCTTCCAAAAGCAGAGACAGATTTCTGCATTTAACACGGTAGAAGATGTTGAGGGGGAAACCACCACCACCACCACCGCGGTCATCATCGTCTGTATACTACACTCACCTCTCTGCCGGTCAGTATGTGTCGTGCCAGTTTGACCTTAGCAAAGTTGCCTTTGCCGATGGTTTTGAGCAGCCGGTAGTTTCCGATGTGCGGATGCTCGTCTGAACACAAGGCGATGGAGTTACGACATCGGGCTCCGAGCGAGCGGCTTGACCAGCCGGTACCCTTATCTGAGCGGCTGGCCGACAGGGAGGTATGCTGAGGAGAGAGAGAAAGAGAGAGAGAGAGATGAAGAGTCAGTATAACAAAACCAACCGAACACTGCGCCTGTCGTTTTTTAATAAAGACATTTTCCATCCATCGTCTGTTTTAGTTGGCCTTTGTAAATGTGTTATTATCTATAATTAAGCGCATCATTTCCTTCGTACTCAACCGCAAAATGTTTATAGGAAGTTAGAATATCTACCTGATAATCTTGAAGCAATTATAAGACTCACTCACTCCAAATTTTAAAGCAAGAGGAAACTGTAGTGTCTTATGTATATAGACGAAACAGATAATAGCAGTTTTACCCTTAAAATAAACAAATGGTGTCCCTCCTCTACATCATTTAACTCTTGATACGGACTGAAAGTTTGAAAGTTCATGTTGTTATTGTTGCATCATCTGTTAGTTTTAGTGGTAGTTATGAGTAAAAGAGAGGCACACCCTCCTCTTAGTCATATAACATAATTTGAGTGACCGACAACTCAACGTGACCTCGATGCTATGCCTATAGTCATGTGATCGCAGCCTGGTACCAGACACCCGAAGGTGAAAAGTTACCCAGGCCACATATGAAATCTGGTTTGACCTCACATAGTCTGCATTCCTCACATTCATGTGTGGCTGTGAGTGAGGTCACCGGTTGTAAGACACGTGTTGGTGTGACCGGACGAAGGTGAGGTGGCAGCAGCGCATTGATCTGCCCTGGAACACCCGACACCGATTCGCACGACAAGCTCCGGTTTCACACCGACGCTAACCGGGAGCTGAGCATAAACAGTCTGTGAATCACCATCACCGTATCTTTACTACTAAAGAGAGGTGATCGGGATGATAGTGACAGATTAACAAGCTTAAATAAGAAATGACAAACAGTGGAGGAAAAATTAAAATATTACATCACTGGCACATCCAAATTCACAGTTTTACACAAGCATGAATATTCCTAATGCCATGAATCTGAAAGGATGCAGCTTTCAGTGATTTCTGTATTACTAGATGAGTGGGAAAGCCTGAGAAATAAAAAAAATAAATAAATAAAAATCTGTGATATATTTAAGGTAGAATGAGAAACAAATATCCTGCAGTCAAGTTATAATATGTTACACTGATGAAATGAAGTTCAGTCAAATAAAAAAACTACTTAATTAGAAAATCTGCTTCTGAAATAATGTGTGTTTCCATATTAAACTTCAACACTAACACAGTTATTTCATACTTTTTCCCCCCTTCAACCCTCCACTTTTTCCAAAAATAGAAACTCAGCTTGACCCCACCTGAACTGTTTTTACGTCAAGTGTGTTCTGAGGTCTCGCAGCATAAACATCAAACTCTAATCGCTCCGTCTGCACTCCTGCGAGCCCCCCGAGCGGAAAAAGAAATGTCCCACAGAGACGAAACTAGCTTGAACTTTTCATCTGTAGTGGGGATGACATGAGGAGCGAGGAAACGAGGACGAACAGGAAGCACCAGAAGCATCTGAGTCATACTTCAGTTCCCGTCTTCGGGTCTCACTGTCATTAAAACAAATGAGTTGTATTAACTGTATCGTTTAAATGTCCGTTCTTGGCTTTCGGGTTGCTGATTCCCACTAAAGGCTGGAACCACATGTTGGCTCGATTACGTCAGTTTGCGTGGTATGTGTCGATGCGTCGCACTGTTTATGTTCGTTCCCAAATATAGCGACTCCCACTTCTGGACATGCTGAGGATGAGACTTAATCCAAAAAGGCCTGACCCAATTTTTTAAAAGTGTGGGAATTCTTTGCACAGAGAGCTAATAAAATGGTGCTCTGCATGTTTTGTAAAACTGAAACGGCCTACCACAGCAGCACAACTGCTATATGTGAGACAGCAGTGTGAGTATTTGGACTACTGCAGTGAGTTTTGCTGATAGTTGGTCAGTAGCCAGTGCACCTGGGAGTCATCGTTGAGTCCTTATCTGTTTCAGACAAGAACTCAACAAAGACTCCCTACAGCAGATGTTAATGGCTAATGTGGCAACGCCGCTTTCCAGAGTATTTTCACGTCGTAAGCAGTTTGTTAATGCACATATAAAACTAAATGATGAAGATTTCCATTAACGTAACGCTGTAAGTCTGTGTCAGCAACCATTTGCAGATAAATAATACAAGTGCATTTCAGATTACAATCAGCACTAGCCATCAAAGTAAATCATACTTAACATTATCTACGGTGATTAATAGCAGAATAAAGTAAACAACACCATTCCTAATTAGGCTGCATAAATCTGAACTGTTGTGATGAATAATATCATTAGTTAAAAGTTAAAGTTTGAAATGGTTTCCTCGTTCATAGATTTCATGTTAAAATATGATCTTACTGTTTTTATGTCGGGAAATTTTTATTTGTAAAATAAGTTTTTATATGAGAAAATGCTTGAATAAAAGGTTGAAAGATTAATGGTAGAAGTTATCGTTATTATTCAGTTGTAAGTTAACCAATGGATTAATCGACTCATCAGAAAAATAATCAACTAATTGAAAAAATCGTTAGTTGCAGCCTTAATTTCCACCCACTTTTGCGAGCTAAAACTGAGAACTGCTAGAGTTGTGGCAGTGATACTTTGGTATTTTGTGGCTGATAAAACTGCTGTCAGTCAGCGAGATTCATTCTACAACTCGCACTATTTTTACCTTGTGGGATACATGTGAAAGTCTTAGTTTCATTTTGGCTCACGCTGCCAAAATAGAAGTGACCACGAGGTTGTAAACGGTACCTGGACTCATGAGTAATTTGTTAAATAGAAGAATATTCTGTTCAAAAACCTTGTATTTAGTGGTTGTTTCTTGGTGTTGGTTTCCAATGAGTCCTATTAAAGTCCACTGCGTCTCTGATGAGAACTGAGAGATGCCTGTTTGTGGCATTTGGGGTTTGGGTTATTTGGTGCAACCTGAGAAGAACTGGCATTGTTTTCATTGGACCGAATCAACCAAAAGAAAAAAGAAGAAAGAATTCCTGAGGGACGTTACCTGGAATCGCCTGCTTCACCACAATACAATCAGTATGTAAACTAAGGCAGCGGTGGGATTATACTGTTGCAGTATAGTGATACGTATAGATTAATACAGTATCCAGGTGAAAACATGTAGAGTGAAAAACTGTAATATTGTGGAAAAAAAACAGGCAAATACAGCGCTCTAAGAGAAACTCGTGCAACTCATGACAAGCCCTCAGCACAAACAACTCTCTATTTCCACAGTCTGAGAGCTACACGAATACTGAGAAAGAGAGAGAGAGAACAGACGTCTGATAAAACCACATCACCTTGAGATGCACCCGATGTGGTAAACACTGAGGTCAGAGCACAAGATCAAAGGATTTTCCAGCACAGACACACAGAGAAGGACACAGACTCAAGACCACTGATAGTATAATACTAATATTACCAACACTAGAACTACCATTAATGTTATTAACGTTAAAACTCAAGTAGTAAACACATCTGTACAAGTGAAATTATGACCCCCCCCCCCCTCCCTCTTTCTCCATTGACCTGCTCCTGTATCCTCTCCTCCCTCCCATTCGTTCATTCAATCGCCAAGGAGACTTCTGATTGGCTGTCTGCATCTTTCGAGCCCTAGATCCTCTCCCAGCATCATTTGGGACAGAAAGGGCTGGAATCACCCCTCCTTTCTTTGATCTCTTCTTCAGTCCTTCAGTCTTACATCTCTTTTTCTATTGCCAAAACACACACACACCCTAAACAATTTTAAGTAAGCGGTGAGAAAAATTATTTATAGGATGGCGAGCAGAGAGACAGAGGAAACAATCTGTCTCTGTGGGGAGCGACTGCCCATCAGAGTTGCCCCGTGAATCGTAAAGTTAAGTTCCAGTAAACAGAAAAAAAAGCCTCCAGTGTGACATCAAAGTGCATTTTATTTAGAAAGGAAAATGTGCAAAACACATGCCAACAAAAGCTGAGCTAAAACTAACTACAACCAAGTCAACACTGGCAGCCAGACACGGCGTGTAACAAATATTTACGTTTGAGTCATTGTTTAGCTACAGTATGCATCTCTCAACATGAAGATAACTACACACGTCAGTCATCGAGGGTCCAACCTCGGTGATTTCTGAGCTCCGAATGGAAACGAAGCACAAAAGCGGCCGCCACGCAACACGGACCGAACAACACAAGCGTAACAATAAGACTGAAAGTGACAGCCGCAGCGGCTTTCATGGATTTTAGAGGAAGTGCTTTCCATTATTGACTAAAACTCTACTGAGTTTTGTGCATTACATAGATTCTGTAAGGCGTTGCTAAAGCCACCCAGAAGAATAGGTTCCTCCACCTTCATTTTCATCTCCTCTTCACCCTTCCCCCCCATTAATTCACCCCTTCTTCTTCTTCTTCTTCTCCTCTCTCTCCCCTGGCTCATCCCATCCCCCAGACAAATCAATTTGCCTCCCTTCCTTCTATTCTCCTCTCCACCGCCTGGACCCGCCCTCTCTTTTGTCTCGCGCCGCTATCTTCATTTTCAGCGACCTCGCATCAATTTGAGCTTCACCCTCTCCCACCATCCCCCCCCTCACCCGTCCCACATTCTCCTTTCAAGGAGCGCGGTCCATCGATTCACCCACTCCTTCTGATTACCGCGCAGTTTCATTCAGGAGGAGGAGGCCTCTCACAGAGTGTGTGTGTGTGTGTGTGTGTGTGTGTGGTAGAGTGAGGTGTGATATACATGTAGGGTGACGTTTGGTATAGAGGATGGGTGGAGGGCTGGTGGATGGTTGTGTGTGTGTGTGTGTGTGTGTGTGTGTGATTTGCACATTCAGCAAACAAGCTGCACCTTGTCCCTGCAAAGTGAAAGAAATCCAATTCTTTGAGACGAAGCCCTGCATTCCTAACTCGCTTTGCGCTCTTGTCCTAAACTCTCTGCTCTGAGCCGGTCTGCTGCTGGTGAAACAGAGAGTTAACCCGTGCTATTATGCTAAAATCAAAGTTGTCTTTAATATTGGTTGCTATTTGAGCTGCGTCCCCCCCTCAGTCTAATGAAAATCTTTACATAAATCCTGATAAATTTAAATTTCCTGGTTAATGTTGTTATGATGATTTGTGTGGATGATAAAAATGGATTTTCAGTTCTTTTTGAAGCAAAACTATCCTGAAACATCAGGTTTGTCAGCTTTCTTTTGACCCTTACTGCTAGCATGATTATGCTAACGATAGCAGGAGCTTATTCCAGGGTGGAGGTTCAAGTTAACTTGTGGTGGTTTTATAAAAAAAGCTATTAAAGTCATAAATGCAATTCTGACACCAAACTGTCTCCTGTCACTGACTAAATAAAGTCAATTATTCCCTTTAATTCTTGTGAAACTAACAGAAATGACAGCTTGATGTCATTTCAACAACAATACTCCAAACATGTGAGTGTGACAGTCAGATCGGCCCTGACAACAATCAGTCTGACAACAACAGCAGCATTATCATCTCCACATCACGACTTTAAACACGATTAATTTACACGTTCACATTGTGTTAAAACCACTTTGTATCGAGTGTCAACTTCCTCTAAAAGAGTTAACACTTGTACAAGAGGTGAGAAGACTCTCCGAGCCATTAAAGCAGCGGTTAGGTGCAGCGTGTCTGCTTCTCTTCTCGAACAGTTTAACTTGAACTTCCTCCAAACCAGCAGTGAACCGGAGCTCCGTCCGGAAAAAGCCGGGACCCCCCCTAATGTTTAGTTTTTTTTTTTTGGGTATGAAACATCACAGATTCTGAGCAGACTGTGCAGGGATATATTTAATTTACTTGACAAGTCTATTTTCACAGAGAATCTGCAAAACTTTATGGCTCCAGCTTCTCAGATGTGACAAACTGCTGCTTTTACGTTTGATATTTTGGGGCTTTTGGACTGTTTGTCAGACATATCGAGATGTCACATTGTGCACAAGTATTGTGAGCAATTTCCATTTTGATTCAGTTTGATTTGACCAAACAATTAACCGATTAATCACAGAATTAACCTGCATATTAAACCAACAATAAAAATAACTGTTAGTTGCATCCCTAAAAGTGAACTCCCCCCCTGAGGCATATCACAGACACATCATGAGGGAGCGCTTACAAATCATGAAAGACTGCTCTTAATTTTTTTTTTTTTTTTTTTAACATCCTTCGGTTCGGAGTATAAAAGAATAAGTGTTGGCTAAAATATGTGGTGGCATGCACTGCGGTGGCACGCATGTTTGCATGTCTGACATTCCTTCAGCTAATCTACAGTACAGCAGCTATCTTCCATCTGTGCTGGTCTGTGTGGGCGTACGGCTGAATCCAAACGCATATGAATGGAAACACTTGTGATCCGGCTCTCTTCTGTTGAATATGTGCTTAATTTGACTGAACCGCTCATCTTTTGTACGTCATAAACTCACAATAATCTTCGTTTAAGCGGACAAACTCTGTCAAATTTGCTGCCTCTCTGTCATACATTAACAATTTCAAGCTACAGTCGTTATTCGTCATGTCATCTGCAGTCGTTATGAGTTTTTTTATAGTAATTTAGGCAATTTTGCTTATTCTGTTATTGCTCTCACTCTGCACGTGTCAGCTCTGATGCTGATAATGTAAATGTGATTTTGTCCTTCTTCCTCGCTCTGTTATCATTGTATTAGATGAAGCTGGAGGAGCGGTGCAAGGGAGGGTGGGGGGGGGCTGCAGATAACTGCTATGTCAAGACTCACAGTGTGATGAGCACAAACATGTTACCAAACAATGGACCACGCCCTGAGGGAGGTGTCCTGCTGTTGCTGCTGTTGCTGCTGTGTGGATGCACTGTCTAGTCTGAGTACGTCTGAGTGTTTGTGTGTCGGCAGGGAAGTATTGTGTAAAGACAGGATGTGTGACGTCGGTCCCCAGCAGAGAAAAAAAAAAAAAAAATGGCGTAACCTTGATCCCGCCCGTCCTCAGCCCCCTTGCTAACACGCACATGCACTGTGCTGTGCTGTGCTGTGCTGCGCTCGCACTGACAGTCCAGTTTCCTCTTCCTCTCTCTAGCCGCTGTGGCTCGCGGCCTTGTGGCCTCGTACTGGTGTGTCACCGGCCCTGACACACACCTCCTCTATCACACGCCACAGCAGACAAACTGTCGCCATAACATAACAGAACACGGCAAAGAGATAACACTGTTGGAAAAGAGGCTCAGTTGACATTACATGACATGTTACTCAGATGTCATGAGTTCAACATGTATTGTTTCTTCCAGTCTAAAAGGTAATGTGTGTAAAAATGGGAAAAAGGAGGTTGCAATCTCTCTGAAATGTTGTTATTTTTGATATTGCTTATATAATATGGAAATATGAAGGTTTAAGTGATAAAAGCAGATCCAAATCAAAAGGTTAACATGTCTAATTTGAAGAACATGGAGCCCTACTGTATCTAAACCACTGATAAGACCTGTAATAATGTGTCATAAAAGGTGGCTTAACACTGACAACTCTGCCCTACACATACTGCACATACCAGCCAATGATTACATCTCTTTAAAAATCTAAACCACTGGATCAGTTTAGGCATTGCAGTAGACTGGTAGATTCATCTCACGCAACCACAGTACCTGAGGTTTAAGTCTGACTGAACTATGAAAAATATAATTATGATTGTAAAAAAAACTCCTCATATATGTTAAATAGAGCCGATATCTGACATATTTTCTTTCTCAACCTTACATAATCCATTTCCATCTTTGCTAAATCTTATCTCTAATTTGTCAACAGCTAAGCACATCTCTCAGTCATCCGTCATGAGTCAAGAGCAGCAGAAAGTTGCGTGAACTTCACTTGCGTCACTTCCTGTCCTGAAGACAGATGTCAGAGTGATGACAGCGGACTTCGACACTCAGCAGTGAGCGTTTCCTGGCAGGCCCCACAAGGAAGAGGGAGCTGCCAGAAAAACATGTCAGCGACCATGACAGACAAGCTGTCTTGACACTCGGGGGGCCGAGGCCTCGCTCGGCTTTTAACTATTATCAGATCGGATTTTCCCCTTTTAAAACACGAAGCATTTCATTTCAAATAATGGATCCGTTTTGGCAGAAACTAACTGCTCATTAGGCAAAAAGAATGTGGATTATGTCCATGATTAGATGTCTTTAGATAGCAGCCAATGTCTGAGTTGTCTTTTTTCCTCTTTTAATGGTTGATATTTACTTTTGGAAGACACTTATTCTATTAGCTTAATGTTATTTATCTACAAAGCAAATCGATTTGTTTTCATGCCCGACGCTACTACTTGATTAAATCTTCACATGCTTTGTGAGACCCTGCTGAGAGTTTGTGTGCTCTTAAGATTTTCCAAGTAACGTGCACCAGTTTTTAAAAAAAAAAATCACTAAAATTCTTCCTGTGATTCAATCTGACTGATGAAAATCTGCTTACAATGAATCTGAAAACACTGAGTTATCCCGTTATTATTATCCAGCATCATGATCATAAACCATCATCATCATCACATAGAAACCTGATAGCGGCTCTCATGTCTCAGCTTTCTTCCACTTCAGCACTGACCACATAAAACCTTGATCTAAACCACAATAATTCCAGTCTTCCACTAGCGGTGAAAACCACTTTCGTTGAGTTTGTTTCACTTTCGTCACAGGAAATCATCGTTAACAGACAATAGCGTATTTTTTCTCGACTATTTTGGCAACACTAGATAGCAGACGGAAGAGAGCGGCAGGAAATGTGGGAGAGAAGTGCTTGTTTAATAGACGAAGGTCACGCTGGATCGAAACGTCCGTGAGTAACAGTGAACAGGCTGCTAATAGGAGTGCTTTAAGAGATAGAGAGAGAGAGAGAGAGAGGGCAAACGACAAACTGTAACCCAAAAGCTTATGAGTCAAAATCAAAATGATTCCACCTAAATGTGAGTCCACCCTTCTTAAACAATCTCAACTTCCGATAGGCTAATTAAACAAAACATCACCTACATTTCTTCTTCCTTATTTGCAGACAACAAAAGCAACCTAATAGCTGATAAGAGATCCTTTGGCTCCTGCCACACTCATTCAAATTTCAACCAATAACCATTAGCCAGACTATGAGTCAGACCAATTTGGCTGCACGGCTCCCCTCTCTGACACGAACTATTGTATATTTCCCCTGGTGCGGGCTGAATTGCTTCTGTTCTGTGTGTCAAATACAGCACCGGTAGCAAAGGTACATTCATTTCAAAATTTAATTAGAAGAAGGATAAAAACCCGTTGAGATGCTGCATCTTGTTTTTCGAGGGGGGGTCCTCAGGCACAAAACATGAAAGTCAGAGTCAGGAAACAGTAAAGTTTTTTCATGACAGCACCAATCATGAAGGCTTCTCTCCTCAGTTTTAATGGCTTCATATATCATTAGATTAACCTGAATCTGCAAACTTAGAGGATATTAATTACCCTGTGAGGCTCTATCTGCTATTCAACATCCAATTTAAAGACTCTCTCTAAAAGCATCAACATTATATGAACCTTTTCCGGCTAACGTGCCGAGAGATATCTCAATCCAATAACCGATATCAGACAGAGAATACAAAGATGAAGAGGACGAATACCCGGCATTGTAGGTTAAAGGCCTCCCCCCCCCTCCCTCCCTCTGTGTGACATTATCGGCCCCGATATGCAAAGTGTAACCGGATTCTTCAGTCTGTACAGTGCAGGATTGCAAACGCTCACACACACACAGACAGACATGCTTTCTGTTCGCCTCTGGGAGATCTGCCACATTACTCAGCATATCATTCACCACAACGCCGTTATCATCATCAGACCCGGGCCGAGTAAGGGTCAGATTTATTCTGTTTGGATCGACACCAGCGGATTAAAGAGCTGAGTCACTCCTCGGCTAGACCTCTGATTCTTCTGTCTATGATGATCTGTTCTCTGCCCTGTGTCGCAGGATGCTCTGAGATACATTTTTAAGTCTCTACAAATGCAAAAAGATGTGATTTTCTTAAAGATGAAGCCTGACAGGGCAAGAAAGAAACAGGTTGTAAACAAGCTGATAGTTTTGCCTGATTATCAAAACCACTTTAAACCAAAATATGCACAAACACAACCATGCTAAGTATGGTCAAAGCTGAAGCATACAGTGTATAAGATCACTATTTGTGTTCTTTACCCCCTTAAGACTTCTATTTAGCAATGCCACTATGTTCCCAGATCTCTGCCATTAATTTGATGAGTAAAACTATGACTATCACCATGAAGAATGGTGGCCGAAACCACAAAAACAAAAACTGTATGCAGCATATTTTTCTTTTAAAGGATATTACATGCATCGTTTCTACACATGACTGCATCATCGGTGGAAACACCCGGTAGCCTCCGACACATTTACTGTTGCTGGTTTTCACACTTTCACCGGATTTTCATTTGTTGCTCACTTCGGTCAACCTGAAAAAGTTGTTTTGATGTTTTCACACATACCCGTCCGTCTAACATTGTATGACTGTAAACTCTGAGTCACATCCTCTCTGAACTTTTCATTGAATGCCATATGTTCAGGCACCTTCCACCCTTTCCTTTCTCTACAGTTGTTTCTGCTGCTCCGGTCTGACACAAAACAACGTGGTCTGCACAACCTCTCGCAATAACTCTTCTTCTTCTTCTTACTCATACCAAAAGCAATTTATCTGTAAAGTCCAACCATGGGGGGGGGGGGGGGGAGACAAGCTTTGTGAAAACAAAACAGACAGAGAGACATAACCTGCTTCGTAATATCTGCAGATATGACGACTGCAGATCCTAATTGGTTGAAACGAGGAATTTCAAAGTTAAGGTATTTTTTTAAAAGTTTGAAACTAGCTTTTATCTGGTTTGAAAGAAAATTATCAAGACCAGAAATATTCTGTTGGTCAAGACGATTTTGTTCATGTATTTGTTTAAGAACTCATGACGCAGCAGTAATACAGCACCCACAATGCTATTACCCATTTAAAAAAGCAAAAAAATGTCCAAAAACCCTAAAAAGGAAAAACTGAAAAGGGGAAATGCAATGATTGTGACAACGACTGTTCACAAGTTCTGTGCTTCTGCGAACAACAATTAAAAGTATATTCTTGTTGCAGAGCTGCTGCTGTCTGCAGGAGCTAATGGACAGAAACAGTGACAGCTGTTTCTAAAGCGGCATTTCCTCTGGTTAACAACAAGAGCATTACAACACACACACACACACACACACACACACACACACACACACACAAACCAGATGATCAGATGATACGGTCTTTATCACGTATAGCTCAGAGTAAACAACATGAGACATGAAGTAGAAGTGCACCACAAGCAACTCAGCTTCCATGTAGTGACTATGCAAAAAAAAAAAACTGATGAACATTTATAAAATGCACGATATAGATTTGTCACTCTGTTACTTATGTGACTGGAAAGCGAAACACGTGGGTGGCATGAATGGGGGGGGGGGGGGAAATGTGTGTGGAAATACAGACACATGGACTACAAGTTTAAAAGTTTACATCTTCAGATTTGTGAAAAACCCAGACGACGCCTGTTAAAATGATGTAATCTATCCTGTATTAAATGCTAAATCTCTGTCTGACAAATCCATACGAGGCGTAGAGCTTCATAAAGCTCAACACTACAGATGCAAACACACTTAGGAGAACAGGAAGAGCAGATATTGTATCCGCATGCAGCTCAGGCCTGAGGGCGGACAATGAGGCAGTCGGTAAGCCGACACCTGAAAGCCCACCAGCAGAAGAGCCTCGTTGCACAATGAACACAACAGACGTGACTGAGAGTGTCTACTATGTTTGCTGCTATATTTTTGTAATTGTGTGTATCTGTGTGATATGTTTGTCTGCATGAGTGTGTGTGTTTCACAGTTAACAGAGACTCTACAAACAGTGTCGCACTTCACACAGAAATCTGATCTCCAGAAAACGCCACCTGTTCAGCACAGGTGGACTAAGAGTCGGGTTATGCTCGACAGGAAGTACACGTTGTTAAACCTCGTCAGAAATAAAATGTGTTTCTCAGTTGTTCAAAATCATTGTGTAAAGAATGAAAAAAAAGGAGGGCTTGAAAGAGAGTTTCTCACTTCCCTCCGTGTGTCTGGCCAATCACGGCAAGATGAATGTCACATTGTTTGTTTTGAGGTTGAGGTCAGGCTCTCGTACACATTGTTTAGATTCGGAGGGTGTATATATACGTGTCAGCTTCTCTGCGACCTACGGTTACCCAAAACATCCTCCTCTGCGTAGGCTGGGAGAGACGTTTACTTTCTGAGAAGCGAAACTTCAACTTAACTTGATGTTGGACTGGCGTGAGGGTGGGTGGGCGGGGGGTTTCTGAACCATCTGACAAGTAATTCTGGTGGAGTATACAAGCACTTTAACCCCTATGACACAATTATATAACAGCTGGCGGGATGGCAAAAAGCCATGGCAGTCACATTTGGATTATATGCTAAAAAATCTAACATTCCTAGAAACTGAACTGCTAAAGTACAATTTTACACACATATGCATGTATACATACTACACCTGTGTAAACACAACAGCCTTGCTTAAAGATAGATTATGTAAGATCAGAGGGCGGGGCTGTGTCGATCCACAACCGTGCAATTAACTTAATTAATTGTATCTGCATGCTTTTCATTTCACAAATGTGTTGGGCCATCAATGTAAGCCTTACTGACAGATTAACTGTATTACAGTAGATTTTACACAGTCTATATTCCCATCATACATGCTGTGTCTTAATGAATTTGCATTTGTTGCTTTTACATTCAATCAATAACGTTTTCATTAATGTCATAAATGTCAGCTTCTCATCCCTGACTGATACAACACAATAAAAACTCACTGCTCTAAACAAAATGTATCTGGTGAACAGCAAGTAATGTTTTCCAACAGCTGTAACAGCTTTTATTTGGCATAAATAAAGAACTCGGTAGTCGGCGTGATCAGCACAAAAGGAAGTTATGAGCACCACAGAAACCCAAACGTCATCCACATACACTCCGAGGAAGAAGACGCCGCAGTGGCCGCGCGGATCGATCGGAAAATTAATGTGGAAAGTTGAAGGGAAGGTAACTAATTCCAAGAAAATATATTTGAGCAAGGAATACTAATCCTGAGCAGGGGAAAAGTGAATACTCCAATTTCCCTTAAAAACCTGCCACTGATGTTCTCTTGAGCGAGACGTTTTTACAGCGAGGTCCGCTAAGCACTTAAGCTCTTTTCCCAGCACTGCCCTGCTTCTACAGTCATACACTTCTTTCATAGCTGTGCTACCGCAGTTTGCCGCTGCTGCCCGCTGTCAAGTGTCAGCAGAGCATCTGGAAGTGCGGCGACTTGCTCATGGGCATCGCAGTAGTGGCTGTTAAGACTACACAGATGGTAACTCAATCATCTCTCTGGGGTTTAAGCTGGAAGTTTCCCTGTAACCGGCCCACTTCTCTGACCTTTGGGCTACTGTTGCGCCCGTAACTCGAAACACATTTCAGTCGGGTTTAGCTGGCCGGCGTGCAAAAAAGCACACGTGAGCGAGGCATTGTGACCAATATAGGTCATCTAATATCAACCTGCCTAATTTTATACCGATCATACATGGTTCAGTTGGCCTCAGCAGACCAGATGATTAAAAGCCTGGAGTTGTTTATGACTGTATCTGGGGTGTTTCTAGGTGAAATGAATGCCATCGGGGGGGGGGGGGGGAATCAGAAGTGGGTGCCAGCTTTTGGGTAACAAGTCGTGACAGCGAGCTCATGAATCTTTCGCTTGTCCAGGGAACACAAAAGCCCTGCTCTGCGTCGCGGTGGCACACAGGGAGTCATGTTGGCTTTTTTTTTTTTTTTTTTTTGTGAGAACCACACACAGCTATACATGTGCGCACAAGCACTCACCCACACCTACTATATGACTTCCTTTTCTCTCTCTAACACACACTGATAAAACCACATGACTAGCCCCAAGCAAAATAGTTTGTCCATTCCCACAGTGCAGCAGACACACAATGGATACCTGTTTATTACACTTGTGAGTACCTTTGCTAACTATATCCCAGCTCTGGACTTCACCACCACATTGACACTGACCTAAATTGGAATCTACAACTATAACCCTAAACCTAAATGGTCATTTCCCCTTTGATATGCATGTGACGCCGAGAAGAAAATAGCAAGAACAGAAGTTTAAATGCAAACGCTTGCAGGCCTGTAACAGATGCAGGTTTAGCAGGTTAGGTAATCGTCTGTGTGGAAACGAGGAAACAAGAGAGGAAGACAAACGCTATCACAATTCCTGCAGCTGATCCGAAGTTGATTTAAGACGTTATTTTGCAAGGCAACACCAGATAAACCAGACTAATGTAATTCATGTGGACCAAAATGTGTTAGAGGTCACAAGGTGTTGAGGGAAAGAGACGATGTATGAGGTGGACGAGGTCCTTAGAGAATGGAAATATTCATAGGAAGGAAAAGTACACCACTAAAAATGTTACTTTGCACAAACAATAAAACTTCTTAAGCAAAAGTGGGTCATCTATGATGTACTCAAGGTACACATTTCTGTTTATAGAGGCAAGGCTGTCCTAATTAAGACTGAATATCTTTATGAGGACATTTGTCAGTAGTCAACCCATGTTAAAAGAACTACACATAAACTGTCCATCCCCCTGTTTCTATGTTTCAACAGTGATGTTTCTTGTGCCAGATTCAGCTGCTTCTTTGCTAGCTAGAAAGCCAAAAGAAACAGGCGTAGACAAATCAATATTGGATATCTGTACATGAAGTCACAAAGGTTAAACTTAATGTTTCCTCATGAGGTGAGAAGCTGGTTTCTTCAAAATGTGTGTTTGTTTTAGTCTGACAACAACACATTTTTCTTTTTATCTACGAGACTGTTGAACAATTTTATTAGCAAAGAAGATTTAACACCTTTACAGCCAATGAAGAAGAATGTAATCCTTCCATTTAAGGTCAAAAAAACACTAGCACAGGTGGATCCCATCATTACTGGAACATTTTTACTGGTCCAACGGGTGAAAAGAGGAGAAGGATGGAGGGACTCTGGATCCAGGACTTGATGGGAGACAGAAGTAAAAAAGGTGGGGTAACTCGAGAAGAGAGGAGAAAGATTGAACAGATGTGAGTCAACGGAGGGAACAGAGAGTACGAACATGCAAATTGTGGACCCTGGTGTGAAAGTGCTGGCTGTCGCGTCATGAATGCTGTGACTGAATTTTAACTCAACACAGTGATAATGATCTCAGAAGATAGCGAAGCCACGGGAGGATGAATATCACGGGTCGAGTTGTGTAACGGTGTGTTTATGATGGTCTACGCTCCGCAGGAGGTTATGAAACAGCATGAAAAAGCAATATATTCACTTTCTGTGTCACATGCATAGTACACGCATACAAGCGCAGACATGTTTAAACACAAATATACGCCCACAAACACACATACATCAAAAACTAATTATGTGCCGTCACACATACCACTCCTACGGTAGCTTTTCTTCTGACCTCTACACAGCTCGCAAACATTGCTGTCTGCAAGAAGTGATGATGTTCAATGTCAAGATCGACATCAAAGCTTCAGACAGTGTTCAGTTTTAGCGAAGCCATTAGCAAAGGTACAAGAATCTGAAAGATATTTGCTTGTTTCTTGTCAAACACGGTCATGAAACAGCTCTTAAGCTAATGATAAGAGAGGAGTTAAGTGGTTTCATGGATGGAAATGGTTCAAAGCAGTTGTATTCATTTATATTACATTATAGGTTGCATCATGAAAGTGCATATAGAGTTTGAGTGAACACAACAAGCCATCATTCTAACGCCAAACAGTCTTAATTTGGCAAAAAGTTGAAATGACAGAAAGCGGAATAGTAGCACTAAAGGGAGGTCACAACTTATATTGTGGCTAATGTTTTGATAAATACAAGAGACTGTTAGAGTATGGATTAAGTACAGACTAAAAGACCGTCTGAGAAAGCACGCGAGCAAAAGGACTTGTGTTTGTTGGAATGGACAAGGGCGGGTGAAGAGGGCTTGGAGCAGGGAGGGGTAAATGGGGATATGGAAGACCCCCCGCTGTTGCCATGGTAAGGTTGCTAACGAGAGTGGCTTGTGACTGAACGAGCGCAGGCATCATCCTGCTAGCTCCACCTCAAAGCCAAATAGTTTATACCCTTGCGCTGCTTTTATAAAAAGGATTCCTCTTTTACAAGCTTGGACACCACATGTGTACTCAAATACACTCGACCACAAGCAAACTTTAGACAAACATGGAACTGTAGCAAACACTTAACAGGCGCTATTATTGGTTGCTTTGTATGAAAGAAACTGGTTTATCACTCCTGCGACTAAGTGAGTTTACCGTTGTTATGATAAAGCTTCTTAAACCTGATTATTATTATTATTATTATTATTATTATTGGAATAAAAAGGCTACATCTAAATGCAGCATCATCTTTAAGAGTCCTACATTTGGGTGTGGCCTGACAAGAACTATCCAAACAAACCACAACAGGTTCATATGGAAATATTAAATTAGCCTACCTCCTGGATTCTGCCACCTCTAAACGTGCTTCTGGATCCCGGCATGGACTACAGGCAATAAACACCTATCTGTAACAATCTGTAGTGAGCACGGCAGGTTGGCGGCATCTCTCATGTATAGAGTGAATGTCCCTGCACAGAGGAACCTAATCTTCATGTATGATTGCATGTATTTTCCCGTGCTACCATTCCTATTACAGTCTACAGTCAGGATGGGAAACAATCTTTCAAGTAGAGCGTCCCAAACAGAGTGTGCCATACACTGTTTAAGGTCAGTGCGATCGCCAAGGAGACCAGCTAATCTTTGGATAATTTCTGTGAAACAACACTTATCGGTGGCTGTCACTGACATCACATGATGGCAGGAGATATTGGCAAGATATCTAAATAGCAAACATTCAAGGATTGGGATAGTGACAATCTATCCTTTAATAAAAAGGAGGAAAGTATTTTGTATTTGGTGAGTTGTATCTTTTATTGAACACTTCCAATCTAAAGGGAGTCAGTGATGTTTCGGGGTGTTTGGTTTGCTGTAAGCTAGGTGCCCTTGAGATAAAGGTGGAGACTCTCTGAACAGCTGCATTGCTGATGTCAATATGTGGTTAAGGGGGGATGTTAGACAGAAGCTCACATCCTTACAAGCTGGTAGAGAAGCATCAATACATATAAAAATAATTCTGTAAAATGCTTCAGAAAACCAATCAACTCATAGCCCCGTCCCCTCTCGTATAACAAAACCCAGACGCTGCCACAGACACAGAAAAACGTCAGCAGGACAAACCGGGCTAGCCTGACACAGCAGATTTTGCAATATTGTGCTGCCCACTGAGCTGCCTGTCACACAGTTTCATTAAAAGGGGAAACTGGACAGACTAGACTGGGTGGAAGGGTGGTGGTGGTAGTGGTGGGGGGACAGAGAAGATAAAAAGCTAGAAGGAAGGTGATGGAGGAGTGATAGACTGACAGAGGAAAGGGGGGGGTGGGAGGGAGTGGAGGGATGGGTGCAGGCCAGGGCGGAGTGCTGGGTGGCCTTGCATCAGATGCATTAATTATTGATCAGCTGGGAGCAGACAAACATGCGCACTGAAGATATCCCTTAATTAATGGAGGTGGAGGTGAAAGTCTAGGAGGATTTTTAAGGCAACTCCTTTAATAAAATTGTGCATTTTTTTGCATGAGTGTGTAATGAATGTTAACATACACAACTCTGCATCCCACTATCTCTCATCCATGTTTTCCCATCTCCATCCCGGTCAGCCTATGTGTGTGTGTGTGTGTCCAATTACAACCCATCCCAAATGAGCCAGGAGAGATTAGCCTGTCTGTGTGGCCTTGCTTGATTGCAGCTGCTCTTCGCACATGGCAGACTAATCTCTGGGCCTAAAGGTTTATTATTATTTACCATTTTTCTTCAAAAGCACTATAAAACCTACTGGTTAACTATTTCTGCTGCTAGAGGTGACAAATAGAGGCCTTGTGTTTTTGTTTTGTTTTAAATTTTTTATTTACTTACATGGTCCGGGTTCCGCTCGTTCCCAGGCAGTGCCGTGCGTAAAGACATGTTTGTCCCTGAGTGCGCTTCGCTGTCCAGGAGAAAAACAATAAGCAGGCTGTAGGTTTGTGTGAACACACTGGGTTAAACCCCTTCTGGCAGTCAGTCACACCAGACTCTGTGTATCAGGGAGAAGGAAAAAAAAAACAGCCTCTCTTCTCATACAATCTTCATTGTCATAGTCCGTGAAGGCAGCACAGATCACCCAAGACAGTGATCCAGCTTAAATTGATGCGTAAAAAAAAAAAAAAACTGGTTAGCTACATCCACCTCATGTCTTTTCTGATGTTGTACCAGCCCGGCCTCATTT
This sequence comes from Thunnus albacares, assembly GCF_914725855.1. Lineage (NCBI taxonomy): Eukaryota > Metazoa > Chordata > Actinopteri > Scombriformes > Scombridae > Thunnus > Thunnus albacares. Next base: position 6,070,660 of record NC_058111.1, read on the forward strand.
GAGAAAAAACAAGAGAAACAAACAAACAAACAAAAAACAATAGCCCAGACTGAACCCCCCCCACTTGGCTTTTCACTTTCCAGACATTACCGTACCATTTCGGTGGACACGTTAACAAAACAATCCCGGTGGTCACCGATTGACTTTGAGCTGCGACGTCTTCTGAGGAGAAAGGAAAGCGACCATTGAAGTGACTGAAAGGGACTAAAAAGAGAAAACACACAGCCGAGGGCTCCTGCGACCACCACGGGTCGAGTTGAGGAAAAAAAAGGGGGGAGTTTCTGTTTCTCTGTTAGCTAGCTAATATGATTTTTCTTCTGGATGACAAACGTCAAAACGGTGACTCCCGCGGAGAAACTGTCACGGAAACAGAAGCAGGAACCGTCTGAGGTAACATTTCAACACACCGACAGATGTAACGGGGCCGCGGGAGATAAATCAATGGGTAACTGCGGGTGTTATGAAGAAAGCGGCGGATGTACAGCCTTCCAGTCAGCCTCCGGTTCTTCCTCTCAGTCCAGTCCGCCCTTAGCTCCTCTCATTCGGTTTGGTTGAAAGAGCTGTCGCGGTGAACGTAAAGTCGCCGGCGTCGGAGGAGCAGCGGCGGAACACGAAGATTTGTCCGCTGCGTGTCGGAAACATATCATTTGTTTTCTGTAAAAGAAGGAAGAAAGAAAACGGGATCCCCCCCCCTTCCACCTCCCGAAAAACACAGTGACAAGAGAAAGAGGCAGACGGACGTCAGCGGCGATAATAGGCAGGGCTGCTGCGTCGGTGGCCGCGCACGCGCATATACACACGCGCGCTTCTCTCCTCTATTGGTCATGCTGCCTTCAGGTACTCCTCATAAACTCAGGCTTCTGAGCTTCGGGGGTCTTAGCTAACACTTGCTTATGAATTTAAGTCACAATTAACATAATTCTAACTTAATTTTTAGAAATTTTGTACATAAACATAATCATAAATAAAGATTTCTCATTATTTTCATGACAAAATGTCATGAGTTTTACCTTCTGGAGGTCAACGTCTTTATCAACGTCTTTTTCTCCTAATATCTTTATCGCCTCCTGGTGGCTAAATCTATATCTATTCATTTTCCCAGGGGCAAAATTGTGACATTTCAACATTATTTCAAAAAAAGGGATTATTATTATTATCATTATTATTATTATTATTATTATTATTATTATTATTATTATTATTATTATTGGCCCAAATTTAAAGGACACCACCAGTTTATTATTTGCAATCTTAGCTATCCCAAAGTGGAGTGCCAGGCTACTGGCAAGAACTCAAAAAAGCGCTATGAAGAATCCTCTGTAGACTTGGCGGAGGAGGCCCAGGTCCTTTCTTCTAGCCTTAAGTAGTTAAAAGGCCACACTTGTACAGAAGCAGGACACTGGTGCAGGACGGGCCAATTTTAGGGGCCACTGTGTCCCTTCACCAGGACACGTCCTCTGAAATGGGAATATAAAGCTCTTCCAATAAACAGCAAGGTAGCTGGTTTGATCCCCTGCTCTGAGAGGCAGGTGTATTCCAGCTGTGAGATTAGCAACAGGAAGTTGGCTGGTATTTCATATATGGAACTGCAGTGTGACTGGCCCTAAGCTCCGAACCCTGTGAAGAAACACATGTGTAGAGACTAATGAGTGTATGAACCATATGTGTAACTACGGGGGGATATGCCAAATGATCAGTATCCTGTGCAAAGTAAAGAAACTGATCATTCTTTTATTTACAGTATTATGAGTTTAATGAACAATGAATCAATATTACATAGAACAGAGCTTGGTAAAAACAGAATATACAGTATATTCAAAATAAACATCACTTTTACTATTCGTTTTTTAAATGTGCAGCATCTGTGATCTCTCCATCAGCTATTTTTCTGGGAAATAGGAGTTTTAAAAGAACTTCATTCAATACTTTACATCTCAAAAATCATAAAAGCTATTAAAACTTGCACTTGATATTCCCCTTTGGGTGCTTTTTTCTTTTCTCCATTCGTCATTTAGAATGAGGTAGCAAGATGGTCATCATACATGTTGATATGTTAACTCAGAACAGTTTGAGTCATAAATAGAGATCTATTTTTATGTTTTATGTGTGTTTTTTTTAAATTAAAAACATAAAACAAAACACAATATTCCCAATAGCCTCAAAACGCAGCATCCCTCACCCACCCTTCCCCCTATGTTCTTAAAGGCACAATCATCCCATTCATGCAGAAGTGCAGCAGTGTGTGTGTGTGTGTGTGTGTGTGTGTGTGTGTGTGTGTTTGAGGGAGAGAGAGACATTAAGGTTACCAGAAGTTTTCTGAGACCTCCTACCAGGAAATCTGTCTCTGCTTGGTTTTAGGATTACGATTAAGCATATTAAAGACAATTCAACCAGCACTTATTCACAACTTACAAGAGTAATTAAACAGCAGGTCTTTTTAGCACAATTGTAAGCATTAAGTGGCATTTATCTCATGTTGTTGCTCCTGTTACCATTTTTTTTTTTTTTACGTTTAAAGGCTTTTCAAGTCCCATACATATTTAAAAAGAAAAAAAACTAAACCTACAAACACCATATTGGGTTCTTCTTTTGTTTAAAAGATCATTTTATTGCAATCAAGTGCAGTGAATTAAAATGTTATTATTATCAGCTCTGATGTTACACATATGGACTGTGCAGTTTATAAATTCTGATCCATGAAATGTGAACCCTCGACTACATTCTGCTTATAGCGCACAGTTGCTCAACTATAAAACATGTAGGCTCACAGTGTATTATAGTAATCAATTCATAATTTAAAAGATCATTTGCTCTGGAAACCATCCTGACTGTTAAACTTCAGGTTCAGACCCACTGTGAGAGACATTCACTCGCACACACAATCACACAGATGAAGAAGAAGCACTTGAACTGCCAGACTTGTGCTACATTAATTGTCATTAATGAAACAAACTATTGCATTCATTTTTTTGATATTTGCTGCCATGTTTTTAAGCATTAAAACATGAACTCTATCCATTTTTTTTAGATTATTTTGTGTTGACATTTTGCCTTAATCAGCTCATACACACATTGGAAATAATCAGGAAAGTTTCAGGCAGATAGACAAACACATTCATGTAAGGTTTAAAGCAGAATTAAAAGCCATGACATTGTGTAACTTACAGGTTCCAAATCTTAAAGCTTTTTAAGAAAATAACACAGCTCTGAGAAAATCTGTTGTCCTCATTAATATGCACATTTATGCAGCAAAGAGACTCAGAGTCTAATGAGATCCTCTGCTCTGTGGAGGAGAAGCTGTGGTGTAGTTGTGATGTTTCTATCACATATTCTGTCCAACAAAACCAAAACCCTTACCTGCAGAGGTACAGTTTACAATCACAGACATGGACTTTATATACTTTATGACATTTTAGGGTTCTTGACATGAAAAGTAAATGCAACTCTTGACCTTTAACCTGTAAAATACATAAAAGCTGTTTTTCATAGTCAAGCAGCTTTGTCTGCTGAGTCTGAACTGATACACACACACAATGTCCTAGGTCACTTCTGGGGACATTACATAGACTTACATTCATTTCCTGGAGACTTACCCTAACCCTAACCTTAACCACTGACCCAAAACTCAGCGTTTTACCAATTGGGGACACAGCTTTTGTCCCCAGTTGGACAAGCTGTCCCCAATTAACTGGTGTTGAGTCTGAAATTTGTCCCTGAAAGTAGCCTATAACAGACACACACACACACACAGATGCAACCATTATGATGTTATGTCACACTCACTATTTACTGTGATTTCAGGGTATCCAAAAAAGCTTAAAATCCCAGGTATAAACATCTTTGAGTAGTTGGATTTATCTTCAAAATCCAAAGCAGACTCATCACAAATCAGAAACTCAAGTCTTACCTGAACCGATCTGGACCTGTTGGAACGAACCCAGGGCCTCATCCTTCCCTCGCACTCCTACTTCCTGGTTATGACTGATGGGACCTTCAGTGACCTGAAACCTCAAAGACTTGAGGGGCTGATACCGGAACGAGCAGGTGAGCAAAACGCCGGCAGAGTCGTTGTCATCCCTCAGAGAACGGAGGCAGTGAAAAAGAGACAAACCTTTAGCGGGAGAACAGAGCGCTACTGAAACTGTGAGAGAATCGATGCTGGAAAGAACAGCCAAGAGCAGCAGTCCATATTTCCATGGATTGCAGAGCCTGTACTGAACACAGTGTTACAGACCACACTGGCATCATTAGCATCACTGTCCGGTCAGCTGTGCATAAACCAATTAGAGGAAAAAAATACTGGATGTGGAATCGTCAATACATCTAAAAGCCTATGGAAAACACACACATTTGTTTGTGCGTGTGTGTGTGTGTGTGTGTGTGTGTGTGTGTGTGTGTGTGCAACAGTTAGTGATTTGTGCTGCTCTGAGCACGTCAGCAGGAATTGATCCAGCCTGAGGACATGAGCACACAAACACATGTTTGTACTTTTGATGTTTGTGAGGACTCTCGCTGACATAATGTCTTCTCACGGCCCAAAACATAACACAACTATATACATAACCCCAGCCTTACCCAAACGTTAACCCAACCTAGTTTCAACCTAAACCCTAAAAGTGGGCCTTAACCCTTAAATAGCTCAGTATAGCATGTCCTCAAAAGTATAGAAGTACAAGAGCACGTACTCACACACGTATACCAATATTACTATTACTATATATTTGTAAGAACTTCATTCATTCATATCTTCACTATCATACACCTCATTTGAGCCTTTTACCTTTATAATTCTGTACTAAACCATAATCTTAAACTCATGTTTTAAAGAACTGCAAGGCTTTAACTCTCAACTTATTAAAATAGCATTTTCCATGTTGATGTTTTCTAACATTTTCGAGCAACTGACCTCTCTGCTGCAATTTCTCTGTGAGTTTAAAACAGTCCAGTTGTGTTTAGGCCTTCAAAAAAGAAACGGACAGTCTATTTTTTCTCACGCTTTTATATGTTATACTAAAAATGGTTGTGTAATTTTATCACGTGTTATTGATCTTACTTTGCAAAATTCCTGCTTCAGGTGCAGATTTGGCAAGACAAAAACAGCAGTAAAGCCTGACCATACTGTTTTCCACTGGTTTTCTAAAAGGAGATTTATTCTGATTTTAAATGGTTGCCCTATTGGACTTTTGGACCAAACAGTTGTGGTTAGTTGTTCCAAACTGGTGAAAAACAGGGAGCCTTTTCTTTAAAGAAAGGTTCATCGGCCAAAATGAAATAATTTTCTAAAAACATCTTCACTCTGAAGGAGTAAAAAAACTCAGCCTGGCTCTCAAATGAATACCAAAACACACACACACACACAGTACATCTTGCTTTTAAACTGGCAGGAAGCCAGTTGTAACGAGTGTTGTCTTTGCCAATCCCCCACACTTCCTCCTGCGATGCCCTGAACTGTAATCTGGAAGGGATTACAGCCAGCCTGACCTACTGTGCAGCCCTGAGGCTGTTCAGCCGGCCATACAGCCAGACACTCAACCCACAGCCAGCTGCTAAATGCGAACACTGACGTCATTGTGCAGGGATTTAAAAGGAAACACACAACAAAAAGAAATGAAAGCGAAATACAGTGGTCTTCTTCACTAAATGTATCCAATTCCAATACTGTGCTGTAAAGGACTGTGCAGGTTTTCTCTGCAAACAGTAAGTAGTAGAGTAAAACACAACAAGTAAAAATAAAGCTGATTCTCTCTCTTCTCCCTGGATGAGTGTTGATTAATTAAATATTTTTTTGTTTTCTTTAATTACAATTAAAACTGCAGGTTAGAATAAACTGCAGAGGAGAGATCAGAATGAACTCTTTGTTTCTTTCTTTGCTTGTTAGCTTGTGAACACCATCACAGTGTTGAAGGAAACTAAACTGAGGTCATCCGAACAGTAATACAGACCGCCATCTATTGGTGAAGTAGTGAGAGTAATGAGAAAGTGACTCACCTTGGTTACAGCGTAGTTTTAAAGAATATAAACCAGCTCTTATGTTTTCCTCATGTACCAGATCATTCTGGTGATGTTTTATACTCTGCAGTGTTTACATGATCACACTGCAATGTATTACATTATCAGATGAGCAGAACAAGGCCTTGTTTTTGTCATATAATTAAGCAAATGTATAGTTAATACATCTCCACACTTCCACTTTTAAACCTAATCTTTAATTAATATTTACTATATTTACTATAAGCGCCGTCCTCTCGTCACTGGTAAACTTTGATTTAAACACATTTACAATGGTTGATCAAAGAAACCGTAAAATCTGACGCTCATTTACTGCACAGATGATTGTACACACCTTTCACACTTTTAATAATCAAAAGTGTAAATCTTACAGCTATTTGAATAGTACTGTAAATTCCATCCCATAAAGAGCAACTTTTGCGTATCCTGCAGGCACATGAAGTGTAATTTGTCTTTTTATTTAATTAATCCTTAACAAATCAGAAATGCATGATTGTTCAAGGAATACCACATGTATAGCTCACACATCTCAGTATACTGTAAGTTAGAATATCAATAGATGTATTTAGAAATTGTGTGATTGATTCAGGGAAAAATATCTGATCCTGCAAACCCACAAGCTAGATTTGTCAGTATTAAAAGGATAGTTGCAGGTACAAATGGGTACAAATAATTCATGGATTTATGGAATACTGCAGGCAGATTTGATAAAAAATATGAAATAGGATCAAAGATGTTTTTCTATGAATTCAGAATTACTACAACATTTAAACCAGTACCGTAAATATTGTCATTATCTATTTTAACTTATTGTCATATTGATTATTATGATGTATCACTGGGTGACACACCTACTCATGTCATTTAAAAATGTGTTGTCATCACTACATAGGTTATATAACATGAGTATTAAAAAAAAGTTTTAAAACTTCTCTAATGCTGTTGTGAAAACTGGCTGCACAACAGGAGAGAGAAGTTTATGAGTAGTGAGTAACTTAATAACAGTAAACCAGTCAAAAAACATGCTTTAAGCTCTCTTTAAGCTTCTCTGAATACATTCTGTAGGTCAATGGAAGAAAAAAAAAATACTCACAAGATTTTCAGTGTCAATGTTTATCAATTAGACTCACAGTTACAAAGCTGAGATATAACAAATGTACACTCCACAAGCGAAGTTACAGATGAAACATACTTAGAAAATATCTGTTTCTGTATCTGTCATGTTCTCAATCAGCACATCACAGTTCTTCTAATGCACACAAGGCAACTTTGTTTCCAAAAGAAATCTCTGTCGTTGATCAGATGAAGACTGGAAAGCACTTCTATAGTTAAACCATTATAAATATCAGTTTTACAACTTCAACACGGTTGTTTTAAGAATTACAAAAAAAAAAAAAAAAGATAAATACAATAAAATCAGTCACTTGTACTTTTTAATGTCACAGATTTTACAGTTTAGATCCTTGTAAGAATTTAACAGCTGCCGGCATGATAATGATAAATTTCATTTGTGGCTTGTGAGACTCTTCATACGTCTGACGTTTTGGCACAAGTCGCACTCTAGTAAAACTCTGAAAGCATTTAAAATCGCTTGTTAAGTTTTTAATCTGTTTGCCACGATGGGGCCGAAAAATGAAGTTTTAGATCTTGTGTGCAATGAAACTTCTTTTCAAAAAAAAAAAAAAAAGTAAAAGGCTGTTAATGAGGTCTGTAAGTGGCACAAAAATAAAAGATACAGATCAACTCTTAGTAAACAGTGTTCAGTCAGTTTCATTTTAAGGGAACATTTTTAAAAGCACATACAGCTGATCATTAAAGAGGAATATGTTTTTCTGTGGTGTTAACAAGTCTCACTTGTTGAGCTTTTCTTAATAATACCAGAGGTTAAAACTGAAAATAACAACGGTGGATTTTATTTCAGTGCTTCAGTATAATAAGATGAGAAAAAGGTGCAGTAACTGAATGTAATTTTCATAACGACAACTTTCATCCAGAGTGACGCATCTCTAACATCTGCCAGCTACAAATGTATTCGGATTAAAGGACTAAAAGGCTCTTGAGTCACACTGTGATATTTTGGGAATAGGAATTTTCACTTTTTCCCCACAAATAAATGCTGCATTTTGTCTTTCTGTATGCATGATTTAGATTTAGGATGACATGTGCTCCTTCTAAATTCACATAATACCGCTGACTGCTCTTCTGAGTTCTGACTATTTTCTGCAGCAGTTCTTTCTGACATGATTTTAGGATTATTATGTGCAATCCCTACAGTTTTCTTGCTTTTAAATGTTGTTTTTCCTAATATCACATTTACTGTTTGTCTGAATAACAGTGTCTGGCAAACACCTAAATTTAAAAACACAAAAAGGTACGCACTCGAACCTTCACAGTAACCGTCTCAACCTCGCTTTTTCACACAACTAAAGGTTGTTTATTCATTTGCTCAGTCATCTGACATCATCCACATCCACACATCTATTCCCACCGCTTTCCTTGAAGATAGCTTAGCAATGAAACTTCATAATCACCTTTCACTGCGAGCTCATTCCTTTCCCATCCCTTCATTTATTCCTGTACAGCTACAGAAGAGCTTAGCTGGCCGCTCTGCCACCAGGGCAGACATCTCATCACAGTTTCAGCTTCAGACATAAAAACACTTATGGTCCTTCAGGTTCCTCAGGTAGGAGAAACTCTTCCCGCACTTGTCACACATGAACTGTTTCTCCCCGGTGTGTATCTGCTGGTGGGCCTTCAGGCTGTTGCCCTGGTTGAAGCTGCGTCCGCACGTGTCGCAGCTGAAGGGTTTTTCCCCGGTGTGGATGCGTTGGTGTCTGTTCAGGTTGCCGGTGCTGCTGAAACATTTCCCGCATGTGTCGCAGCTGAACGGTTTCTCTCCTGTGTGCACCACCTTTAGGGGAGAGGGTTAAAGGAAAAGCTGTAACTTAAAATCACTGCATGAGGATTTACACCACATTGGATCTTTCTGAAGCATTTCACATGTTCAACCATCATACGCTGCTGCAGAAACGAGGTGCGGCTGTCCTCCAATGGTTCTCTTACTATTCTCATATTTGTCACCTATCAAGAAATGAACTCATCTCCTCTTGACATAAAAGTTGGAGTAACAGAAAGGTCGGTTTTAGATCTGTTCTGTGTTTTGTTCTCATTCCAATCACAGTAAAAAACAGGGATATCTCTTTACTAGAAACTTATAATCAACGCAAACCTACCTGATGTGATTTAAGGCTGCTGTGCTGTGTAAACATGCGACCGCAGATGTCGCAGGAGAACGGCCTCTCCCCGCTGTGCGTCTTCAGGTGGATCTTCAGGTAACTGGACGACTTGAAGCTCTTCCCGCAGAGGCTGCAGCTGTGAGGCCTGTCCACCGTGTGGTGCTGCTGGTGCAAGCGCAGGTCGGTGATGGAGCTGAGCCGCCGGCCGCAGATCACGCACATGCACGGGATAGTCGACGCGTGTGTCTGGAGGTGTTTACGTAGAGAGTCGACGCAGGCCGCCGTGGTGCCGCACGCCACGCAGGCCAGCGAGTTCTCGCCTGGGTGAGAGGTCTTCTGGTGCATTTTCAAGGCACTCTTCTGGATGAAACACTTGCCGCAGGTCTCGCAGCTGAAGGGACGCTCGCCGGTGTGTATCCTCTGATGACCTTTCAGAGTGTCGGCCTGGTTGAAGCTTTTGCCGCAAGTCTCGCACCTGAACGGCTTCTCCCCCGTGTGTATGCGCAGGTGGCGCTGCAGGTTACCTTGTATCGTGAAGCTTTTGTTGCAGTACTGACAGTTGTAGGCCCGCTCGCCCGTGTGGACCATTTGGTGCATTTTCAGGCCGTGGGCTCGATAGAAGCTCTTGCCGCATTGTTCACAGCGAAACGGCCGGACTTCAGCATGGAGACGCTGGTGGTTCCTCAGCAGCTGCTTCAAGGTGAAACCCTTCCCACAAACATCGCAGGTGTGCGGTCTCTCACCTGTATGTGAGAACAACGACTATCTAAGAGTGAAAGAATATGACACTCCACACATCAAAAGATAATATGGTTTAGAAAGCTCCCCAACTGAACATTTGTAATGAGTATCAATTGAAAATAACTTTTACTATTGCCCAATTCAGCAGCTTTTCAGCCCCTTTTAGCTCAATGTTTTGGTTTTAAGACACTTAACTTTACTTCTGAGCCTCATTGCTCTCACCAACCCCAATCCCAGCAGCAGCAAGCAGCTGTTTTAGCAATCAGTATCTGATAAACCTCATTGTACTCTACCTGCCCAGCACCAACAGCACACAGTTAGAGATTAACTGGTGAAGAAAGTGGATTATTTATTGGCAAAAGAGAGAAATATTCTTATCAGGAGTTGGTGGAGACCAAAGCAGAGCAAAAAGGAGAATGAATATCAGGATTTACGTGCATCAGTAGCCAGAAACACACCTTCAAATGAAAGCTATTGTGTTTAGTTGTGTAAATATGTTTCCTATGTATAGTACCAGTCAAAAGTTTGGAGACACTTTCCCATTATATGAGAAAGTGTGTCCAAACCTTAAACTGGCGCTGTATGTTTCATTGGATGTTTCCTTTGCAAAACAACTTAACGAGCTGGCAGCGTCTTCTAGCCTCGGTACTGTATTATAATAAATGTTCCCACCATTCTAAACGTTGTGAGAGATCTAACAGGAAGCCGAACACTCACCTGTGTGAAGCAGCATGTGTGCGTTGAGGCTTCGCTGGAATGAAAAGCCTCTGTCACACTGAGAGCAGTGGAAGGGCTTCTCTGCGTTGGCGCCATGGACGGCCTGGTGGGCTTTAAGCTGGTGCAGCTTGGTGAAGGTTTTCCTGCAGTGTTTGCAGCTCAGAGTCTGCTGGTTCTGACTCTTCACTCGACCTCGGTGGGACTTGGGCTTTACAACGCGTTTGGGTCTGGCGGTGAATCCCGGGTCACCGTCATCTGGATCGTCTGGCTCCAACTGACAGAAAAATGTACAGTTTGTTAAACAGTTGACTGATGCTTATCTCAGAACACACTGGTGAAGAGGGCAGAAATCTCCATTAACTGGTGCTCATCACAGCCCTAACACAGACACATTAACACATGTGGGCAATACAAGGCCTCATTATAAGACACTGATATCTGGTAAAATAGTGAGTGGCTGGTGATATTTGCAGTCATGATCATGAAATATTCCTTATTTTGTTTTTAAACTGTGTTAGTCACACTGAAGTGTGTGGCAGACAAAATCTGAAATAAGTCTGTTGCGATTATCTGAACTTGTTCTTAATTGTTGATTATGTAAAGTTAAATTATTCACAGGCAAAAATAAGCAAATAAGCTAACAATTAAATGGACACAAACATTAGAAACAGACAAATAAAACAAAAGGAATGAAGGATGTGTGAAACCAACCTGGTAGTCTGGGTCGTCGTCATCATCCTGGCCTGGATCGTCTCTGTTCTGACCAGAATCAGAGGAAGCCTGGTCAGCAAATGCCTCCAATCCTTCTTCCTTTATAATCACCGGTTGGACAGTGTCCTGACAGAAGAAGAGAATAAGGAGATGCTGAAAGATTAGAAGAATTACCTAGAATAGGGTATCATACTTTGTCGTATGTCACCCTCTCTCTCTCTGTCTCCCCACTTTTCCTGTCATTCTGTCTTAGCTACTACACTGTATGAGCAAAAGGACAGTCTTATTCTAATAATCTTAATGCTACAGCATACTATGACACTTGAGACAACACTGTGCTTCCAATGTAAGGGCTACAGTCTGAGGAAGGCTCTTTCCTGTTCCAGCATGACAATATCCCATGCATAATAGAAATGGTTTTCACAGTTTGCTGTGAAAGAACTGGACTGGCCTGCACAGAGCCCTGACCTCAGCCCCACCCAGCACCTTTGGGATGAACTGGAGTGACGATGCTAGCTAGCTAGCTATCAGTGCTAGACCTCGCTAATGCTCACATGGCTGAACAGGAGCGAATCCCTGCAGCCAGTCAGACAACGTTCAGTAAAGTGGAGGCTGTTATAGCAGCAGATTAGTTTCTGCATTCTTATGGCCATACAGTTTACAAATGAAACAAGAGAAAAATAGTTAAAAAAAAAATAAGACTTAAAGGCAACTTAAATATCATTCTTTGACATTTTTATTTGGCCGTATTTCTTTAGGAATCCATCCTATGTGGGAACTAGAGATCACCCAGTTCAGACTGAGGATGTCAGGACATCTACAGCATGTAAGACAAGACAGGACTTTACCTCATAAGCTCTGCCTTTCCACAGGTGAATGATGGGTGATCTCTTTACTCCGGCATCACCACTAGTCACGACTGTAAAAATCCAAAAACTTGTTTATTAGTTTTGTGGCGATTTCTCCTTCATCAAACTATGTACAATAGAGACAGAGAACAAAGACAGTGGTGACAAAGTGCACTACTTTGTCTGTGTATTAAATATTAACATTTGTCACATACATTGTCACACATGTCCTGTAATGCAGTGAGAGGATGAAACTCATCACCTCTGCGACTCTTCCTCCCCGATCGCTGACCGGTCGGGACAGTCTCTCCTTCTGCTCCGTTGGCCGGACCCCTCTTCCCCTCCTTCTGCCCGCTGCCTCCCTCCGTCAGCTCATCTGCTTCCTTCTGGCCTCCGTTTCCCTCCAGCACCAGCTTGAGCTCCGTCTCGGCCACCTCCAGTCTCCTCCTCAGGTCCTCGATCTCTGCCACATCCTGCCTCACCTAATGAACACACAAACCGGCTTTTTAAATAACCTTTTAGGCCATTGTAGGAAATGTTGTGCTTTCACTAATTGCTACTATTATATGTATCAAAAGTTATTGTAAAGTTTCTTCTTCTAGGTGGATCATCTCTAACTGAAAATGTCGTACTATTAAAACATTAAACAATATTGCTTATAATCTGTAGCCCGAAGCTTTTACTGCAGCGATAAAAGAAACAGTATGAGAGAGTACAGAAAAAAAACCAAGGACATCACAGTTTGTTCTTGATATCAGCCAAATTCAGACTCAACACTGATTCGTTGGCCAGTACTGAGGAACATCGATTCATTGATCAACAGAAAATTAATCAGCAACTATCATTTAAGTTATTTTTCAAGCAAAATGCCAAAAAGTTAACTTGTTCCAGCTTCTCAAATGTCAGAATTTAATGAACAGAAAACTGAATATCTTTGAGTTTTTTTGGACTGTTGATCAGATAAAAAAATATTTGAAGAACTTTAGAAAATTGTGATGGAAATTTTTCAGATGAACGAATGGCTGCAGATACGGTGTCATATCTAGAAAAGTGCAACCAAACGTGAAAAATGTAACATACGACTGTCATAAGATCGTTATAACCTGGCTCTGATTTTCCTGAGATGCATGCTTCTATACACAAACAACGTAATGTTGACAGTTACTACCACAGCAGAAAAGTGACGTACTTCTAACTGGAGCAGGGAGGAACATTCGTGGAAAAGCTGGCAGATCTTCTCCACAGCTTCTTGAGCCAGTGATGTCATGAAGACACTGAGCCGGATCACCTGATGGGAACAATACAGTTTATTTATAAATGTCATTGTAGAATAAAAAGTGAAACATTACTTTATCGTTTCAGATAATCAGGCGGGGTAATAGACATTCATTTTGTAATATGATCAACTCATTTTTGTATCAATACATTATATTTGTAAAAAGAGCAAGAACTTACTGATCCTATGATGAAATTTAGACAGATATAATGGATTGATCAAATGAACAAGATAAAATAACAAAATATTATGATCATCTTGTTACTTTTTTCTTACCATGGAACCATTTTTTATTGCCCCATAACGCCAAGAGTTGTAAGTCTTTCTGTTTCATATGATTATAAATGGAATATTTATAATTAAAGAGTATGGTCTTGACCTGCTCTATGTGAAAAGTGCCTTGAGATGACTTCTGTTGTGATATGGCGCTATATAAATAAAAATTGATTGATTGATTGATTGAATATTTGACTATTTTACAGACATTACTTGGGGATTTCTAATAACTTGATGACATAACTGATAAAAGTTTCTCACTGACTTTAAATGTGACTAATGTGACTTTGATGCTGAGTAAGAGTCCTTTATTACAAGTATTTTTAATACTTTACAGCATCATGTGGATCACCCTTCAGATTGTTAGATCATTGTATTAAATGATTTTTGTTGTTATTGATGTATGAACTCATAAACAGTATTTTAATGTAGCTGGAGCTAATTTGAACTTTATGTACTGTTGGATAGATTAATCTATAACAAAGCATCACATTTCATTGAGCTGAAACAATTAGTTGATTTTTGAATAGCTGATCAATAAATCAATCAAATTAGGCGACAACAGATTTGATCCAATATTAACCCATTATTAACCCCTTTTGCGCCTGGGCACCCTCTTAAATCGGCTGGTGATGAAGGGAGATCAGGCTTTTGCAGTCTGGGCTCCCAAAACTCACTTACCTGCTGAGATTAGGTTTGCTAAATCTATCACTGCTTTTAAATCTCTTCTTAAAACATTTTTTTTAAAAAGAAAAAAAAAAGCTTTTATCTCTGTGTGAATTTTATTTTATTTTATTTTATCCATTTATACTGTATTATTACTGTTTTATTGTATTTTATTTTTTGTGAAGCAAAAATACTTTCACTTAAGTAGGATTTTTCATGCAGGACTTTCACCTGTAACGGAGTATTTTTACATCGCTGTATTGGTACTTTTACTTAAGTAAAGAATCTGAGTACCACAACTGGGTATCTGAATACACTGTCATTATTATTACAGTTAAAATAATGAGATAAAGACTGTGAGTAAATAGATGTAAATAGATGTAAATAGATGCAAATAGATAAAGGTCCCGGCAGGTAAAACCTGTAGCTGAAACGTTTCTAGACATACAGCAAATAGAAAAGCCTGGGCCTGCTGACCTCAAAATGGCGTCCAAAGATGGATTCTTCATGATTGTTGTGGTACCTTAATCACCCAGACATACATATTTAATTTTAATTTAACCTGAATATACACTCGAGTCAGCATACGACAGCCCTTTAGTCAGTAGACATTTCAGTTTAGCCGTTAGTAGCTAGCTAGCTCTTCTATTTCTATGATCAGCTGGTTGTCTTGACGCCAGACGAGGAGGGAGCAACAACAACACGGGAGAGAAGGATGCCGAGCCGGGGATAAAAACAGCACTGACACGGCACAGACACGCAGCAGTAACCGGTTATAGCTTGACTTACCTTCTCGTCCGATGACCCTTGTGTGTTTTCAGTCGTAACGCTACACGGTGCCGCTTCTGGACGTATTGAATCACAGCCGCCGATAACTTTGGTCATTTCTGTGACAGTCGCGTTGATCATTATCTCCAAAATGGAGCCTACTTGTGCCTCCAAATCTGACATTCTCACAAATTAATATGTAAGCTATAACTGCTATTTTGGCTCTATGATTTTTTTTTTATATTGAAGCAAACAGCTTTTGTTGTTATGGTGAAGAAAACTTCATATCACAGCCCAGAGCCCCTCTTCTTCTCCTGTGTTTTTTACGGCAGTTGACATCGATCGTGTTGTGTTACTTCTTCTTTTGTTTAATTTTGGTTGGCAAACAGCTTTTAGGCGCATTACCGCCACCTTCTGGATTGGATTGTGGATTAGAGCGGTTACTACACTATTACATTAAATCCTCCTATTAAGTCCTGTGTTTTCTAAAAAAAAATATATCTGAAAATAGTCCTGTACCCTACATCACCTGAACTCCTCTGCAACATTTCTCTAATATCTAGTGTCATGTGATTCCTTTGGGTTTCATTCTCCCTCAGTGTTTTAAATCCATCTTTCCAATTCCAGTCATCTTCAAAAAATGAATTAATTAATGTTTCCTCTCCACATTCTAGTTTACTTTTAACCTTGCCCTCTACCCACCATATTTTCCATAGTTGTGTTATATTTCTTGTCTTTCATGTATAAATTAGGTATAATCATGTTATAAGGATATGCTCAACTGTCTCAGCCTCATGGTCAGTGGTGGACGAAATACTCAGATCCTTTACTTAAGTAGAAATACTGTTTAAAAGTACAGAAGGACTATCAGCAATATGTACTTCAAGCACCACAAGTAAAGGTACTCATTATGCAGACTGTGTTATATTATGGTATATTATATTGTTTGTTTCTAACAAATACATGTGAGAGCATTTAAATGTTGTAGTTTTTCGATGTGGAGCCAATTTTAGACACTTTGGGTAGATTAATAGTAGGGGTACTGCATCACATTATCTTATATATAAGTGTACAAAAGTGTATAAAAGGATAACAATTTAAACAGAATATTAAAATATATTATTTTATGTAAAATCTTCATCTGAAAAGTTAAGTTGTCAAGTAAATGTAGTGGAGTAGAAAGTACAATATTTCCTTCTGAAATGTAGTAGAGTGGAAGTATAAAGTAGCATCAAATGGAAATACTAAAGTAAAGTACAAGTACCTCAAAGTTGTACTTAAGTACACTACTAAGTTAATTAACTTACTTTCCACCACTGCTTATAGCATTGATTGCAAACACCCGCGGGATGTTCTCCTATGATGAAAAGTGTAGTGTTAACGTCCCTTTACTACATTGTCCCAATGCTGTTGCCACAGATTTACTTTTCTCTGCACTATGCCTTTTCCCTCTGATTCTGGTAATTTAATACTGATTTCAACAATTCCTTTCTTTTGACTGCTTCTTTTGCCAGTCTGTCTGCTCTCTCAGATCACGAGATACCTGAATGTGCTGGGACCCACATGAATTGTGACATTTTTCCCTTGATTAACTATTCTTGAGTTAATAAACAAGATTCCCTACAGCAGATCCTAACGACTTTTAGCTGTACCTGTCTTAATGCTTGCGAGGGCCGACACAGAATCACTACATATTAGTATTTTGTTGCAACTAACCTGTTCAACCCATTATAATGCCATCAGCAGTTCAACAGTATACACATTCAGACAATCAGATACTCTCTGAAGATCCCATCTTCTTCCCAGTTCATGGAATATGTTCTGTAACATAAAAGCACACATTCTAACACAGTCCTATTAAGAGTCAGTGTACCACCTCACTCTGAAACCAGGTCCTCCTCAAAGACTGCTGTCATACAAACAGAAACTATGAAGAATCATAACATTTAAAACCACTTTTATTTAAACAGCGATTTAAGGTTTATCTGTTGGTTGCAGGACATTTCAAAGTGTGCAATTATACATGTCAAGCTTTGTGACTCCCACTCATGATGACCAAGATAACATTTTCTTCAGGCAGCATTTATCAGAAAAATGACATACGATGATCATGTGATTAACATAACTGTCAACATGATTCTTCTGTTACATGATGTATAGTACTAGAGGTGCTTGGTGCTTTCATTCTTGTTCTATATCACTTCCTGTTTTGGTTTTAGCCTCAGATATCCAATTAATATCAGGACTGAGTGTTTTGTCCTTGCAAAATGAATAAATAGAATTCACTGCTGCATTTATATTATCATCACCAGGTGCTCAGGTTCAAGGCGTACTGACTGTGTTCCCTAACGTTTTCTGATATTTCTCAGTACAGTTGTGTTTCTTGAGCAGCCTTGAGTCTGAAAATCCGAGTCCACAGCTGCTGCAGGAATACGGCCGTTCTCCCGTGTGGACCTGCATGTGAAACTTGACGTGTCCGAGCTGCCTGAACCTCACTCCACAGACCTCACACTCGTACGGCTTCTCCCCGGTGTGGATCCGTAAGTGTCTGAGGTAGTTGGTGTAGATCCTGAAGGCCTTGCCGCACTGCTCGCAATTATGCGGTTTGTCTCCGGAGTGCTGCAGTTTGTGGGACTTGAGCGCCTGAAGGATGATGAACCTCTTCCCGCACACCTCACAACCGAACGGCCTCTCTCCGGAGTGGATCCGCTGATGGTAGTCGTAGGTGGCCTTGTAGAAAAAAGACTTCCCGCATGTGTCGCAGTTGTACTGCAACTGACCCGTGTGAATCAGCTCGTGTCTCTTCAGCAAACCCGCGGTGTCGAAGCCCTTGCGGCAGGTCTTGCAGGTGAACGGCGTCACGTCTACCGTCGTTCTGTCCCGTCGATAGATGACTCTGCGGTTACCTCGCTCTCGGGTTCGTCTTCTGATGACCTGCCCGTGTCTTTCATCGTGGGTTACTTTCAGGTGTTTCTGCAGCTGGCAGTTGTAAAGGAAAGTTTTTCCGCACAGGTCACACATGAAGGACTTTGAAGCGCCATGGAGAAGCATGTGGGCTTTCAGCTTGTTGTCCTGAATGAAACTCTTCCCGCAGACTTTACATTTGAACGGTCTCTCGCCCGTGTGAATACGAATGTGTCTCTTCAGGTTGTGTTGAAGAGTGAAGCCCGCTCCGCACGTCTCGCACGTAAAGATTTTCCCTCTGTGGACAGCCTGGTGCGTCCTTAGTGATCTCCTCTTTATAAAAGCTTTGCCACACACAGTGCACTTATAAGGATGCTCGCCTGTATGAATGCTTTTATGGCACTGCAGCGTGAACGCGTACCTGAAACTCTCGCCGCATTCTGTGCATTTGTGCGGCTTTTCAACGCTGTGCACCACCTGATGAGCCTGTAGGTTGTGTTTAGTTTTGAATCCTTTCCCGCAGGTGGAGCAGATGAAAGGCCTCGTGTCTGTGTGTACGAGCTGATGAGCCTTGAGGTGCATTTTTGTTTTGAATGTCTTCTCACAGAGCGAGCACTTGAAGGTCGTGTATTTCCTCTCCTCGTGGCGCAGCAGGTGGTGCTCAAAAGTTTCCGTATTCCTGAATTTTCTCGGGCACTGGTCGCAGGCAAAAGGCCTCTGTTCTTTGTGAGTGTTCATGTGCTTTATCAGGTGAAACTGACGGTTAAAGCTCTTGTTACAGACATCGCATGCAAAGATCTTCCCTTTCTTCTGGACTTCAGCTTCCTGTTTGTTTTGGCTGTCAGTGTTTTTGGGCTCTGTGGTGGTGTTAGTCGTCGTACGATCCTCTGCAGTGTCTGGATAAACATGGAAAAGATAAAAGTTACCACACGTGTTCAGAGTAACAGGACTGCAAAGGCAAAAACTGGAAGCATGAAATGTATTTTCATAACTTGAATTAATTGAATGAAGGTTGTGGAATAATAAAACCCTCGTCAATTACACAACAAAAACTAAGAAATCACAGTTATGTTATGAGTCCCACACATCACTGCAGTCACATTATATTCAAAAATGCTGTTTACTTGAGTATTTTTTGCCTTTGTTTAACATGGATTACTTCCACCTTTAAAATCTTACCTTGTCTACTAGCTGGTGATGACTCGGCTTCAGAGTTCACTTCCTTTGTCGCCTCTCTGCCACCTGAACAAGAAATTAATAAAGAAAACAAACAATGACACGTTACTGATGGCTGAAGTCCCCTACACATGCCTCGTCTACTTCCAGCTCAGCTTGTAATTCCCCACTTTTCCCAAAAGGAATTGTTCATGTCAGCTTTTTTAACAGGATTGATATTTAGGGTGTATTTTTCCTTTAATAGAAACTCACCAGCATCGTGTCCACTCTTCAGTCCAGCAGCAGACGATGATTCTGTGACTCCCTCTGTTATTTTATCTGGTTTTCTTTTGAACTTCCCGAACGGCTTCAAGGTGAAGATCAATCCGGTCTCCTCAAACAGAACCGGGCAACCGTTCAGGACGTTTTCTCTCCACATTCTGGCATTTTCAAAATTTGCAGTCATAGTTGTCAGCTCGCTCTCCAGCTGTCCCACTTTGGCCTTCAGGGTCTTGTTTTCGTTGTGCAGTAGTGACGACAGTTGGGTGAAAATAGTGTCGATCTTCCTCGTTGCCTCCTGAGCCAACATTTCCACAACGCTGTCGAAATCTGGCTGTGAGGATTAAAAAAAGGCCGTCAACATAATTTATTATAAAACATCCATTAGATTAAAGTATCTGATGTTAGTATAAAGAGTTCGCAACTTCTTTGGTGGGACTTCTTACAATAAACTAGCGTCTAGTTTTGGCTCTGTCATGTTTCAGATGTTTTTGAGTTGTTTGCAGTTCCAACAAATTGAGATTTTTCCTTTAAACTTTGCATGTGGCCCAAAGAGGTAAAATTATTCAATATTTCACAAAAAAAGCAAACATTATAGAAAAGTACAGGTTCACAATGTTTAAAGTCTGTCTTAAAGCATCAGTCAGGTGTCCATATAAACAGTGAAAGAGGTTTTCCTCACTGTAATTGTTCCTCCTGTTCATACTGGCTGTTAAAAGATCCTTCAAATGTAAGTGATGGAGGCCAAAATCCACAGTGTGTCCACACAGTCATTTAAAAGTTGATGTGAAGCTTATATGAGGCTTCAGCAGTCTGAGTTAATCATATCAAGTGGATATCTGACACATTTACAGTCTTTTTAGCATCAAATTCCCTCTTTGTGTTTCCTCAGACAGTGTTTCCCTGTTGAGCTGCCGTGGAAGTATAGTAACAAAAAGAGGAACTTTGGCACTAAAAACACTGTAACGTTGAAAGATATCTACTTGATTTGACTCATTTGGACGCTGAAGCTTCATATTAGCTTCAGATAAACTTTAAAAAATACATTTTTGCACAGAAGGAGGACTGTGGATTTTGTTCCCCATCAACAGTGAGGTAGGTAAAAGAAACAAATAAAATTAAAGGGTAAAATATATACAATAACTGAATTAACAAGCTCAAATATGACAATATATAAAAAATAGAATAAATATAGAGACTAGCGATATAACCTTAACTATAACTATAATATACTATTTGCTGAGTATAGACTGTTCAGTGATGTTAATATGACAGTAAGTGTGTTATGAAGGGATCTTCTCATTGTCAGTATGAATCGGAGGAATGATTACTGCAAGAAAAATCTATTTCAAAGTTAATTTGAGCTCCTGACTGATGTTTTCAGACAGACTTGAAAATTGTGAACCCGTCCTTTAAACTTTTAAAATGAAATATATTTGCATATTCATATATTCTGTCATTTTTAATGATGGAGAAAGAGACGATGCCATTTTAAGGATTGTAACATCGTAATTATACTTTTTTTTAAAACGGAAAATCCATATCAGAGACATATTATTGTTCCAAGCAGAGTGTTTTTATTTTTATGTCTTAATACATGTCTGGAGAGGATCTTTACAGACCTTATTTACTTCTTCCACCACTGTTAATATAAGATATGAGGAAAAGTTATCTTTGAACATCTCTGGGTCAGTTTACGTGATCAGTTGACATTCCGCCATCTTTGTTTACTGTCCTTCTACTTGTCTTCATTCCGTCCGTTCAATCTCCGCTAACTGTAGCATTTCTGTCCCTCTTTGTAAACAGTCTCTCGGGTGTTCACATCATCGATTTATTAGGTCCACAAGCAGTTATCGATATATATGTGTACTTATATTCATAATACATTTATAATATAAACCGTTGACTCACCTTACGTCTCACATTTAGCTCCTTCGTGGCATTTTCTTCTTTTGAATTTCCGAAAACATCAACAGTAGTCTTAATAACAGTTTCCATAATGGACTTAGTTTCTGAATAAAACACTAAGTTTTCTGACATTTTTATATTTAAAGTTAACAGCAGACTCTTGACAACACTAGTGGATCAAAATACTGGAGATTCAGAAGCCTTTTTTTTTCTCACCCGCATTCAGCGAAGACCCGCCCTCCTCTGCCTCTGATTGGCTAGTACTCGCTGCCTTCGTTCATTTGATTGGTTAAGGTTAGGCATGAGGTTTTTTTTAAAAAAAAAATCTTTACTAACAACACATTTATATTACAATACAAATGACTGCGCAGGGAGAATTGGAGATAAAATAAATTAATCACAAAAACGCAAGCAGACATAAGATTGTACAGTTTTACTTCTGAACTTTTTTATGTTTATTTATTTTTTCTTAATTTCTGTATTAAGCATGAGGAGTGAGATGGTTGGGTCAGGGTCAGAGCCTCCAATTCATCAGTCATTTAACATATACTGTTAAATACTTGGGTATAAATATATATCTAAAGATTTCACTGACAGTGAAAATATGAATGTGTGTAATTGATCAATGCCAAACTAGACTTAACTCACGGTTATTGAGAAACATTAACTTACTGGGTTGAATCTTTTTGACTAAAATGGAAAGCATTTCAAGGTCTATCTATCCAGCATACTCAATGGCTAATGGCAAACAGTGCTGGAAAAGGAGAATTCACTATGTCAAGAGAGCAGAGATGACCAAAGATTGTAAATATGGAGGCCTACAAGCTATCGATTTTGTTTCTATAAATGGGACCTTAAAAATTAATTGGTTATACACAAATCAATGTATATGAAAGTGAAGTTGGTCTTTTTTTTGCACCTTACCCCATTGGTCTAATGTGAAAATCTTAAAGCCATGTTGTTTGTACATGAGAAAAATGTTTAATGGAAGTAGCATAAAAGGTAATTTTTTTTTTTTTTAAAGAAAACTCTTTAAAAGTTGCTTTGATTGCATATTTTCTTTAATCGCAATAACAAACAAAACTAGTTTATGCATCAAACTGTACAGAGGAAAAAATCAATTTACAATTTCTATTATTACTTTGAAAAAAATCACATCTTAACAGCATTACATAGATTTACTATGAACCAAAACAACATAAATTAATTCAAAATAGTTTAGGAAGTCTTTCCAGATAATGACAAAAAAAATTAAAAATTATTCTCTGTTAATATCAACTCAACCAGTAAAAAGAGAAAAAAAGGTCATTCAGTATATGAAAATAACTCCTAAATCCTGTAACTCTGCTTGAAAACAGGAAGCTGGCCTTTCTGCTGCACGTATCATGAGAACATTTACCGAGGTATCTCACTTCTTTACTTCTACGTGTGTTTCACATGTGGAACTTTGGGGGGTTTTAAATGGCCACAATATTTAATAAAAGGTAAATGGTCATATTTGGGTTTTTTTTAATTATACATACTATAAACTATTATGCTGTACTATACTATAAATGCCATGAAGAATGCTAACCCCTACTGTAAATCCTCTGAATGATAGTATAGCTGCGACTAGTTTTAGTATTAATTATTTTTTCTTATTCCCTTAACTTTAACATAACAAGAGTAATGTTATCAGAGGCCTGAAGTGCTGCGTTCAATCTGTTTAACTGGCCGACAGCCAAAACAAAAATGATCAGTTAATATATGTATATGAAGACAAACAAGAATCCCTTTGACATTGTGACGCTAACACAAGCTAATGTTTTGTATTTTTACTTAAAAATTGTAAAAATGAAACATATTCTCAATATCAGAACAGATGAATTTCCTTTCAATTAACCAGATTGAGTAAATTGTTCCAGCTCTCAAAAACAGAATATAAAAATGAAACTAATGGAGTTCAGAAGTGTCACTCTTGATCAGATAACCGATATTTTGAGCTTAAAGGCACCGGGGCCACACACACACAAGTCATTTTATGTCCCTTGATACATCACACCGCCGCTTCATTTAGGACTTGGATCAGCTGAGTGTGCCTGTGAACGACACACGACAACATCACGTGACCTATGACCCGTCACAGCTGTGCTTCTTGACCTGCCTCGAATCGGAGAAGCCGCGGCCGCACTGCTGGCAGGAGTAGAGCTTATGACCAGTGTGGACCTGCATGTGGGACTTGAGCTGATTCGACTGGTGGAACTTCCTGTGACAGAACACGCATTCGAACGGCTTCTCACCCGTGTGGATCCGCAAGTGTCTGTAGAAGTTCCCGTCGGTCCTGAAGGCCTTGCCGCACTGGTCGCATTTGTACGGTTTTTCACCCGTGTGTATCCGCTCGTGCTGCTTCAGACTGCCGGCGTGGAAAAACCCCTTCCCGCACACGTCGCAAACGAAGGGCTTCTCCCCTGAGTGGCTCCTCTGATGATAGCTGAACGAGTATTTGTTATGGAAAGCCTTCCCGCATATCCCGCAGTTGAACTCCTTGTGCTCGCTGTGGCCTTTTTCGTGGAGTTTGAGGGAGCAGGCGGCGCTGAAACTCCTCAGACATATTTTGCAGCTGTAAGGTTTAACCGCCGACTTGTTTCTCCGTCTGTTCTGGAAAAACCTCAGCGTGCCGTCCGTTTCCTCGTTCCTGTCGGCGTGCACGTACTTCTGATGTATCAGCAGCCTGCAGTTGAAGAGGAAGGTCTTCCCGCACAGATCGCACATAAACGGCTTTCTGGCGCCGTGGATGAGCATGTGAGACTTCAGCTTGTTGTTGTCCGAGAAGCTTTTGCCGCATTCCTGACACGTGAACGGCTTCTCTCCCGTGTGAATGCGAATGTGCCTCTTGAGGTTGTTGTTCAGGCTGAACTGCGCTCCGCATATGTGACAGGTGAACGGTTTCTCCCCCGTGTGGACGACGCTGTGTCTTTTCAGCGCCGTGCCGGTCCTGTACGACTTGTTGCACACGGTGCATATGAACGGAGTGACGCCCGTGTGTTTCCTCTTGTGCACCGTCAGGGAGTGGGCGTATTTGAAAGTCTCGTCGCACACCGAGCATTTGTACTTTTTGGCGTTGGTGTGAACCATTTGATGGAAGCGAAGGGTGTCTTTACTCTTGAACTCCTTCCCGCACGTCGCGCAGCTGAACGGCCTTTCCTCCGAGTGTACGACCATGTGACATCTCAGCTGGACGGTCGTCTTGCAGGTCTTGTCACAGAGCTGGCACTTCAGCATCCGCTTCCACTTCTCGTGGCGTAAGAGGTGGTTTTCCAGAGACTGCTCCGCTCTGAACGTTTTCCCACACTGGTCGCAGGCGAACGGCTTCGGTTGTTTCAACCTCTGGTGACGTTTGAGGTGATTCTGCAGCGACTGCTCCTTTCGGTACGATCTTTTACAGCGAGGACAGGGGAAGGGTAAGGGGGCTTTGAGCGCCTCGTGACGCAGAAGGTGATTTTCCAGGGATTTCTTTTCCAGGAAACTTCTGTCACACTGGTTGCAAGGAAAAGGCTTCTTGTGGACCTTCATGTGTTTCTTCAGTTCGCCTTTCCAGTGAAAACCCACGTTACAGTGCTCACAGAAGAACCGCTTCACTGTCCGTGACTCTTTTTTTCTCAGCCGTCTTCCCTGAACTTCACCTGATTCCAGTTCTTTCTCCTCAGTGCTTTTATCAGTGGCAGCTGAAAACAGAATGAGAGGAAGTTACCAAATTTAGTCTATTAAATATTTGAAGATTCAATGTCAATAGTTCCTTTTTTTAAAGAAGGAAGTATCTCCTACATATTCAAGTTCCTTGACTAGTCTGAAATCTAATCGTACCTTTTTCAGCTTTAGCATTTGCTCTCCTCGTCCTCCTCGTTCTCCCTGTAGGCGCCTCTTCCACAGATTTCTGTAATGCAGAAAGAAATACGGCATGTATTTAATGTGAGTTTAAGTGAGAACAACTGGATGCATGCAATGACAGGCATATATTTACATCATATCATAAGCACTAAACTCCCATCTGAGAAGACTTTTTGGCTCAATCTGTTGCTTAAAGCCAGCAGCATGAATCAATATGGAGGGAAATAAACACCAGTGAGATTCTGTTCTGCAGCTGACAAGTACACTGACACATCAGTATCAGCTGGAAGTCTTTCTTTCAAATAAGAACTAAGTGCACTTCAGGTACGACACTGTTGCGACTACTGAACCCGACCTTTTCCTGCGCTGTGTCGCCGCCGGTGCTGGAGTCTGGACTGGGGACGTCTTGAGGCGCAGACCCCGGCGAGGCTGCGGTTTTGAGGATGAGTTGCGTTGTTCCCGTCGTTTCAGAGACAGCCGCCGATGACGTCGGGGGCTGCGCGACGACTTGTCGGGCTCCCACCAGCAGCACCGTGGGAGCCGAGCTGACTCTGCCGACAAACACCATCGGAGCTACGGCGGGTTTGGGGACGGTCACGGCCTCGCCGCTTCCCGCTGAAACCGACAGAGAGTCTGAGGTGGAGTCCTTCACAGCAGCAGGTGTAGTCTGATTGGTGGAGGTCGACGACACCGCGGCTCCTGTGTTGTTTCAAAGACACAGAGAGACATGATGTCACATCAGCCTCATTTCATTCATTAATGTTCAGAGCGGCGTCATGTGTTTGTCACCAGAGAGAGAATGAATCCATGTAGAAATCAAATGGCAAAGACAGAAATTCACTGAAACTTTCTGTATCTAAATACATCAGGTATGTGTTGTACAGTGTGGATGGAAGATTCACTGGTTCCAGTTTAGCAGTTGTGAGGATTTGTAGCTGATTAATCGGTTAGTCGATCGACAGAAAATTAATTGTGATAATTTTGATCATCGATTAATCTTTTTGCATCATTTCTAAGAAACAAATGTCCAAATTCTCTGATTCAGCTTCTCAAATCTGAGGATTTTAAGATGTCACTTGTGCTTTATCAACACTTTACAGACCAAATGACTGATCGATTGATCAACATGACAACCAATAATGACATAATAATTATTACTTGCAGTCCTAATCTGTTGTTTATCATTGTAAATCAAATATCTTTGTGTTTCGGGCTGTTGAACAGACAAAGCAAAGAGATCCGTCACCTTGTGTTCTGGCCTGGGAAATTTTAATAGGTATCATCACTATTTTTTTGAACATTTTGTAAACAAAATAAACATATTAATCAATAATGAAATGACTTGTTTGGTGCAACCTAAACCAGCATCACTGAAAACATCTTCACCTGCACACATACTGTAGTTTAAAAGTAGACTTCATGACTTTATTGAGCCCAAATACTAAAAAAAAAATCCTCCCAGCTCACTGTTGATGTTTTCAATCTGACTCTTAGCTGATCAGAGTGATCGATCGGCTGATTGATGACCGCCCCCTCTCTCTCACCTGACAGTGACGGGCCTCCTTGTGACTTGTTGCTGCCATCACTGATGCTCCTCAGCTCCTGCTCCAGCTGCTCCATCTCTTTGCCCAGCTGACCCACTCTGGCCTCCAGCTCCTGCTGCAGCTGCCCGGCTTTCCTCTGCAGCACGTCCTCCAGCTGCTCCACTTTGGCCTTCAGAGCCTCGTTCTCCTCCAGCAGCTCCGAGGAGAACTCCGTGAACACTCTGTGGATCTGAACCACCAGACTCTTCTCTATCTCCTGGATTTCGCCGAGCTTCTCCTCTCTCCACTCCGTATTTGGCGCCTCTGTCGCCCAAACATCCCTGAAAACAGACACGGCCGCCTGGATGGCGACTTCCACCACCGACGCCACTTCGCTGCCGAACCTCGCCTCCATTTTTTTTCTCCAGTCGGATTGAAAACTCAGGTGTGCGTCGATACGTGGCGCATTTTTCTTAATTTTAAACAGCGAGTTGCATTTAAAGTCGGACTTTAAATGCAGCTTAGTCCTTCATCTGTCAAAATATCAGTTGCTTCTCTTATGGCGGCCTGTGCGCCTCTGTAAATAGTCCGTGTTGCACTTCCGGTTCTTCTTCTGCGTTGAGGTTTATTGGCGGTTGGCAAACAACGAATTAGTGCATTACCGCCACTAGCTGGTGTGGAGTCTGGATCAGAATGTGTGGTATTTACAATATTCATAAAAAAATTAATATCTTCTCAAACAAAGTAGTTGGTCTAAGATACTGAAATAGGAGTATATACATATATATATTATATAATTTACCCTTTAATTGTATTTGTTTCGTTTACCTAACTCACCGTTTCTGTATTTTGATTTGTCAAGTGGCTGCTGTAACACTTTAACAACTTGGCCTTAATAAAGTATAAGGTTGAAATGTTATTATATAAAATGTTGAGGTTGAAATGTAAATAGTGAACATTAGAATTTGAAGAGTGTTATTTTTATTTGTTAAGGCCTACTAGTGTCACATTTTTTCTTTCTTTTTTTTTACTACTAAAATACACCTTTTTTTGATGGAGTTGTAGTGTGTTTCAAGTAAATTGTCCCCTCCAGACATGTTTTTAGACATATAGAAAATACGCGGCTTGGCTAAAATACTTGTCTGATATGTTTTTACACCAAAAAAGTTAAATTCTTGAAAATGCATCTCATTATTATCGATATGGAAATATTTTTCATTTCAAAAGTTTAACTGCTGGACACAAGATGTCTTGTACATCACTGAAAAACTTTCCTCCTTCAGCAGATTAACGTGAAAACAGTCTTCTAGCATCAAACTCTGCACATTCATCATCCTGCACAGTGAAGCTCAAACATCCAACTTTAAGAACAAGAAGCAAAACACTTTTTTAGACTGGTGTTGGACTTTAATACACAACCTGCATCCTAGTTCTCACTCCCAGTATTTACCTGCTTATCATTGTCATGAGATGAAGACAGACTGACAGTTCATTACAAACACAGAAGAGATGAACCAGAGCCAACAGTCAAACCCAGTAAATGAGGTTTAACACTGATCCACTGTATCATCTGTTCTTGTATAATTTAAAATGCGCACAGGTCTAAATGCTTCTCAATAACTTTTGAAGTGTTAAGAAGAATTCATCCTGTTTAACGCCTCATCATTTCTTTTATTCCTCACTTTTAAAGAAGTACACTGACATTGTAGCAGAATTAACTTTGTGATGAAATAAGACTTATTTTGTGCTTTATTGTTTATGTCACAGAATACCAAATTAGTGTACAGGAACTAGTCCTTGATCAAATTTAGTCCTAATGAACATCATCATTAGGATATCTTTTTTTTCTTAAATATGTCTTAATAGAAAATTACACAACTGTACTGCAACTTTCAGTACTTTTTTAAAAGTTTAAGGATATATTGGGAGGGTTACAGTAAGTTTGTGTGTCTGTAAAGCACATTGATGCATGTATGTGATGTTAGGCTGTACAAATAAACTTGACTTTAGCCTTCGAGATAATGAAACACATAATACCTGTAGTCCCCCATAGCTGCTTAGATGCTTCACAAAAAGACACGCACAAACATTATCTTTCAATATCACAATTTGTATTTATCAATTCAAAGAAACGACTGTACAGAGTTAATGATTCGCAGTTGGTTCTGATCATTTTTATACAATATTGGTTCATTCATTCACCTTTTTCCAGTGTTGGTAGTTTGTGTCAGCCCCGGTGTGTTACAGTCATTGTACAGTGGAGGGATGGGTCTTCAAGACATGCACAGCAGTACCATAATAGAGACTATGTCATTCATGCAACCTCTTTGTCCTGACGTGTTCGTGTTGAAGGAAGTGCGGCTTATGGTACAAATCAACAATCCCCCTCCCTCCCCCCCAAAAACATAACAAAGACAAGGGGCAGTTTCCCAGTGTCACCGCGGATAAACTCATTTTTCTTGTTGGTTTTATTACAGAAAATACTTTTTGAGCAAATACATTTGTACATTATCAGGTTAGGTTGCTTGTAGGCAGGCATACAGAGAGACAGACAGGCTGAGGGCAGATAGACAGTGGTGCTCCGGGGGGGGGGGGGGGTCCTGGATCAGCCAAAACTATTCATCAGTCAGCAGTGGATTATCTCTGGCTGCTGTTAGGACTTTGTTTGTTTGGATCTGCATGAACTACATGAAGTTTAGGATTGTTTGACACAGAAAAATGAAGGTTGATGTCATGATGTAGTGCGTCTGAAAGTAAAACAGATGCTTTGCTAACACTATTTAGGTGAGGAAGATGATGCCAACTGCATAAAATGATCATATTAATGTGTCTAATTAATCCTGATGTTTTTATAAAGTGTGAGACGTTTTAAAGCCTTGTTCGTTTATTTATTTCATTTCAACTTTCAGCAAAACACATACGGAGCAAAGTGCTTCACTAACTGTAAAGCTGTGGGAAGATGTGATTATAAGAGGAGATACACAGAAACTTCATGAGATTGAATATAAAAAATATTGTGCTTTTGTTGTGTTAAAGCAGTAAATGAACAGTTTATATGTCTGTAATCTCACAGCTACTGATGAGAAGGCTTTGATATGAGGTCTCACACTGTTCAGTGAAAGATGGTTAACTTTACACAACAAATAGTCAAGTTATTTATGTTTAAATAGTGGTGTTATTTTTCTAGAACTGCTTTTATTATTGTAGATATTATTATAGATTATTATTATAGATATTAACCCTCCAATTAAAGATCTACGTGTCCACAAAAATCAGCCACTTGTTCACTGTCAGTGACAAAACTTCTGTTACCAGCGTCACAAACTGAAGTTCTGGGTCTGATTCAGGGATGCACCGATCAGTCCCGATACAGATACAGATACCTGGGCCGATACCGAGTACCGATCCGATACCAGTGTTTAATTAATAAGCTGTGTGTGGAAGAGACTGGGATCATTCTGTTATGCGTGAGGCAACATTAAACTTGACATAAACGTTGCTTTCCTATCTTTGCAAAACAAAATTTAACAAATACATAGGTATAAATGTACTGGATCGTTATTTATTAAAACAATGGTATCCGACACCAGATCAGCCCGCTGTCACTGATACCTGATCCAACTATCTGAGTGGGTATCAGACCGATATCAGTATCAGTGCATCTCTATGTACAGATTCACACCACGATACGTCACCTGAATGAGTAAACTTATGAGCCCTGGTTGTCCTCAGATACTTTAACAAATGCAAGATTAAAAAAATAAAAATTATACTTAAAAAACTTTAAGTTGATTGTGTTCACTCTCTTTTAAGCCCTATTGAAAGTCTGTTTATTTCAGTAATTATATACTCCAGGCAGTGTGTGTGTGTGTGTGTGTGTGTGTGTGTGTGTGTGTATTAGATCTGTTTTTATCCAGCAGCCGTCATTTTAACTGACAAATGAGAAGTGTGATCAGAGTTGGTTAAGGCTTTTTTTACTGCTCCTAAACAGAGGATGAGGTTTCATTCAAACAAAACATCAACACATCCTCCATGTAGTAAGTATACATCTCTTTTTAGCTCTCTGTTGGTTTCTAACAAACTCCTGCGTGAAATATCTGCTTCTTTCGCTACTAAATGCTCCACTATGTTCACCAGCTAGTCGCGCACTTTGTGAATGTGTCACATGGTGATGAGCAGGAAGCGTCAAGCGAGTTTTAAGAGCTTTTTTTTTTTTTGATGAACTCTAAATGACACGATGAGAGCGATGAGACTGAACCAAAACAATGAGCTGAAAGCTGCTGAAATGAGAGAGCTGGGTGATAATTCTCTTTGAGTTCCTCACAAACGAGTCGTCACGTGACTCATTGTTAATATATAAAAATATTCCTTATAGCCGCTTTAACTTTCCCGGATCCCTCCGCTGGATCCCCAACACCACTGACCATCAGGCCTCAACTCTGCGACAGGCCAGCGTCCTAGTGCAAAGAAAAAGTTGCATAAAGTCTCATTTCATTGCTACCGTGGGCATCATCATCATCATCATCATCATCATCATCATCATCATCAGTAAAATCCACAACATTACAAACATGAATTCCTGAACAAACTCTTCCTACATGAATCGTACTCCGTAATACTGCATACTGCTGTGTGGTTTTGGTGTCCAAGATGCAACACGAAGACTGAAACTGTGTTTGTGGCCGAACGACTAAAAGCTATAAATAAAGATTTCACCTTCAATCTAACGAGATCTGTTTCTACTTCCCATGTGGATGTTTACTATCTTATCTTTCTTTTTCCAGAGAGAGAGAGAGAGAGAGAGCAGGAGGAAACATGATCTTTTTTTTTTTTCTCCCCCAACAACAACAACAACAAAGTTCTACATTCATTTCCAAGTGAGAAAAGAAAAACACTGACTATAAAAACATTAATGATAGACCAAAAGGTATTTTATTCATCTTTCCATCTCGGCTGACAGACTGAGGTTGATGTGAACAGAACAGCACAGACACACACAGACAGGCAGGGCGCCTACCACCTCAAAACAGATTGTTGAACCATGCTGACTTTCACGTATGCGGTTGTCTCTGCTGTCGACGTCGTAAAACGGTTTAAATAACATATATTGTTTTTAATGTTAGCTGTTAGCTACACCCTGCATGATCTGTCCTGTGTGTATCTGCAGCAACAGTGAGTCAGTTTAGCAGGCTGTTCGATTCCTAATCTGACAGCAGAGGACTGATCTGTATTCATTCATAATTCACCTCTTTCCACTCTGACTTTTCTTTCTTTCTTTCTTTGTTGTGTCCAACATGCATGTAAATGATTGCATTGATCTGGCATTCACACCTAAATTAGATGCATAAAATGTGTTGGAAACATAACAAAAAAAAAAACAACATAAGATAAAGAAAGTTACAGTTCTCAAGACATGTTTTGATGTTAAACACAAATCAGACCAACAGGTCAGGAGAGAATTTAAAATCCTGAGGTGAACAAGACTTAAAAACCAGGAAAGATAACGAGACTGTCAGCTGATAATCTCAACATTAACTCTACTCTGGCAAATATAGATTTCGGAAAATATAACACAAATTCTGAGAGATTCTTGGGCTTGAAATGACTCCTGCTCCTATAGAGGAAGATGTAAACCAGAACTGAAGGTTTAGATACAGTAGCAGTGATATTAAAACAGCATTTGAAATGTTTTTTTTTAAAAGGATTTTAAATGCTTTCTGACCTGGATGCTCCTATCAGGGCAGGAACCACCAGTTTTATTTCGATTGATCCTCCCCAAGTTTGTCATTTATGGCTTCGTGGTGAGTTTACAGTAAAGAAAAAAAAAAATGGAAAAAATGACGTGTGGATGCTGAAAAGACGAGCTTCTTTTTGACATGTGATTTCTCTCCGAGCAAAACATGCAATCTCACAACTAACAGACAAGTTTAAACCCTTTTTTTTTTTTTGTCTACATATTTGGTCAGTCTGATATCCCGTCTCTCAACAGGGAGCCAGTTCATTCACTTATTCATTCATTCATTCACTCCTCTCTATTTCTACACTGATGGGATGTCGAACTGGACCTTTTACACTCTTTAACATGTTTATTATAACATGTTAAACCTGCTGAGTTGTATCCCCCCCCTCTGTATGTATGTGTGTGTGTGTGTGTGTGTGTGTGTGTGTGTGTGTCGTCGTGGAGGTCTGTTCCGTGGATCGGACATGTCTGGAAGACTGAGGTGGCGTCTGAGGGGACGAAACATATTAACACGTAAAGCACACGGTAAGCACACACTAACATAAGTAACCTGAGAGCTATGGAGACCCTGGGAGCAGAGAGCAGCACACACACACACACACACACACACACACACATATACACTCACACCACACACCACACACACACACACACACACACACAAAACGAAGATTATTTAAAATTCTCTATAAAAACAGGATGCAACAGATTTGTGAGAATAAATCAAAGAGAATATCTGACGAGTAGTTTTGATGTTGTAAGAGAATAGAAGAGTAGATGTGGCCTGTTTGCCGCCTGGAGGCCTCGTTCATTAAAAACACGCCAGGCGCAGAATCTGTGCTTATGACCACAGCCAAACAGCTTGATCCTGATGCTCAAACCAGCAGCTTACAACCAATTTCACCCAAACGTAAACATTAGCTTCTATTTGACAAATTAAACAATATTTTTAATGAATTAGGTGTACCATCAGATTGTTTTTCTCTATCTGACCACTGATCCAACATCTGTCTTTATTATCTTTATGAATCAGTCCTGTAGTCTTTAGGTTCACACAGGTTTAAACACCTTGTGATCCTACATGAATGAGGGGAAGCAGCTCTGTTTGCTCTTAGTGAACAACATTTAATGTAACAAAAAAAAAATCATGATTTCAAGCCTTTGGATGTATTTGTTTTCATTTCTTCTTCTTCTTCTATTTTTTTTTTTTTTTTAAATATTCCTGATTGTTTTAAAGTCCATCACTCTACTCTTCTCTTCATCCTTCCTAGAATCAGCTGTTCATCGGTGTCGATTCATCCGTGGTGAGTTTGGATGAATGTGGGGGTCGTTGCTGTCAAACTAAAACCATTTTCATCCACTTTTTTTTTTTCAGACCTTGAGACGGACGGGGATGAAGTGGAGAGAACAAAAAAACCGGTGAACTAAAAAAAGCTTCTCTAAAGTTTGTACGTCTGCTGTAAAACATTTTGGCATAATTTTTTTTTTTCATTCTCTTTCGATCTACGAGGAGTAATAAGACATAGTGTAAGGATGTCTCGACTTACGGACAGACAGATAAGATACAGTAGATAGGACAGACGGACGAGAAATACATAAAGATACAGCTCATCTCATAGAAAAAACAAACATGGAACAGCATGAGCTACGTTTTTAATCGCACTACCAGCCATCGGTAACAGCCTTTTGAGTTTAACGTGATGCGTGTCCCGTCTCTCTCTCACACGCGTTAATGTTGCGGGATGAACCCCCCCCCCCCCCCCCTCCTCCCCCTCCTCCCCCCGACCCTCTGCAGTTCTCTGAAACAGCCACCAGGAAGTGGTGGAGCGTCAGTGACTCTGTGTGAAGAAGAGAGAGAGAGAGAGAGAGAGAGAGAGAGAGAAAGAGAGAGAAAGAAAGACATCTGCTCCAAATCCGTCCTGTCCGTCCTATGAGTGAGCAGCCCGGGGTCAATCCTTCCATCCTTGTGTGTGTGTGTTTCACTTTCCATCCAAACTCAACCGCTTTGTTGACAGTGTTGGAGGCGGAGAGAAGGAGGGGGGCGTTTACTACCAGTCTGTGGCCCCCGCCTCCCTCCCGGAGTTCATGATTTTTCTTACGGTTCGATCCCGACCGGTCCGTCATCCGGGGTTCACTTTTTCTTACTGGACTTTTCCGAGCGTTTCCCTTCCGACTTCCCGCCCCGATCCGACCTCTCCGACCTCTCGCCTCTCTCCCTCTCCTTCTCCTTCTCCTTCTCACGTTCTTTCTCCTTTTCTCTCTCCGCGCGCTCGATCTTCTCGGCCCGGTCCGAGCGCTCGCCGCCTCGCTCCGATCTGTTGTCCGCCTTGCTGCCGTCGCGCCGCGTGCCCTCGTCAGTGGATGAGGTAGTTGGTTGGGGCTGACCCCATTTGGCAATCTCCTCGTGCTCCGAAATACTGGCGGTGATTTTGGTCACCCACGTTTTGAGGTCCTCCTGCGATGGGAGGGAGGGGGGAGGAGAGGGATCACAGATGACACGTGATTGGTCATTTAATGTTAATGTTTTATGTTTCCTTACTAATAATGATGATCAGCAGAATGAAGCTGCAACTCCTTTAATTATTTTGATATCTGATAAGAAACAGAAGAATGTCTCACCTCATCTTTTGCATGAAACAAAAACTCGCTGCCGTCCTTCGTTCTGTGATAAGAAGAGAGATTTTGAACTTAAAAACAATGTTTGATAGATAAAAGAATCATACCTGGCTCAAACTGTATTTGTAATTAAAGGGCCACTCCCTCCGGTAATTTAGCGTTTCACTTCCATAAAGTTGGAAGACTCACAAGAAAAATATATTTTTTTAAAGCAGCAGAGGCTGAGATATCCTAACTTCTGGGTAAAATCTCCAAAAACACCAGAATCATTCACAGACGCCTGTCACACTCTACACCACGTTTGCAGTGCAGGCTTTCTGTTATAAATTTGTGGTCATCAAGCCAAAGCCGATGACATCATCAGGGTCACTTTCTGAAACTTTAGAAAGATCCACAGAAATAACCATAAGAGACATTGTACAACTGTTTTTACGGGCTGAGAAATGCTCCTCAAGAAGAGTAAACTGAACTTGTTAAGTTGGTGGAGTGGCCCTTTAAACCCTGCTTGATGTGTTTTCATTAAATTAGCAATGATTATTAAAAAAACAAAAGAAAAACTGAATTTTTTTCATTTTTACAGTTGACAAAAGTCTATTCAAAGGGGACATATTATGCTTTTTGTGGTTTTCTTTTGTTTATATACTGTTATGATGTTGGATATCTATGTTAAACATGGTAAAAGTTCCCAAACTTGAGGTTAACGTACGTAGAAATGTTCCCTGCAAGTCAGAAGGCAGAACTTAAACCTGCTCTGAAAACTTCGATTGCAACAGTTTTTTCTATCTTGTCGACGAGCTGACGTCAGCTCCTTTTGCATGCCTGTAAACGGCTGTAGCCCTGGTTGCCAAGGTTGTTGCTATAGTTTATCCATGGGTTGTTCATATTGTCCACTCACATATTTTGGATCAGATTTCGGCTCGAACATGTACAGATGTATTTCAGAAGTTGACATTTTGAGTAAAGAACAAAAAAAGCAGTGAAATCTTAATTTGTTTCATAGTTTGTTGCCTCCTTCCACGAGCTGGCCAATCAGAATAGAGTGGGCTCATTGGGAGGAGGGCCTTAAAGAGACAGGAGCTAAAACGGCCTGTTTCAGACAGAGGCTGAACTGAGGGGCTGCATAAAGGACCAGTATAAGATAAATAAGGAGATTTTTGAACTGTAAATCTTCCATATTCCAGTAGAGCCCCAGAATATAAATACAGACCTGTAAATGTGTATGTTTAGTCCCCTTTAAATATACAAGATGACTTTCAAATATGTCTTCATGCAGTTAATTCCACTCATCTAAGGGCCAGATCTCACCACAAAGCGTGTCGCTGCAGTTATATAAGTAGCTAGCTAGCTTTCTAACTTAAATAGCGGTTAAGTGTGCTAGCAAAGTAACTAACTTGCCGACTACAAGACTGACAGCAAATAACATCACAGGCCTTTTACAGTATTTCTTTCACTACAGATGTGCTGTCTGAAACAATAAACACTAACACGATAGCTACTTCAATAGTCGACTCTACTTTCTTTCTTACTTTTCAAACGTCAACTAAGTTAAGACAAGTTGCTGTTGGTTGTCAAATTTGAGATCACTTAAGTTAAAATAGACATGAATGCTCCATTTGTGGATTTGTTGTGGTAAGAAAATCCACTGATGGAGACAAAAACAAGATCTAAGAGGTTGAGATTTAACCCACTTCAGCACACAAATCTCTTTGTGCCTGTGTTTAAAAGTTACAACAAAACATAACAGTAAAGATATGAGGTAATGAAAGGTATGAAAACATCTCCTCACTTGAGCGTGAAGACGTTCTTCTTCTTCTTGTAGCCGTTGGTGACGTCGCAGTGGCAGTGGGAGAGGTTGAGCAGCGGCTCGTTGTTGTAGGGCGTGGTGGTGTTCTTGGCATCCTTGTAGAAACCCATCTCCCCTTTGTTCAGCACGCAGTACAGGTTGACCCATGACCTGCTGTGGTGTGGGAAGGTGGGGGGTGGGGGGGGGGGGGAGGAAGGAGTGGGGGCAAGGGGGTGAGGGGAGGGAGTGCGGAGGAGGGGAAGGTGGAGGGAGGAGTATGGGGGAAGGTGGGGAGGTGTTGGTTGGGGGGGAGTGGGGGGAGATGGGAGGAGTCAGGAATAGCTGCAGAGTCGCTCTCGCTAAGCTAACACCTCACTCACCTGACCAGAGCAGACAGGTAGGTAGGCGGGATGGACCAGCACCAAGAAGGGAGGACGAAACACAACTGCTGAACAAACACAGACGAACGGACGGACACACGGATGATGGAGGGAGGAAGTGGGGGATGGAGGGATGGGGGAGGGAGGCTACGTACAGTTCGTGTCCAAGCGTTCGGGGGCTTATATATGACTTACCTTGGAGGAGACGAGAGGAGCAGCCAGCAGCATCGAGGAGGGAGAGGAGAAAGCAGAGAGGGGGGAGTTTGGTTAAATGGCATTTTGGCAACAACACAACTAAAAGTCTGGTCATGCTTCTTTTCCCCTCTGTGAGCGTGTTTACATGCACACAGCATTCATAGCTTACACCCAAATAAAGGTATTATTCAGAGCACGCTGTCTGTGTGCAGCTTAATATACTGATTTCAAATACATCTGTGAACTAACAATACAGTTCATGTTGCAATGGAGGCAGACCGGAAGAGAAGAGAGCCAACGGTGCATGGGATAGGGTGTCTAAACGGCTAAAATCAGCACTATAGTCTAGTGAGGTTGAATTTAAGAGAAGATGAAGTGAAGGGAAATTAATGAAAAAATGAAAAACAATAATAACAAGATGCTGAAGATTTTTTGGGACAGTGTCAGAAATGTTCTAATCATACAGACAAGAGCTTTACATTATTTTAATAAAGATAAAAAAACTGTTATTTTGAAGGTGAACGTTTATTTGTAATGTTGAAAATGCTAGTTTTTATTTAGATTTTTCAAAAAAAAAATATAGCTAACCTTTATCCTAACCTCATTTTATGGTGAAGTTGGCCTAGACTTCAGATTTAGACTTTAAAGTTTCACACAGTGTGATTTTGACTAAAGCTGACAATTGCAGGAGAAACGTGGTGAAATATTTGGTTGTAAATCACAAACGGTCGTCCTGGATTGAAACACATTCACTGACGTCTGATTTAGAGCTTTGGTCATAAATTTAGGACCAAATTCTCACATTGTGACTTCTGCTACGACACCAACCAATCAGAATATGACCTAAAATGACAAAAAAACATATTTACCTCAAACTCATTTTGCATAATTGGCTTTTCATGTTTCCCTCTTTTCCCTAAACTCTCCTTTTTATTATTATTGTTTTGTTTGTGAGCAGATGGATGACACAAGATGATAAATTGTCTGCTTGCATTTAAATCACAGTTACAAGTTATATCAGGCCTTAATCACACTATACTGTGTCTGAAAACTGATACAGCATATAGTCTGACACAGACTGTGACCAAGATCTTATTAGACCCATTCTTTTGTTATTATTGGACAATGTAAAGGCAACATAAGAGCTGCAAATGTTTAATTCTAACAAAATAATCAACCTTTTATCTCCGCTATCTCTATCTTTTACAGTTAAGTGCTCAGATTTTTACTATCTTTTACAGTGGTTGACATTCATATATCTTACGGACACAAAATCTGTAGAACGAGTTTCAGTTTTTTAGGATTAAACCCTCAATTAGAAACTGTGCTGACAGCTCTGAGCCAGAAGCGATGTGGAACTTCAACTCTCTATATGCGACTACCGACATATTTTTATAACACCACTTCTGGTGTTTAATATAAAGAATATACACCATTCACATGCACCGTATCCTATTATAAGGATCACTTAGTTATCCTGAATAATACCAGAATATTAATGTGCACATACACATACTCAGTGCTTTATCATGTAGCTATGAGACAAGATGAATCTCAATCTCTTCCTCAAAGACTAACTGATTCCTCTCTTTCTCTGTATCGATTGGAGGAAAAGATCTGAGGGTCACCGCCGCCCGCTGCGGATCTTCTCCTCCAATCAAATCCAAATCCGAAGCAAACAGAGAGCATAAATTAAGTCAAACGAGGAGCCGTTTGGAGATTCACACTTGTCCGGACTTAAGCCATTCAGGATTATGCTTTACCTTGCCATGTACATAACAGGGCATGTACATACGAGACATTCATCCACTGCCTTAAGTTGGCGCGTGAGTGGGACTCATCCGCAGCTGGGAAGGGGGGATGAGCGTTTTTTAGCTGTGCGTGGTCAGCCCAGCCGCTAGAGGGCAGTGCAGAGAGAGAGACTGTGACGTTGGTGTCTCTCAGGAGGAAGCAGGACAGGTCATCTGTGGAGGCCAGGTAGTGTTTGTGTGTGTGTGTGTGTGCGTGTGTGTGTGTGTGTGTGTGGTTACTGGTCATAATCCAGTGTACGCCATCAGCCAATCACTTCAGCTGTGCGTTATTCTTCTGTGGGCTCGTGTTAGATCAAGAGGCAACATGCATGATCATTTTCACATGCGGTGACATTTCTGCATTTTACTGATTTAATTAATGAAACCGTTGACTTCACATTCTGATCCTTATGATCAGAGACGACATTCAAAAAAAAAGCTCCAGCCTGGTATGAGAATAATGTAGGAGAGTCTTACATCTGTTTTTTAATCACAACAAACAGTCATATATAACTAAATATGCGTAAACCTTAATGTATACATGCTTCTATAGAGACGTACAGCTTGCCAGTATCATGTTGACCCACACACACTGGGGCAACCGTTAAGGCACCATGTGTGATCTTGAGCCGGTGTGTCGGTCATGCATGTGTTTCAACATGTCAGCGGAGTGTGTTAGCTTGTTAGCTTAGCATGCTAAAGTCATGCCCCTGTCTATTACTGTTGAGTCAAAAAAAACAAAAAAACATGGAGGGGGCAGTGATGTCATCAGAAACAGACAGCAGAGTTTACAACAATGTGCAGCCAACATGTGTCAAATGGTAGTTGAAGGTACTCTGATAAGGTTATAAATAACCTTCCTGGAGAACCAAATTAAACTCTAAGCAATACTTTCAAATACTATTTGACAATGCACATTTTATATTTACTAAATGAGAATCCCTGCAGCCTGATACTCATGACAACAGAGTCTAACCTCCTTCTCTCTGACGTCTATCATCTGCTCTTCCAGATGTTATGTTCGTCATTATGACCCTGAACACCCACCTATTGGTGCTCTTCTTCAGACTCTCGATGTCAAGCTTGCGGAAAAGGAAGCCCTCGTGATGTGCAGTGTGTGTTGGTGGCTGGGGGACCGCCGGGCTGCTCTGGGCCGGAGCGGACCTGGACCGCCGCGTCGTCT
The DNA here is from genome assembly GCF_914725855.1 of Thunnus albacares. Lineage (NCBI taxonomy): Eukaryota > Metazoa > Chordata > Actinopteri > Scombriformes > Scombridae > Thunnus > Thunnus albacares. The sequence goes on from NC_058111.1 coordinate 6,111,231, forward strand.
CTCCTGCCTCTTTGGGGCGCGGTCGGCGCCGTGGTTTGGGCCTGTCCCGAGCTCGAGGCCGTTCGGGACGGGAAGACTTCTCTGGTAACCCGTTAGGCAGGCGGGGCACCTCACCGCGGGCCTGCAGGATGTGGTTCATGGTTTAAAAGTAATCTTTGATGAATCACAAGTGTCTTTTCCATCATCTAAAGAATATGTTAAGTACGTTCTTTTTGGAGAAAAAGTAAAATATGTTCAGCTTCATGTAACCTACAGCAAACTTGACCAAGAAACAATAAAAAAAACACCATACATGAGCTGAAACATACAACATACAACAATAAATACTGTGAGGATTTGCAAACATTGCATTGTAATGAATTGCAGAACACATAAATCTCCAGACCTGTGCAGCTTCTCTTTCTTGCAGCTGCTCTACAATTTCTGCTAAGGTGGATCTCTTCTCTCTGTGGAAGAAATGCAGATTAGAGAATCACACTCCACCTCCAAAAAATGAATTAAAACATACCAAATAAATATAAATATCGATTTTATATGCCGTTAAAACCTGCTAAATACCTTGTCGTGTTGAAATATAAACATTACACAAGACAAACAACATAATCTAAAAGTACACAGCTTCATAAAGTCTCACCCTCCTCCCGAGCGTCTGTCTGAGTGTTCCTTCCCGGTGTCGTGTTCACTGGATTCCTGTCTCTCCAGCCGGTGTCGGTCCCTGTCTCTCCGCCGGCCGTCGTGGCTCCCGTGGCCCTCCTGCTCGCTGGACGTTTGCCTCTCCAACGTCCGTCTCTCCCGCCTCTCTGCTTGTTCCCTCCACACCTCCTGAGGCAGCTCGTCCCTGCGCGCCTGGATCAGCTGCTCGCTGGACAGCTGCCGTTCTATCCTGTGGTCCCTGTGGTGGGTGTGGGTCTGGACCTGGGGCTCAGCTTGGCCCAACGGGTCAGTCCTGGACCCCCGGGGCCCTCTGGTGGGCTCGCTGTGTAGTCTCTCCCGGCTCGGCTCCTGGAGCACCACCTCGGCCATCACAGCCACCTCCGCTTTCTCCGTCCCTATCTCTCCCATCATCATCTCTCTCTCCCTCCCTCTCTCCCTCGCTTTCTCCAGCCGGCTGGCCACGAGCAGCGGCGTCACCGCGTCATCCAGGTGTTTGATTTTGGGTTGCCGTAGATACGGGGATGATTTTGCCTCCGGTTCCCTTGCCGCCTGTCCCGTCTGTAGGTGAGTCATCACCTTCACTGCCTGGTCTCTCAGCGTGCTGGTGCTTTCTCGCGCCTGGTTGGCTGAGACCAGCATGGCCGCTGTGGCGACTGAGGCGATGGAGGAAGGAGCGGGCTGGCCTAGTCCCGCAGCCACGCCCACCACGCTGGCGTGCCGCGCCTCCAGGGAGTGGCGGTAACTGGAACCGTTCATCACGGGAGTGTAGTTAGCGACCGTCGAGCCCAGCCGGCGAGCCACGGATGAAGGCGAGGGTGTCGGGGTGGCAGGCGAGGGCGAAGGAGGAGAGCTGGCTTCGTTCTGCTCGTAGATGGTCTGTCTCATGACGGGGGAGAGAGGGAGACGGGGAAGGGTGGATAGAGCGGGTGCGGCATCTTGGGGGTCCAGAAAGACCTTACGCCCCAGTAGGGGGGTCGGGGGTAGTTTACTTTGCTCGGCTTTCAACTTTTCTACCTGCGGACAGAAATAGAAGCAGCTTTAAATAAAACGCAGGGCTTTGACGTGAGTGAATGACATTAAATATTTTATGGAAATATATGCCTCCATCTTGGAAATCCTCCACTCTTAGCCAACAGTGATTTCATTTTATGATATGATGATGATAATACCGTGGTGAGTCGTCGCAGTGAGCTGAATCGCTCCTCCCAGGTGGCAGCGGCTTTGCGGAAAGCTTCATGTCGACGGATCAGCTGCTCCACCTCGTCTACGCTCGCGCCCAGCTCGTTGCTGTTAATGAACGGCTCCTGTGCGGTCAGCCACGCCTCTGCCACCACCGCGTCCTGGGCGAACTGGTGAACCTCCAACACTGAGGGGAGGAGAGGAGAAACAAAAATTAAAAATATACTATATTTTGCATTCTCTTCTGAGCATGAAATGTGTATTTATACTTATATCTTTGTATCTTTAGGTGTTTCTACATCTGTCTATATTTATTATAGATTTTAGGCCTACGTGTGTGTGCGTGTGTGTGCTTGTGTGTGTACTCACATTGCTGTAGCATTTCCCAGTGCCTGTCCCACATCTCAGACAGCTCATGTTGTTTAGCCATCACCTTGTCCAGCTTCTCCTTGATCTGAGAGTGAATAGAAAAATTGAAAACTCAAAGTGAGATTGCTGATAGTTTTCTGAAAGCCTGAAAAGCTTTAACACTACTTCATTTCACAGCAGTTTGAATGCCGGCGACATGTCAACCTAACAAATAAAACCTGTATCTGTAAATAAATATCTCTTCATCTGTATATCAATCAATTTAGATCAACACTCTTTGAATATTAAATTTAAAGACATTTCTCTGAATTTTAAGTATTTTTTTGTTAAAATTCAACAGGTCAAAACAAATCTTGTGTTATTCTTGATTCCTGGGTTTTCATCAGGATGTGAACTGTGATGCCTGAATAAGAAACAAGGCTTGTTGATGAGTTTGGGGGTCCAAGTTAAAGTGCTCTTAAGGTTATCAGTTTTTCCTCAAAAAAGTTTTAAGGCCTTTTTTCCCACAAACATTCAATGATTTTCAAAGTCTGTGGGACCCGGGTCAATACTCAACATGAGGAATTTTGTAGAGGACTTGTAGTGTAAAAATATTTACTTTTTCTAAAGTCTAACTGAAGTTTATAATAATTATCACATCTCCTCATCTCACCTCTTCAGCTGCAGGGTTTCTAGCAGCCAGCAGAGTCTTTCCCATCTCGATACACTCCAGCGTGCTCTGACTGCGAGCCTCCACTTCGCTCTTCAGACTCTGGTGATAGTTCATCAACACTTCTACTGAAGACACGTCCCTGCAGGCAACACAGAACACACACACACACACACAGTTAGCTCACCATACACAGACACCAACACCTAATTGGTTTTCCACACTGCTGACTGACTATACACAGAGAACTGTACTGTAAAACTATTTCTGACTGGTGTGTTAGACAGACAGATCTTTTTTAGAAGTAATTCAGGTTGTTATAGAGTTGTTGATCACAGCTCCAACTGAGAATAAAAACATATCAAAGGCTAGATTACCATGTTCTGTTCTAACAGGTTTTGTTTCAGCCTGATAAAGATTTATTTATGATTTATTGAGATTTAAAACATATGAGTTACAGCTAAAATGTGGTGAATATTGCTGTTGATGTAGTGATTCCTTTCATGGAGCCCTCCTGTTGGCTACTTGTTGGCTGCTGGATGATATTTTTGGTCATTTGCAACACCTGAGTCTCACAGATTACACTGGATTACAAAAATTCCTCTTATTCTTTACTTAAAAAAAGTTTTTGTAACTTGAACTCTTCTATCTCTGGTCGTCATATCTTCGTATGAAAGGTGAGGTTGTAACAGATTCTGCGTTCCTGCTCCGGTAGCGCGGATACCTGGGTTTCTCTCCTGATCCTATCTGACAGATGATCGAATCCATCCACATGATCTGATCTCGGACCATGCTGAAGAACCTCAGCTTGTCCGTCTCCGTGGTGATCTGCACCCGACACTCCTCGCAGGACGTCAGCAGCTCCTTCCAGCACTGCATCACCTCGTGCTCGTGGCAGGCGATGGTTTCCGCCTTCTCGCCGGCGTACACCGTCCTCAGCTGGGCCGCGCTCTCCTGCAGCTGACGCACCTGGCAGAGCGGAAGCGTAGATTTTAGGGGAATGCTAAGCTGAACAAGGAAAGAAAAGAAATTAAATTATAGAAAGGGAAAGATTTTGTTTTTTTTTTTTCCGAATGACGCACAAAACACAGCTGCTCTGACAGCTGTGTGTTTAGTCAGAGACAAACGGTACAGGCTCCGTCACTGGAGCTGCCGCCGAGCAGCTGTGATTTTTGCATCTTTCTTTAGTAAAATGTGCCGCTGTCTCTGTTCCCCAGGTGCATGACAGAGATGAGGTTAAACAAAAATATTTTAACTATTATTTATTTCATTCAAATTGGTTTTATTGGTATTACATGGTACTTAAAATGTGTAGAATAGAACAAAATACAAGAAAAGAATATTAGTACACAAGGACAGACGATTTATTCCAAAAAATGTGGGGATTTTGGAGGATAATTCTGCAGTTGAAAGCCAATCACAAACTCCAGCGTCATCATTGCTATCTTACCGATTCAACATGATCACCTTCACCTCATGCATGCATGCTAAACAAATGTCTGCAGGCCTTGAAGTACATGTGAAAAATTAGCATTAGCATCTCTCCTGTGAACCATTACAGGGCTGATCATCGTCGGAGGAGGAGGTCTTTGTGATTCTTCCCTACATGTGTCATGAGGTCAGTGAATACTAAAAGCAGGTAATTTAACATGCTGTGTGTTCATGTGCATGTTGCCGTACCTGCGTGACCAGCAGCTGTATGTCCTGCTCGAAGCTGTGCAGGAGTCTCTGCAGGGTGCTGGTGTTGGCGGTGCTGCCCTGCCGATCCTGAACTTCAGGCAGCCTTCGATGTTTGTCCTCAATCTGGGCCAAAACCTGAAGAAAAAAAAGATCATAAAGTAGTGCAGAAAAGTTTAATGTGTGGAGAAAAGTATAAAACATCTTTAGTTCATACAGTGTCTGTGTGTGGTTTGTGAGATCTGTGTAGAAAAAGTAGAAAAAGTTTTATGTTTTTAAGGCTTAACTGCCATTGAATGATTAAATTTCTCCTCTGCGGGTTAAGAAATGTCCACAAATCTTTGGGTTTATACAATATTTTCAAAATCAACTCATGGCACTACATGACAGCTGACGTTTTGGAGCTAAAATGTTTGCACTCGACAACAATTAATTCTAACTAATGCATAAAATCTCACTGTAGCCTATCAAATTGAAGTGATTGATTGTTTTATTTCTGGCAGAAAAACTGAATAGTTTGCTTACTTTGAAGGACACTGGTGCATAATCAGCAACTAATTTACATTTTCTCCCCCACTTTTTTTAATTTTTCATGCTGTCCTCATCACAGAAGGCCCTTCATGTGACAGAAAACACTAAAACGTGGGTGAAATAAGTTTAAATCAATCTGCTTTTTAAAAGAAAATAGAAAATAATAAGCCTTATTTATTATATATGTTGTATTGCATTGATATTCCCCTCAGTGATTAATAGGCCATTATCATTGCACCAAACAATATTGTACTATATGGTATCAAATAGCTAATAGTTTCTATGTCTTCATCGCTCGTTCATCTTACCTCTCTGCAGTCAGAGAAGAACTTGTGTAGTTGGTGTGAGGCGGCGAGCATCTGCGCCCGGGTCTCCATCAGCTCCAGCAGGTCGGCCCAGGCCTCGTTCACCCCGTCCTTCCATTCAGCGATGGTGGCTGCCTCGGCGTGGCCGTAATCGATGAGCTCATCCACCATCTGGTTGACGGCCGTCACTCGTTCCTGCCCCACGCTGCCCGTCTCTGACGCAAACTCTGTGAATTTCTCCTGCAGGACCTGGAAGAGGGAGGAGGAGGGAGGGAAACAGAACAAGAGCAGAAAATAATCTCTTGTTTTAGATTGTTAGTAAATGAACATCTATTACTCTTCATGTGCTTTTAGATACGTTACTCATTCACAGGCACATCAAAAATGAATAAAATCATCCAATTAACAGTTGTAACTTGACATAATAAACAGTCAAATGAGACCATGGCTCCGTGTAATTTTTAAATGAGGCTTCTTAAATCTATTATTAATACACAGACACTATCAGCTGACACACTTACAGTGACATGCTCATAGTCTTGACCCAGTTCGGGCGAGCTGGCGACCACCTCCCTCTGAGCGATCCACTGCTCCAGCTCGTCTACCTCCCTGTTGAGCTGGTAGAGCCAGTACTGCTGCTCCAGACGGCTCTTCCTCTCCTCCACCAGGTCCTTCAGAGACACGTACAGACGGTCGATCTGCGACTGACGCTTGCTGATCTGCTCGCTGTGGAAGAGAGAGGAGAAAGCGTGTCAGGTCAAGTATAGAAGGCTCTCACCTTTAGTTACCCACAGTAGGTACAAAGGCGTTAGAGGTACGAGGGATGTGGGCGATGGCGCTTTACTTGTAACAACCACATACAATCAATGCTTGCAGCGCTAAGAGCATCTTTTTATAATTCAAATATTGTCTTTGTCCTTGTCAGGGTTAGTGACAATGACAGATCTTTGTCTCTGTGCTGCAATTGTTGAATCTTTCATTTGACATACGCTTTGTTAAAGATTGATTGTGTGAAACAACAGTCGAGTCCTCACATTCGTCCTCGACAGATCAATCATATCGAGCAAGATGTATGACAGTCAGTTTGAGTTTTTGAGTTTTAGAACTAAAAATAACGGCTGTGAACAACTTTACGTTTTAATTTGGTGACTGACTTTTGTCAGAAAGAGAATGAGAGCGATAAAATCAAACCGTTTCTAATGTGGTCATAATGCTGAATCCCTGTGATAAATTTTATGATGACAGAACATCTTAGCTCGTGTATCTGCGCGTCTTGTTTACATGCTCACCAGTCTGGGTGTCCCATCTCCAGCAGCTGTCGACACTGCTGTGACAGCAGGCCGATGGTCTCGGCGTAGTCCTCGATGGTCTGTTCCAGGACCAAGTGTTTCTTCAGCAGCTGCAATGTGCTCGGCTCATCCTGGAGGGAGGAGAAAACGGCACAAACAAGTTTCACTTTAAAAAGAATATACACACACAGCAGCACAAACTCTGCATCCTGTCTCTTTATATACAATATCCTGTAAGTCAGATTAGGGTCCAACTAGATGAGATGAAGCACAAAAGAGGATTTTAAATCAAAGTTTTGTGTCTAAAACGTTGTGAGACTAGAAGAGAATCATGTAGCAGCAAGTTTGAGACTGATAATGAGTAATTTATTAGTTATTATATATTTAAATGGCCAAGAAATTTCAGACAATCGCTCACACACCTTCCCCTTCTCCTCGTTCATCATGTGCAGCTCCTGCTCGCTCAGCCAGGCCTCCACCTCAGCTGTGTCGAAGTAGTACTGCTGGGCCTGGTACATGGCGTCCAGGATCAGCTGCCTTCTCTCGGTCTCAGCCCAGAGCAGAGCCCACAACTGGGCCAGCTGGTCGTGACCCGCCCTGACGCAGTCGGCTTCAGGGCTGCGTATGGAGGTTATGATCCCCGCCCTCTCCAGGACGTCCTCGATCCTGCTCCTGTGGCCCTGTAGCTCCCTCTGAAGTGTCTGGAGGAGAGGAAGAAGACAGAGGAGGTGACTGTTTTGATCCTTTTTATGTTGAACGTCGTCTCTATGTGACTTGATCAGGGTGAGTTGAAAGTGTATTAACTTATTATTTAAGTTATGTATTGCGTCAAAGCTGTGAATCAGTAGCTATACTAACTATTCTGATTTTCTTACCTGGTTCTTCTTCATGAGCTGTTGGACGGCCTGCAGAGAGGAGCCGTGCTCCTGACTCATGGCCATCGGGAGGCGCTCCTGGACCCACAACTACAACCACAACAAGACACACGTTAGTGAATATTTGTCCAGCTGTGTGTCCAGTTTGTGGGTTTGCATCAAGAGAAAATGTGCATTTAGAAATTGTAAATTAACAGTAACAGTATCTTGCTGAATCTTATTAATCATTCTTATCTTTTCTCACCTGGATTTTAAAATTTTGGTGCATTTGCACGTTTGGTTTGCTCTGATCATGTCAGTTAAATTTACAGGAGGATCTAATTAAAGAAACATTTAAAGAATTTGGATGCATCTTAACTCGGTGTGAAAAGTCACACTAAAAGATTTGAAAAACATGCAAAAAATACTAAAACATGTCAGGTTTTCCTATTTTATAATTCATTTGTAAAGTCAACAATTGAAAAATAAAACATGACAGATTGATTTGACAAAAATGAATCAATTTTGGTTCACTACGAAAAAAGCGCAATTGGAATTAATGCAAGTCACAGCAGTGTCCCTTTAAATGATGAAACAAGAGTGTGTGTGTGTGTGTGTGTGTGTGTGTGTGTGTGTGTGTGTGTGTGTGTGTGTGTGTTGCCCGGCGACCATCAAACTCACAATCTCATCCTCCAGGTCTCGTCCGACTTGGTGAACTTCTTTGGACGCCAGCAGGATGCGTCGTCTCTCCTTCAGCGGCTCGATCAGACGAACCATCCTGGCCTCCACGGCGGCCTGTTGCTCAGCAACCGTCTCCTTGACCTGTGTCTGCTGTGGTATCGAGGCTGCTTGCACCTGGAGCTGCCCCACCTCTTTGTACCACTCCTCCATCTGACACTCCATAGTCTGAGGGGGAGGAGGAAGAGGAGAAGGAGGAGGAGAACAGTGGAGGAGAAGGGGGGCGTAGAGTGGAAGTTATCAAGTGGACGGAGGAATGTGTTGATTAGGAGAGAAGCATTGAGGCAGGTGAGAGAGAGGAGAGAGTAACATGGGTGGAGGTGAAGAATAAACATGTTGTCATGGGAAAGAAGATAAAGAGGGGATGAGTGGGATGTAAAGAGTGTGACAGAAATATATAAATGAGTAAAATTACACATTTCATTTTTACCGAACTTACATTTAAAGGTGCATTGTGTAGAATTTAGTGGCATCAAGCGGAACAGACTTAGCAGAAATGGAATATAATATTCATAAGTATGTTTTAATTAGTGTATAATCACCTGAAAATAAGAATTGTTGTGTTTTTATTACTTTAGAATGAGAGGAAGCAGGTCCTCTTCCACAGAGCCCGCCATGTTGCACCACCATGTTTCTACAGTAGCCCAGAATGGACAAACTGGCTCTAGAGAGGGGCTTTCGCATATTTTGGAAGTTTTGCAGCTACCGTAGGTTCTCCTACATGCTTGGAAGGGGAGGGGGAGGCAACCTCACCGCTAGATGCCACTAAATCCTACAGACTGGTCACAAAATTTTAGTTAAAAACCAAAAATCTTATTTTGAAAATGAATTTTAAACTTACCATAATAATATTATATATACAGTTTTAAGTTAAAGATACATGTTTTTTCCATAGTGGATACACATAATTATAAGGAAACAATATGATATGTCCTAGTTTGTGGCCCATCACTTTAAACGAAGCACAATAAGACTGCACTCATAATGTGTTGCTTGTAACGCCTGCAGTTAAAGCATTAAAATGGTAAAAGGGTAAAAACATCATGAAAGAAAATAAATGACTCTTTGAATCTATATAGATTTTAAAATATTCCTAAATACACTGAAAAAAGTTCAGCAAACGTGATAAATGATGGACATGAAAGCAGATCGGAGATGGAAAAATAACCCAAAACAGCAAAAAAAAGAACAGTTGATAGACATGAAGTGTAGTGAAGGTTACTGTACCCCTTGTCAGGATGGATGCTGGGTAGTGGAGTTTGGTTTGGAGTTAGGATGATGTGGTAAAGCAGTGCTAATGGCGGCCTGTTAAAGGAAGCTGTAAGCGGCATGCTGTGGGAGAGGAGAGTGAGAGATGTCTGGTGAAATGATGAAGTAATGAAAGGATGATGAATCTGTGCGCCAGACCGGGTCACACCTGCTGCGCAAAGAGTCTGACTCCCTCCAAACCATCGCTGTTGGAGGGCAAGCGAAGACTTTCATCCCGACATCATATTTCTACCTCCATGAAATTAAAATTAGTGGATATTTAATTACTGAAACCAACATGTTATTGCAGACAATTGAATTTTAATCCTGGAGGTTGGATGTTTGTCGTTATTTGCTCCGATGATCGAGAGAGTTTCATGACGTTGGAGCTGCTCGATCAGTCAGATGTGAAGTAAAAGAAAAAAGAAACTTTTAACTTCTTTAAAGCCATCACTATCTGATAAAACCTCACTTACATCTCCCTTAAAAGACCTCAGAGAATAAAAGTCTGGTCTGGTCTTGGGGGAACCTTTGCAGCCCAGTGATGCCACCTGTATGTCAGAGAGATTCATGTCTGTCTAAAACCTCTACAGGCTGAGTGCTACTGTATTTACACAAGGAATTAACCAGTCTAAATAAAAAGAAAAGAGAAGAAATTGGTGTCAGTTGGAAAACTCTGAGGTAATGTTTTGATTTTTTGTCGTTTTAATAAAAGATAAATGATAAAGTTGCTGCATTTATAGAGCACCTTTCAACCTGAGAACAGGACAAACACACGTTCATACACTGATGGTTGCGTAACTGCGAGGTGCTGCCCTGTTCAATGAGGTTAATCAAGTAGTTGATCAGCTTACAAGCAGCGCTGACAAGCTTACAAGCAACAAAATTAAAAATTTATTCCTTATTTTTCCTGATTAAAACACCGTAGTTACACCAGTACAGAGATGTAATCTCTCATCAGCCACAGTCAGTCTGAACAGAAGAACACGTGAACCAGCTGCTCAGTGTTCAGTATTTAAATACCGATATTGACTGATTGAAATACTGATTTTAATGCAGTGACCTAAACTTATGTTCAATTAGCATGGCGAGATAACAGTGGACAAAGAGATTAAATTGTATCCAATCAGTCACAAAACAATTATCAAAAGGCATCGAAATCTGTTGATTTAGTTGACAAACAATCATAAAATTCTGCACAAAAGCATCTGTATTTTAAAATACACTAATCAATAAGCTTCAGTTATCAGTATTTGTGAATGATGTTGGGATGAAACTCTGGAGAAAGCTAACCGGGTCGGTAGGAATGCTGATGTGATATAATGTTTTCAAAAAACCATTAAAACAAATTAAAAATGAATGTTGGCGTGAAAGTAAAAGAGTCTGACGACGCAGAAATGAGATGAAAAGCTGAACGGAAAAGGATCCGGGCACGGAGTGAGAAATGTTGTTGTTAGTCATTTTCAAACATGATGTTTGTTCAAATATTAATGAGGTGATGTCATCGACGTGTGGCCATAATAACGAAAACAGTTCAACATGTAGAGTAAGAAGCAGAGAATCAATTCAGGTCAAACTGGTAGAAAAGTGTTTGAACTCTTGGTGAATGATCATTTTACCAACACGTTTTCAATCTGTACCAATGAAAATGCATAATTATAATAAATTCACATCATGTTTTGCCCCAAATTGCACAAATATCTGGCAAAAAAATTACTCAGAAATGTCATCAAACCATATAAACTGTCTGCTATGGCTAATACTAGAGGCTAACACAGACTCAATAAGTGCCAGAACAGTTAACTTCAATAACTTATAGAGGAAATAGAAACATCTGTTATATCTTTGTCTGCTTGTTGGATTGATAAAAAGGCTTAAAACCACAAAAACAACAAAACAACAACAAAAAAACAAAAACTGATAAAACGAGCAAGAGTGAACTTTAATTGTTATTGCTAATTGTGCTCTTAAATATTAATGTTTGTCTGGGAGAAAATGTCTTTTTAATGCAGAAGAAAGTCTAACTCATCATTGTTTTGTTATTTTCCTGTCAAATACTGATTATTTCTAACCATCGAAACTTCATCTGATAATGAATCAAATTAAAGAGATTACAACCCAAAAAGTTTCTTTTCAATTGTACAAACCTGTAGTTTTTTGAGCTGCCTGTTGACGCTGGTGAGGTCCTGTCCCTGGTCTACGTAGGCCAGTTGACCCTCCAGCTGGCCCAGTCTCTGGTCCAGGCTTTCGTAGCTCTGTACCAGCAGGTCGGCCCTGTTGGCCTCGAAGAGCTGGCGGGCTTTGGCCTGAGTGGTGCTCTCCAGATCCTGCCAGCACTCCCTGATCTCCTCCAGCTTCCTCCGGACCACCGGGCTGAGCTCGGGCTTCTCCTGGATCAGTTGCTGGCCCTCCTGGATGGAGAGGAAGAGGAGGGGGAGGAGGAGGAGGAGGAGGAGGAGGAAGAGTGGTGAGACAGAGTAAGTTTAACATGCAAATATAACACTTCAGGTAAAAAACGGAAACAAAAGGCACTTAATTGAATGTTATGGCATAATTACCACACTATATTAAACACAACCTGTTATGATAATAAGGTCATTCAGAGAGAAAATTACCACCTTAATTAGTTAATTTATGTCTCACACACACAGAAACTGGGAAATATTAACATAAACTCAAAATCTTTATGCATCAGTTTCACGTAAATGACTTTTTCTCATCACTAAGCAAATTAATTTCAAAATATACTCTAAAATCTAATCAGATCATCTGCTCTGATAAAATAAGTTAATGAGATTCAGGCTAGAAGAAGAAAGCTTGATATGTTTTTCTATTAAAAATTATCGGTATTTTTCCAATACGCAGTAACGCTTCAAGACATGAGCAGCGGGTGTAAAATGAGCTTTTTCTGCTAGCAGAAAAATGACGTCGTCTGTCAAATTATATCCCAAATTCCATTATTTTTCAATCAAAACTAGAAATACCGCCTCCCAGTCGAGTTGAAGTTTACATCCATGTCTGTCCAGACTCATATGATATTTATAGTGAAGACTTTAAAGGAATTTAATAAAAGGTGTTAAGTGTATTTTTTGGAGAAATGGGAGTCATCACTGTATTGACAAATATGATTCACGTGCTGGTACAGAGGACTGATAGAGAGCTTCGTCACGTGGTGCAACAATAATCACCTGCTCAATATCAGCAAAATCATAGTGACACAGTGACCTTTGACCTTTGACCACCAAAATCTAGCTCATCCTTCAGTCCAAGTGGATGTTTGTGCCGAATTTGAAGAAATTCTCTCAAGGTGTTCCTGAAATATCTCGTTTAGGGGAGAAAATGGGATGGATGTGAGGTCACGGTGACCTTGACCTTTGACCTTTGACCACAAAAATCTAAACAGTTCATCCTGTTCTCAAGCTGTTCTTGAGATATCTTGTTCACAAGAGCAGGACGGACCCGAAAACATAAAGCCTCCGACCACGGCCGTCGCTGGCGCAGAGACATAAAAATCATTTACTGCCATAAACTGGAAACTAGACACTGAAATAATTCAGTAGCATCTAAACATCACAATAATAATAAACATAATAATCTATCTGTAAAATATAAAAGCGTCATAAATCCAGAGTCTGTTTCATTCTCTTCATATACAGTCTGTGGCTTCACTACATCCGCAAATATTCTCTGGATCTCATGTTCGGATAATTATGTGCCGACACTGTGGAACTAGGTTAGGAGGTGTGTGTTTGTGTGTGTGTGTGTGTTTGTGTGTGTGTTTGTGTTTGTGTGTGTGTTTGTGTGCACATGGAGAGATTAAACCTTGCCGTATCAAAATGCCTCATAAATTACCTCACGCTCCCCTTCCCCCTTCTCTCTCTCTCTCTCTCTGTCCTCTCTTTTTCATATTTCTGCCCCCTTTTGTACTTCATCCCATCCTGAACACCCCCCCCCACACCCCCCACACTCCCTTTAGACACACACAAACACACACACACACACACACACACACACTCAAATGCACCACCATTCCTTATGTACACCTGCTCCCTTCCTTTTTTCTCTCCACAGTAAAAACCTTCCCCCATCCAATTGTAATTCGTCTTTTGCAGTCCGTGTGTTTGTATGTGTGAATAAGAGAAAAGAGAACTGAAGACAGAAAGACAAAAACAAAGAGAAAAAAGATTTGAAAGAAACATACAAACAGAGAAGAAGATAAAATAAACTCGTGTTGGGAAGGTCACGAAAAACTGTTTCATACTTACTAACATTAACTATTTAAGTATATTACCATTAAGCATCTGTATTTATCTTTTAAAAGACATTGAATTTATGAGGCATTATGGCTTCTATTTGTCTACATTTGGAAAAAACTAATATTAATATTTACTAATGACATGTAGTACATATTTAACTAATATTACTTCACATGTATTCAAATAAATCAAGTGTTGCAGCCATGCTTCTTGTACAACTGAACATTTTGAAAAGGTTTCAAAGGTGCTGCCCAGAAGTTTTTCTCAATAATATTAAATATTCATGATTAAATGATCAACAATCAATTTTTAAGTGTTTGTGTGTTCATTTTTAAGAGTTTAACACTGAAAACCTCAGCTAATCTGCTTCATTAGGAGTGTGTGGTTGTGGTTTAAGCAGATGTGACTGACAGTGGTCTGTTGATGTCAGCAAACAACACAAATGTTGCTAAATACTGATTGGTGCACTAAGTCCCAGTCAGTTAAAACACAAATACAAAAAATGTTTAATTTTAATTAACCAAAACTGCTTGAACTCTGGCAGAAAAACATATGTGTTGAAATAGGACTCCTTCACTCACAGTAAGAAGCTGATTTAAACTTCGGTGTGTTTAAGGTGTGGCCATAAAATCTGAATTATGAGTGATCTTTTAACATTTAGAGTCGTGGTTATGGGTATAATTTAGTATAATTCAAGTATAATTTATAGTAACAAAAGTCGCAATCAATAAATATTCTATTTTGAGAGAATTAGGACGCGGTATTTAAGGTACTCTGTAACAGAACCTGATCCAACTTGATATTCTGACGCATTTTTCTGCCAAAAACTACATTTTGCAGCATTAGCTGCTTGGCAGGTGGTAATTTCAGACTCTGCCAGGACATTTCAGGAAGAGGGTAAAATAACTTTGAGCAGTGACTCATCATCGTCCACAGAGGACCACATCTCTCTCCTGAGTCACTCAGGTTATCATCAAATCTACAGACATACAGAGCTCTGCCTGATGACTGGAAACCGGACGCCACCGAGGTGATAAAACGGTTTCCGGACCAACATCCTGGATGAGCTGTGATTACATCTTTGGGTTATACAGACAGGTCCAAGTTATGAATGTGAGTAAAGTTATAAAAGCAAATAACAAAGTAACACTAATGACATCACAGAAGTCCAACAATTCCCCTCAAAAGCTATTTTTGTATTGTTTATATGCATTAAAGTGAAAATACAGTGTATTTTAATTAATGGAGAGAATTCTCTTCACCTATATTACCTATACAAGAATATACAGTGTCATTAATTACAAAATGCATTTTAATTTATGGAAAGACTTATTATTATTACACATTACAATATAACGATATTACAATAGTATTTTCTTTTCATCAGATACTGTGTACGTAGTATTTGGTGAATACTATATATGAAAGACACTGTATATGATAATACGTTCTACAATATACAGAAAGTGGTTATAATTTCTGGTATTTTGAAAGTACAGCATTTAATATATTGCACAATATCTTGCAAATATATAATAAACATATTGTAAAACATTAAATTTCCATGTATGGAAAATATATTCCTATTGCATAAATGACACAAACTCTATCAAATCAAGGTTAGAATAATAATAATCAAAAAAACAAACACTAATCTCACAAACTTTCTGCATACAAGTGAAGAAGAAACAAGCAAAAAAGCAAACTGGAGATGACTGGGGTTTATAAATTTGTATCTCCGAGGTGTAAATGTGTGTACATGCTGTCCGTAACCACACACACAGAAATCAGAGAGGAATTACAAGGTGTACAGCGGGCTACTCTACACCACTCACCGTCCTGAGTCAGTGTTAGCGCGTTACGTCAGCCGGCTGGTGTAGCCTTTCTCCGGCTGCTGATGCCTGCCGTCCTCTGCGGCGAGTGGGAGGGCCGCGTGGGCTCGAGCGGCTTCGCCCACAGGCTCAGAGCTGCTACTCCGCACTCATACATACTCGATTCAAGGAGGACCACTTATTCCACTGCACATACAAACAGTATCCAACAGAAACCAGATCCAAAACCATCTGAAGACTCATGTCCGACATATACAGCGACTTCTGTCTTTTCTTTTTAAAGTTTAATGTGGTTCTGACACTCATTGGGTCTCAGCTTTGCCTGTCCATCTAGTGAAGGAAGAGCAAAACATATAAATACTTTCATGCCGTAGCTACAAGTTTAATCATTAATGTATTATAGAAATCTGTGACATCAGGAAGTATCCCTCTGAAACTGCTTCTAATATTAGAATAAACCACAAGTTTAAAGTGATTACATGATATGACTGAAGATGATTCAAACACTGACAGAATATGTAAGCCAAAACAAAATGACTAATCAAAATCCAGAAGAAGAAGAAGTAGGCAAACTGAAGAAGCATCCTGAAGGACAGAGACTGGGGACTCTGATGATGTTAACGCTAACAGATGGGCCATAAGAGCGTCCGTCCTCATTCTGCTGTCTGGTCTGTATATCGCAGCAGACATCTGCTCCTGAGCGACGACGACGCTGCTGCTGCTGCTCGCACTCGGCCGGTCAGTGTGTCTGTCAGGATGAAGCTATTGTGTCAATATTTGCTCTACGTGTGAAAAACCCCGCTCCTCCGACCAAACGGCGACCACAGAGCTCTCACTTTTTAAACGAATAACTGGTGACATGTTTTAGATTCAAGCTATTTTCTGCTAATACTGTAGAGGCTTTTACTGTTCCAAACACTAAGTGGCACACAGCTCTTTCCAGGGAGAAACTCCTCAGTGTGCAGGAAGTGATGCATGTGATGGAACTGCAGGCGATAGTAGCAACAAAAGCCATTATCATCCTCATGGTTTCCTTATTACATTATGTATTGTTTGCCCTAAATGAAAACTATTTGCGATATCATTTGACACACAACTGGTGGTGTGATTTCCGCTTGTTAGCAAAATGCTAATGTTGACATGACAAAAAAAAAAAACAAACAAAAAGAAAAAAAGAAAAGAATTGAAGATTTGAAGTCAAGATTTTACTGCATTTAGTGACAAAGTTGCATTTACGTGACCTGCAGTGGTTTATAGAAACAAAGCAAACACATATAAATTATAAAAGATTATAAATATAACTACACCTCTGTCGTAATGATTCATCATGTCTGGTTCATCGATCATGTTGTTACAGAGATACATGAAAAAAGAGAGATGTGCACTGTACTGTTCACACACACACACACACACACACACACACACACTGACTTTGATTCATTGTGGACAGTTTAACCCAAACCCTAACCTTAACCTTGAGTTTGAGACTGGAAGGTCATAAGTTCGATGTAAATCTGGGTGGGGAAAGTGAAAAGCAGCGCTCGCCCCTCCCTCATTACCACCACAGAGGTGCCCTTGACCAGGGCCCTTAACCCCAACTGCTCAGTGGCCAGCAGATCACACTGGTTGTACTGGGCAGCTTCCAGATATGACTGTGTAACTGTGTGAATGTGATCAGGGCGTTCCTGAGCGTTGCTCTCAGTTAAACTCCCCGCTGAATAAATAAAGGTGAAAAAAAACAACCTTAAAAAACCTTTAAAGGTTTACTATGCAAGAAATTGCAAAGTCGGCCCCTCCTCTCCGGCCAACGAGCACGAGAGAGAGAAAAAGAAAGAGAGAGAGAGAGAGAGAGAGAGAGAGAGGCAGTCGAGCGAACTAGAGAGTGAATGAAGAGAACGAGCGATGCTGGCAAGAACAAAGCTGTGAATCAGAGAAATAAAACGTTATTTTCTCATAGTTTCACAGCAGTTACGTTCTAAAGCACAAATAAACACACTCGCTCTCTGCTCTGCATGTGTGTGTGTGTGTGTCGGTCAAACAGACACACAGACAGCAGAGGAGCAGCACACAGAAGCACTCCGCACACAGCAGAGGAGAGAGAGGAGAAGCAGGGGAAGCACTGAATCATAAAAACACAGTGATGTAACCCGGTCGCTACGCTACGAGTCCTGACTTCACATCCTGATCTGTTATTGGCTGGGGGCTACACACCCATCGCCCAAACAAAATAATAATAAAATAATAAATTACAGGCAGAGGGCGGGGTCTCTGCAGATAAATACACCGTCACAAACTTCTAGTGGGTCATATGTGGTGTACCTTTAACCATAACTAATTCATGCCTGACTCTAACCTTAACCAGGACCTCAGAAATTACGTTTTGCCTCATTAGGACCAGGCTTTGGTTCCCATTAGGACTACTGGTCTCCATGGACTGGACTACTGGAGATGATTTAATGGATATTTTCCATTTTCCATTGCCCAGCTAGAAGCAAGAGATGAGTGCTGTTGTCCCATCTACCTAAAAAGTTACCTCTGCTCCTCTGTGCTGCTGTAAAAGCATCACTTTGAGAGAGAGACTGAGCTTTTTTTCATGTGTTATTGTTAAAACTAAACATTTTTTGATTACCTTTTTATTACAAAATAGTGACTTTCCTTTAAAATCTTGCTGGAATCAATAGTCTACTGAATTTGTGTGTTGCAAAATACATCTGAAAATGGATATAAAGCCAACACATTTGGCTCTAAACCCTTCTGATGTGCACGAAGGCCCGTCAAAGCAGAGCTCACTCGGAAGGATAAGAGTCTTAACGGCGGGGTTGCAGCGCAGGCAGAGGAAGATGCAGACTGAGACATATTCAGGTCAGAATCAGCAGGTACAGACTGACACAGTTACAGATTACCTGAGGGAACAAATCAAAAGATAAACTAAGAGCTTTGTTTAGTGATCATGACCAGGTGCAGGTGTTTTAATTAGTTTTTCTTTCACTGAACCAACATGTTGAAGCTGTTGAATACTAGAAAATAACTGCTGTAGTGTCTCCAATAAAAGAAATAACTGCATGGTCAGGTTTTATGTAATAGTCAGTCCTGGAGCAGATATCCATTTAACTGAGGATAATGTAATACAAAGTGGGCCTTAAGCTCTCTGTGTGTGGATTTACAATTCACTACTGTACCACCGAGGATTCAACTACTGCAGTAACATCTCAAAAAAATACTTTATTCAAATGTCTTCAGTTCAATCACGTACTGCAGTAGCATTCAGACTGCTTTTATCAGAGAAAGGTTTCAGAGAGCGACTCCAGCTCTCTAATATAACTTCTGACCGACTCTGTTTTAAATCACAGATACACAACCTGACTTTGACCTTCCTCTCTGTGTTCCTCAGCATCGCTGTCTCAATTTAGTCTAATTCTAAAAGCTTTACTGGAATGAATACTGCATTAAAAGTGTTGCCAAAATATCTAAAATAAAACTTAAATTGATTGAAAGAATAAAAATATAACAGCAGATCTCTGTCTCAGTTTACTGTTTGCTCTTAGAGAGACTGCTGATATCATCACCGCTCCATTGATGTTCTCACTGCACACACACCCACACACACAACTACACCTACACACACACACACCTACACACGCTCCCTCATTCACGCACACACACTTCCTCATATACTGCAGAGCTGACACAAAACTACAGGTCAAAGCTTAATGCACGCTGTGATGTATGAGTGAGGCAGTTGCATATGCAGCATACATCGAAAAGGGGAAGAAGATCGGTACTAATATGCATACATCATTTAGGTTTTTGCCAACTCAATTTGCAACAGATGTCATATGTAATTCGTTGTAAAAATGATTATTTATTGGGCTCTACTGATGGCAAGGTCGGTCATTCCATCACTGGTCTGTAGGATCCCTCCTCTGTTTCTCCTCCCTGAGGTTTCTTCTATTTTTTCCCTGTTTTTTGGGCAGTTTTCCTTATTCTAAATGAGGAACTAAGGGTCGAGGATGCTGTACAGATTGTAAAGCCCCTTTGTAAATTTGTGATTTGTATTATTGGGTTATATACTATAAATAAAAGATGACTTGACTTGAAATACATCAACAACTATTGGATGGATTGCCATGAAATGAAAAGACAAGATATCTCCCATCTGGCTCAGCTGTACGTTGAGATGAATAATAGTGTAGCATGTTAACATGCTAACATGCTCTGTGACTTTTAATATTTAAAATGTTAGCGAGCCCATGCTATGACATGCTGGCATGTTAACATGTAAACATCCAATAGGTTAACATGCACGTCAACATACTAAATGTAGACATGTTAACATGCTAACACTAACATTAGCTGTGCTTTGAGGCGGTTGCCAACGTTCATATGTCAGTTTAGAGCACAGCTGAGCCAAAGTAAAGATAATGCTGACGAGCTTAAGCTCATGAAAGATGAGCAAAGTCTGACAATGTAGAGCTGAGCCTGACAAGCTGTGGCTTAGATATCTAAAAATGCCGACTGTACATAAAGAAAGGATTTATGAAAACACACTGCAACCTTCAGGACAAACAGAACATTTTGGCCCGCTAGAAGTAAGGATGTAAGATTAGCAAAGCTATTGTTTCTTGATGAGTAATAAGAAATAGATTTCTCAAATTTAAAACAACACAAAGCACTCATTTAAGAGACTCATTTAAAAAGACAAATATAGAAAAAGAGGCAACAGTCACTGAGACATTAAAATAGATTTGTTGTGTCAGAGCACAGCTTTCAATAGTCTATTTACCTGTTTACTGGGGAGACTGAGTGAGAGTGGGATCAGGACAGCAGAGGATGAGACTGATATATGGTAACGATACCAGTTAATGAGGCCAATTACTTATAAGGCGTAATGGGAGATAAAGGGGCCAGGAATCAAAAGCAGACTGGGTTTAGGCTAGCAACTGCATGCGGAAGAAACCATTTTCACTGTGCACTCACACACACACACACACACCCCCACACATACTCACATACACAAACAAACACAATCTGCTGCAACTGAAGCGAATCACCCGTAAACAGCCAGCAGCTTCCACAGTATTTGGTCTAAATCACAGAGAGCAGAGTGACATTACAGTCATTTACAGAATGACTCTGTCTTTATAACGGAGACATCCTCTAACGGCGTGCAGTCTACTGTTACATTGATTTTTAGGTCGGTGAAAAGAAAAACTTGCTGCGTCTCAACAAAAAGTATTATTACACCCCGACTCCTCGTAAACACCGATGTAGGAATCTTTTGTTTTTTTGAGTTTCAGGACAAAAGTTTGTAATCGGATCTTTTATTCGATCATAAACTTTGTCGTAGTTCCATATCTGAGATACGATCCACATTAATTGATTTCTACTTATTTACACTGATTTGTTTATTTGGCCCCGTTGAAGAAGCCCAGTCATCCTGCAGCGACACAGAACAGCGGAGTTATTGATTAAACAATGCATTACATATTCAGAACACTACAAAGCTCAGCTTATTAGACTTGGCCCCTTTACACTACACCACATTAAAACCTACAGTTGTGGGGCTTAGTCTCGATACTCCAAAGCAGCATTCTGTGCGCTTACATCACTTCCTGTTCTCTACCTACTTCCTGCCGTCCGACTGAAAGGGGACAGGATTGAGATTGTGAGAGTAAGAGAGAGAGAGAGAGAGAGAGAGAGAGAGATAGGGAGGGAAGGAGGAATGACCTTCACACATGAGCTGTATGAAGAGAGGAGGGAAAACAGGGAGAGGGGGAGAGGAGGATGATTGGACAGCTGTTGCCTGGCAACCCCAGCAAGCACAGGAAAGAGGAGACACATTGCTCTGGATGCTGCCAGGCCGCTTGACGTCATCAAGGTAAATGACACAGTACACAAGTTACATTATAATCATCCAAAAACGCCTCATCAACTGGGGTCTTCCCTCATCACACACACACTCACCTGCACAGTTACATCATCTCAGACTCCAACGAGATGTCCAGTATGATCACATGACTCTACGGCCGAACATTGACAAACACAGATGCAGCCGATGGAGTCTTTCTCAAAGTTCACTGTCAGTAGCTGCTGAGGACAGCCAGTAACCTTGAGACTATGACCTTACTTGTGTTAGTCATTGACATTTAACTGATGCAGTTATCTAGAGTGACTTATACTAATTACTGTTGATATTATTCTAATTTAATTGTATTTTAAATGTGTATTTTTATAATGTGTTTCTTTTACATTTTGTCTTAATGCCTTTTATGTTTTATGTAAAGCACTTTGAATGACTTTGTTGTTGAAATGTGTTATATGAATAAACTTTGGGCAATGCATGAGTGTTAGGACAGGATGCCATGATTAATTGCAGATCTGCAATGATTAGTCGATTAATTGATTAGTCGATCAACAGAAAATGAACTGATTAAAAACTGTTTTGATAATTGATTGAAGTGTTTTGAATGATTTTTTAAAGAAAATAAGCTAAAATTCTGTGGTTTCAGCATCTTAAATGTGATTTTTTCACCTGGTTTATTTAGTCCTCTATGACAGCAAACTGTATATTTTTTGAGTTGTGAATGTCAGTCGGGACATTTTAGGTTGCATCTTCAATTTTCACAAATTTCTGACATGAAAATAATCATCTGATTAATCGAATATTAAAATATTTGTTAGTTGCAGCCCTCATTGTTTGGTTAAAGACCAAACAAGAATGAATAGTTTGCATTGAGTGCTAAGAATAAAGAGCAGAACAAAACCGCCCAAGTCAAATTTCTCTACAAGGACAATAAAGTATATATTATCTTATCTTATTTTATAACCTACTGCAGTATCTCATCCTTTTTTACTGAAGTACTGGTAGGATTGGAGAGCAGTTTACAGAGCCGTGAATTCAGAGAGGCACTAAATTTAGTTCCATTCTTCTCTGCTGTCAAATCTTTTCCGTCATCGTTTCCATCTCCTGTCAGAGGCAGAATTTCATTCACTGCACGTTGCGGAGGTCAGACATTCAAGTGAGTTGATGGAAATGCAGAACTTGCACTTTTGGTGTGAAAGCCCTGTGAGGATGCAATCACACCTACGTTCTTTGTGTTAAGCTCCGGGGCACGATATAAAAATAGTTTGCTTCAGTTTTTGCTGTTAGTTTCTTGAAGAAAAGCATGATGGATTTGTCTACACTGTTTGCTGTAGTGTTCCTTCTCTTGTCTTCGAGATACATATTAATAAAAACACAAACGGCTGGATGTGAGCATCTAACAAGTCGGCGGTTTGCTATGTTTTGCTTTCTATGCATGAGAAACCGTCTATCAGATGTAAAAATCTCTTTAAACCAGTAAAACCTTGTGTGTCTGGCTGTATCCTAAAGTTGGACTGGGATATGTTAACAGCACTCCTGGAGGCTTTTTCAGGTGTCTTTCAGGTGAGACCAACCAGAGTTTAATTAAAAATATGAAAGTTCCTTCTATGGACAAACTAACACATCATTAACGTCATAATTTTATACTTTTGACCCTGATGTTAGCCTTTGTTAGGCCAGTCTAGAGGCTCTGCAGAGCTGCCTTTAGGTTTAAGGAGGACGCTTTTAAGAGTAAAGAGTGCTTTTACTGAAGAGGAAGGGATGGAGAGCAGACAAACTAACTGGCGATCCGTGCGGCTATGAGACAAATGTCATTTAAATCCACCGAATACTCTTTTAATCCATTTAAGTTGAGCAGAGCAGGTAAATTGTTTGGGCAGTTATTCATTTTCCTGCACACTCTATACACACACTGTACACACTGCAATACAGATGCACTCACAGATGGCTGATGCTACCCTAAAAACCAGGCAATGTGCTTCAAAGAGTTCTTCACAGCAGAGAGAGGTTCTTACCCAATTACAGAAATAGACTCTCAGAGGGCACGAAACAGAGAGACACAATCAGGACATAAGAAGCAGAGTGTTTGCGACAATAAACAGGACCACAGTCAGCAACATAATACTCAAAACTTACTTGAAGATTTATGTAATATAATCAGTGTTCATATTCCCACCCTATGATGTTGTTTCCCTGTTTAACCTCATGTTAATCTGTTTACTTTGATTGTAACGTGCTTCGAAAACTAGAAAAACGCTGCACCGACATAATTCATATTTGGACCTCAGCTGCAGCACAGTTCAAAGGGACAGAACAATATTTCTAAATCCTCAGTATTGCCATGAAGAAGATGCCAAATACTATTAATGTTTTCTCTCAAAAAAAAAAAAAAAAAAAAAAAAATCCCTGGTTGCTAAGCAACGGCCACGGAGCAGGCATGTGGGGTGAACGTGGCTGCCACGTACGACTTCAGAAGCGAAACCCTGTCTTTCTGCCAACAGCTAGACGACCTGGTGTGACTACAGTCTGCTACTAAGGAGACCGGGGACTGGACTGTGAGCTGGGACCATTACAGCACAACACACATCATTACACACACACTCTTGTGCACTTCTGTATTTGTGTGGATCATGTTGGTATAATATGTTCACTAGCTCTCCTAACCCTAACGTCTAACCCTAACCCTAATTATCTTGCCGTAAATGTCTTATTTTGGTCAATTCCTCCACTGATCCTCCTTGAAGTAAAAATAAACCAAAAATAAAAATGCTGTCTCAACCTTTGTCTCCTCAGCTCTTCTAGACCACAAAGGATCGTTGTATATTTCTGTTAAAGTGGAAGAAACGCACAAAACAATCTGGTGTAGCTGTCTTCACAGTGGATATACTAAATGACTGATTGCTGACTGTATAGATACATGTTTGTGTGAATTTGGGCTATATGAATAAAAAAAATTAAAAAGGATGGAAAGGAGACTGATCATGAAATGTGAACAGTAGCTGTACATGATGTGATTTAGCTGCAGACAGGCTGGTTAAGTGTAAACAAAACTTAATATTATTATTCAAAACAAAGCAAATCAATCACTATTTATTTTGAATATCAAAGAATTAAATTCAGTCAAATTGAATAGAAAAAAACCAATAAAAATCCACCAAAAAATAGGAATATTTTAGGATTTGAATAGTGTTTGATTAGTGTAAGATTTGACAGGAGTTGAGTAGGTTGTTATTGTTTTTTACTGTCAGTCAAATTACACACTTTCATCTGAAGATGAAAAGAAAGAAATACACTTAGTAA
This sequence comes from Thunnus albacares, assembly GCF_914725855.1. Lineage (NCBI taxonomy): Eukaryota > Metazoa > Chordata > Actinopteri > Scombriformes > Scombridae > Thunnus > Thunnus albacares. Next base: position 6,135,975 of record NC_058111.1, read on the forward strand.
TATTCAGATACTTCAGCTTGTGGGGAAAAAAAACAACAGTGGACTCTTTTATACGTCTCAGCAACAGCAAAAGTTTTGAAAATTTGGAACTTTTCCCTTTTTTTGTTTACCATACAGAACATTTTAAACAACGTAGTAAAATTTGCAGAAAAACACTGAAAACACAAAAAACAAGAAACTGCAGCGTTTCTCCTCCTCGTCTCCTCTGTCACTGTCACTCTCTCTCTCTCTTTCCACTGTAAGCATTTTCCAGTAACCCAACTCTACTTACAGATAAGCACATGCCCTATGAATCTATAATGAAACAGCTCAGTGCTCTCAGGCCTCGCTGTGCTGCTGTCTCTACATCATATTACTGCATATTATCATTACAGGGATATACCATCAGTCAACCAATTTCCTCACATTATAAGCCCACGATATAGAAATGCACACACAGGCTATTATGTGTACACAAACACAAACTTCCCAGTGCCCACTATAGAAGAAAAACAGCCTACCTGTATAGTCATCAATCACAATGTGACTTTTTCTGCTCTGACAGTATGAACAGAAACAGGAAAGTGACAGAAAAGGTTGTTTTATGAGTATTTAGTTGACTTCTATCTCCATACCATTCATTTACTGGCTCTAGTTTCTGCCCAGTACAAGCTGAAATTACAAACATATTAGTTATTATTAGTTAAACTCGCTGTCTAAGTACGTCATACCAGTAATCCTTGCCAGTGTCTGGACCGTGACTTGCTGTATGTGCACGGATTACACAGAATGCAGTGTGCTGTGTCTTGGCTCCGTTCGCTCTGCTCCCATCAGGGGAGTTCAGTTTCAAGCCCTGCCCAGTATTAGACTGCGGAGGATGAAGCCATTATGATGCCATAGTCAACTGTATGTGCTGTTATAGTAAAGTATGATGTTTCGCGACTGATGTGGTGTAAAGCTTTATGATAATAATGGGTTTCAGTGCAGTGTTTTTTCACCAGAGATAGTTCTTTGGCCTTCCTCAGAACAGATGTACTGCCAAGATTTGTTCCTATTATACACTTTATACACATTGAACTGCAGCCGTTCACAGGTTGGATGTTCTACAGGGGTTCATTGGTGTCCATGTGTCCCGTCAAAGCCACTCACTTCCCATACAAGGGTCATCTCATACAATATCTAATTTTGTAATAGCCACCAACTGTCTATGCGACCTGGTCATGAAGCAAGCATGCAAGTGAATTAGAGACAAATCTAGCTTTAGCATCAGTTTTTTAGCTTTTTCTAAATAGTTTGTTGTATTTCAACACAAAGTGGAACTTCAGGAGGTCATGTAGACCTTGTATTCTACAAATAAACCCTGCCAGGACGACATCATTTCATCTTTTAGAGTAATATCTCCTCTGTGCCTTTGATTAATTTTCTTGTGATGTACGTACGCAACCTTTGATAATTTATTTAGCAGAAATAGTGTTCATGTTCTCGGGGGATCATAACATTTAGAGTGTAAAAGGCCTCTGGAAATTTCAACTGAAGTCAAACACAGAGGCACACGCTTCCTCACATCTCTACGCGTGACTTTGCCCCAAAATAGGGCCACAAATCAGTGACGAGATGAAGACGGCCTGAGGAAATGTGACACTCAACAACAGCTCTACTGACTAGTAATGACTGTACACACCCAGATTCATGTCACGGCAGCGAGTCAGAGGTGTGAGCACAACAGCCCAAAGTCAACCAATGGAAACTGGATGTGCAGCTGGGGGAAACACTGGCTAACCCAATTACGTCTGTGTCGAGTCGAGTCTTCAGACGACAGGCTGATGTGCTCTATAAATCTCCTTAATATTAAACAGATCCTATCAGGGACCAGAGCAGTGGTGAAGGTTACAGCGCTCCACTCTCTATTTAAAACCCTTCTGTAATACTTTCTGTCCTTGCCATTGGCTTTGTTACGCTTTTGATAATGAGTTTAGAGCTTTAGTGTTTGATACAAGTACCAATCATATAAAACAATTTAAAATAAAACTGGCAGGAGGTAATGAAAAGCTTTGTTTACATCAATGATGCTTGTCTGAAGGGAAACAGACACAAGAGGTCACTTTTCTCTTTAAAATTATATAAGTAAAAGCTAACCTTCAGTGACCAAACAGATATTTGACAGCTGCTATTAATCTTTCCAAACACACATTAATATAACAAGTGATTCACACTAGACCGGAAATCAACATTGTTTCCTCTTATTATCCATTAGCTCAGTAAGCTGGCTGGCATTTACTGTAAACATCAACATGATTTAAAATGATGATATATGTATAAACTTATCCTTTTGTTCTAGACTCTGTGGAAAAATGGCTTAAAGTCTGGGTGTAGTTGATAACAATAAATCAAACTCTGCTATAAAAGTGTGTCTCACAACTTTGAAAGACGTCTAATATTCAACACTTTGATATGTGACGTTTCAAATTAACTTATAACAACAAAATAATTTATTATGCAAGTTTGGAACATCTGCCAAAGACAGACATGTGATAGACACAGTGACAAATACTTCTGATTGACAGTCACTTGTTTGTTATGATGTTATGTTTACCTTAGTTTAAATCCTAAACCTGTATTTGGCTCACTCTGAACTGTCTCAAGTGTCACTATTACAAAAATCATGATATGTAAGGTTTCACTAGTAGTTCAGTGGGCTAAAGTCCATATAAATAACTTCCACAGACGTTTTTTATCCAGTTTCAAGGAGTCAAAGGTCATGAAACTCACGTAACACCAGAATCACCTTGTAAACTTTCAGAGAAGGGAAACAAAAGCGCCAAAACATCTTTTTGGACTCACCTTCTCAATCTTATCCAGCCATTCCTTATTCTGAGCCAGTTCAGCCATGAAAGCCTGGTGCTTCAGCCATTTCTTATGAAGCTTCTGGGTCTCGTCTCGGCTGCTGTCCCTCGCCATCAGCATCTTCTCACACACCCAGTCCCCAAGCTGAGCGAGAGAGTTAAGAAGAGAGTGAGAGAGAGAGAGAGAGACAGAGAGAGAGAGAGAGAGAGGTGTCAATACCAGATATTGTTCATGCTGTATATACATATTATAAATAACTGTTGGTGAGTAGAAACTTATTTGGATACATAAAAACACTCACACACAAATTGGTGCATGTTGAAATTGTAAAGGAAACGTATGCTCGATTGCATAAGAGAAACACACGTTAACCATACATTATCATAATTCACACATATCTCTTCAGTAGCTTCTGTTATGTGAAGAAGCAAAATATAAACAGGATGGCGTTCTGTTGATAAATACACACACAGACACACGCCAGCGACACATACGGCGAGAAATACAAGGTCAAACACACAGACATGAATATTTAATGTCGCGCAGCAGCCACATGTAGGCAGACACACGTGTACCAACAAGCATGGCGGCAGGAACTCACATGTACACACAACACAACAGATCTCAACACACACCCACACAGCAACCGACCCACACACACACACACACACACACACACCTCCACTCCCCCATCCAAGAGTAAAAACCTGCACATTTTTGCCTGAACAGATTGTGTCCGCACGAGGCGAACACACGGTGTAAAGATCTCACGCCTGCGCTGACAGCATCAACAACATATTCAAGTCAGCATCATCTCCGGTATCAACATCCTCACAACTGCATCCCACATCTCCACCTGTACTTTTATCCCCTCTCTCTCTCTCCCCACGAACCCAACTGTGCAACTGTACGGCGAATAACTCGTTTACCGACGGCGTTTAACAGGAACAGCCCACGGGGTTGTGGCAGCCGCAGGCAGCCGCTGGTATCCGCATCCTCGCTGGTCTGCCTTCACACTCATGCAAAGACGCTCTCCGCCGCAGAGCCAGATGGAGAGAGGACAAGGGAAAGAGGAAAGAGGAGAGCCCCAGACAGAAAGACAGACAGATGCCTTCCGGAGAGAGAGCCGAACACGAGGCAGCGGCACAAAAAAAGGTGTGCGGAGATGAAAACACCGGAAGGTAAATATCAACAACAATATCGGAGGCTGAGGAGACAGACTGGAGACATCAAACTGAGGCTGCGCTCCCCTCTCTCTTTCTCTTCTCTCTCATTCTCCTTGCCTGGCTTGCTGAGAACTTGCTGTACGCTCAACCGGGAGAGAGAGAGAGAGGGGAGGGGCGGGGGCGGATCACTGACGAGCGAGAAGAGAGAGAATGAGGATGACTGACAGAAGACGAAGAAGAAGAAGAAGAAGAAGAAGAAAAAAAAATCCTCCTCCCCAAAACAATAAAATGGCAGGCAGCCGAGCCGGTGCACAAGCGCCCCTCCCCTGCCTCACAGCTTCAGCGAGCGGGCGGGCGAGTGAGTGAGCAGGCAGGCTGGCGGGTTGAAAGAGAGAGAGAGAGAGAAAGAGTGGAGGAGAGTGGAGGAGAGGGAGGAGCAAAAGACCAGGATTGGGTTTTTGGGGGGTAGGGGATGCAGGCAGCGCCTCAAGGCTCACCAGTCATGGCTAATGATGCTGAGCTGGAGGAGGTGGAGTGGGGGGGGGGGATCGAGGAGGGGGACGTGGGCTTTAAATGTGTCAAAGCAGAGGGATGTATGAGTGCGAGGGGAACGGAAGACTGAAAAACAGAAGAACAGGTTTTTTTTTTCTCTGCTCTTTTAAGGGATTGAAGCACGCCGGTCTCTGCTAAACAGCTGAGCTCACGACTCCTCTATAGCTGCTTTTGTTTTATCCTCCTGCACTTACACACACCGCCTCCCCCCCCCCCCCCCCCCCCCCCCCCCCCCTACCATCCCTCTCTTCCTCTCTGCAGCAGTCCCAAGCAGCTGCACTCTCTGTCTCCAGCTTGCCTGACGCTGCTGCAGTGGTAAAGCACAGAGAGAGAGAGAGAGAAAAGAGAGAGAGAGAGAGAGAGAGAAGAAACAGTAAAGGTTTGGACACCAAAAGAAAAGGAGGAGGGGTGATATAGTGGGAGGAAAGAGAGCGGTAGCAGAGGATTGGACGGGGCAGCGATTTATCCTGAATGATGTATTTGTAGTTTTGATAGACTGACTGACTCTCGTTCCTTTAACGGACCGGAGCTGGATTCCTGTCCGACGCCCCCTCTTTGTTTTGTCACTTTGTCACCGCTCCCTGGAGTTGTCACACACAATATAGACACGTAAAGACATGCCGGCTAACACGAGTAAACACGCTTCACACATTCACACACACACATACACGCAGAGGCAGACGAGAGCGTATGCACACACACACACACACTCTTAAGGAGTGCACATAAACACACACACTAACACGCAGGTGTCATGACCACAGAGGTCATGGAGGGTCACTGCCTGATGTCCCCCTTGAGACTGTAAATGAATTGAATGAAGGAGGAGGAGGAGGAGGAGGAGAGGGAGAGTGGGGGGGGGGGGGGGGGGGGGCAGGCGTAGAGAATGAATGAGAATGAATGAGGGAGGAGGGGAGGAGGAGGTAGAGGAGTATGTCTGACGTAAGAAAAGAAAAAACGGGACAGAGAAGAGAGGGAAGAGGAGAAAGGAAGGACAATGAGAGAGGGACAGAGGAGGACGCAAAGCCTCCGAGTCATCGAGACGTCATCATCAGGTATTTTTAAGCTGCTGGTCTCAGTTTTAGTCCATCAACAGACATCAAAGAGTCTCTGGGATACTGGATATATTTGGGCTGTCAAAGCTGTTGAACAAAACAATCAATTTGACTCTCTCCCTCTTCACCTCGTCTCCTTCACTTCACCCACAGTACAACTCCATCCTCAGGACTCAGGGGGATTGAAGAGGTGAACTCAGTCATTGAGATAGATATTTATTACACTGTATTGACTAAACTAACAGAAATAACTGATTAATAAATAATGAAAATAACCATTATTTGCAGGACTACTAAAACCCCAAATAACAGATTATCTTCCAATAAAGTAGAGAGTATTTGACCTCTCATCCACTGCAGACACCCTATTAATAACTGTAGATAAGACACAATGTTAGAAAACTGATCTTAACACTGTTATTCCTCAGTATATAATAACTCGTCCGAGGCATCGATCTATAATATCTGACTTGACAGAAGAAAAGCATAAACAGGCTGAAGACTGGAGGGAATGTGTGCAGAGCGAGTTTGCGCATCTTACATTTATTATATAGAGACACACTGCGTTCAGTAGTGCAGCCTTTGGGCATACACCTGCTCTTTTCTTCAAACAGAGCAGGAGGGTGAATATGGGTAAAAAGCTACAGTATTATTGAGTTCATCTCTTCAATCCACTTTAGTCCTGAAGATGGACTTTTAATCTTTAAGATGTAGATTATATAAGCTGGTAACAAATATTGTGTGTAGTCACAAATCTACATGGGAGCCATGTGACTGTTTACAAGTCTCTGTGTATTTAATTAACAATAAAATGCACAATAAACAAAATACAAAAATAAAATGCAATCAAAATCTGTTTTATTTTGTATGTGGTAATAAATGCTGATATAATTTGAGTCTCTACTCTAACAGTACTGGTGCTCAACTACTCACTCTGGTATACTTTTTATTTTTTATACTGTTTGTATTAGAAAATTAGGTGAAACTTGTTAGTCCAACATTAATGTTGATGACTTCCTGTAGCATCTCCTGCACTAATGGTTTATCAACACTGGAACATCACCTGATCTTGTACTTGAACTTGTGCAGCATTGTAAATTACTCCGAACAAAAGTGTGTCATATATCTACTAATCCAGACCAGGTCAAAGATTATAAACTATACATGTGATCACTTTGGTGTCAAAAATATCCGACTGTGTGTAAATGTGTTGGCGAGTGAAGAGCAGGAGAGCAGGAAACACGAGGATGCAGCGGTACACACCCTGCCAGCTGAGATCTCAGGTTCATACAGACTGACGCAGTGTCACTGGCCCACTGTAGGCCACACACACACACACACACACACACACACATACACACATACACACATACACACACACAGTGAGATACACTCGTCCTCCTTTGAATTAGTGATGAGGAGCTGTGCTGATGAATTATTCAGCGGAGCCAAAGAGAGAAAGTTGCTGAAACTAAACAAGGTTTTGGCCCAGAAAGAAGCCGGTGACTCCGCAGGGTGAGAGAGCAAAAACCGCACTAGCCAGCGGAGGTGAGCCATATGAGGTATGGACCGGGATCCGACAATTAAATTAGGATTAAAGTGGTGATCCTCAAAATCAATTTTTTGTTTGCAGAGCTCTTCTCAGAGATCACACAGTAATGCCAATCAACCAGTACAGTATGTACAGTGCTACTGTTGAAGTGTAGCTTTGATCATAGTCTCATATAGCCAGATGTGTCTCCACAGAGCTGTGCCAGTGCTGGAGAGAGGTCTGGCTGCATCCACTATCAATTCCACTATAAGGAGAAAAAAACGTCCGGCTCTGGCTGGTTTGTATTTCTTTAAACCAATCACAATCGTCTTGGGCTCTGAGCCCAGGATGCAGCGACTGTGCAATTGCTAAAATAGCGTCGGGGAGGGGGGGGGGGGGGCTTTAAACGGCTAAATCCCTGCAAAGGAAAACGCCACATGAAACATTAAAAGACGTATGTCGACTATGTGATATGATTTCTACTGATTTAAAAAGGCAGACATAACTTGCCACATCCAGCGTGTTGGTTGCTAGCTTGCAGGATGTTGTTGTTTCCCGTAGCAACGGGGATTTTGAAAATGGTAACACGCGGAAAGGGGAGGAGAATGCTGCCTGAAATAGCCGGCCAATCGCAGGCTTATATCCACAGTGTACATCCGGTGAGTCAGACTAATTTGATCATGAAGGGCAAAGACTAAACTGATGAAAAAAAAGAAAAAAAAAAAAGAAGTATATACATTCTCATAATTATTCACTTTATGTTTCTTTAGACCATTCGTACCATCTTCTTATCATCTTATTACAAACTTATTACAAAGTGATTCCATTACAGACTGGATATAAGCCAGTTTTAACTGTTTCTAACATGTGAATATGATTCTGGTGATGAAAGACAAGATGGTGAAATCTGACAGGGGAAAAAGTTTACATTTCCATTTTAATATTAAGTTATCATGACTTGAGGCCGCTAATTTAAACTCATATATTTGGCTCGTTTGTATTGACATTTTTGACTTTTAAACAGCAGTTATCACTCTTTTAAGATCTAAGTGGAACATGGCTGAACATGCAATGAAAGGTTTTTTGTTTTGATTTTTTCCACAAAATCTCTCATCAAAAGAGTGTGTACTTCAATGATGCAACTCGAGATGATTCAGGTGATGAGGTCCTAAAAAACAATAACTGTTTTGTTGCTCTTTGACTGAGTCTTAAGTTTCTAACAGGTCGACCAGTTAAGACCAGTTTGTTGGCCTCCTACCTCATGACAGTCCTGGAGAAACCTCTGAAGTTCCCACTGGTCATTCAGTTTTTCCAACCACTGCTGGGCCAGCTCTCTGTTCTGGTTTCCCCTGAGAGAGTGAAAACAGGCGTTTTAGTTTCAAGTTACAATAAATAAAATTTCAACACAATTATATATGACACGTAATTTTGTGTGTACATGTACAGCAGCTCCAACAGTTTTTCTTTCTTCACTAAGTGCTGAGTTTTCTGAAAATCAACACTTTCTGACTGTTTTCTGTGTTGGAAATTCCCACTCTGTAAGAGTTTTAAAAGCTTAGTGATGGAGGATGAACGATTGAGCAGCCGTTTGTATAAAGCATTTTATTCTTGAGCCATGAAAGCAGAGGGCAAAAGCAACATTATTTGTACCATATTTTGACTTATCATGTTTTACCTCTTTATTAGATGTGACTGTCAGATTGTCTTTGTTGTGAAAATAGTTTATGTCAGTTGTCAGATAAAAATAAACCTTGTTGATTGACAGATTATAGTGAAGAAGAAGAAGAAGAAGAGACTTACAATACATGTAAGACATGATATCTGAGGAATCACATGATGCCCTCAAATGTACAGGTCTAATATTGATATTTGTAGACAGCAGCAAACAAGACCAGATATTATTTGTTTATTAAAGAGCACCTTTATTTACGCAATAACTGTGAGATGATTTATAACTAACATCTGTACGTAACGCATTGAAATAATTATGTTGCACTATGCTAATTTATTTGTCCCCATGGGAGAAAAAAATAAATGTCCACAGAGTTAATTCATGTAAATTTAATCTAAAAACCATATGGCTCTTCACATTTCTATTGTTGGACACATTCACATACATACACCCCAACCCCCAACCAACACACACACACACACGACCCCCACCCCCAACCAACACACACACACACACACACACACTCCCACCACCTCAGCTATCACACAGATTTCATGGTCAGGTGTCATTTTCTATACAAAACAGTCCAGACTCTGTTTTCTATGTTTTGTTTCATTTATAGTCGCTCTGCTTCGTCTTCTTTAGCTGCTATTATTCTTTTTTTCTTATTGTTGTATTGTGCCACTCAGATCTTTGTTCTTTATAATCAGCTTGATGTACAGCTAGGACAGTTGGTGCTCAGTTTGAAAAAGGCCAAAACCAGCGTGAACTCACGACTGCGAGAAACCTGAAGCCTTTGGAGAAGTTTCATCATATCCGACTTTTTAATAAAGGAAAATAAAACGACAGAGGGTGTTTATAAGCTAGCAACTACTTCAAGAGTCTGCACAAATTCACAGTTTGACATATTAATCCTTCAGAAAAAACATTCCTACTGCTTATAAGCATGAAAACAAGTCCCACAGAGCTAAAAGACGATACGATGATAAGATCAGATAACAGGAAAGGCTTTTCTTTGTGTGATTTTGCGAATGTATCATCATTTATATTACAAAAGCTGTCAAACATTGACAGGTGTCGCCTTCAGCTTAAGAGCATCAGCACGTGTCATTTCCTGTCTTACTTTTATGTCTTACTCGTACCTGCTGGCGAGGGTGTCGATGCGTTCCTTGATGCGTTCGGAGTAGATGTTGCTCTGGCTGATCAGACTCTCTCCGGCCTCGATCACAGCTTTGATCCTGTGCAGGTTCAGCTCCATGGTGGTGGTGAAGTCCTTGTGCTTCTTTATGGCGGCTTCGACCGTCTCCACCGTGGTGGGCAGCTCCACGTGAGCGAGGGCCGACTCCTGGAAGACGAAGACGGGGAGAGGAGAGGTGGATTTCGTCATTCGTGATCTGATTAAGTATTAAGATAAATGAGAAGGTTAACAAAATAAAACGTTAAGAACTTACAGCAAGACATCAAGCTATCAGAGTGATTCTTCAAAATAAGAGTTAATATTGAATATATCAACTCAATAATGTTGCTCATACGACAAACTAGAGATGATTTCACCATTTTATTGTCAGTTTTCCTCGCCTGCAGTGAAACCTGCCACACACTGCTACTGAATCATCTAACTATCCTGCTAGCAGCGAATTCAACAGAAAGTTTTAGTCACCAGAGATGACCAGCTTTTTCCACCATGAAAATATTAACAGTGGGTGTATTATGTAAAACAAAAAAGCACAGACTACTGATACAAAAAAATTAAACAGCTTCAGTGGCATGAAGGTTGTTAAGGATGACATCCTGTAAAAGTTAGCATTCAAATCCAGTAAATTTGCTTTGCTTTCTTATTGTTTTGCATTTGCTTAATATAATAATTCTAATAATTTAAGACCAGAGAAATTCATATAGTGGGTTACTGAAATTCTCAGTTAAACCATATAGATGTATATGGTCTCTGGATGTACAGAAAATAAGTTAAACGGAGGCAGGAATAACGGATAGAAGCAGATACAGATCTATGGCCGAGAACGTCTTTGATTCTTATTGAAGAAGAAATGCTCTTCTCTCTAAATCAGCCCCCCCCGGGCTAATAAGGAGAGCTGGTTCCTGGTAAAGATCTGTTAGCAAACCAAAAGAGACACTCGTGCTGGCCAACACACAGGCCTACACACACACACGCACGCACACACACAGACACAGACACACACACAGAGTCAGGGGCAGCTTGTGACATTTCAGATTAGAAAAACAAACCCTCTCATATGTAATACTGAGATTGAATACGGAGATGTAGACTGTTAGAGACGAGTCTGACTGTTGCTCTGCACTTAATGACACAGGCTGCTCTGTAGAGCTTGAAATGTACTGAAATCATAATTACATGGCAACATGAAAGACTGTGATCATTTAATTCCAAAGATTTGCTTTAAGGGAATTTAAAAATACCGCTGCTGCTGCTGCCTTCTGTAATTTCTGCTTGTGCCAGTTGCTGTTAAAACTGCTACTACAGTCCATATTCATTAGATGAAAATGAGATGGGATTAAAAACATTAAAAGCTGCACTTAAATTATATGCACATCATTCGCACCACTTAATATATTAGCGAAATTAATTACATCATCATATTTTGTTAAAGGACCAGTGTGCAGGATTAGTGATATCTAGCGGTGAGGTTGCAGATTGCAACCAACTGAAGACCCCTCCCATCCCCCCTCCCCTTTCCATGCATGTAGAAACTCTCTCTAGAGCTGGCGTTCAGTTTGTCCGCTCTGGGCTACTGTAGAAACATGGCGGTACAGCAAGGCAGCCTCCGTAGAAGAGGACCTCCTCCTTACGTAGATATAAAGGGCTCATTCTAAGGTAACGAAAACACAACAGTTCTTATTTTCAGGTGATTATACACTAATTAAAATAAAGAGTTTGCTCCACTAGATGCCACTAAATTCTACACACTGCACCTTTAAAGTAAGACAATCACACAAGATCCTAAAGAGGATATTTGCAAACCAAATATTTGGGTAATTTACAGATCATGAACAGATTTAAGCCAATGACAGGAAGCCTATAAATACCAACACATATTGTTAACACAATAGAAACACACGTACACACTCTTCAGCATCAGGAGGCTGCCAACAGTTCCTCCTCCTACACTTTATCATGAAGCCATAATATAGATCTAGAGTTACTAGAAGCTGCTGCATCGACATCTCCTGCTCTAATATCACATAACGCAGGGACACTCTGCAGAAAGACACCTGCTGACACACACACACACACACACACACACATCCTCTCCCTCTCTCTCTCTTCTTTTCTCTTTCTCTCAGAACGGACTTCGGTAGCTTTAAAATGACCACACCCAGTCTAGTTGATGCTCTGTGCATCTCTGCTGCAGCCAGAAGGGAACACTGTTGTTCACGCAGACACCAGGATGTTTAGTTGATGTGATAGAAAAACCAAACAAACTCCTGCACACTAAGAGAGGAGAACATGAAAAGATTAAGAAATGATTTGTCGCATCACTGATGATATTCTGATTATCGTAGAGTTTTTAGAGTTTTATACACATCAAAGTTTGCTCACACACTAGGTGCTAAAGGGTTTTGAGGAAGGCTGATACATACAGTATGTCTGTTCTTCATGTTATAAGAAGATATGTCTACTTTTTCAGTTTTTTTCCTTCCTCTCAGGTTGCCTCACTATTACATTTCTATGTTTATTTCTATTTCTGGCCCACAAATATTTTTTAAAAAAAACCTGACAATCTAAATGGCGACGCTGTTTGAGAAGCATACTCTTTTTTTCTCTGTGGTGCATGTTGCTCCTTTCTGGTCTGCCACCATCAGAAGAAAAAAAAATAAGATGAAAAGGGTAAGCGCACCGAGGGAGATTCGTATCTGCATCCACGGGAGCCAGACGAGCTCATAAAAAAAAAAAAAACAGCCACATGAGATAAAAACACATCATACATGTTGCACGCAGCTGCTGTTTTCATCTCGCTGCCAAGCATAATTTAACTGAACATTTCTAATGTTGAGAATAACTCTGTAGTTATTTGAGATAAGCTGATTTCCAGGCTGGAGATAATAGAGGAGGCTTTGCTAGGTGTAAAGTACATCAGGTAGATGGAGGGATAAGGAGTTAAATTATACTGTCGTCCAATGATCACCACTAATTTAGCTAAAATATCCATCCTTTTTCACTCTGACCACTTGTTAAGTCTTTTGTTTTACTCACCTGGTTGTTGAGGAAGGACTCGGCCTGTTTGACGTCTCGTAGGAACAGATGGAAGATGTGAGCCTGGACCAGAACTTCTCTCCTGCTCTCCCACATCTCCAGCAGTTTGTTCCAGCCGACGTCGAGCTTCTGGAGCCACTGTTGCAGGGCGGCCTGAGGGAGAGGAGCCTCCTCAGACTCCAGCAGCTCGTTCATGGCCTGCAGACGCTCGTAGTCCTCTTCATACCTGCGAGGACGACGACAGATGCATGCTCAATTATTATCTGGTCACCTGATGTATTTTTAAGACGTTATAGACGATAATGTTAAAACAAGAAGAAGACTTTTGTTGTCCTGAAGTAACCAACCGTCCGATCTCCTCCTTGAGAGCAGCGTGTTTATTGATGAGTTTCTCGGCCTCCTCCAGGTCGTTGGGCAACTGGTCTGAGGCGGCAGACGTCTGCGTCTGGACCAACCAGGTGAGGAACGAGTCCAGGTCCTGGAGGATGGTGAGAGGAACACGATTTACATTTAATCTGTTCTATTGTTCCCCAATCTACCCTATAGAAGTTAGTGCAGACTGACAAATGTGTTGATAAAAATGTTTCAAAGTGCCTCCTTAACACATCATAAACAGACATTTGGCCTGAAGATCATGCAGTTTGTTTTCCAGACTATCGCTTACTTTTTTGTGTCAGATACCACTGCTGCTAATTGTTGGCTGATAAATTTTGATTGAGTACAAGTACAAGAAAAACATCCAACTCTTCCTTAAACTACAAATACTATACCTGAACTTTACAGTTGTCATGAATCTATGTGAGAATGAGCGACTATAATTTAGGAACTTTGTTTCTAAATTAAAACATTAAACAAGTGTTTCCTTAAAGGGGCCAATAAGTAAGGTTTCTATTAGCCTGTAGCACAAAACTAGCAGAGTAGTAGTAGTAGTCTGCACAGAATTGAAAGGGTTGCTGATCAATACCAGTGATCAATTATTACTGAAACAGGTTCTGAGATTACTTGTGTCTCAAAGCAGTATTGTATATTTACACTGTTTATCCCAGTAGTTTTAAAATTATGACTTTATTATTTGTACAGGTACAGGACAGTATGACAGCAGAGCCAGAAACATACTGTTGCAGTTCCTATTGATTATCAGTAAAAGTCAATCTGAGTAGATAGATTTCTTACTGATATATGAACGACCCCTGCGTACCTGTATGAAGCTCTGCAGCCTGCTAGCCACCATCAGCGAGTCCTCACAGCCCTGCAGGGTCCGTTTCAGCTCCTCCCACTCCACGCTGATGCCATCAAACGGCACCAGAACCTCCATGGCTCGAGCCGGATGGGCGGTGGCCAGGTGCTCCGCCTCCTCCTACATCACCCGACAGAAAAAAAGGCATTTGGGTGATTCAAGGCTTTTAAGCTGCATAATGAAATCACCTCCACATTTTTGTACCTTTCGTACATTTGTTCATTTTTTAAAAATAACGTGTTACTCGAGGAATAAATCAATAACCATCAAAAGCTGAAACGCTGTCCTTTTCACAGTTGAATCACGTCTTCCTTTAACATTTTTGTACAGTCACTGTATTTTTCCACCGTGCCCTACCTGCAGATGCAGCAGTTTAGGCTCAAGGACAGACAGCGCTCCCTCCATGGTGGAGAGACGTCTCTGCAGAGCCAGGACTCCTCCCAGGTCACTGCCCACGTACTGAGTGGCGTCGATGGCTTTTCTCTTGTCCTGGATCTGGGACTTGATCTCGGCACATTCCAGCAGGTAGTTCTGCAGACGCAACATCGAGTCCAGCTGGTCCTTCTTCTGCTCAACCAACTCCACGATGCTGTTCCACCTGGTGTGATGGTGGAAACAGGACAGGATAGGTTAATAATCTACATGCAGTTAGACAGCGATACAGAAAGGGAGGGAAGAGAGGATTTTTTACTTGCAATATTCAATAACAAAGTTTTTAAGAGTCAATTTCTTTGGGTTTTTGAGGTAGAACTTATTTTTCTTCCTACTTAATGTAGATAAGATCTGAAAAAGCGTAAACTGTAGGACTTCTACCAGCCTGTCAATGTCATATAAGGTCACAAGAAAATGCAGCAGCGTTGTAAAAGAAAACTGAATAACAGGTTATCATTTGATGTATTTCTTCAATATATCATACATGTTTCAGACAGTGTTTAAGTTCAGTTTAGTGTTAGTTTATGTTTCACACACATGTTCTAAATTCTTCTGTGCCATGTCTATTCTAAACTTAGTCCTTTGCTGTGTAAGATGAGGCAGTTGTGTGTCTAACAGTTAAGTTTATTCTGTTATACCCTTACCTGAGCCAGTGATAAGATAAACTATAGTTATGTAGATGTTTATGTGTAAAACTGATAAGCTTTAGAGGATAGTGTGGTTTGTCCTTAATTTAATATAGTAGTAATGTTATTTTGTGATGCTACTTGGTGCATACTTCTGTACTGTCACATATGGTCGTGAAGAAAGTTTGTTCCTAGGTTAGCTGAACTTTTGACTTATGTTTCTATCTGAGGGTTGGTTGCTGACCTGTAAGGTTAGTAAACAGATGTCTTAAATTCTGTACGAGCAGTATTTAAGGGACTGGTTAAGTGCCAACCTTTCAGACAAAGAAAAGATAGCTAGGTGGTATGTATCTTTGTCTCCAGAACTATGATGCGTTATACTTCTGATTGTATTATTTGATTACACTATTTCATAACCTGACAATGCTCTCTTTGTGTGTTTATTGAGTGATCAGCAATTTCCCATTACAGCGTCAAGCAGCAGATCTGATTGAAAACATGTGATTTAACACCTGAAAAATATAACATCTGATGGGATTAAAACCCTCAGTCATCTCTCTTTTAATGCTGATTATGAAAGCTGTTGGTAGAGAAATGTTTTTGTTTGTGTCTGCTCAGTCAGCTGGGATGTAAAAGCTAAATGCCACATAGATGAAAAATAGTAAAAATGTAAAATTAACCCTCTGGAGAGATGCTGTACTCTATGTTTTTGGGTATTTTATGTTTTGTTTGTTTTATTTGCTCTCAATGTTAAAAATAGTTTAGCATTTCACTCCTGTAACATTGTCGGATGTAAATCTTTAAAGGCTACAATATTAATAAAATAGATTTAACATGTATTTTAAGAATATTGAAGCTTGTCTCTCATTGTTATGATGACCTCTTATGACCTGAACTGAACTGTTACTGCGAGACAGCTGATTCTGTTTCCTCTCTGTTCTGCTGTGGTTTCAGCCCAGGCCTCGTCTGCTTACCATATCGACACACAATATGTTCTCCTGATTCTGCTCCAGACCAGCAGGTCTCAATACACACCCATTAAGCCAAGAAACACACACACACACATATACACATGTAGCGATGCCCGTGCACACAGATCCTTGTGACTGTAATGAGGTAATGGCAGAGTCGCTGAGAGGCAGACAGAGCGCTCAGCGTGCAGGCAGGAAAACAGCTCGGTGACACTGACCTCAGAGCTGCTAACGTCGTCTTACACATACAAGAGTGGAGGCGGTTGAGGGGTTTATGTGTATGTGAGGGGGGGTAACTGTTTCACAAATATGAAATATATTGAAAGATGTGTGTACAGGGATGCAATAAACTTGAGTAATAATTAGTTTGAATAATTAGTTTTATACATTAATCTATGAAATAAAGCATAGTCACATATTTAAGCTAATATAAATCTTGATTTTTAATCTAAATACAAATTATAAAAAGAAAGTAACCTTGGAATACTTTATCAATGATGTAGCAATAAGTGTTTCATCTAAAAATTATATTCATGGCTCAAAACTGGATGGTTCCATAATTTCCATCGTCTAAAATGTTGTAAACTATTGTTTTAAATGTTGATGTTGGTAGACTTTAAACTTTTATTTGAATGTTAATTAGTAGATACTGTATCAGAAATCTGTTTTAAAGGTAGAAAATGTAAAGATGGACAATAAAATTGACTGAGCTGTAAATGTAGTGACTCTAAACTTTAAGTTATATATCAATTTTTTTTGCCAATACAGTTTTTGAATAAACAGCAAAGCTCAGATTACATAACTATCTGCTTTACAGGGTAAAAACATTTTTTACTAATGAGAAATTTGGTTTGAATTTTCCATTAATGCACCTACTCAGTTTTATTGATGTTTATTGTATCTAATAAATCAAGTCAAAGGGAATTTACACACAATAACCTCAATACTGTATCCATATCTACTGTCAGTAAAGATAATCTGCAGTTAAGGTCATAAAACTGAAAGAGCATTTTAATAAGCAGTACCGGAGAAGGAGAAGAGTAAAGTTTATTTGTATGTTTGTTTTATTTTGGTACAAGTGCTCTCGGCTGTCCCTGTTTTGACTGAGGCGGCCAGCACAGATGGTCGCCCTGAGACCGACACTTCATGCCAAGGTCACAAGACACCCAGCCGCCATGGACCCTGCTGCCAGACGTAGTAGTGGTCAGTGAATATGACAGACATGGAAAAAAAAAAAAGACCAATCCCATCGCAGAGTCGACCTAGCTGGATGTTAAAAGTAAATAAACACGTCGGCCAAAGAAGGAGAGACTGTTGCAGACACTTAGAAGAAATACATGCTGCTGTTTTACATCTACATCTCAGGCACTGAGCTCATAAGACGAGGAAGCAGGTAGGAGTTTAGCATCTTACTAAGACAGTGACTGACAAGAAACAAAAAGCAGTTTGTCAGATGACAATTTAAAAAATGTTCTACATCCTCAGACAAACCCACTATTTTCTGGAATAAGAATCCCCCCATATAATTACACAACCCCACAAATGTTCTCTCCCTCCGTCATCGCTCTTCTCTCACTGCTTGTCAGACGACTCCCCTCCGCCTCTCTCTCCTCCCACCCACTCCTCCCAACATCCAGGAGTAAGTGGGACAAAGATTCGGTGAATCAATGCACTTTTCAACAGGAGAGGATCTGTCAGTTCGCAGGCTGCTCTCCGTGTACAGTATGTTCTGGAAATTTGTTTAAAAAGCACCCTACTCTTTAGGGTTTTCAGTTCCTTGCTTATCAGCACACTGACAGCAACGATCACTGGCTCATGACTGAAATAAAGACTTCTGTATGTAGTTCCCTCTGTATTTGAAAGGTACCATACAAATGAACATGTCTTGCCTTGCCGTGTAGGAGAACTAGTACTTGTAGTTTAGTAATAAAGTGTATTCCCTTCTGGCTCAGCATTAATATGTTTTGTAAAGCTGAATCAGTAGTATTATTGGTGGTAACTGCAATAGTGGTAGTTGTGCTACAGCGGGAGCAGAAGTTGTGGCAGTTGTAGGTGTTGGGAGGTCAGTTTTGTTTCAGTACCTGGAATTGAGGTGATCCTGACAACCTCTGACCTCTGTAGAGGATGGATGACCTCCGTCCAAGAGCTGCTGGACTATCTGGTTAACGTCCAGGATCCTTCCCATCAGGCTGTTCATCTCCTGGTCCAGAGACTCAAACCTACAAAAATGCAGTTCAGCTATGATTTAACCAAAAGGACAGACACCCAACTGTACTTCCATTTGGTGCCACAGCAGTCAAACCTGCAACCTTCTCCCCTTGTTCTCCTCTCTCCTCTCCTTCCTCCTCACCTGTGTGCCACCACCTCCACATCCTCCAGCCTCTCAGGGATCTCCATCTTGTCCAGCCACTGCTCCTTCTCATCAATCCACAGCTCGCAGGCGTTGACCTCGCTGAACATGCGGTAGACGGCAAGGGCATCGTGAAGCCACTGCTGCCTGAGAACCGCTACCTCAGCTACCTCGGTATACAGCTGCTCCACTTCTCCCATACGCACCTGCACCTCCTGCAGAGAGGAGAGTAATGAGGAAGAAGAACAAGGACATAAGAGGATAAAAGAAAACAGGTGGAAGGGCAGAAAAAATGCTCAATATTAAATAAGTTAAACATCCTTTCCCTGCTCTCACTACTCACTTCCTGTTCACGGTACTGCAGAGGAAGCGCCACCATGTGTTTGCGCAGCGTCACCACATGCAGACGATGTTTGTCGATGGCCTCGCTGACCCCTCTGTGTTTCTTCAGCAGGGACTGAGTGGAGTACTCGTCATGTCCGAAATCTTCACTGGAGACCAGGCGGTAAGCGTCTTGCAGCCAGGCCACCAGGTCATCCGTCTCCGTGGAGAACTGAAAAAAGTTGAGCGCCTCCTGCAGGTGACCGAGACGCTGCGCCGCCTGGTCCTCCAGTCTCTTCCACTCGCCTTTCACATCCATGATGCGCTCCTGGATCCCCGCTGTGCCGAAGCTCTTCTCGCTCAGGATCTGCTTTCCACGCTTCATGGTGTTCTGAAAGGAGCAGAGCAGGATGGTGGGGGAACAGTTTTATACTGGGTGCAGTGATGAAGGTCAGACAGACCAAAACGCTGTGAACTAATAAATATTCCAGCAGTAAGCGAGACAGTGTGCAGGAGATGTTCTCATTGTTTTCAAGTTACACTGGGTGCAGTAAAATGGAAGACAAGCCAACACATTAATTTTAATGTCTATTTTGAAGTAGAAGCATTGCATTTCTTTTATTTGCAGGAGTTTAAATGGATTACCAGACACATATAGAGTCCTAGGACCAATGACACCTTACAGGAAGTACTGTACCTCCAACATCTACCCTGCATAAAGCGTAAACCTGTGAGATCTTGTCAAACCTCTTATTCGGTATTACAGATGACCTAAGGTTTGGCACATAACCCTGTGTAACACTTATTTTAAGACTTATATGTAAAAGTGGGTGGGTTACTCGTCTCCCTTTCTGGAGTAAGTGTTTTTGTGTTTTGTTTTGTTTTTGTGGAGGTGGGGTATATTTTTGAAGACAGAAAGTATGGCTCCTTTTTTCTTTTGATCCATTGAGATGCATAGTACTTTGTTGATACTATTATTATTATTATGCTTTTATGGTTTTAAGGTCCAATGTGTAGAATTTAGTGGCGTCTCGGGGAACGAACTTGGCAGAAATGGAATATAATATTAATAAGTATGTTTTAATCGGTGGAAAATCACCTGAGAATAAGAATTGTTGTGTTTTCATTATCCTAGAATGAGTCCTTTATATCTACATAGGCAGTGGATCCTGTTCCATGGAGCCTGCCGTATTTCTACAGTAGCCCAGAACGGACAAACCAAACACTGGCTCTAGAGGGGGCCTTTCGCATTTTTTGTGAGTATTGCAGCCACTGTAAGCTCTCCTACATGCTTGGAAGAGGAGGGTGAAGGTGAGGGGGAAGGGTATTCAGTTAGTTGCAATCTGCAGCTTCACCACTAGATGCCACTATATCCTTAACACTGCACCTTTAACTGTGATTCTGACTTCTATGTCGTGTTTCACAGCAAGTGGAGGTCACAAATTAGAAAAAAGGAGATCAATCGCAATCAATCAAATATGAAAGTGAGCAATGACTCACCTCCATACTTTCACTTTCATATATTGATAATATGACTGTCAATACAGGTCAGATTCTACAAATTAAACTATACTGAATACAGGCAGGGTTATACTTATTTTACAAAAAATAGTATTTGCATGATTCATAATTATTTTTATCAGAAAGGTTGGGATTTTTTTGATAGATGGGCAAGTCATATTGAAAATTTATATTGCTGATGCACAAAGTCATTGAAGTACATCAAGTTAAGTGTAGAAACTCCAGGTACTGCAGGTATACCAGGTGCTGATTCTTTAGACACACACGGACAAAAACACACACACACACACACACCTGCAGCAGTGACCGATGAGCCAGCAGTTCTCCAGCCAGAGTCTTGTGTTTTTGTAATAACCCCAGCACACTGCTCAGGTCCTTCCCATAGCCCTGAGCTCCCAGGATGGAGCTCTTCTCTCTGATCCAGGCCTCCGACTCCTCCAGCTCCTAACGGGAGAAAGAAAGACACAAACAGGATTTACATTTTCACATTTAATACAAACTATATGAAGACAACCTATATCTTTTATAAGACCTAATATTACCCTAACTCTAAAAAACCAAATAAAAACATAAAAAAATAGACAAGAAAAAACTATGTTAAGAAAATAAGGTTAGAAATACAGTCTTCCCCTGAAACCCCTAAAGACCATAACACTGATGCCTTTTTGTTCCAAGAGCCTCCCAAAAGGCAGAGGGGGAATTAACCAAATTAATCAGTAGTGTAATATAATTAGTGTTTCAGCAGTGTGAACCAATGACTCTTCTGACAAAGAAGTAAACTGTTATCATTATACACTCATTACTTCAGTAATTTGACAGCTTTTCCAGGAGATACATTTATGACACATGGATGTGAATGATGCATATAACTAAGAAGGAAAGGTATCTCCAGTAAAATGAGGAAATGTCGTTGAATGAATCTTGATTATATCCATTGAGTAGCATAAGTTCTTCAAAGGATCTGAGAGTGGGATAGTTTAATTTGACTAAGATTTCATTCATTTTGTATCAACAACAACTGTGAGAAAGTCTATTCTGATCATAATTTTTATCCCTTCTACTATTTACTACCTTCCTACAACAGCTGTGCAATTTAAAAATATTTAAATATGCTGTAAAACACAAAAAGATCTCCTCTGGTGTGGAATTTAAAGGACAAAATTAGGCTCAAAGTAAGAAACCAGAACTGAAAAGCTGAAAAGTGTTCTCATTATTACAGTATTAGATCTCTGCTCTAGTTCGCTAGCTTTATGGACTATATTATAAAAATGTGGTAAACCTAAACTCTGCCAAAGAACTGACAATGTTGTTGCAAAGTCTCGGCCCAAAATAGTGGTTGATGAAAGTGTAATGGATTAATTAATGTACATTTAAAGATGCACATTTGTGTAGCAGACTTGGGAACAAAGTTCTTCACTTCTGTTGTGGTGTTTGGGAGGATAAATATTTAAATCTTAAAAGTGGTTAGCAATAATTAACAAGACACAGTCACTTCCTGTCTCATCCCGTCATCCTACCTGAAAGAAGGCCCACAGTTGTCTCGACTCCTCCAGCTCAGCGCGTCTTTTAGCTGCCAGTTGTTTCAGCTCCTCCAGACAGGAAGAGACGTGGTTGACACGGTTACAGATCACCTGTGGGTCACATGGTTGGTAACCTGGGAGACAACAAAATGAGATTAATGACTATAAAAAAAATATAATACATATAACACTTTATTGATTACATTAGTGTACTAGTAGTGTGAGCTAGACTACGTCAAAACAAAAGAGCTCTCATCATCAGTCCATGAGATAACAAACACTGGGGGAAAATTATTGCCTCTTCATTACAAGCCAAATGACTCTAATAATTTACAGATATTTACTAATATTATTATGTCCATGAAGGCATCAAATACAAAGTGACAACTTTCTGACGCAGGTTTAACAGAAGTTTTACAAAGGTACATTTTCTTAATATTGAAGAAGCTTTTATTGTGTAAAAAAATATGTATCGACATCTAATAATTGTTTTCTACATTTTCTGACCAATGGTCTTGATTTCTAAATTACATTAATTGTAATTGCACATCCTGTAGTCAAATGATCGTCAATTGCTGGCAAATTTTTAAAAAGGTAAATCTCTTCAAAAGTGTATTCAATTCAAATTTAAAAAGTTTATTTTCATGGCAGCCTCTTTACAGGCAATAAAAACTAAAAACCAAGAAACACTGATAAGATTATATAAAGCCAAAGACAGAAAATATTAAATACTATACTAGCGCTACGCATATTAAGTAGACAAGCTGAGTACCCTCTATGGTGGTGAATTTGAGTGCAGCGGTGTTGAGGGTCTCGACCCTCTCAGCTTGCACGCCAATATCGGCTTCCTGCAGGCTGTGTTTCTGCAGCAAGTCATCCACCTCCAACAGATGCTTCCCAAAGTCCTTCGACAGCAGCTGGACCTGAGAGGGAGCAGGAGATGGGGGGGGGGGGAGGGTGAAACGAGAGGGGCGGAGGGAGGAAAAGGGGAACATGTGTGATGTCATAAAACATCTTGATAGGGTTTTTTTCTTTCTCTTTCATTGTATTTCTCTCGCTTCCCTATTATCCCTTCTTAAAAATCAAAAACATGCATCCATAGCAACACTCTGACTGTCTTTCTGGATCTTCCTTTCTTTTTTTCACCCTCTCTCTCTCTCTCATACACATCCTCCTGTACCTGTGTGTCCTCCATCCAGTCGATCATATAGACCATGTCCTGAAAGGTCTTCTGCAGGGCCAGGTTCTTCTCCAGCCGGGTCCGTCTCCCGGCCACCAGCTCTTTCAGCAGACCCCACTGCCCCAGGATGTTCTCCTTACGCGCCAAGATACGCCGGATGTCATAGTATCCTTCTATCTCCATCTCTGCGGCGAGTTCCACCACAACGCCGATTCGCTCTTCGTACGAGGCTATGTCTGCCTCGATGGCCTCGTGTTTCTTCATTGCCGCCTCGACTGCTGGCAGGTCGTAGCCGAAATTGTCCTGTAGGTGGAGAGAAGAAGAAAAGAGCCTGAAGTGAGAGTACAGGGCTCGTGATTTTACTGTGTGTGGAACGATATTCTCTATCGCAAGCCTACATGGTGATTTAGACTGATATAGGGCATGTATAACGGGACGGCTGTGGCTCAGGACATAGAGCAGGTTGTCCGCTGGGGGTTCGCAGGGTTGGCGATTAGATCCACAGTTCCTGCTGTCCATGTGTCAAAGTGCCCTTGAGCAAGACACTGTTTCTGTCACATTCAGTGTTTGTGTGTGAATGAGGCAGAAGTTGTGAAGCACTTTGTGTGTTAAAGTAGAAAAGCACTATATACTGTAAGTGCAGTTTATCATAATTAATTATTTAAAGACAAATATTGTTCATTTTTTTACTTTTAAGTTTAACTACTGGGCACTAAATGTTTCCTATTTCACTGAAAAGTCTATTCTCAGTGTTCGTGCACTGGAGGTTTCAACTGAATACTGGACCTTGATTGGCTTCCAAACTAGTTGTGATGTCACAAAATCATGTCTGAAAAATGTCCAAAACTCAGATGTAAGGTGAGCACACAGAAACTTTACCCATTCAGCAGATGACTGTGAGCAACTGTCAAACTCTGCATATACATCATTCTGCACAGTGAAGGTCAAAAATCCAAGAGAAGTAACATTAAGCAAAACAGATTCTTGAGTTGAGGTCTTAAACTATGCAGGTAGACTGATGCTGTTCACATTGTTTCACTGGTAAAGTTTAAAATTGATTCGTTATGCATCATTATGTCACCAATAGTCCTTATAAAATGTTTGAATAATGCATCTTTTTATTCCAAGCAGTCAAAAGAAGCACGCTCTTGCTTATTGACTGATTATTATGTCTTCACTGAGAGAAGCACATTCATATCATAGCTGTATAAGGTTAGATCAGAGATCCCTACAGTACCTGTGATACGAGTCTCTGGTTCTCGTTGAGCCAGGCTTGTCTCATGGTGGTTTTGTGGTCGAAGCGCTGAGCCAGCAGCTCCAGCTTCTCCTGACGAATCAGCTCCTTGCGCAGAGCCACACCCCTCTCATGCTCCGCCTTCTCCAGCCTCTCCCAGGCCTGGACGGGGAGAATTAACGGATTTATTATCTTATTTCATTTGATAACATTTCACAAATTTCTATACAAGTTGAAATAAGTAAATCATCTTAATTTTACAGACCACAAAACTTTAGAAATTAAGTTTGACTGCAACAACTGTTAAAGAGTGATGGTGACGTTTTAATTAATCAAGAACTCACTTGAATAAGCTGCTATTTAATTGTTTATTAAAAGGTGAAATACTGTATGTAAAATAAAAGGAACACAGCTGGTGGATGTATGACCTTGTTGATGTCTGAGATGAGCTTCCCGTCATGAGGCACATAGGGTTTCTGGTTGTTGGCTCTCAGTTTGCTTTGGATAGTGAAGAGAAGGACTTCAAGATTCCCCTTCTCCTGGAACCTGGGCGAGAATCAGAAAACTTTATCTGTAACTGTAAAACAATATCACCTCTTCTCTCTCAACAGCCTCCACCAATGTAGGACGCACTGAAAGTACTTCCAACTGTCTTAAAAGGAAAATACATTTTTTAAAAAGGAGTCAGAGGAGCTCAGGGAGGTCTGAACTCCAGTTCCTCTGGGTAAAGGGCTCCAGTGTCATGGCCGTCCACCATGGAGGAATCTGATGTTTGACCATGTGGGTGTTTATCACTGCTTCAGAGCAATATGATGACACTTTTGGAGGAATCACAGAGCATGTGAATGAAAAAGGAGAATTGTCTTAAAATAGAAAGATTTCCCTCTGTGCTGTGATTATCAGCTGTGCACATGTGCTGTGTTGTGTCAATTTTCAGGAAGCATTTGGAGAAGCATGTTTTCATTATCAGGTAACACAATCCTGTTTTGGAGTTTTCCGTGTTTCAACTAAAATAGTATACAGTTCTCTTTGGGTTTAGCAAGATATACGGTCCTTGGACATGTGAAACATTTCAAAATCCTACTGACTAAACAAAAACAAACCTGTTATTTGGAAATGATGAAATGAAAAGTTGACATTTTTTGGCTACTAGTAGCACATCTCAAAATGAACCGTAGGCTCCTTAAACACTGCAGTGTGCAAGTGTTGGACTGTTCCTATGCATATGTAGAATCAATATCATGAGCATGTGTGTGTGTGTGTGTGTGTGTGCGTGTGTGTGTTTGCATACTGGATAGGTCATAAGTCAACTGTTTGCTTCCAGTATCGGACACAAACACTTGACTCATACAGAGCCAGTCAACTGGACATGAACCCAGAGCGTAACAAGACATACTGTAGTCTGTGTGAGCGTGTGTGTGTGTGTGTGTGTGTGTGTATGTGTTTATGTTTGTGTGTATGTGGGTATCATCATAGTTGCTAGTGTGCTCCCGCTGCCTCTGGGGCCATGAGTGCAGTACTGGGCTCTTTGTAACGCTGATCCTGATGATGCTGAACTAAAAAGGCTCAAGGCTCAGTAGCTCTGTGTTTGACTGCTTCATGTCTGTCTGTATGTACACACAGGAAGTGACATGATCGACTTCCACACGTCTTTGTTTCACCCCTAATGGGACTTAGGGTTGAATGACTGATTCACGTCAGAAATCCATAGAGGCGTTTATACTCAACGCATTATTCGTTGCAGTATTCTCCGAAACACCAGGGGATGTACGATAAAACATTCTGTGAATAAGCAAGAAGTCAACATCAGTCAGAAGTCAACTTCAGTGGTGTCACTTGTGTGCATCACATCCCATCATGCTTTAATAAAGAAAACTGTAATTTTAATGAGGCTGCCCCATAAAACACCACACAATACGGACAACAGCACACTGCCAGCTACTCTGGTATGTAACAAACCAACTCCTGCAGAAGAAAGACAAACCAAAACAACCAGAAATGATAACGGATATAAAACAGTGAATACTCATGCTAACAGCAGTCATTCTACTAATTCTAAGCAGTAGATATGACACTGTATACGTAGCATGGAACTGGGATACAGCTCCACTCAAATATGGCGTCTTCTTCTCATGTGCATCCATACTTATATCTATGTTCCATGTGATAAATGACAACAAATCTTTTAAAATGTCAATAGTATTTAAAAGTCATAAAACATACTTGATGGGCTTCTCTATGGTGCAGTATGTTGTGAAGGCTTGTAGCTGCTGCTGAACTCCAGCCAGTGAGTTGGCGAACTTCTGGTTGCTGATGACTGCGATGGTCTTCTCTATCCAGTCCAGCAGGTCTGACGCCAGAGCTTCATAGCGGTTGATGATCTTCTCAGCCTCAATACAGTTGTCTAATACCTGAGGGAAATATTTGAAGAGGCAGGATGGGATGGAGAGTTGAGAAAAACCAGAAAGGGAAAGAGAAATCTTCAATATGATATTTATACTTATCTTATATCTTAGGCCCTGCACTTTTTGATGAATTGTTGCTCATGTGTTAGCTTGCTAACTGCAGTTCAATTGCTGTTTAAGCTTTTTTTGTACTGGGCAAACACTGTGTATGTGTGTGTGTCTCATCACATTACAGTATTTGTTACCTTGCCAACCCTCTTGCCCTCCACAATAAGAGCTTTCATCTTGGAGAAGTAGTGGTAGTAGGAGACCACATAGGTGATGATGGACTTTTCATCTGGGTTCTCTGTGTTCACATCTGTACAGGAGCGACGGTGACGGAGACAGAGAGCAGAGGAGTTAACATGCTGCTTTACTTAAAGCAGGTCTAAACAGGAACTTTAGTGGATGGTTTCACCCAGAGTGAATGAGGGGATACTGAGGGATCCACGGTACTTTTATGGCACTATTGTGAACATTGCTGTACATAATGTGATTTGACTGAAGTTAAACATTCTCACCCTCAGGGTCCAGGAGTTTGGTGAGGCCCAGGTGCTGTTCAGCGATGTTGAAGGCTTGCTGGAGGTTGTGGGTTGCGTTGGATCTCGTCAGCTTGTGGAACTCTATCAGGTCGGGTCTGGAGGGCACGAGATGATGAAACAGAGGCTGTCATGTTTATATGGCTTCAATCTTAAAACTGCATGTCAGTTCAACCTGTTGCAGGACTTTACGATCTATCTTCTTCTGTTCTCTTAAATCGTGCACGTTTGTCATCATGCTGCAGTTGTTTGGTGCACATACTGTGACTGCGGGTGTAGCACACACACGTTTTCATCAGTGCATTTAAAATACAGCAAATGAAAAATTATCTTACACCTCATAGATAAATTTTCACATTATTATTGCTATTTCTTTACTTTTCTCATATTTGTAAATTCAAAGCTTATTACATTTAATTCTAAATGTTTGATTTAAATAAATAGCATACCAGTGCACTGTCAAATCATTCTCTCTCTATCATCATGCTATGAAGGTTGTTAAAAATCCGACCTACCTGTGTCTGTGTATGAGCGCGTTGAAGGCAAGGCCGTCTCTCCAGCAGGTGGTAAAGTTCTGGATGTTGACCTCAGGGTACCTGAAGCACAGACAATTGTTGTGTAACTTTAAATGTGCACAACTCTTTAACACTTACAACAACTGTATGCAGCTTACATACAGATTTTTATTTCACTACTCACCCTGCAGTCTTCATCTGGCACCAGAGCAGCAGCGCATCCTTGGCAGAGCGGGTTTCTCTGTTGTCCTCTGTCTCTATCTTGATCACCTGGATCTGAACAAGCACACAGAAATGCAACACCTCAGCTACCGTGGGAGAGACAACGAGGCACAGACGCTACACCTTCTGTCTCTGTCTAATTTCTTCTCGGGAACATACTGTACATTCACATGTCAGGTATTTTACGTAACCCTTACTGACTACCGTGCCTGCTAATGTGTTGTGCATTTAATAGATGAAGAGTAACAGGGGTGACGGAGGCTGTCTCACCAACATTTGCAAGCTAGCTAGCAAAATTAGCTTGTTCCCATCCTGGCTGTATCCTGCTATGAGTCAGATCATTAGTATTTATTATATGCGTATATCTATGCTGCTTAATAGATCATAAGCAGTGACAGTAGCCCTGTGACAAAGCTTTGTAATGTCACCATGCCTAGAAATGCTCTGATTGGCTCAGGTGTTTCTCCAACAGGGAAAAGAGCCATTCACAAGCAGAGGTCTGGAACCAGCTTTGAGGAACGGTCACAGTTCCTGAAAGTATCCCTGAACCCTCGACTGAACACAAAGTTAGAGAGAATCGTAAAGTAAAAACTGACATGAGCATTAAGAGCTGAAGATCTCAGTGTAAGGAACAAACTGCACTGTGTGCTTCCCGGCATGCCGACCCATTACAACATCATCCTAATGCCTGATGACAGGTGACAGTGACAGCCATTGAGCCAATCACATCACAGTGACAAGATCCAAGGTAATTGGGGACATGACAGCCTGGAATCAGCTGTTACCCACATCGGTAGGAACAACATTGCACACACATTCCCGCATATAGAAATACACAGTTCTCATGTGCAAGCACAAGACAATACGGGGGCGGGCGGGGGGGAGACCCAGAGCTTTTGTGTGTGTTTTCCACAGGGTTCCTTTACTGGGGTAGTGATGTCACTTGAGTCAGTGTCAGTTGGGCTGAAGATTTGAAAATGAAAAAAATCTGGGGATGCAGAGTTAGAGAGAAGTGAAGTTAGACCCGCCTCATCTCTGCTTGATGCTAGCAGCTCAAGGCTACGTTAGCCGCTACCGGCAGAACAGTCGACACTCGACAGCCAGTAGTTGGGTTGCATAGTGGGTAATGTAGGTACCGGGTTTTGACAATTATGAAGAATATGTGGGATAAAAAGGATGATATCTGGTTCTGCTGCATCAGTTTTTATCCTTTTTTTTGGTGCAATGCTAATTGCTAAATCAATGGAGTAATCTTAACATATCAGAATAGAGGAGTTGCTTGCTAACCACTGTTTCCTGAAAGGAAGGGTATCATTATGGGCTGGTAACTTGAGTAATAATGAGTATTTGTCATTATTTGTAACATGCTGGTGGATTAGGTAAATGATTAATCAGTAAATCTGTCAAATAATCAATGGATTCATCTTGAAAAAGTGTTAGCTGCTGCGCAAATAGAAATTACAAGTTTGTAATTCAACTTGCACTGTTGTTCAACTTAAAGTTGTTCATGACAAGAAATACAAGTAGAATTCACACTTCACTGTTATTTCCATGATTTGTCTGTGATGTTAAATGTATCTGCTATGTCTGATAAACCCACAGGGAATGTAGAAAATATTAGGAACACCTCACTCATATTGGATACACAATCTACATCCTTATATTCTACAATATAATGTGCATTCAGCAAAACTCTGAATCTGTATATTCTTTCAAATAAACAGTATAGCTGGATCAATGTGTCTCGACTCAGACTCATTGTAAATAGAAACTGAGGTGGCAGTGTAAGCAGACGCACACACAGCTCACAACACAAGGACACTCAGCCAACCACGTACGACATAATAACTGAAGTCGCTGCAAATAATAACAGTCTGTTATTATTTGTGTTTGGTTCTGTATATACATTAGGGTTACCTCTTCCTCTGCCAGTCAGTCCTCTCCCTTCTTTCTCCACTCTCTCTCTCTCTCTCTCTCTCTCTCTCTCTCTCTCTCTCTCTATGCCTCTCTCTCTCTGCCTGTGTGCAGTCACTGCAGTGGTTTGGCCCTTGGTTTGCTGACTGGGCAAAGCAAACTCTCACTTTCACCACCAGAGGAAGGGAGGAAAGGGGAAAAGAGGCGGACAAGAGGAGAGACAAAGTGCAAGAGGGGAAAGATAACTGGAAGAAACCTGTCAATTCTCCAACCTGCTCTAGCACTCAAATGTCCAGTTTAATTAATCTATTATGGCTATATGTTATGGCTAAAAAACAATAAGTGTTTAACGGTAGAAACCCTGGGCATCATTCACAAGCAACTAATTGATAATCCAACAACATTTTTACTTGTATCTTAATATCTAATATGCAGCCAGGTGTCAGATAATATAAAATGAGAATATGAATCCAGCACAATGTAATATGCTATGTTCACAAGACAAAATTGTTGAACTGTTTTCTACTCTGAGAAAGAAGTAAAAACAAGAAAAGTTTTAATTTCTTGCATGAGTTATTCTTACATGAATAAATGTGTCACATTTCACATTATCTAAACCCATATAGTGACTGTGTTGCATCCTAGACAAACCTGCTAGTTTGAAACATCCACAAAATAGATCAGATTATAATGTAAATGTCTTTGTTTGCCATGTATGTGTGTATATGTTGTCATTATTTCAGTTTTTGCTTTGCATTTCTCTGCTCAAAACCAAATATTTTTCTACACAGTCCCTTGATTTAGTCTGTGCTGTGTTTTCCTTTCAGTTTGTCTTCTTATCTTAGCAGATAAAATGTTTTTTTTTCCCAGGTTGTCTTTATAAATAAGATTTTATTTCTGAACATACCTGCCTGTTTAAATAATAGTAAGTAGTGAGGAAAGGCTGAACTGATAATAAACAATGGCAGATGCCTGAAGGATTATAAAAGGCAGTTTGTGAACAGACGGTTTGCAGACACATAAATGTGAACAAATGGTAAGTTCAGCAGAGAAAGAGTGTTGTATACTGTATTTAATCTGAATAACCTGAATCCATTTCTCTCTCATGCTGTTCTACATACATTTTTCAAATTTCATTATAACCTTTGTTAATCTACAGAAACTTGTCTGAGCCTACATCGCTGAGGTAAAGGTCGTAGTTTAAGCTTATTTACCACAACATCACTGCTTCACTACTTCCTCTTTCACTCTCTCACTTCCTGGAGACTCACCCTAACCCTACAACCCTTACCCGAACCTTAACCACTGACCCAAAAATCAGCGTTTTACCAAGTGGGGACACAGCTTTTGTCCCCAATTGCACAAGCCGTCCCCAGTCAACTGGTCTTAAGTCTTGTGTGTGTCCCTGAAAGTAGGCTAAGTCATACCCACACACACACACACACACACACACACTCACACACACACACCTACAGTGCTCTCCTTTCTCAGTGCATGCAAAATTGAAGAGAAGCCATCGACTGGTGGCTCCTGGGAGCAGGAGAGCGGGATGACGGCCAAACTCACAGGAAAAGCTAGCAGGCAGTCGACACTACTGTAGAATAAACTGTACAGTTACAGCTGCTGCTACGCTTTAGACTGAAAAATAAAACTAAACAAAAAACAAAGCAGGCATTCCTAAATTAACTATCAAGCATGTTAGCTAGCCCGTTACAGTCTTTAGCATTGTTGTACTCTGAGAAACTCTAATCTAAACTGTGTCTAGTGAACTAACATGTAATTCAGATGAAACACTACAAGGAATTTGTTTTTTAGAGCCCAACTGTCAGACTTATTAATTAAGTATCTTATTGTGATAAAATGAAGGCAGGTTGTTTGAGGAAAGTCTTTTGAGGTGACCTAGCTACCCAAAAACTTTGATACAATACAATTTTGGGAAATGTAGTTTGCAGAGACAAAAAAGGAGTCATTAGATTTTGTACAATTAAATATTCACCATGAACTAGATTCCAACAGTGAACATCATCCGACATTAACATTCACACTATAATCACAGGTCCAGTCAGCCATAACACACGCTCAGAACATCCGTCTTTGCCCGCTCGCAGAGGGTCAATCTACATACTACAGGCTAATTAAATGTGCTTTGTGGTAGGTAGCTAGGCCTAGCATGACAATACTGAGTCCCGGGAGACAGCTTCTAAGGCGACTGTGCACCACGGACGCTACGGAAGGGTCTGGATAACGCTACACAAGCATTTCGTGCCGAGGCCACGCTATAGCACTGAAGCGTAATAAAACAGGAGCCCTGGGCTTCTGCTGTACTTACATGACAGGAACTGATCCTGTATCACTGCTGCTAAGGCCTGGGGACCTGTGTACTGTGAGTGTGTGTGTGAGAGAGCGTGTATATGTGTGTGTGCATGAGTTTTTGTGCATGTGCATGTCAGGATGTGAGCACATAGGTGTAGGTCTGACTAAAGAGATCGACAGACAGACTGAGTTTGTGCAGTGTGGGTTTATATATATATATGTGTGTGTGTGTGTGTGTGTGTGTGTGTGCGTCCTTGTTGAAGAGCAGACTGGCAGGCGACCGCTATCACTAGGCCGCAGAGCCCTGAGTGACATTCAGGCTTTACCCACCAAACGCTGCTGTCGCTGTCGCACGTTGATGATGCGGCAGCTGTGACAGCCTCCCCTAAACAGAAGCGCTGGCAGCTCATCCTAAATGGAAGCGGTGCTGATTGCAGCATCTTTGTGCTTCAGTAAGTAGTACAGGAACACGTGCCAACATCATCTCACTGCACTTACAGAGAAGCTCAGATTTAAGCCACATGAACAATCTAATATTTAAAGGTAGTCCGTGTATTCACATTTTGTCTAGAGTACTTTAATTAGCTAGAAAAACCGATGTGATACTGCTATTTGATGTCAGACCACCACCAGGCTCAAACAACGTAACTAAAATCACATTTTCATCCGCGTTGATACATTTGAGACAACAAAAGTCATCCTTCAGAAATCACATAATAGCAAATAATTTTCTCATTGTCAAAGAAAACAACATTAGGTGGATTTTTAACCCTTTGCAATGACTCCATCACGTGTAACAACCCAAGAGACGACCTCCAATCACAGAAACAGCCATTCATATGTTTTCGTGTCTACCTGGAAGCGTAGGATGATGGTCCACATGAGGCCCAGGGTAAGGCGGTGGTTTCCATCGACGATGTCATGGGAACCGACATTTTCCAGATGGACCCTCTGTTCTTTGAGGAACTGGAGGGCTTTGTCGACATTCTCGAGGCAATGGATCCGCATCCGACCCCGTGTAGGCCTCGGCTGGGGGAGGACAGAGGGATGGGTAACTGTTATGTTATGTTGTTGATATCGAAGCCCTTGAAGTATCACGTAGCGTTAGCATACATATAACAGATATTCATAATAAACAAAGATAACTTTTACCAAAAACGTATACAAACATCAGGGAGGATTTTACTTAAATTTTACTTACAGATGAACTTAAAGCAGATAAAAAGAATGAAAGGACAAATAATTTTTCACATTTATATTCCTTAGAGAAGTAAAGCAGAGAAAAACTGGACTAAAGGGGAGGGAGACATGGGGACAAAATAAAATCCAGGTCCTGGTGTTTATGGCTGATACATGTTAATTGGCAGAAAAAGTAGAAAAGTAACAGAAAAAATGAAATAAAAAAACAAGATAATTGTTACATAAAAACCTTTTCAGTGAAGCAGTGGCTAATGTTGTATATGCAAAAAATGAACAACTAGCTAGCTACCGAGGTAGTTCCAAAAAGTTGCATACAGCACCTTTAACTCTTCCTCACTTCTCATCCTATGAAACATCAAGTGTGAAAGACGCGTGTGTGTGTGTGTGTGTGTGTGTGTGTGTGTCGGTTCCCACCAGCAGCTCTCCACTGAGGACCTCCAGCAGTCTGGTGAGCATGTATCCATCCCTCAGGTCGTTGTAGAGGTCAGATATGCGACAGGACACTCGGGCCAAATGAGAGTTAACCCATTTGGTAAAAGTCTTCTTCTGCACCGCATCTCGTTCGTCTGAGGGACATAAAGGAATCGGCTTTACATCAAAAGGGGACGACAGATTTAGTTGCTGATGATGATTTATAAGATGTGTGAAACATTTCTTTCTCTAAACTGAGACAGTTAGGATCATATTTGCATTTAGTCAAATTGTGCTTACAGCCTTATCTGAGGCGCTTTACCTGCTAAGACTTTAAAATATGAGATCTGTATTCTGTTTTAAGTCATGATAAAACAGTTCAAAAGATATAAAATTTAGATAAGACATTTCCAATGCTGAAATTCAAAACAGCAAAGAATTGACATCAGGCCCTTAATTTTGACGTATTACGTTGTTTGTATCGTGTGCGTCTGTGTCGTGAGTGAGAACGCTCATCTGTGTGTGTGTGTGTGTGTGTGTGTGACCTCGGACCTGCCAGGGCCTTGATGCGGGAGCACTCGAACAGCTTGGAGCTGGTACACTCCGTCTCCCAGAACCCAGAGCTGATTGGTCGGTTGTTGTTGTTAAGCTGGCGCTGGGCTTCCACGTTGTCCAGGTCTGGGGAGGCATTAGCCATCGCGCCCGACGCCCTGCAAAACACACAAAAACACACAAATGCACAGAGATATGAATCATAAAGTCTGTCCGCTGTTAAACTGGTGAAGATTTCAATAATTTGTAGGTTGTGTATGGGAACATATTGGCCTGACTCTGAACCTGAAGGTACTTTTATTATATAGACAAACACAGATGAACAAAGAAGTGATGTTCACTCTCGATGGACAGATTTGGTTAAAATAGTTAAAACGCTGTTGTTTTGTTGGCTTTTTAATGGTCAGATATAAAGAATAATTAACATTTGCACACAAATATCTGCAGCAACAATCCTGAAGCTTATCTTTATTGGCCTACTTACACCACAAGGACCAACATGCACATGTGTAAACACATGGTTCACACATACACACGTACATAAGCCCATTCACATATATATACACGTACATACACACACTCACAATGCACAAGAGAGCAGGAGAGGTGTTGAGGACAGGTGCCGTCGCCTTCTCTTGTGTTCCTGTGCCGTGTAACCATCAAACACATCCCCACAGGCGAAAGGGGCTATTCACACTTCATAATTAAACTCTAAATGACATCACACACCTCATCAGACAGCTTTTAAAACCCTATTTAGCCACGAGAGCACACACTGAAACAATTTCAAAATTTTGTACGAGGGCAAAATATTTAACAACGGCGTTCTCGCAAAATTAACTTTAAATTAATACTCGTTTAATTAGGGTGTGTTCAAACATGCACAAATAATACGGGAAGGAAAAGCGCTGCGGAGTCTCTCAGTAACAGTTCCTTACCATTCATGAATAATGCAGCACCTGTCCTAGCGTGGCATCGGAGCTTCACAATAAAGAAGCTTAAAATAAAATCTCTGTGATAATTCAAAGGATGGTGGGAGGTAGAGAGTAAAAAAAATATTTGGCTGCGTCTCATCTCTCCTGTCTCTCCCATTGACAGCTGAAAAAAGTGGATGATAAAAATAACTTCCCTGAGAAATAACATAGGTTGAGAGGTGAGGAATTAAAAATGTTCAGAACATCAAAACGCTAAAAAAAAATGTGTAGAATCAGTTTAATTTTCTGATATTCATCTGTTTCATATGCATTCATTTGAAGAGCTGATAGAGCTACAGATTCCTGTTAACAGAGAGCAGATAATCACCTAATATGTTTCATAGACATATTCAAGTCATAAAAATCAGCCGATTTGGTGAAAATTTAATCTGATTTTCTCACTTGTAGAACTGATTTTTCGCAAAATTGTAGCTAAAAGGAATTGTCTATGTTGTACATCTGTTTTAGCATTTTACACTTCCCTCCTTGTATTCCACTGACCCCCTTTTAAAAGTCCATATATTTATCATCTTCCCTGTGCCTCAACAGTTTACAGTATGTCACATAAAGAGCAGATGGTTTCACTACTGAAGGGTCGCTATCACATTTATTCTGGCTCTGTCCAGTACTCTGTCATTTCTGATGTGACATATTTAATTGGTTTTCCAAACATTCAGCCAGACTGGCAATATTTGGTTGCTCTGACAGGACAAAGGCTCTTCCCTCTCATCTTTCCTCTCATCAAAAGCAGGCAGAAATTAATATCACCAAACTGGAAGTCTCCATTGTCACCATGTTTCGGGATATGGCTCAACGAGATGCTTGCTATTGCTGAGATACAACAGATTTGTTTTAGCCAAACTGTTATGGAAGTTGTTTTTGAGATTGACAGTATAACTCATGAACTCTGCTGCTATTGTATCTTTATTCTGTGTAAACTCTGCCTTATTCTGCACACTGACTGATTTTCTGGCAGTCCAGCGTCCATGTGTGTTTTCTTTTTGTTTGTTTTGTTTTGTTTTTTTCTTCCTCTCGTCCTTCCTGGCGGAAGGGGCAAGTCACTTGTTTTGCTGACACTGTTGTTGACTCTGTCTTCCTTTCTGTTGTTTGCTGTTGTGTTATTTGGGTGTTTTGTGAGTATTATGTGTGTTTGTTTTTTATTGCAAAAATCCCTAAAAAATCAAAAATGAAATAATAATTATAATAAAAAAGAGCAGATGGTCTCTATATTGTGCAAATTAGAGTGATTGATGCTTTGCTTTAGGCTAGTGTATTCAGTGTATTTTTAGGCATATTTTGGGAAAAAATATGAGTGTTTGGAACAAACTGCAGACAAAGATGGACAGTGGAGAAGTGGTGGTTCTTTGAAAATCCTGATCATTTCCTCCCACTGTGAAACAGAATATATTGTAACATACATGAACTCTCGCTGACCGCAGACACTGTTCTCTAAACTGGATTAAAAGTGTAACATCCAAGCCTGCAGTGCGTTTGTGTTGAATAATGAAAAGACAGTTTTTGGACGGAGGAATGCTATAATGCTGCATTAGTTTCCCTTGTCCTTCCCCCCCCCCCCCCCCCCCCCCCCCCCCCCCCGTGTTTCTCCTTCCTTGTGTAACACATATGATGGATGGATGGAAAACACATGCAACCGTTTCTCCAGTTAAAGAGCAGATATGCCTGTAGGACATGAAATATGCCATTTGGTGCTCTTCTCCAAAGCTGCTGCCTTTTGGACAAAACCGATGATTTAGAGATGTGATGAAGGAAACTGCAGCATCTTATTAGTTGTATACACACAATACTTACATTTGGCCTATATATGCCTATATCTATATCCAGGCCTATATCTTCTTTGGCTCTGTTGTGGCATCTTCACACTACAAATGCCATTACAGTTGATGATGGCTGAGTTGAAACTTGAGGTGAGGTTATATTTTGAAAATCAGGTTTAGTTACAAAAAGTAGTCCAGTATTTCCTCTCTGCATCAATTCTTTACTGGGCTTCTCCTTCAGCCTTGAAACCATTGACCAAACCAGTGTTAACCCCACTCTGCACCCATTGAAGCCTGTCCTTGAAATGCCTCGTAAGATAAGACAGAATGAAAAATGTCCCACTGACACCCCTCAGTCCCTTCCCCCATCTCACCCCCATAACCCACCTTTACACATACACACACACACACACACACACACACACACACACTAAGCAAAAACCAAAACCAGGAAATGATTAGTTGGCTATCAATCAAAGATACTGGAAAGACAAATACAAGAACGCACTAATCACATCACCACAACAGGGTTCTGCATGTTGTGTGATTATATTACAGTAATTAAACACTCAGGTTTCAATTAATTAAAAAAAAAAAACTGGATCTGAGGATTATTATGATATTGTGGTTGATTGATTAATCAGCATTTCAAGTAAAAGATAACTGAAAGTGTAACTGAAGCTCCTCTACACAGTTTTAAAAGCTTTCTTTATCATTTTCTGCCTCAACCTTTTTTTTATTGTATATCTCTTTGTCTCGCCCTCACCCCCATCTCTTCTTCTGAGGCCTCTCCCTCTCCCTCTCCTCTCCACTGCAACAAAAGTCCAAGCTCACAGTTGTCACTATACCTAAACCCCTGGAAAACAGCATAGCCATATCGAGTAAATGTCAGCGTGCCCTGCAAGACAGAGGAGAGAGGAGGGGTAGCTGTGCACATGCACTTAGCCTTAGCTGTTCTCTCTCTCGAGAGAATAACAGTAAAACATTACAGTGCTTTCTATGTGGTGATGAAGCAGATAGAGGAGTACAGTGGAAACCAGTAGAAGTGAAACCTACAGAATATTATTTTGATTTACTGGAAAGTAAGCTAAAAAAATAGGTGGAATAGATTAAGGGATTGAACTATGAATGAATGCAAACTAAAAAGAAAAGCTACTTGTGAGATATTTTTTACAGTAGATGCAAAACTACAGTTGCCAAAATTGGCAGCAATTATTTCTTCTATCTTGAGAAAACAAAAGCTCTCACGCAAAACAAAATCCTGAAATCTGGTGAAAACTTAACAGTATATTTAGTAGTTACAGCTTCAACATGACATTCGCTTCCAGAAATTTTTCTTCTTTGATGGTGAGGAACTGACACCGAAACCTGACATTTCCTCTTAAACATCACTGAAAAAACACTGTCTGCTATCAAACTCCCTCGCAGCTGCGCTAGAAATATCACAACATGAGTCGGTTCGTTTTGTCTTGGAAGTCTTAGATGAGTGACAGCTGATGGTTTCATCTCCAGATGTTGCAAATGAACTAGCCCCCCGTGTTTCCTTTCTCCCCTAAATCCCTGTGCATGTTTCACTCATATCCCCCTTTTCCCTTCAGGGTGTGTGTGTGAGAGAGCAGAGACACGGTTCCACAGTAGACTGAACCCACTGATATCTCCGGACCATGAAGCGAGGGGAAAAGTCGACACAGAAAAACACTCCCGCCTGAGCTCAATTTCAGATGTATGCACTGAGTGATGGAGGCGGGAATTATATGTGAGGAATAAAACAAGAAAAAACAGCGAAGCTAAGATGAGAAAGCATTTTAAAGCCATGTTGTTTCTTAAATACATAAGAATATTGCTTTCTCAGCTGATATGACAGTATAAGAACAGAAAACGTGTATTATAAGACATTTGTAATATTACACATTATAAGATAATACAATTCACATCCTATTAGTGGAACGCAGAGGAGAAACAATAGCTACATCAGTCAGACTGCCGCACTGTCATGTCATTCAAAATACTGTGTGTGTGTGTGTGTGTGTTTCTCCTTGCCGTGATCCTTGCCTAACTTCAACCACCTGGTGTCTTTCAATCAATCAAACTCGAAGCTCGCAGGGCTGCTCTGATGTGTGTGTGTGTGTTGTGTGTGTGTGTGTTATCACGTTTATTCTAATAATCAGACTCAGCTGTTGAGGAATCAGACAGCCCCAGGCAGGAGGGTCAACACTATATCTGACACATATGAACACACACACACACACACACACAAACACAAACACACTCCTGGCTATCCCGTTTTCTGCTCTATAAGTAACAGCGGCAGCAGTGAGATGTTGAGATTCTTCATTATTTCCCTCCAGAGACTGAACACAGCCTGAAGCTAATCTCAGATGGTGCAGATTAAAACAAAGACAAACACTGAGCTGATTTGTGTTCAGTGTAGTATGAATGTGAAAACCTGCATGTTTAAACATCTGAATGTCAACATTACATTAATTCCGCTATCTTAGTTGGTGGCTTGTGTCTTACACAAGCAGCGTTTCCTCTAATAGCTGACTCTGATAGCATAAAACTCCCAAACTACCATTTAAATATTTAATAAAATATATATTTATTTAATACATATAAATAGGAAAATATTAAGGAGGATATTAAAGAGGTGTAGCCTATATAAAAGGGGTGCATCATGTATTTATAATAATAAAAATTCCAGCTACTGCCAGTCAAAACTGTGAAAACAATGGACGCAAACATTAAAATGTAGCTTAGCGTAATATCAAGCAGGAAGACTATATATACCTCATTCATTCTTATTCCTCTCTCTCTCGTATCAGCTGATTAGGGACGTTACTCTTAGTTAACAAATCAGATTTCTATCAGCCTATCATGACTTAGCTGCCAAACTTTAAATCTTATCTTCTCTCTGTCGCTGTCAGCTGTCATCTCAGCGCGAATCGTCGCGACCCTCCTCCTCCGCCCCGTTCACCTCCACTTCATCACGTCAGCGCCAGGTCACCAGAAGCTTGCTCCTCGTCTCATCATCCAGATCTCAACCACCAGTGTCTGGACTCCATCGGGGGATATCCTGTTCTACTCTCACCTTCACTTCCCCTTTATAAATATGATGGCATAACGATGAGGTCTAATCGCCAAAGACTTTTCACATTTTCACCTTAATACGCGTGTTCATGCATAATAAGGTTCATGTTAAATATGCTTTCTCCCTCTATACCATCTCCTCATCACCGCCCGGTCTTCATCAGTGCATCATCAACCTCATCAGCCTTATCAGTCTCAGAAGTCACCACCACCACCAGTATCTGGACTCTATGGAGGGATTTATCTTGCTGTTGCTCAGGACTGATGTCTCTCAATCATAAAATCTGCCTTTATAGTCTAAGCATCAAAGACTTTTGACAACACTTAATCATCATATCATCTGTATAATAAACAGTTATTTTTGCTCTTGTCTCTGCTGATTGGACTGACAAGAGGAAGGCTCATCATCTGCAAGTTTATTTAATATCTTTTTTTTATAATTAATTTATTTAAAAGCGAAAGCAATGCCCGTCTTTGTGCTTCAGTGAGTCAGATGCGATCCAGAATATGTACGGCTGATAAAATGCTGTAGTACATGTAGTCCATGTAACAGACAATAAACAGAGATATCCTGAATATCAGACACATAGAGACTTATTTTACCTTATTACAACCTTTTCACTTTAACAGCCTATGGAAAAGTTATGGGGCAATCAACTTCCAGCATTAACTGTGCTGGGGATTCATTATCAGACTGTCTCTACTCAGCTCTCAATAGTGATGATTTCTAACTGCAGGCAAAAATTACTTTCCAGTATTTTTTTTACAGAAAAGAAGAGAAACATACAGTGTTATCTTTCTAGGACTCATTTCCCTGTTTTTCAAAGAGTTTAAATGAGGCTTTTTTTTGACTACAGGGTCAAAAAAATAAAGTGCTGAGTAATGCTGCTGCCCTCACAGCAGCCAGTATGGGAAGTTGATCAGTAATCGACACCTAAGAGCACAAAGCTGCACTAGAAATGTAAATAAAGTAAATCTGCTGCTTCATCTCCCCCCCCAGTTCATTTATAACACTCACAAACACAACACAGTGCAGAAAGCTCTCATCAGTAAATTAGATTTGAGAATATTATTTGCTTATAATGACGAGTGAGTGAAGTATCTTGTTTCACGTTGATTAATTGCGCTGATATTATGTTCTCTCTGAGATCTCTAAGATCAGGATAAGGATTCAGATAAAGGTCGTTCCCAGACTGAAAAAGGGATGTAGTTCTGGTTCTGAGGTGTGTCCTGTTTGACTCTACGGGGTTACAGAGTTCA
Source organism: Thunnus albacares (assembly GCF_914725855.1). NCBI lineage: Eukaryota > Metazoa > Chordata > Actinopteri > Scombriformes > Scombridae > Thunnus > Thunnus albacares. The sequence goes on from NC_058111.1 coordinate 6,177,603, forward strand.
CATGTTACAGTCAGTCCAGGATAGAGAGTCTGCTGCTTTAACAGTGAAGGATCAAACCTTTAAACAGCAGCAGTCTCTCTGATCTCTCTATGGAGCTAGACGAAAGAGCAGGAATAACCTACTGTATGTGTGTGTGTGTGTGTGTGTGTGTGTGTGTGTGATCTCTTGAACATCCCACATACATTGTTTAACCGCACTAGCTACAGCAGAAACACACACACAAGACCTGACTTTCTATCTATAAATAATATGATCATAAAGAAGAAGAAGAAGATTTTTACATAAATAAATTAAAGGCACGCATGTCTGGTTGGTCTTTCCTGATGCAGAGTAACTGATAATTGTACAATAAACTTCATTAACAGAAAATCAAAGGAAAAATACGTCATGTCCCACCCACACGGTCTGATTGACAGTTCAACTCTAAGAAAGACGACAGTAGCAACGAACACTCAAACGCTCATCTCTCACTTTTAAAGGACAGAATCTAGATCACATGAGGCATCTCTGTTTTTCCCCCCTGGGTGGATCCGAACCCTAACCTGCTTTATAGGACAAGCATCTAAAAACAATTGTTCTATATTCAGGGTGGCCATCTTTGTTTTCCCCCTCTGGGTGGTTTGAGTGTGTTAGTTCAGCTCTGTCACTATTCTTTCAACTGTTGTTCTCTTTATGTTGAAGTTTCACAAGTCAGACTCTTACCTGTCTGTCTTAGTGACACAGTGTGACTGCAGCTAAGCCTTTACTACTGGGTATTGTGGTGGATGTTGATATATTGTTAAAGAGGAATATTTAAAACACATTTTTGCATCACACAGCATGATTTTAAAGGTGTATATTAGGGCTGTAACTGTCATTATCCATTATCTCAATTATTTTTTGATGAATTGGTTCGTTTTTAGTTCATACGTGTGTGTGTGTGCAGTGCTGTATACTGTCAGTCGTTACGCTTTCTCCTCTAAACCACTCAGTGTTATTATTGCCCTCTCTCCCCGGCTACGCTGTCACTGTTGGTAACCACAATGAATCACCGTTACACCAACGGTGTAATGAAAGCACCGGCACCCGCCTTCCTGCTCTCTCTCCTTTTATTATCCTTCACACTTTTTTCCCTTCCTGTCCTTTCCCTCTCTATTCCCAATCCTCCCTCCGCCCTCACCTTCCATCCTCTCTGTCTGGCCTCCGCAGTTTGTGTTTTGGCTATTAGCATTTGGCATGACGCCGCCATACTACCAAAGAGTTACTTATCTTTTCGATACATGTGATGCCAAATATCAGGTGCCCTTGAAGCAGCCACTTAACCCCCAAATACTGCAGTGAAACTGTTCAGTTGCCAACAGTAGTGTGTGTTCAGCGGTCAAAGACTGTTGGTCCTGGGCAGCAAAGGATTGTTAATATATAAAACTGTGTGACTATAAAGCAGGTTGATGCTGCAAAACAAGCAAATGCACACTGTTGTCTTCTCTTAGATGAGTATATATTTAGTTAATATTTAGAGATTTTGCACAGGTTTAGTCTCAGAGGCCTTTAAGCATGTCGGTCTTTTATGTCAAGCATTCCCAGATAGATGCACACTATCAGACATTTGCTTAAAACGTGTGTCATAAGCCCATATGAGATTTTAGTAACTAATAAAAGTCATTTATTTGCTAATTGTTTAAATGCTGATATGTACTAAAGCAGAAAAAGAGCCAGTGGTGGGTTTTTCTGGCATATTAAGTCTCTCTTTGCACCTGACGTGTCATCATTCCAACATTACACAATCACACAACTTGTTTCGCTTCTCTTATCTCCGTCAAACTCCAATCTTTTAATCCTTTATCTGTTCATAGTGGAATCACATTTGTGCTGAGGGAACTTTTAGCTCCTCAGTTCGGCGTCTGGGGCTCATTAGATCTCAGAACAACCTGTTTTCTTTTGGGTTATTACACATCTCCCCTCCTTCAGTGATCTATCATGGTGCTATCATGAATGGTGACTGGAGAACTGTCTACTCTCTAATAATGGGAAGTGATGCAATGTAATTAGATAAGTGACATAAGAACAATCGATAAAAAGGCCAAAATCTCTGGAGAGAGTTCTCAAAAGTGAGTTGTCTAATGTCAACATGATAATGTAACACACCATCTGAAACACTAATTGCATGTGTCTCTCTATTTCCAACCTCCAACTGGAACCCAGCTCCAACTGGAAATTCACCAGGAAACGTACAGAGCCTTCCTCTCATGTTCAAGCCGTATTTCCACATCAGATATTGTGTATTGATAAATACACCTCCCACACTACGATCAATTCTTCAGACACGGTAACCATTTAAGTGATGATGTTTTATTTTTTCCCCCCTCTCTCTGATCACATTGCTGCAGTAATGATCGAAGAACAGCTTAATGTGGATCACGGGAGTCTGGCTGTCCGTGTCTTTTGATTTAGAGGTTTGATTTAGAGACGGAGAGAGATAGAGAGATAGAGATAGAGTGAGTGAAAGAAGCAGACATAATCAAATGACAGGGATAGAGTGAAGGAGTACGAGAAGGAGCGATAGAGAGAATATAGGGTGACGTTACAGAAGAGAGATGTTACGGAGACGCAGAAAAGCTGACATGGGAGGAGGTGAAACGGGGAGAATTAAGGGAGAAGGGGAGAAAGAGAGAAGAGAGAGAGACAGGAAGGCAGGAAGATGAAGATAGAAAGAGGAGAGTGAGAGAGAGAGAGAGAGAGAGAGAGAGAGAGAGAGACAGCTGCCAGTGTTAATCAGTCAGTGGCAGCAGCTCTGTGTCTCTGTTTCTCTAAGGCTTAATGGGGACCAGACCCTCAGTGTACTTCCCCCCCTTTTCACCCCACACACACACACACACACACACACACACTCACACATATTCACACATTCACACACACACACACACACACACACACACACACACACACACACACACACACACACACAGCAGTCCTCATCGATATCGTCACATGCAGATCAAAACATCTCGGGGACATTTACCATGACCTCTGCTATCTAGATGATATGTCATCTGACTATTGACAACCGTGAGGAGCACGCTCGGCTTCCGGAATCTCTATTGATCGATCAAAAGACCGAGTATCAATTAAATTCACTTTGGAGGGTCTGAGGGAGGTAAATATCCTTATCATTCTCCAGTAAAACATAACAATACTGTCAGTAATCTAACGCATGTTCACTGATAGAAGGAAATTATCTTGTGCGTCACATTGTGTAGAAATATATTAAACCTAAACTTACTTGCTAAATATATAGTCTGTAAAGATTTAAATGGTCAAATAGAGTTTAGGATGTCTTGTCTTGCCTTATATCACTGTTTGTCAATGTTCCTATCAACCAATAATACTGACATACATTCCTGTGTATAATTATTACATATAAATTGGTCTGATGATTGGCGTTATATATATATCAATCAACAGGCCACATCCTGTTAATGTTGTGCAGCCTCATCTTAAATATGTAATTGATTTGTTTTTAAACTGGTTTCTTTTTCTGAAACAGCTAGCAGGTTTCTGCGGGCTGCGGTGAAGAGAATAGTATGTTAAGATTAGATGATGCTACGATGTATGCAGCGATATTGATATACCTGCCAAATAGCACCTGGTATGATGGAGTATACTGTCGTTCAAAGTTTCTGCTCCGCTTCTGTGTTCTTGTTCTTACTATTCATCTCACTCTGTCTGTTTTCTGCTTTGCTGTCTTTTATCAGAGCTGTGGTGAAGTTTGTTCTTGCCGTGCGATGTTTCTCACTGATCTGTCGACAGCAACGTAGCAAAAGATGTACGTATTTAGATGTAGCCACTAGCCGTTAGCCACATACTCAAGATTCAATTGCACAACAAATGCCTGGGCTGCTTCATAGTTAGTGTCCTGCCAATAAATCAACCAGTAAACAGAATAACATACTGACTTTGACAATTATTTGGAAAATTTGAGACATTTGTATTGAGTCTGATGGTATATGCTATAAGAGTATAACCATATATTCAGGTCTAAACCTAAACTAAGGACTTTTCCTAAAGTTTATCCAGAATGATGTCACTTCATAAAAACGTCTAAAAGATAAACCTAGATTGTTCTTACAGGGATGGCAGCGCTCTCTCTCCCTCTTGTACACACACACACACACCGGATCTTGCACCATGACGTCACGCAGTACGCACTTTACACACTGCACTGAGTCCCCTTCCACTCACTTCACCTCAGCAGAGCGAAACAACATCTGTAAGCCAGTCGACGCCCAGTTCCGAGCCTGCAGCCTGCCACAAATCTGAATAAAAACAGTCACCTTGTGGTCCGATACACAACGGAGCAGCAGCAAAGAGCTATAGTGTCCCAGAGAAGCTGTCTATCATCCAAACAACACAGGGATGATAACAAGCAGGGTGGCAAAAAGCACTCTATCCTTAATGTAGCAGGGCTATATATTGTTATAAACAATAATCTTCTTGCTATACTATTGTATTTCTATAATACTGACCTCCATGATACATCACAACAGTGTTTAGTAAAGAAAAAATAGCTACTAAAGCACTATGAAGGTTACTACACTTCTATAAATGGCATAAAGGTAGTAACATGAAATACAGTAGTAATATGGGGGGATTTTAACAGTAACAATATAACAGATATCTATTTTTGCTTCCAGAAGTATTGTATAAATATTAGTGATACTAGACAATACGTACTACCATAAAGTGTGATAAGTTCATAATATAGAGCTGCTGAGCTCCACAAACACACTATTATTGTATTGTATAATTGTATAGTGTTACCACAGGATTTGAACTTCTGTAAAGTACAATATGGTCAAAAACCACAAGCCTACCATGTAACTAAGCTAATTGTGACTATCCTCCTTTCTTTCTTGTTCAACCCCCCCCCCCCCCCCCCCACATCTCCTCACACACACACACACACACACACACACTTTGCACCAACTAACAAAAGCTGGCCAACTCACCCACACCTGCCTTACCACAAAACACCACAAATAATAACCATACTCATTAACCAGTGAAAGTCTCAATGCAAAACCCAAGGTTAGAGCCACTTTTCACTGCAGCTGTGATCACACACACACATCACCACATTAACACTGGACAGAGAATAGTGCATCTGCTCCTTGTGTTGCTAAAGCAAGCACTGCTGCTGCTGCTGCTGCTGCTGCTGCTGGCCTTGTCTCTCTAACATTCAGTATAAGGATAATATGAATTTACTGCCCTATAAAACAGTAAAATCCCCTCAGGAACAACTGATAACCACAAGGGACAGAAATTCCAAAGTACTGAGGTCACATAGGGAGACCACAGAAACACTTTAACTTCCTGCAGGAATATCTTATATTACTGTTGGGACTTATCACTTGACAAACTCTGTTTCTATTTCCACTGGGGCACATTTTATCAATCAAAAGGCCCCAGAAACCTACATAAACATCTGTCGTTTTAAAGTTACAGGTAATAAAGAAGCCGGTATGACATGCAGCAACATAACATAATCCCATACACTAGGCCGCTATTCTGCTTCTCCTTCTCAACTCATTTATCCTTTCACAATTTAGATATCCAGCTCTGGCAGGCAACATAAACACTTTTCCAGGCATGCATCATGTAACACATGTAGGTGAAAAAACAGAAGACATGAAACAGCGCGTCCCCCCCGCCGGATCACTGCAGTACCCTGCACCCAAATGCAGGCCGGCGTCCCTGCAAAAACGAAAAAAACACCATGCAGCTCGACTCCTTGCTCTCACATAGGGAATGACAACATAAAACGACATCCAACGGAGACAAGGAGCATCCTGTCGTCCTTCTATCGGCCTTACCTTCAGCTTCAGTGTTAGTTTTTTTTTTTGGATTGGTTTTTGTCCTCCTCTTATAGCAAGACGTCGTTGGGATTGAACCGATGAGGAGAGTAGTTTATCAATGGAGGAGACTAGCGCTCCGCTTTTATTCCGGCAGGGTCTTCCCTCGATTAGTCCTTATTACAGGAGGAAGCGGTGTGTCTGGGTAATTACAGAAGCAGCCCGGGGAGTCTGTACCGTGGAAATACAACGCTTTAGCGCAGAAAAGGGGCGCTGTGAGCCTGCAGCGGTGACCGCCGGCCGGGAGATGCTGTCGGTGCTGAGGATGCGAGCCGGTGGAGGTTGAAGATGATATCCATAGAGGTCCCCGTTTCCACCTGACCCAACCTCTCCTTCCTCCTCCTCCTCCTCCTCCTCTTCCTCTCCGCTGGTGATGCTGGAGAGAAATGTCAGCATCAGTGCGGCGAGCAGAGAGAGAGAGAGAGAGAGAGAGAGAGAGACAGAGAGAGAGAGGGAGAGAGAGAGCGAGAGAGAGAGAGAGAGAGAGAGAGAGAGAGAGAGAGAGAGAGAGAGAGAGAGAGACTGTCAGTGATCAATTATAGCAAGAAGCCACGAGAGGACGTGCTATACAGTCAGTTGAGTGCAGCAAACATAACTTGAAGCCATAAAAAAGTAAAAAATTCAACATTTTCCGTGCTTGTAGTTAATATAGAAAAATAAAAATAGAGAATTAAAAAATAATAATAATAAATAATAAAATATTTCTGTGTTGGACTCGTCTTCCGTTTGAAAGTGCGCTTACAATCAGTTTTGCCCTTATTTAACTTAGTTTAAAGGTAGCTAGCTAGAGATACAAGTAACGACTGTTTACATTATCGAGTAATCTGCTGATTATTGTTTGGTCTATGAAAAGTCAAATAAGAGTGAAAAATGCCTGTTGTAATTTTTTACAGACCGATGTGATGTCTTCAGATATCTAGATAGTTTTGTCCGACCAACAGTCCAAAATCCCCCAAAATATTCAGTTAACAGTCATATGAAAACAGCAAAAGCAGCAAATCTACGCATCTGAGAAGCTGGAACCACAAGTGTTGGCATAAATGATTATTTCGATTATCAAGATAAATCATCAATTAATTTTCCATCAGTCGACTAATCGATTAACGGACTAAATGTGAGAAATGCTAAGTTAGCTTAACTAGCTTTACAGTAAAACTAGCTTTGAACTGTTATTCAACATTAGCATTAAGTAACTTACTGTTATAGCAAAAGTTTAACATACTTTATGCTGTTACACAATGGTGTAACTAATAATGAACAAACTAAATAATTCACAATTAATTAATGACTCTGGAAGTTAAAGGACAACTTTTTTTAGTTCCTCCATCTTTTTTTCAAACTTCTACTCTACGAAGAAGAAGGGGGCGGGGCTGCCCGACATCTGTAAGCCAATCAAAAGCTGCCATGATGTGTCGTAAATCTAAATATTTAGAAAACCACACGTCACTTTTTTCTTCAACTTTTCTGTTGTAAAGCACTGTCCTGAAAGCTGATAGTAGCTATAATTTCAGGATACACATGTAGTCACAGGTGTCCTAGATATTTTTTAGTCCAATTGGATTCCAGATCTCATCAGACCAATGCCTCCCAATTATTATTTAGAATATTATTTAAATTCACTGGAAATCTGGAAATCAACAACTACTCATTGCAGTTTTTTACGATTGGTTACATGCACGGTTAAATATTGAGTACACATCTTCAAAACTCTTGACATAGTCAACACAACAGCAACAATTATGGATAAAACTGTCGACATTTTCATTGTTTTCACACAAAAAAACATTCAGTGACTTCAATGACTTTCCTAAACAGTTGTCTCACTCAAACACAAATAACCAACAAATCTCTGTGGATCTGCATCCATTTTGCAAATGCTTACATACTCACTTCAAAACTCTTCAGTTTATGTTCAAAAACTAACATGTATTCATGTGGAATTTGCCAAATTATAACTACACTGAAATACATCTATATTCAACCAAAAACAAGAAAAAATGTCAAAAAATAAAGCTCACTGAAACATTTCCTGCTTCATTTCTATGACTGGTTCCTGTAGAATACATTGTAGTACACTCTATAGAGAGGTACAAATCTTACTGTATTTTGTGATAAAAGGTTTGTTCACACAACATACACATTTCTTACACTATCAACAATTAAAAACAACATATACACAATAAAAAAAACCCTAGAGATCACAGTGATTTACTACTTCAAAGACTGATCCATCCAAAAAAAAAAGATGCATCATGTGTTGCCTGTTGTTATTTTTTGTGCCTACTGGAAGAATATGCTTTTGTGTGTAAAATGAACTGCAGTGTGTCAGTAAAGGTGACTGTGTGAAGAGTTTCGAAGATGTATGCATGTAACCAATCATAAAAAAAACATAAAACAACAACTATACTCTAACCAAAAATAACTGTATCATCTGCATTTTATCCAATTAATACCAATTAATTTAAAACATTTTTCAGGAAAATTATTTGGAAATGATGATAGAATAAAGTGAGACATTTTAGTGAAAATCTTACTAAAATTGTCCCCAGAAACAACAGGGACATCTCAGTGGCAATGTGTGTATTTGCCATATCAGAAGTCAAATTGCAAATTGTAAATTTTGAAGAAATTAATTGAACTTTTTTTTTTTTTTTTTTTTTACATCTTCTGTTCAAGAGCCATCTGCCACAGTTTTGCACCATCTCATAGCCTGTCCATTAACACAGCAGTCATATCCAGGTGTGGACTAATATTAAACAAATATTCCAACCAATTAGCAGTGTTTCTCTGCTATAACTGCATTCAAGTCTTTATGTATTTCACTAAGTTTTTACATTTAAATTCAGATACAGTGAGAGAGCTGAAATTATATTGGCCACCGTTTCAAAAACAAAAAGACTTTCAAGAAATTTCAGGCTTGGTGGTAGAAATCAACAAAGTGAACTACATGTCTGAGTAGTATGATGATGCATAGAAGTGAATGTACATGTATATAACAGGGGTATCCGAGCAGCAGGGCTCCTTTAACTGTGTGTGCATGTGTGTAGGAGGAGGAGCCTGAGCTGCGGAAGCGCCTCTCTACACAGGTCAAATGTGATTTATAAGTGAGAGTACCCTCTAGTAGGGACAAGCCGCAGTCAGATCAACAAGCTGTCACTGTTCAGCAAACCTCGCTTATTACAAATAATGTCGGATTCCATTAAAAACGTCGCAATATTTGGAGCTACGGGAATGACCGGGCTGGCGACTCTCCCGCAAGCGGTGGCTGCAGGTGAGGAATGAGAGGAATAGAGTATTACAGCTGTGTCGGTGACAGTTTGATAATCAAACCGTATCAGAAACAAACCGGGGTCCATGATGGGTCCCGGGAGGTCACTGTAGGAGTAGCAACCTATCATTGTTATTTCAACAAATGGAGTTTGAGGCACAGAGAGAGGAAAGTTCGTGTGTGTTCTTGTCAGAGCGTCACTTTATCTGTTGATAACAGAGCTGATAGACAGTGTCATGGATCAGGATTAGTTATCAGCCCACTTATAGGGGTTAAAAAGGGAGATAAACCTGAAGTCATGAGAGTCTCTGTCATGTAAAGGTCTATTCTGTAGTTCTGGTTAATAGTGGCTTAACAGCTGATGATTAATGATAATGATTCATAATAAAATGACAGAAAAGTTTAGACTCCACAGTGTCAAACTGTAGATTTAGAGCTTAATGTCTTATAAATTACTGAATTCAGTCATAACTTTCTTTCTCAAAATGTCTTTGTGTGTTAATTAATTAATTAATTAATCTTCTGGCAGCACCAGGTCAATATGTTAACATATGTCCATATCATTGATCAAAATTATTGTGATATTTGATTGTGTCATTAACTAACCCACTTTCATCGACACTTTAGACAATTGCAGCAAATTTAATCTGATTTAACTTAATCAACTCATTTCAGAGCTTGAACTTTTTCATATTCTCATAAATAAATTTAGATTTAGAAATATGTCAGATCCTCTAATTACTGATTGTAATATCATGTATTGATAAATTAACATTTGAATTAGGCAATTAGATTTAGGGTCAGATCTCAAACCCTAACGTTTTGAAATCCATAAAGAGTTTCAAAACCATAAACTTGCACACTCACGTAAACACATTACAGTGTGTCATATGCTTCATTTGATTGATCAGCATTTTCATTTCCTTGTCCATTGTGGTTCATCACGGGCAAAGAACTGTTGAGTCATGTTAGACGTTACATGTCAGCATTGTGCTGAGTCACAGCTGGCTGTGACATAGAGAGCTGATAGTAGAAAGCTGTTCACTATCTTGCCTGTACAGGAGGGGTGGGATCACAAAGTGCACAGGAGGGGCGGGGTCACAAAACTGGCAAAGTAATTATAGGAACTTCTGAGAAAGACTATTTCATCCAGTTCCAGTTTGACAGGAATATAATTTGAATTATGTCGTCCTGTTGAATTTTAATGTAAACCTTGCTATGTTCACCAAAGAGACACGCTGACACTCTTTGGCTGGAAGGCATTTTGGGAAATAAAGGCTGGATCTGAATAGTGAAAAAATGTCTGTACTCTTCCTCTTTTGCATGACCTTGATGGAAAATGTCATAAGATTGTAGACTGAAGGTGAAATCCTGCAAAGTTAGGCAATATAACCACAGTGTTAAGCGATACAGGTTACCTAAAATAGCTCTAGGCTGCACAGTCACTACAGATGTTAATCTTTGCCAAGATACAATACAACTGTATTTTATACTACACTGGGTTTAAGGGCATTTATTTAATATCTGGGAATATCATGATGATGAAGTTCATGTATTGGATCTGTTTCATTTCCATGTTTCCTTCCTCAGGGTACAGTGTGACCGTGCTGGTGCGGGACCCTGCCAAGCTGCCTGCTGACCACAAGGCGTCCAGGGTGGTGGTGGGAGATGTACTGAACAAAGATGATGTGAAGAAGACCCTGGAGGGCCAGGACGCTGTTATCATCATCCTAGGCACCAGGAACGACCTCAGTAAGGCTCCACAGTTTGAAGAAAGACACACAAGAAAACATTATAAGAGATGAAAACACAGTGCAAGTTTAAGTCAGCTCAGTTTTCTTTCAAATTTGCATGACTTTACCTGCTGCCTGGCTTTTGCAGTCATCAATTCTTAGATCTTCATACATGTTTTGGATATTTTTTTCTGCAGTTTTGAATTTTCTTTCCTAATGTTGCAAAGTGTTTCTCTTGCTGTGGTTGTTTTGGGCTCTTGTCACATGTTTACACTGACTGGTCAACTGCACAATTTTTCTTGGAATTGATTGATAAAGTTCACATTTCCTTATATAACTGGTGTTGTTCAGATTCAGGGTTGTAGTTTTTAAATGGTGTAATGATGTAAAACATTCACTAGAGGTTGCCATAAGACTTGGACAACACATAACCTTATGTGACATTTAACACTTTAAATGTGTCACCATTGTAACAGTGTGACACAATCTGAAATACACCAGTGGACAGCATTTACAATATTACACTAAAGAAAATGTTCATGATTTCTATATTTTTTCAATAAATTACTAATGTTTAATTGTAAACAATCAACTAACACATAATACTAAACATTCAGACAACATGGAAACAAGCAAGAGTTCACAAAAAGGTGAAAAAAAATGTTTAGTCATGGAAAACAGTGACGCTGTAAAAGAAAAAAAGCTTTAATAACAGTGCATTTAAAAATGTCAGTCAGTAACAGAACAGTCCCCTTCAGTTTTAAATAATTGATGAACACATTAATATTATATTTTCCATGTGTGTACTTTCCTCTGCAATCTGTGATACAGTGCAGTGAATGTATAAGTTCAGCCTGTGGAAACACTGTACTTGGCTCTAAATGTGCCTAAGTACACTTTTGGAGTATTTAGCAACTTTCCTCAGTATGTATGTACGTGAGTGAATAAGGTAAAGTAAGGTAAAGGAAGATAAGGTAAGATAAGGTGAAGTAATATAATATAAGGTAAGGTAAGGTGAAGTAAAGAAAGAGTCTGATCAGCTCTGATCTGTGTTCTCAGGCCCGACCAGCATGATGTCTGAAGGCACCAAGAACATCGTGGAAGCCATGAAGGCTCGCGGGATCCGCAAAGTTATTGGCTGCATGTCAGGTACGACTCACTGTAATAAAAATGATAACAAAGTGCTGGAAGTGGTCAAAGTTTGTGTTTCGTGGCTGATCTAGGAAATATTCTTTTTCTGTTTTTAAGCCTCTGTTGGCTTCAGATGAGCAGTGCATTAAGACAAGTATTAAAATCTCACATATACAATGTATACTGTATGTTATGCATTTTTCTGTCGCAGCACTGATAATAAAAAATTCAAACTAGAGAAAATGGAAGTAAATATAGGTTTATTTAACAGACATCAGTGCAAATGAGACACTGGAAGTAAACCTTACTGAGACATTCATTTCCACTCCTTCCTCTTCACATGGGTTTTTCTGTCTGATTCTTCTCCTCGTCTCTTAACTTAATCCCACTGACTCAATTAAATCTGTTTTTTCCTGCTATTCTCAACTCAAACTACATGCATATAACATTTTTTTCATCTTTATCCTTCTCCCTCCCAGCCTTCTTGCTGTGGGATCGCTCTAAAGTGCCTCCCCGTCTCGTTCCTGTGACAGAGGACCATGACAGGATGTACACAGTGCTGAAGACGTCTGGGCTGGACTACGTGGCCGTCATGCCTCCTCACATTGGTGGTCAGTAGGAAGTAGAAACTGAGAGTTTCACTGCAAACAAGAGAAATTCCCCTAAATTACTGCAGGAAGTAAAGCAAATGCTGATCAAACCTTTTTATGGTTGCACTTTTTCATGATCTATATTAAAACCTAAGAAACAAACATAAGTTTTAATATCTTATGTATCTATGTATCTTGCTTTATGCTATATATATGCTATATCTTCTATATGTATCTTCAAACACAATGTGCAAGGTAGATCCAACATTGTTTTTAATGTTCTTTGTCTTCATTTCCAACATTACTGTGTTACTGTGAGATTTGCGTCTGTATCCCATCTTTGACTAGTTATTTTATTTTAATCGTCTGCTTGTCTGCATCTCTCCAGGCGATCTTCCTCTGACAGAGCGTTACGCAACGGCAGAGAACATGCTGAGAGGAAGAGCCATATCTAAACACGACCTGGGACATTTCTTTGTCAAATGTCTGTCCACCTCAGAGTGGGATGGCAAGACAGTGGGACTGTGGGGAGAGTACAAATAATTCTTCCTTTACTTCCACCGAAATACACTGCAGAGAAAATATTTGTTGTATGCTGAGAATTACAGATAAATGAAGGAATAATATCTGTGTAGATTCACAGTATTAGTTTTCTTGTTTTGATAAACCACTAATCCTTTTGTCTTGTATGATTATAACTGAGCAACTCTTATCTGACATTGTTATATTTTTATACTAATTTTAATCTAACACCAGCTGACGTAGGAGACATTTTAAGTGCCAAACCTGTACTGCTGCTTTAGCTATGAGCTGTTTACATCACTTTACATCAAATCTTTCTTTTAACATCAACAACATTTGATATTGTAGGATTTGTTCCCCATCATCGAATGTTTGTCATATGATATTTCCTGACGCTCTTTATACCCGTTTGAAAATAAAAGACTTTATTGTATAAAAAGTTGCCTGGAAAGAGTGAAGTCTCATGTGAATGAGAGTAGCTGCAGGCCATTTGTTGTTAGAATGACATAACGATTACAATAATACAATTGCGTAGTGCTTTTCCAATATAGTTACACAATATTCTTATGTAATAAGTAACAGAAGTAATGGTTGATCAAGGGTGAATAGTGTACTCTGATGACTTGAATATTATTAAAATGATGTCAGATTACTCTTATAGTCTTAAACTACCAGTTAAAGTCCTAAAATGGCTCTTCTTATAGAGGACTTTAACATTTACTCAGGTAGATTTGATCACTGTGAGAAAGCCTAAACTGACATGCTCCTCGTTTAAAAAAGCTGAGAGACCAATCCTTCTAAAACTGAGTGTCCCATCTTTTCTTTATCAGAATGTTTATTTCTTCATATTAAGATGAACTAGCAAATCTGCCGGCTACGCAATGATCCTCACCTATATTTAAATTGAACACTACTTATTTTAAAAGTAAATTGATTTCAGAATGAACACAAAAAAAGTTCACATACATGGAAAAAACCTCCTCAGTTATTATAGGGTACTTAAAAGTTAATGACACAACAATAAAAAAAACAATATAATAACGAAACAGGAAGATCATCATGTGGCTGTAAAACACAATTGGATGCAGGATTAGAAACAATGTTTTTCAGTTACATTTGAGTGAGTACATTGGGACAGAGTGAGTCACAGCGCATTAAGAACTGGAGAGATCTTGTTGCTCTGTCTCCCATTAACAGCTCGCCTCATACCAGTCTGTCCCTCTAGAGGACAACCAGCCAGTCAGATGAGTGACATATGTAGCTGTTGTGCAACTCCCTCTCACAGAGATGTGTCAAGTTGACCAATGAGAGCCAGCATTATACCGGAAATGTTAAATCTTTGTCAAGGATCGAGACCAAGTGTTGCTGCGTCTTTTAACAATTGATACCACTTTTATACATTCAGTACATCAGTTGTTCTTGGATCTTGAAAAACATCTTACATTTTGCGTCACAGATGAAAATAACACAAAAAGGACTTTGAGTAAGTACGTTTAAAAGTACTCAAAGGAATGTGAACCATTTCCTACAAATGATCTATTAAATGGATGCTCGATACAAAAACCGGTATAATGGATCAATAACGATATTTCACAACACATATGCCAATTAAATTCGAATGTATTGTTAAAAATATAAAAACAAAATCATATTTTATTATACTATATCATATAATAGTTTTTGATAGAGCTGCAAGGATTAATCAATTAATTGATTTGTTACCAAATATTAAATTCTCTGATTTCAGCTCCTTAATGTGACTATTTTCTGGTTTCTTTAATCTTCTATGACAATAAACTGAATATCTTTGGGTTGTGGACTGTTAATCGGGACATTTGAGGTTGCACCTTCGGCTTTCACCATTCTCTAACATTTTATGGACCAAGCAGCTAATTGATAAACAGAGAAAATAATCGACAGATTAATGAAAACAATGGTTTTTGCAGGTCTGGATCGTATTAATTTAAATGTTCAACAGATGTACGCTAATATGGATTTTTATTTAGAAAGAACTTAGAGGAAGTGGTTTTGTGTTCAGTTAGCTTTATGTTTTTCCTCAGCCGTCCAATAAACAGGTCGAGGAGGAGCTAAAGCTGTTTTTCAAAGTTGACTCGCTGGCTGGTAGGCTGGTGCTTCATGTGGTGAAAAGTCGGGTAGTGGAATTTAAATTGAAACTGTGAACTTTGACATTTTGGGGGCTTACGATAGAAGAAGTTGTTGTGTACAGACCACTGCTGCTCTCCTCTCAGGTAAATATCGCTGCCAGCCTGAAATAATACTCATTTAAACAACCGCACTTTTATTTAATGTTAAATTACCTTTCCTGTGGACGTGTACATGTGAAGGCTCAAGAGTTTTTCCTCTCATTTTCGCTCTCTGATACTCGTCGTATTGAAATCGTCAATGAAATGTACATTTTAAAATCTCTCGGACCGGGAGATTTATTGATCGGTTCTACATTATGTGCATTTTGACAGCAGTTTTCTTTTCTTACGGTAAGTTTACCTTAAACATGAGGTAACACACGCTGACTGGAAACAGCTTTTGTAGAGTTTTACACACACACATTAATCACCAGCTGCTATCTGCCCTACTTTTCTATTCAAAGACAATATGCGGATGGGCATCCCTCTTCTGTCGGTGATGTAATCATTTAGGAATTAGTGCTATGCAAATTACATAATTAGAAGCTTGAAAATCCGGTCTGGGTGACAGTTGATCAGGGCAGGAGTAAATTTACAGGTCTACATATGATATTAATAGGGATATTACTATTATATCTGCAATATAAATTGTTTGGCATGTATTTGATGCGGTTTTGTAATGTCAAATTATAGTCTGACGGTCGTGTCTATATGGTAACCCTAGATTTTCGAAACTCTCGCGAGATTTGTAAAGAAGTACTAACTTTAACCCACACCACGTTTCAAGTGATCATTTTAACCCAAACCAGGATCTTTTACTAACCATAACCAAGTGGTTTTTGTGTCTCAACCTAATCAGAACTTAACCTTAGTGTTGTCACGTCATCAAACAGCGATATAAGAATATTTTGAAGCGGCTCGCGAGAGTTTCGCTACTCTAGGGTTACCATTTAGAGCCGAACGTGTCATGTGACGCATAAATTTAACTACCCATAATGCCCTTCGCAACATCCAGCCCCCACCTTTTGGCGAAAAACTTAAAATCACGGGCGGGAGAAGACTGAGTGGGTTGGCTCTCGAAACTAAGTTGTAACGTTAACCGTTTTAAGCCAAAATAGCTAATAAGTCAAGTAAAACGTGTTATTTTAAAATTTGTTATTTGAGTCAAAGAGGAGGCAAGAAAACAGAAGTTAACCAACAGCAGCGACATCGACTGAACTTTCCGAGAAACGGGAAGTGAACCAACGGGTCTGTTGTTTTTTCTTACTTTCAATCTGTGTTTAAAGGTAATCTGTTTGTGGTTAACGTTGCTCGTGTTCGTCTCGTAAGTCAAAGATTATTAAATCAGTTCATTTTGGCTCCATATTACTCAGATTGCTCGGTCGAGTCTGTTTCTTTTTCCCTCCACGACGAAACTGAAGGTGCAACCCCCACATTGCGAGCTAACTGTGTGTCTCAGCTAACGTTACTGTTCATGGAGAAGTTTGATGAACGAATAAAACTAATTAACGGCGTTATTTTAATGATAAAATACCGTATTCGTGTTTTAACAGTAGCACAGATTTAATTAGCTCTATTAACGAAGTGCGGTTCTTTAAAAAAAATCTTGTAAAATTGTAATAAACACGGTACAGTAAATGTATTTAATCAAACCGAAGAATAACATGTCCTAATGAAGTGTCTGATTTAGTTTTTTCCTTTGATATTTATGTAATATCACAGGCAATTTACCTTTAAAACATGTAACGTTTCCTCTAGCAATCTATGACTGCAGCTTTATGCAAATTGATTAATTTACTGTTAAGAAACTCCTTGTTTCAGCACTAATTTTATCAAATGTCTGTGTTTATCACATCTTTGTCACACACATTTGTTATTATTTCTCTCATCTGCAGTAATGTAAGAGTTTTGAGTTTCTAAAATACCTCATTCCTGTACTAAGGGCAGAACTGAGATATGGATCAACTACAAAATGTCGGCAATAGATTATTTTTTTTTAGCCACATGCAAATTGACTTAACGTTTCCTGCCTTCCTTCGCAGTGTAAAGATGATCATGAAGGGTCAGAAGCGTAAACTCCCACCTGAGGAGGTGGAGGTTTCAGACAGGAGCAGCCTTGCCTGGGAGAGCCAGCGCCAGTTTGTGTTCTCAGTTTCCCTGAGCAAGTATCAGCGTGGTCAGGAGCTACCCGAGCCCAGCCTGCGGCGGTCCGTTCTGATAGCCAACACACTGCGGCAGATCAGTCTGGAAGCTTGCAGGGCACCCTCTGTAGAGCTGCCGCTACCACCTTGTAGTTCTTCATCTGTGCTGCAGACGAGGGAGCAGGAGAGTATTTTCCAAGGGGTCGCTACAGCAAAACATCACTCGGCATTCATGGTTGCTAATAGTCAGTCAGCTCTTCCCAACTGTCACCTGGTTTCATCAAATTGCGCCACAGGTATGTCTCCAGCAAGCTGCTACTCAAGCACATCGATGTGTGTACAAGAAGATGATGAGGACTGGGGATCGATGTCCACCGATCCTGATTTCTCTCTTTCAGCTGCCGTTTCCTCCATCCTCACCGCACTGGACTCTACCATCGACGGAAGCCAACAGGCAGCTCCGCGGACACCTCTCAGGTCCTTGGAGAACCTGTCAGGGTTCTCTGAGGGAGGTGTGGCATGGATGAAACAGGGGGTCAGAGGCTACGGGGGCAGCTGGGAGCAGCCGGAGGAGTGCAGGGTGCGGGAGACCAGCATGGAGGTGATGAGGTCCAGCTACCTCAGTGATCTCACTGTGGAGGATCTGTTCCAGGATATAGACACCTCCCTGCTGGAGAGGGACATGGGTATACTTGGGCTGAGAGGCAGTGGAGGCGGATACCCGGCTGGGGATGATCTCCTACGATACCTGCCACCTTTCTCTCCCCCATCATCCCCCTCGCACCCCTTCTCTCTTTCTCTCAACCAGAATCTAAAGTGCCTGCCTTCATTTGCCTCATTCAGCCCATCGTCTTTCTCATCCAACTCACCTTCTCTCTCCTCACCGCCATCTTCTCCCTTCTCTGGTCAGAATCATATGAGAGAAGGACTTGAGCTGGAGCATCTGATGGAGATTCTGGTGGAGTC
Organism: Thunnus albacares; assembly: GCF_914725855.1. Classification (NCBI taxonomy): domain Eukaryota; kingdom Metazoa; phylum Chordata; class Actinopteri; order Scombriformes; family Scombridae; genus Thunnus; species Thunnus albacares. The sequence goes on from NC_058111.1 coordinate 6,195,986, forward strand.
CTGATAGTTTCATCATACTGTAAGAAATCCACTTCCACAGGAAGCAACTTGAACAAAAACTGAAATGCAGATTCCTACAGATTCTAATAGCAAATGGCCTGATTTACTTTTTTTTATACTACTCAAGAAATAGTTAATTATGGGCTTTAGAAAGTAGTAAGAATGCTCTAGAAATGTAAAAATGGTTGATGTCTAAGACAGAAAATGCTCCCCATGTGGGCTTGCATGAGGAGGAACTGTGATGCTTTTGGCAAGTTTTTGTGCAACATGAAAAGTTTTTGTTACACGGCAATGAGGGAGGTCAAGTTACACTGAGAACTATGTGGGTAGTAAGCCAGATAAGGCTGTGTCTTTTTAACTGCTAAGCAGTGAGTCAGTGCATAATGAAGTGTTAAATATTTTACTTCGGTTTCCTTCAACAGTGTTGCCCTAAAAGTTGTCAAATGCATCACAGCTTCAAGTAACGCTTCGTCGCTTCGAGCGTGCAGCAGCTTGAAGCTATGCAGTTCAGTGGAGCAAAGCTCACTGATGCTGATAGTGTTCTGAAAGTGAAAATGTTAATGTGAGTTCTGAGAGAATGTGATTTGGCTGGTGTTGAAAAGAGAACGGTTGAAACACTAATATAATAGGTCAGATCTTCTGTGAAGAAATCCTTTAACCTCATATTTATCAATGAGTTATAACAAGGGCATGATATCAGATGGTTTGATATCTGGTCAGGATTTCAAGCAATAAGAAAAAAATATGGTTTTAAATGATCAAATATGCATATTTTTTATGGTATCAGGTAGTTTGACCTGAAGAAGAAATCCTTAAGAACCAGTATTGAGTTCAGTGATGAGTTCAATGAAATTTCAAGTGTCTACAGAAGTCTTGAAAGTTCTATTTATCTGGGTTACTCTTGGTATCCTTAAGTTTTCCATTGTGAGATTCCCATTTCATTAATGTATCCTTTTATTAGTAGTAAACTGCTTGAATATTGATAAAATGAAGCACAACTATCAATGCCTCTCAAACAGCTGAGTGCCAAACCATGTCCCATCTGAAGGCTGAAACTGGAACTTGAATTTGTTTGTCTCTCAAACGTTTCCTGTCAGAGAAGCGAGTCTGAGCGCAGCTGTAGCTCAGGAAGCGCACAGTCACACGTGGGTGTTCTGTCATGGCAACAGGCACAAAGTCACGTTCAGAAGGAGCTTTTAAAGTCTTTTAAGTAGAAGCTTTTATTCAAAGAGCCTTTACAATACTATTATTGCATGTGACAGTACAGAGACGCTGTAGGTGTCACATTTGAAGTCACAACCACTTCTGTTGTAGAGACATAATGTTTTTTTGATCAGTCCTGGTGGGCGTTCAGCATCGTGCTGCAGTATCAGCCACATTGGCTGATGGAGTATGAACGGTGCTCACTTCCACCTTATCAACAGTCGTTCACTTATCAGTACGTCATTTCCTGTTTGTTTTAGTGGGTCTACAAGTTTTGTCTGGTTTACATCTGAATCATTGCACTTTTGTTAATAATATGCATCGTTAAGTGTCAGTCATGTGAGCATGTGGTTTGTGTTTTACTCTGTATTTATTATTATTTTATAATGGTAAAATTACAGGTAAGATTTAGCCAGATTGTCCCTTTTGAACCCCGTAAGTGCAGTTATTTAAATGTACTGTTGTTTTTTGTTGTATTGTTTTTTTAAAAGAACAACACATAGGAAAAAGGTGTTTTAACTGTAACCTAACCAGCCTTCCTATATGTTGACCCAGCATTTAAGCCAACACTGCTGAAATGTGACAAAAGAAACGCTGAGATGAATTGTTTGAGGAAGCACGTGATGCCTGTTTGTCAGGTTTTTGTACATTTATATGCTGTTTATGGATTAAAGTTGCTTTATCTGCCAATGTCCTTTTCTGAATAGCTAGACTATAGTCTCAAACTATTTATAAATGGCATATTTCGTTAACAAGATAAGTAATTTAATGTTATATTTGACAATTTACTAATGGTATATTAGTGTACTGCCATGGCAGTTATTTTATTTACTTTTATTTTAATTGTTATATTTTGAAATTGAGGGCAGAATGCCCAGATACTGTATGTAGACTTTTTAAAGAGGGCTGTTCACCTAAACTGATGTTTTTAATAAAATGTGAAAATGAAATTGCTGTATTTTCATTATTAAACAGGACTTTTTTTTTTTTTTTTTTTTTTAGCTCAGTTGAGATTTGTTGCTTGTTGGTGCTGCCTGAGCTACCAGACAAGATGGAAAGATATAGAAAAGTAAATCAAGTTATTTTAAACTCAAGTTGTGCTAAACAGAATGAAAGAACACATTTCCTCTTGAGAGGGAAAATATATTGAAGAGACACAAAATATAACCAGGAAACAGATTCCTGTCCTGCACACATTAATCCAAGGTTTATTCATTAATTTAATCATTAATCCAAGAATTTAATGGACACAATTTTTCAAGTCTGTCTTAAAGCAACAGTCAGGTGTCCATAGTAACAGTGAAAGAGGTTTTCCTCACTGTAATCATTCCTCCTGTTCATACTGACTATTAAAAGATCCCCTTCAGATGTGCTTTCAGTGTAAGTGATGAAGGCCAAAATCCACAGTGTGTCCACACAGTCATTTAAAAGTTAATGTGAAGCTTATATGAGGCTTCATAAGTCTGAGTTAGTCATATCAAGTGGATATCTGACACATTTACAGTCTTTTTAGCATCAAATTCCCTCTTTGTGTTTCCTCAGACTGTTTCCTTGTTGAGCTGTGGTGGAAGTATATTAATAAAAAGAGGAACTAAGGACTATATCTACTTGATTTGACTCATTTGGACAACTGAAGCTTCATATTAGCTGCAGATAAACTTTTAAATACATTTTTGCACAGGAGGACTGTGGATTTTATCCCCCATCACTTACATTTTAAGTGTATTATGAAGGGATCTTCTAATGGTCAGTATGAACAGGAGGAATAATTACAGCAAGAAAAACATGTTTTAATGTTCATTTGGGCTCCTGACTGTTTAAGACAGACTTGAAAAATTGTGATCTGATCCTTGTATGAAGCTTCAGCTATAGTAACATCACACAATACAAGTGAGAAATCACTCACATTTTTGGTATCGATCTCAAAGACATTTCAATGCTCTGTCACTTAATTCTAGGCTGAAATTCACCTTGAAGCACACTTCACTTCATAAGGAAACCGCTCACAGTTTTGAGTGTGCTCTCAGGTCACGTAGGCTTGAGGAAAGCAGTTAACCATTTCTGTAACGGCATTATATATTGACAGCTTCAATTCTAATCGCCTGTAATACTCATACATCCCTCTTGTACATTTGCTTGAAAGAATTCAAGAACTACACAAGACAAGCATATTGTATTTTTGTATGAGTTTAGAGTACAAACCTCACAGGAAATCTACTGAGATGTCAGGAAAAGGACGAGAAGATAAACATGATGACAAAACACAAGGCAGAGTATTTTTTTAATTTATGATTGTCAGACATGAATACATGTTTAACTGATAATACTAAACTATTACAAACATACACACCAACACAGACAAAAGACAAATTATTTTTACAGTATCAGGATATATCGAACCTGTTCACTCAACTACAACTTTGGATGGTAAAAGCAAAAGAACATACGTGAACATTAAAGTGCGTCTCAAGTGTTCATTAACTCTAATGGACGGAAATCCAGACTGTAACTCAACACAGATAATTAACAGGTCGTCTTTGACAGTTTGTCGTTCCAATGAAATGAATCATGCCCTCAATCACCACAATGAAACACTTTTTATTTACCATCATTTGCATTTTTTTTTTTTCTATTTTCCTCAGTCCCTCTATTCCAACCCTTTAATCCTATTTATTACTGTTCTGGAGGTGTAGGAACATGTTGCACTACACACATATAGACACCAGGGGGCAGCGCCATAAAGGAGGAGAGCCCACGTCCTGAGGGGAAACTTGAGTCGGGCTCCTGAACTTTTTCGAGGGTGACTCAGAGTCAGAAAGCTACTACTTTCATACAGGAAATCTGATTAAATATGAAAAAAAAAACGTTCCAGTTAACATCTCACCACAGTTTGAAATGCTCAGTGTAGCTCCACATTTGACCTTTTATTTGAGGAAATGATCTAAAATTTAAAAAAAAAGTAGTAAAGGCCAATTGAGGCTATAAATATGACTAAATGGTTTGGTGGTGTTTTGGCCGATGATGTGCATGTTTGATATATTAAGCACCCGAATAAAAACAAGAACAGCTGAAATGTGAAAGTGGCACGTTTTTGCATTATTTGTCAGATCTCAACTGACAACCCAAAACCTGTGGCACAAAAAGCAACGTGACAAAAAAAAAAAAAAAACACACACACACAAAGACAAAACGTGATCTTGAAACAACCAACCATGTATCAAAAAGGCTTTGAGTCCGAGCCCTTCGTGTGTTAACCCGAGGCTGTGAACGCACCACAGTTACACCAGTGTTTAGGAGAAAAGGAGTATCTGTGCCTTTTAGCCCAGTCAGGTTGCCGTAGTTGGGTTACCATGGTCCTTTTTATTATTATTATGTGTGCAGGAAAGCGGCGTAGTAACCATTCTGAAATAGTTTGGCAGTCCCCTCTCTCTCTCTGTCAAAGGCTGGATCTCAATACTCTCATCTCAATTTCTTATTATTTTATGCTCTCTCCTCTCCGGATGTTTTACATGAGGAAAAAAATTAAAAAATTAAGATAAGAATTCAGATTCAGCCCACCAGTTGTATGTTTTTAAATCACTGGTTCAAGACCAAGGGATCGCCAGAGGTAGAGCTTCATTTCCTCTCTCTCTCTCTCTCTCTCTCTCTCTCTCTCACAGCTCAGCCTTTGTTGATGGAGTTGTACGAGGTCTGTGATCCGGGCTCCAGAGGTTTGCTTGCAGCTTTTTCTGTCAGGTAAGGGCGCGTCTGGTCTTCATCTTGGTTGTCCACAATGGGCTCCCTGTCCTCGTCCAGGTCGGATTCCTCGCAGCGCGGCAGCTGCAGGAAGGTGGTCAGGCCGTGCAGGTCGGCCATCTTGTGAAAAGTGCGCAGCAGGAGGTACATCATCATCAGACCCACGAACAGGTAGACTGGAAGGAGAGGCAAAGAGGTCGTTTATTCAACAGAGTAATCTATCTTTTACAAAAGAAAGACATTGACTGAAGAGACTTTTCACTATTTATAAAATACTAGATTAATCAGAGAGTTTTCATAAAACCAGCTTTAGAAAAGATGCAGAGTCCAGGGCTGCTTTTATTCCTTTCTTTTGTACATTTGGTGAAGAATACAACAATAGCAATGTCGTCTCTCCATTTTTCATCTTTCCAATAATTGTTTTCTGGTTTTTCATGAACATTACAAATCCATAAAACTGCTGGCATGAGCATAAACGCTGGATTACAGACAGAAAAAAAAAGATTTTAATCAAAACATTTCGCTAAAAGGAGGACAAAAAGTGCCCTGGAGTCGATGGGAAAGGTGAAAATAAAATCAGCTCACCGTTTGTTATTTGTGCTCTGATTCTTTTGTTTGCCTTAAAGAGAAGCCGTGTGGGGTTTTTTTTCTGTCACATGTACGCACTAAACTGCCCCCAAGTAAGCCCAGAGTTCAGGTCCTGGACAATAGTCTCTCCATACTCCAAGTAGGCCAACTCTTCAAGTAAACAGTGTAGGATTACAGAGGCCACAGCTCCATAACTGTACAGTTACTGTGGGTAATGTACAGTAAGTGGTGCAGACAGATCAGCATGATTTGGCTCTAAAAGTTTTACTGTTTAGAGGTTTCAGGAAGCAAAATTTAAAGGCCATTTAATGCAACCAACCTGCAACTCCTCATATCAACTTCTTGAATTAACTAGTTTGAACCTGACAACTTTTTTCCTGGTACTATTTTCTCCACCTGTGAAGCACTTGGTTAACCCTCCACGGTGAAAAACAGTGTTCGATGGGTTTAAAAAGGACTTTGACGGTTCAAACTCCAAACTACCCTTCCACAATATTTGCTCTTCAGCAACACTAGAAGAGCTGTGCTGCTGTAGAAAAGCCATGAAACAGCAGTTTGGTGTTTTTCAGACTTGAATTTCACATGATCAATAATATGTTTTAACACCTTTGGGCCCTCTGAACCCATTGCATAATCACCTGCATCTTTATTTACAACTATAGCAGGAGATGTGTTATTTACATATGATCAGTTTTAGCAGCAGGCACACTTCAGAAGGGGAAAACACCTCCGCTGCTGGGGAAGTAACATTTTTATGTGACATCATTGAGCGGTGAGAACAGGCCGCCTCTCTCTCTCTCAGTCGGTCACTTATCCTCCTCAGAACTTGAGGGACCGTTTGAGTTAATCTGACTCGACCCGACCTACATGATTATTATATAACACAGCCTGTGGGACGAGGAAATAACCCGCCGCTGGCTGCTTCGTGTGAACTGCTGGGCCGAGGGATTAGCTGAGGACGGGACACGGAGGAAAACACAGAGCTTTCTACTATACAGTGTCCATCAGGGTCCTTCTGACCATAAAATCCTCCTAATTAACATCAAGGGGACGAAAGTGTATTACAGCAGAGAGATGATAAAGAAGAGAAAAAGTATGTTGAGGTGACATTTTCTCAAAATTGTTGCATTCCCTCATTTTTTTCCCCCCCACTCCTGAGTAGAGTAAACCACATTCATCTCAATCAGTTAGTGTTTGTCAGATATTCACTGCAGAGCTCTCCACAGAGGAACAAAACAACAGCGAGGCTACTTTGAGACAAAAAAAGGTCATTCCAACCCTGATTCAATAACAGAGAAAAAAAAAACCACACAGAGACAGAAAAACAAGAGCGAAGCTATGAAAACAACCTCCGTCATGTGACAGCGATGTCTCGATCTCAGACTTAGTAGGGGGGGTTTTTAGGAAGAAGCACATTTACAATTACCACCCACATTATGTAGTTGGGAATTCACCGGTATGGTTTCACTTTTAATTAATTAACAATATATCTCTTGTCCACTCTGTCCAGCCAACACAATCCTGATATGTTGAGTGTTAAGAGTACAAATGCAGGTGCAGAACTTCTGTTGCTTATCTCAAAGTTTTTTACAAAAAGACACACCATTGTTGCCCAAATACACTACATTTTAAAGCACTTGCTACCAACAGTATGCACCGATAATATCACTCTTGCTTTCCTAGATGCAGCTTTGCGGTGCAGATGAGATGAAGTGGATTAACAGCATGATTCACTGTGTGAGAGAGATCAGAGATGACTCACGAGATGTTTTTGCCAAAATTCTGACAAAAATCAGACTCTAATACGGCTAATACACCCTTACATAGCAAAATCCTTGTTCAGTAAAAAGAAACAAAAACAGAAATCTTTCTAAATCCATGAATAAGTGGTATTCAAATGTATGAAAATGATATTACAGTCAGGGCGCCGTTGCCTCGACTCATTCCAGGTTTTTTTTAAAGCTTATCGAAAGCCACTAATGCTTATGAGATCATTTCATTTCTGTTTAATAAAATTCTCTGCAAAAAAAGGTGGATTAACTTACAATGAGCGACACGGCAGAGTGAACTTCAATTTTCACAACGCTAACAGATAAAAGTCAGAGAAGTCAGTTTTATTTATGAGGAACCGGCCCCCTCCAGCACATTTACTTGTTACTGAGAAAAGAGAAGCAGCGGGAGGTGCCACTTCTCACATCAGAGGTGAAAATGAGAAACGCATTCATGGCTGCAAAGGTCAGCTTCTCCCCTCACAGTAGCAAGACAAAAAGAAGAATTACCCTAGAATATTTTCTCTGGAACTATTAAACAACTAGCTCTTCTTCTAGCTTTGTTTATGATATGACCAATCATAATCCCTCCATTGTATTTACCATAACGACGTACCTCATGTAACAACAACAACAACAAAAACCACCTATTTTTCTTGTCTCTCGATCGAGGAAGACTTTCTGCAGCAGCGAGATGAGAGACTGTTTGTGGTTTGTGTGATCGTCTGTCACCTCTGCGGGCCGCTACGGTGGTGCGTCAGATATACTGGTGGACTCGCTCTGATCTACAGCGCTGCAGCTCTATGTGGCCCTCAGGACGAAACCACATCAGACTCTGGAGCCACGTGACTCTTGTTGGCTTTCGTTTGAACGTAGCCACAAGTTCAGGGGCGCTTTTAGTTATATTCCTGAGTCATCGTGGCAAAGAAATAATAATAAGACGGTCAAAGGTCATAAATATTACGACCGTGTGTGTGTGGAAACCAGCGTTTTAAATGAGGTTTGGATGTTTTAAACACAGTGTGGGAACATCTTTATGATAATAATGAGGATTATGGGACCTGATTTATGTTGATTAACTATTTGAATAATAGGATTCCTACAAGAACATCATTGTTTCAATGTTGTTAAACTGTTGTCAGCTTTCCATAATATTTTCTCTTTATTTATATGCCAACTTTTCACTGTTTGCTAAACTATGGTAATATTTGCCCTTTTCATTTTCATGCAGAAGAGGTCATGTTACTTATTGAACCACAGCTGCTGAAGATTATTGTTTGAGTTACAGATGGTTCGGTTTACTTACGGCGGCTTTGGTTCTGGGTTTGCCGCTAAAGGCCGAGGTATCCTCGAAACTAGAGCTGCAACAACTGGTCAATTAAACAACTGACAGAAAATTAATCACCAAATATTCCAATTAGTGATTCATCGTTTTGAGTCATTTTTTAAGAACAAAAGTCAAAATTCTCAGACTCTAGCGTCTTAATTTTTTAAAATTTTGTCATCTATGACAGTAAATTGAATATTTTTGGGTTGTTACTGCTGGTCGGGACAAAAGAAGACATTTGAAGATGTCACCTCGGGCTTCGGGAAACAGCGATCGACATTTTTCACCATTTTATAGACGAAACGACTAAATAATCAACAGATTGATTGATACTGAAAACTATTGTTTGTTTTGAGTAGAGCTGTGACTAACTAGTTCACATGACATGATTTCCAGTCTTATCGGAGGGCAAAAGTTCTATCGGATGTTCAGGACGGCCACATTAAAAAAGCGTTGTGAATGAATCAGAGAGAGGGGCGAGCCGTGATAATCCATCACAGCACACACTTTCAGACAGTCTTTCCTCGAAGACATTTGTACTGTTTGTTTGTTTGTTTGTAGATGTGAAAATTGACAGAAGTAGTTGTGTGAAGAATGAAAAATCTAATTTTTCACAGCCACAATGGAACCAGAGACTCAAACAATCACATATTGTAGCTTGGTGGGTTTTTTTTTTTTAACCCAGATCTATTTATTCTATATATTAACATAAGATATAAGATCAGATACACAACTGTTTCTTTTAGGGGGAAGTGTATTTTAATTTCTGACATCCTGACAGCGTATTTAAACTAAGTGTGAACTGAATCTTAACTGTGTAGAAGAGCCTGACACTTGACAGCGTTTTTCAACATGTCCATGATGAATTTCAAGACTCTGCACTAACTCATCTGCATCAACTAAAAATATATGGATGCGTTTAAAACTAACATGTTAGTCTTGACTGCAAGCTCAGTGAACAGGTGCTGTTCTAAACGTCATTGTGTGCTGGCCAGCGATGAGACAACACCTTCTTATCAAACATATACTGCCGATGACCAAGCCTTAAAGGAGGAAGTGGTGTGTGTGTGTGAGCCTTTGAGCGTGACTGTGTGACTGTAAGAGAGTCATGCTTGACTTTCAACGAGTTAGAACATGTGTTGCAAATGTGACAAGACAAAGACAAATAAAGCAAAGAACCTTAAGCAGAGAATTTGAGCTCATCTTACAAATCACATGACACCTGTGTGACCAGAAAAAAAAACACTCTGCAGATTTTGGAAATGAGTTAAAAAGTACAAAAAAACTAGTATGAAGATACTGAAGCACTAATATTACCCCCTTGCCTGTTTTAAAAAAGGTAAACATGACTTTTACAATCAGATATCAGTTTGATGTAAATAGGACATAAAAGACAGCTGTACTCACACATGACAGTGACCTGGTACAGCGGCCTGTACTTCTGCCCGGGTTGTGTACCCGGCACAAAGTCCCCGAGTCCAATGGTGCACAGCGAGATGAAACAGAAGTAGATGCCATCCAAGAACGACCAAGACATCTCCACTGTGCTGAAAACAGCTGCTGGCGCCACAAAGAAGCACAGCACCACCAGAACCAGCAGCAACAGGAAGTGGACGGCGGTGGCCGATCGAGGCTCCAGGCCCGAACGCTGCAGGAGGCCGACGGGAGCGAAGACCAGAGGGTACATGAGCCTCTGGACGCAGGCGGTCAGCACCAGCATGGTGAAGGGGACTCCTATTAGGGCGTAGAGGATGGAGAAAGCCTTCCCCGAGTCAGACAGAGGAGTGGTGTGACCGTAACCTGGAGATACAGGACAAAAAACAGAGGAGACAAAGAAGAGGAGGATTTAAACGGTCACACATTGGACAGCTGGCATTTCTATAAACATTTATGTCAACATATCAGTTGTGAAAAGCATTTTAACAAACTCCATCAATTGCAGTTTGAGCAGCATGTATGATAGTTGAAAGGAAGAGTTGCCTGGGAGGCAAAACTCAGGGGTTTAAAAAATAAGAAACCTCAATTGAAGTTCCACTAAAATCTGTTGAGAGCGTGCTAAAGGGACACCGTTTCTGGAGGCCTGATGAATGATGTGAACCCCACAAATTAAACTCCATTCACCTCATTGTATAAGGATGGAAGCAGAAATCTGAGACTCAGATATCACAAAATCTGGGAAAATGATGCCAAAACTACATGTATAGCCAAGTATCACAAGTGGTAAATGAGAAAATATGTTAAAATATAAAAAATATGTCTGTTATTTGGGTGAACCTGCCCTTTAAAAAAGGTGATACAGTGTGTATGCATAGTAACAGTTGTAAGCAACCCAGAGCTTCTCTCATCTGAATCATGACGCCTGCTACAAACATTTACACATCATATATATAGTTTAGTCACACAGTTTAAAGCGACTGTCGGATACGTGAGCTGAACATCCAGCTTCCCACAGCGTGAAGTTGGGCTGCAGCCAAGTCAGTTTAAAAAACAAAGAAACACAGCAGCTGTGGGTAAATATCAGGAAGTTAAAGCTGGGAGGAAGAAAATAAAACCTGGACTCATAGAAGAAGAAGCTATTGACTAAGTATCTGTCAAACCGGCCTGCAGGGACACATTAACTACCGACTGAAACCTCCGCCTCTGACTGGATCTCAATTCAGCCTCCAGTTACATAAAAGACAAATGATTTGTTGTGATAAAACATAAGTAAACAATATAGCTGAAGAGTAAATAAACATTACAAACACATTACTGCCTCATTGATCCGATGATAAGAGCAGACAGGGAGTCGCAGCTCCATAGGATGCAGTTAAAAAAAAAACGGTTTGTAGAAGCAGGTGATACAATATCATCTGATGTGTAAATGACCTGCTTGCAGTAGAGTTAAAGAAGCCCCTGTTTATTTTGTTTGTGAGTTTAAATCCTCTGAAGTGACATCCAGACAGCACATCCTGTTGTTACTGCATGATGTGACAAACAAGGCTGCTGCACAAAAGCAGCTTCAACTACATAAAATCATCATTTGACCTGCAATTTATACAGAAATAAAACATTTTTGCACAAAAGTTCTTGTTTTAAAGCAAAAAGTTCCATCAATATTTACTAATTATGTCTCCTTGTGTAATCAAATGTATGTAGAGCTGTGATAATTTGTCGATTACTCAATTATTCAAACAACAGAAATATAATCTCCAACTATTTTAATAATTGATTAATCGTTTTGACATTTTTATGTAATTTTTGAAAGAATACTGAAGTTCTCTTGTTCCAGCTTCTTTAATGTGACTATTTACTGGTATATTTAGTCTTAAGTCATAGTAAAGTTAATATATTTGGGTTACAGACTGTTCGTTGAGGTTGTATCTTGGGCTTTGGGAAACTGATCAACATTTTTTTGCAATTTTCCAGACCAAATTAAGAAAAAAAATGTATGTATGTGCGTTGAAAGTCTAAATCTCAATAGATCCTGTGCTGGATATACTGTATATTAGGATAAATAACATTACTCTTGGCGGGAAAGCTATTTTTACACTAAATAAGTTTGACTTATCAATTTCTGAGGAACTCAGTAAAGGATTTAGGACCTAATATAATTACTTCCTCAATAAAACCGAAGCTCCAAATTATCATTAGCTTCACATTGGGATGACGTGTTTGAATGGCGTTCCCTGACGGTCGTCCCAGCCTGAGAAGAAACGTACTTCATGAGATCAGTACAAAGCTTTCTTTGTCAAAAAGTCAGCCTGCAGGTTATTATGCATCATTACAGGAGCGCAGGAAAACACCAACATGATTAGTTAACTCTGAAAATCACATGACTGCTGCTCTTGCAACAATTAAAAGTGTTTGACTACAAAAAAAGATGAGATGGGTGAAAACCTTCAAGGAGGAAATTGTGCAAATGTTTTTGTTGACAGTGACTGAGCAACCATCTCTGGTATGAACCTGATAGTATTATCACACTGCAGCTGTGATGAGATAGCACCAGACTTTATTTTGCGCCGGCTCGAGGCGATGAGATCATGCTTCTGACAGAGCTGAAATATGTCTCAGCCTTCGTATCTGTCCCGACCCGACGTGACTCTGATTGCGGAGAGAACGGGATGGCGATGCCCTCCCGACGGTGCAGCGTTTTTTTTACGACGGTTTAAACAGCTTCTTTCAGGAGGTTTAACAGACTGCAGGGTTCAGTCAAAACAAGCAGCAGCTGAATAACGGCGAAACTCGATTACGTTACTGTGAAGTCTATCCAACACAAGTGATCCGGAGGAACGTCGCACAATGATCACACTGTGCTGACACAGGTTTTAATGTTTGGATTTAAATCAATTTCCCAGTTTGTTTCACTAATGTCCGAGGACAGTCGGGTTATGTTTATGGTTGTGAGGCAACAAACATCCTGTCATTCACAAGATACTTTTACTTCTCACATTCAAGACAAAATGTTCATTTTATTGTCTGCTGATTGAGACTATACACTATTTAAGCAGCACTAGACGCCTCACTGAGACATGAGCTGAGTTAATTAACTATCTGGAGACTAATTTAGAGAAATGTGATCTATTTGGATACAGATTAGACACACAAAGTAAATGTTTTTTGTCTTTGTTCGGTGATTAAAAGATGTTTCTGGAATTCCTCATATGTCTTTAAAAAAAATGACCCACAGAATAAACACTACCCTGCGCGGTTCTTAACCACGACTAAAACTATGAAGCAATGTTTTTATGAGCTTTGTTTGTATGTCATGCATGTTCACAAGCACAGGAGGAAGGAAAAAGAAGGCCGTGAGCTAGAAAACGTGGATGTGACCGATGCAGGCTTCAAAATATTCACAAACACGAGGAAGGAAATGCATTTAAGATGTTTTTTAGTCCTCTGTGCAAGAAAACACAGAGAGAAACAAATGCACAATGTAAATATTCAGTTTTTTGCATGTAACACGCTTTAGGCTGCTGCACGCTGTTGCTCACAGAGGAGGGGAGTTGTGAGAGAAACACAACGCAGTGAGAGGCGTTCCACGTCCAGTAACTGCAAAAGAAACTAATTCAAAGTAAGCCGATATGTAGAATCTGAACTTTAAACACCTGCAGAAACCAATTACTCATCAGCGTTCCTCATTAAATCCAGCCCAATACCACCAGTCACAAACCAGTGGAGCTCATCAGTTTACAGCTGCCGTTCGGTATCAACGCGGAATGACAAGAAAGCATTTGGAAGCGTATAGAACAGCTCCTTGACAAAATACACTGGGACCAATTCAGAATGTCAAGCATAGCATCATTCTGCAAGTTCCTCCACCTCCGCTCAAGCTGTCCAGGTCGGCGATCACATTGAACAAACGATACAGACAAGACAGAAAAAAGAAATGATTCTGAGTCTTATTTTCTTAGTTTTGGACACCGCTGTTGTCATTGTAACATGTGACATCACTAGTCCAACCGGACAGGAACACAAGCAGTCACTTTGTAAACAAACCCACAGATTAACTGAGCAAAGGCAAACAATAAAATAACTTCCTCGTCTGTTCATTGTAAACTTCCACAATTAGATTTTTGCAGAAAAACTTTATGGTTCCACCCTGACGTACCGTATTTACTGTAGTAGTGCACACACAGATATCCTGCACAGTGAAGGATTAAGAACTGACATTTTGTGTGCTTATTTCACCTTTATTTTTACAACACAAGTGATCATCTGATCATCTCCTGTTAGCTCCGAGTGTGTCTATCTGAGTTGAAATCACCACAGCGCACGCTCAAACGCTGACAATCATCAAGTTGATTTAAGGAAGTGTCACGTAAGGAAGCACATGCAGCAGTGTGAAAGAAATTCACGCTCTACGTAGAGCAAACACACTTTTCCTGAACACAAAGGTCACTTCTGTTCTGCTTCATGCGTGAATTTGCATTTTCTCAGTTCCCATGTGAGTGTCTGTTGGACAGTAGTGCACCTGTGAATGCCACTATGTTTTTGTAGTAGTTTGCCTAGATAGTGCCGCAGCTTATAATAAAAAACCTCCTGGAGCTTCTCTGTATGATGCTGCTGAATCCTGGTAGCTTTGATACTGGCAGTAACTCAACACTTCCTGAATTCCTGTCAAATCTGTTTAAAATCTTTTGGGACCAGTACATGTCTAGTCACGTACATCACGGGCAAACTGCAAGTCATGTCTTACTGGTTTCTCGATGCTGATGCTGACCATTAAAACCACACAGCATTTGATTCAGACACAACATTCATGTACTTGTAAGTTCCTTCTTAACTTAAAAGGTGATTTGCTCCATGGTTTGAATTTTCAGTTATTTCAGTTGAGGATGCATGGACACGATTTCTGTCATCATGATTTAGTGATAATAATACGCTCAAAGCTGAACTCTTTAAATTTTTAAGTAAATTCAAACAAAAAGCTTTCAAATATTTGTGAAAAAAAACAACTCAGAATGTCTTTAACATTGAGGAAAAACCAAAAAACTGTGACTAAATGAAGAATAGGTTTCAACGCATCCACTCTGACATTTTAATGTCACTGATAAATGATATTTCTCCTCTAAAATCTGTATTTTACCTGCATATTCTGTCCAGAAACTGAATGTAGTCGTTGTATGAGCTGTTCTACATATTTCACCCTGTTGCTGATCAGTAATTCCTGCGTCTTCTTCCATCTTCACACACATTTTTGTGGCGTAAGTCAGCGTCCAAATTTCAAGTCTGCTCTCTGGCAACCAGCACTTAACTCACATGGGTTGTACCGCCTGTGAGGACGGTTACTGACATTATCGGCAGTTGTTGTTCATTTATACAAATGTGTACTGATGTATATAAACTGGATCCAACATACAGTGTATGTATTACCTGAATGAAACAAACCTTGAATGTTTTTGCAGAGGTGAGTTTACTGACTTTCCCCTCTTGCTTGTTTTTCTAAACCCGGCTGTGCGGTTTCATTTTTTTTTCCCTCACACTGAAAGGTGCTTTTGATGCTGCCAGTCATAATAAAGATAAGGTTGATGCTGCAGTTGCAATCACTGTGACTTCATTTAGAGCGATGAAATGAAAGGAGTGATTAAAACATCCGGCCTCTTTTCCTTCCTGACAAACAGTTACAGTAAACATTTCATACATGCTGCACTGATAGGCCGCTCCTGCATCGCTCTATGTTTCACCTCAACATCCTGCTTCAACAGGAAACACATAAAATTCAGGTTGCAGAAAGAAAAAAAACATTTCATTGTGACTTTTAAGATAACAAAAGCAGCCATATTTGCATTTATATTTATCATAACATCTAGCCCGGCATGAAGAATGTGAATCCACTCTGCTCTGTGGTTAACCGTACATACTGTAGTTGCACTGGGTGTGTCCCAGTAATGAATGTGTGTGATTAAATGTGATGCAGGATGTTGCTTCAAGCACTGAAAACTTTCTCTTGAAAACTTTAAATTGTTGTCGTCTCGGTCAGTTTAGTTATTAAATATCGCCAAAACAGACACATAATTCTTTATAAAAACAAGCTCTACATCTTATGACCACACCAATGACCTTGAGCTGCATTTGAACAAAAACAGGCTTTACGAACACAACGATCGCCTCGGGTGAATATTATTAATATCTGTATGTCCCTGCTATCCAAGATGTTGAGATATTTTATCTTCAGTTGAAATCAACAGTGATGGAAAGTCATTAAGTGCATCTACTCAAGTACTGTACTTATGTAGGATTGAGATATTTGTACTTTACTTGAGTTTTTCCATTTGATGCTACTTTCTACTCCACTACATTTATTTGACAGCTTTAGTTACTTTTCAGATGAAGATTTGACACAATGGATAATATAACAAGCTTTTAAAATACAACACATTGTTAAAGATGAAACCAGTGGTTTCTAACCTTTTTTGGCTTTTGACGTCTTACATAAAGCAGTGTGTAGTCGGGGTCACATTTCACATGTCTATGAGTTGTTAACAGCTCCACCAAATAGTGATTTTTCCCTCTAAACTTCTCACATGCTTTCATTTTAATAAATGTTCAAATGATCCAATATTTCAGCAAAAATCAAAGATTAGAGAAAAAGTCCAAAAACTGAAAACAGATTTGTGTATCAGAACTTTGTTTTTTCTTCTTTTCTCTCCCAGTAATCATCTCATGACCCCTCAGATTTATCTGATGACCCTTTAGAGGGGCCTTTTACTTAAGTAGGATTTTACATACAGGACTTTTACTTGTAATGCAGTATCTTTACATTGCTGTATTTGTACTTTTACTTAAGTAAAGGATGTGAGTACCTCTTCCAAAATGAATATCCATGACGACAGATCACATGGTCGGTCTCTGGTACTGTACACCTTACTGAATAAATAAGCATTGTAACTTAAAGATAGAGGCAGTCATTCCTCTACAGGTCTGTCAAGTTTTACTAGCTCTGTTGTGATTCATGTGATTTCTGGACTACCCGGCTGGTCCGTCCTAAATCTCTCTGAGATGTGTGACAACCCTGCTCTCACTTAATCACTCAGGCAGCATCCTTTCCCTCCTCTAACCTCCAGGTCACGTATCTTCATTCACTGGGTGTTCAGACTTAATTCCTGTGAAAGATAACTGCCTCACACTCTGCAGTATTGTGGTAAACTATCAGTAAACTTATGATCATTATCTTTCCCCTTGCTCTCATTGACAACTTTGTCTCATGATTCCATAATAAGAAGCTCATGAACCCACCGGACATCTCTGATTATCAGTCGTTCATATGAGACTGTGTGTAGGAATATGGGGGATGTTACAGGACAACAGACAGGAAACGATCTGTCCATTGATCAGTATTGAAGAAACCATCTCGCTATGGATTTATGTTTTCATCTTAACTGACTCAAGTTCAAAGTTTCAGCTGCAACCATGACACGTGGCAAAACAAACATACCACTGTATCATCACTGTAGACTCTGGAGGAGTTTTATCTCCTAAAATTAAAACAAACATTATGTGACATCTACATGTGATTGTAAGTTAAGTAAGTTCTTGTGAGGATGGTTAAAAAAAAAAAAAATGTTGCGCTGCGACGCTGCGTAAAAATCACACCATGCGTCTTATTTTCGCTTTTAAACTTCTCTGTGCACTTTTGTTCTTTGCACTCACCGACAGTGGTGACCAAAGTGTTGGCGAAGAACATGGAGGATATCAGGTCCCAGTTTGAAGTGACGGAGGAGTTTTTGAGGACGGACACACCGTACTTGTTGGCCGTCAGCACCTTAACCAGAAAGCGTTCGAGGGACGCGGCGTTGACGCAGCTCAGGTTGAGAAACTCCTGCTTCAGAGCTTCCATGTCATGTCGCAGTTGGTCCTCCACCGGCCGCTCGATGCAGGAGAAAACTAAAGCTCCGAACAGCAGGTAGATGACATAAAACACTATGAAGCCTGTAAGCAGCAGCCATGACTTGCTTACAGAATGCATGTCTTGTTTTACGCCCGAATAAGCATCAGTGGAGCGTCTGACCGGGGCGTCCCTCTTACTTGTATGACTTTTTTCCTCCGTGTGGGAACTTTTTTTGGGGGCTGTCCTAATTGAACTTGAACCCCTCCTTTTTTACCGTATCCTCCTCCCACAGTGGAAACAAGGGGGGGGGGGGGGGGGTGTTCTTCCCGGGTTCTTCCCATAAACCCGGGATGTGCATCCTGGATCTTGGTGAATGTATTGTGCTGTCAAAAACTTTTGTCACTACATCATTTCTGCGTTTTGCACTTTTACACCGATGACTGCTGAGTCTGCTTTGGCTCAAATATAAGTTCAAGCAAACTTTGAACTTTGCAAATCCTGTAGGTTGTTTGACAAAACAGTTTTTCATAACACTTCCAGTTTCATCAAAGACTTTTTTTATTCTACCGGAATGAAAAATAATCTGTCTGCTGCACAGTGTCCCCCTAAATTTGCCCCCACATTATTAGGGGGAGTCTTGTAAGTTCCATTAGTCAAATTAACAGTTTTATTATCAGGTTGTTTTATTTATATTTATCTTATTTTTCATACTTCTATCCAATGAGCTAAAAAATGTGTTATTTTCTTTCCCTTGTCTGACACAGGAAAGAGATAAGTAGAGCTGCAACGATTAATCAACTAATTAATCAACAGAAAATGAATTGCCAAGTACTTTGATAATCAATTAATCATTTTTGAGTCATTCTTTTAAAAGAATAAATTAATTAAATATAAATATTTGCTGGTTTCTTTAGTCCTGTATGACAGTAAACTTAGTATCTTTGGGTTGTGGACTGTTGGTTGGGGCAGAACGAGACATGTCAGGTTGCATCTTGAGCTTTAGGAATCAGCCGTTGACATTTTTCACCATTTTCTGATATTTATAGATGAAACAACTAATCGATTGACCCAGAAAATAATTGACAGATGAATTGATAATGAAAATAATCATTAGTTGCAGCTCTAGAGATATGCCATCTTTGTTTGGTTCAATCTAAGAGATGCAGATTTGTGTGTATGTGTGTGGGAAGTCTAACCCAGATGTGGCCCTCATCTGGTTTGTTGTAGTTTCTGGTTGTGCCCACATTATGTCAGCCAGAAGAAAGTAGAAGACAGGAGCCGCAGTCTGGGTTCCATGTAAACCCACGTCTGTTAAACCCCTGCTAAATAATTCTATTTATTCATCTAATTGTTCAATAGTCTTTTTCTAAGTTAAAGTCTAATGTTTGCCAGAGTTTCTTCTATCACTGAGCTTCTAATCAACCTTAAACAACCTCAGTCTGGGTCAGTTCCCAACATGGTCATGATGATCTAAACGCTTCTCCACAGTGTTTTTATGCTCTTGATAAGAGTATAATTTTATAGCACGGACATTGAGCTGCAAAGTTTGGTATGAAAGTGGTAAATTTTAAGGATGTGAAGTACTGAGTATTGCGTATGGGTAACTCCAGTGTGTGTGTGTGTGTGTGTGTGTGTGTGTGGGCTAGGACTTCAAATCATCTGTAACTGTGCATCAGCATCAGTTTGGGCTGTTAGAAGAAGTTGTTTTAAGTTTTGTGGAGTTTTCATGCTCTGTTTTTGCATCGGCTTCCAAACCTGGAACATAGTTTTATGTAACTTGTTGATACTCCTAGCAGCACTAAACCCACAGCTGGAGTTGAGTAATCATAAATATTTAGGATGAACTTCCTTCAGATTGCATATTTTCACATGATGATTTATTGAGTTGAGCTTAATTAAACTTATCCCAGTTCATAGGAAGCTCAGATCTGAATTCCTGATTCGCTGGGCTGTAATGTGGCTTTTGTTTCCACACACACACAGAGAGGTTGCTAGGCACAATAAAACACCTTCACCACGCTCTGTCGCTTTGTCCTGCAAGTAATGGCTGTCTTGTTTGTGTTGTTTATGTAAAATGCCGGCTGACTCATGCAGTGTAAACGGTGAGGTCAGGGCGGTCTGCTGCCTATAGGCCTGTTTTCTACCTCGCAGTACAAAGCTCTGTTATCACGGTGCAGCAGACAGTCTGCTGCTCTGACTCAGCAAACAAAACGGTTTAACTCTCTCCCCACTGATCTCAGCGTGCGGGGACGTTTGTAGCACTTCATACAGTGTAATCATACTGATACTGACTTTAATTAAAAGGGGAATCAATTGATGTCTTTAACCTTTGATATGGTGGAATATGTTGATATACTACAAACAAACCACCTACCTTGCATTTGAATATTATTTCCTACTTATTTAAAGACATTCCTAAGCCTGGACACTCTATATATATATAGGCAGCTGTGTCCAATGATACATGAAGGTATCATAAAGGTATTGCTATCATATCCCTCGAGCTGCACTTTAATATATATACAGCCTCACTGTCTGCACAAACAAGCGTGAATGAATCCATGTAAAGACACATCTGGACACATTACATAAGGTGTTATGTGTTGTGTGTTATTGATAAACAAACCAGAGCAATAGATGTCACAATGTGTGTTTGTTTGGCTCTGTGTACTGATGGTGGTAATGGTATAACTACAAGTTTTTAACCCGTCCTCTTAAAAAAAATCTTTTTTTTTTTACATAATATATATTTGCATCATTATTTTGATGTCCTCATGCTGTTTTCCTGTCACTGGTTCCTCATTAGGTGCCTCCTAGATGCATTATGCAGTAGCAGCATCAAGAGTAACACTGCAGAATTGGATGTTTTTTCACCTTTAAGTAATCTTCAGAACTAAATGACGATTAGTCTGACATATGAAATTTTACATAAACCATCCTTATACAAAGTCCTCATGGACAGGATTTAGATATTCTCCAAAAAAATTAACATAATTGTATATCACTATGTCTATTTTACCAGATGCAAATGAAATATTTCACTAAATCGACACATTTTAGAGGAATATGCAGCCTTGGCCGAGGTATGCGCTCTCTTTGAGGCTTTTAGCTGATTATCTGGCAGCAGTATGAACCATTTTCACATTTGTCATGTAAAAAATTAAGCTCATGCTTGCATTTAGAAAAAAAAAAGAACAACTTTGGATAATGGATTGGGTCAAGCAAGGCGACAAAGAGTGAAAGGAAAGGTTCAAGTTTTTCCAAGTCTGTACTGATACAATACTCTCATTGATAAGAGCTCAGCTAAACAAGAAGTTAGTGAGGTGCTTCCATCCATTGTTTCATTTAAAACAGTTAGATCTCTTTAGGAAGTAGAAAGTTTCAATTCTCTTCCAAAAGGCCCAGACAAAGGTGTCGAGTATCTTATAGTGGTTAACTTGCGTGCGAACTGGTGGAAATGAAACAAAACATTTATACACTACACATGAACTTCTGAACGTCATGAGGAAGCGTCAGTCATCACGCAGTATCATTTTATTATGTCAGTTAACAAGGCGACAAATCCTTCTTGCTCATTTGAACAGATCAGAAAATATTTATCTTTTTTCTTTTCAGGAATTTATAGTTTGTACAAATGGCAGACGCACACACACACACGAGATTGTTTCTGAATTTCATCACAAATGATTTGAGTTGACGAGTGAAATATACAACATAGAGCAAAATCAACTGTCTGAGGTGATAATATGTGATAGTATGTCTAAATTAAAAATGTACAGTGTGTCACTGAAATGGTCACAATGTGAACAATATTATAAAAAGAAAATACTGTTTTGATTGGCAGCTAGATTCAAGTTTTGCAACAGTGTTGCGTTCAAATGAATGTACTGAATGAGATAAGCAGAGCGGAAGCCAGACAGAAAAAACAAAAAAAAAAAAAAAGAGAAACGTCACATGCCAGAATTTTTGTTTGAGTCCACTTCAGTGTGTCTGAAAAACCACGAGGCAACATTTCCTCTCCAATGTGTCTGATTCGCTGCTGTAACCTTGCAAACACTGGCTCGTTCACTGGCTGCTCCTGTTGGCACAAACTGGAAGACAAACTCGTTTCTCTGATGAAACAAAACAAGTTTAAGGTTAATTCCTTGTTGTAGCAAACACACAATGAAAGCACATGCATCACTCTGGAAAAAGTAAAACAAAATTTAAGAGTGATAATCACATCCAGAGCCGTCGTTAGCACTCTGAAAGTGACTTTATAACTGGCATATGTGGGAAAATAACGCTTTACTTTGTTTTTTCAGTGTGATAACACAATGTTCTGTTACTTGTGACTTTCAAAAACAAGAAAAGGAAGTTAAATGAGTTGTGACATTTGCATGAATCCAGCTGACATCCACATCTGTAGAGTTATGTTGGCGTCCGCACAGACTTTTACACTATAGGTTTATCTGTTGTAGGGAGGAAAAACTAACATTACAGCCAGTTTGAGTAAAGATTACCAGCCATTACAAGGGTCAAGCCACCATGTTCGTCATTTTCTTTTGTTCTTTAACAAAACAAAAACATCATTTCTGGCTACTCTAACTGTAAAGATAAGTTGGGATTTAGTATTTTATATCCAACCTGGAACTGACTAATACAGAAGTGCTGAAAAGCAAACGTTCCTCTTTCACAGTGACTAAAATTATTAATATTGTTGAATCCCCTGTAGCATCATAAACTGTAGCTCACTGCTAAAGTGATTCAGTTAACTGATTATTTGAATGCTTGTAAGTTGTAACAGAAATCAGTTGCTTCCCTCCATTTCCGCCTATGACATAAATGCTGCATCAGTGCTACGAATCTTTCTGACAGAGCTGCTCTAGAGGAAGAAATAATCTCTTTGGTAGAGTTAGACATCAGAGGGTGGAGTCAAACAGACAATATTTTGACTGAAATTTGTGGTAAAAGGGGGAAAAAAGTAAGAGAAGAAGTGTAGAGTGCTGCCAAGTAAAAAAGAATATATGTACCCACAAAGAATGAGGTTTGCTAGTTAGCCTAGCTGACCTAATTGCCTGCACCTATACAGTTAAGACAGTTAGTAAGCATACAGACCTGAAAACAATGATGTGATATTGATTTAAAATAAATCTTTAAGTTTCTTTACAAGTTAAGTGTATTTTGGCTCCACTAGTTTCGATTTAAATTAAACAATGAGACAATTTCCACCCTGAACAGCACCTCTGACAGAAATATTTCCATTTAATTAAATCTAAATCTACTCAGATAATAATAAAAGAGAAGAAAATATCAAGGCATGCTTCCTCCAACATGGTGGCGAGTACCTTGTACCTGCAGGTCATCACGCTCCAAACAATCAGTCGGCTGTTTTAGGGTTGTTTAGGGTCTAAAAGGAAACTCAGAAATGGGAGGTTGGTTGGTGGTGAACAAGGTGGCACATGTGTAATGAAAACACTCCGCCAGGATACATCGACAGGACCTGGAGGAGACAACTTCTGACATAAAACTGGAGTGCATCGCTTCATTTTCACAGGTTACATCTTCTCACTGACTCACAGGCTTAAATAACCAGGGGAGTGTGCAAAGAGTCAAAAGGTCGATCAGTAGTTGAGTCCAAAGACGAGCGAGCAGACGGGACACACGTGTTGTGAATCCAGAGTCTTGAGAAGATGATCTGTTCTGCCCTGCTGGGGTTAAAACCTGCAGTTCTTCAGTCCGACCGCAGCTGCACCCCGCTACAGCTACTCCATAATGTTTCTGTTGTAGTCATATGACAGCCGTCGCTTAGCGGCAGCGTTCTGAGCGTGCTGATTGGCCGAGGGGAGGCCGGGAGAGAGACGGCGATTGGCTGTCCAGGGAACAGGTCTGCTTTCCTGCGAAGGTACAAAACGCAACGATGAATGTGTGACGTCAAGACGAATGAACAATTATTAGTTGATTAATTGAATAATTGGTGAACAGAAAATGAATTTATGAAATTTATGATAATCAGTTTTTTTAATTTATCTAACAAAAACACCAATTATTCTATGGTTCCAGCTTTGTTGCATTTCTTTGTTTTTTACTGCAAATTGAATATCTTTGTGTTTTGGACAGCTGGTTGAAGAAAATAAGCAGCTGAAAGACTAAACGTTGAGCTCTGGAAAACTAGAAGAGGCTTTTTACACAATTTTCTACACAATTTATTGATTTAAAAATAATTTGTTGCAGCCCTGTCCTCCTCTAATGTAATCGATAACCCTGCACCTGCAAAATCCACTTTATCACCAAAATGTAAAACTACAAACTAATACTCTATATCCTTTTTATTTCATAGTATATTTACTGGTGGCAAATGTATTTAATTGTATGAATATATCATTTTATTTGTTTACAATGCATTACAGAGCACTGCAGCAATAGATCATGATTATATGAAGATGAAGTATAATATAACAAACTATTTCCTGTCAGGCTTTATTGGCTTCTACTGGAATCCATCTGTACAATATTCAATGTTTAACACATTATATTGTAGTAGACAAAATCCTCAGTAATTACCCAAAAACAAGAAAGAACCAAATCAGAAATTCACTGCTATTCACTGATAACAAAGAGGAAGTTCATGAAAAACTAAAATAGCAACTCAAGAAAAGAGAAGAATCAAACAATAAAACAACTGAACCTTTCACACAGTGTGGTTTTTTATTTTTTTACTTTCTTCCCCTGCAGAAAATGTCTACAGTAGGAGTAAATCACACATTTCCATATTTAGCAGGTGCTCTGTAGTTTTTCTAACATGGTTTGGGTCCAGCTGTGACACCAGTCTGGTCCGTTCATTTATCTACGACTGTAAAGTGTTTTGCATATAACAACGGTCACAGAATTTGAATGAAGCTGCCAGTCAGTCAAACAAACCAAACCAAAAGTTCATTTTACAAGCTAACAAATTAAATTTAACAACCTTGAAGCATCACAAACTGAACACTAAGCGCTCTGTGCTTATTCCTCTGTGTAAAATTAAGGGGTAGAAAGCATTTGTGTGTGTTCAGAGAGGGAGCATTTACTGTAAAATTAAGATTTTTAAAGTGTTTCCCCACAGAATACAAAACAGTGAACCACGTCAGCATGATTTGGATCAAGTGATCAAGTCGTACTTTGTTTTTTTTGCAAAAAAAAAAAAAAGCCTGGGTGCTGTTCCCGTGTTTTTTCGGTGAATGAAAGCCGTCTTTACTCACAGTGTGGGGGTGCTCCAAGTGTAAAGTCTTCAGCAGCAGGTCACGAGACACGCCATTGGCTCTCTTATATCTCTGGCCAATCATTTTGTTCAAGTCGTGGAAACTGTCCAACAGCCTGAGGGGTCAAGCACGAACAACACACAGAGGAAACAATGATATCATGTGATGAAAGGAGGTGTGAGTGTGTTTTTGTCTTAAATTATGAAAATAACATACTATAATATCTTTATTATATCTACACCGACTTCAAAGGTTTCTCTTAAACACTGACAGGTGTGCAGGGAAGTGAATTTACAGAGAAATACTCGACAGCTGGATTAAAAGTGACAGTGTGCAGGACTTTATTTTATATGTGAACTCTTCAATGAAACTGGAGAATCAGATAAGCACCTACAACATCCATGTAATTAAGGATTTTCATGGAGAATTTACGCTTCACTTCATGGTCTAGATTCTGTTTCCGCCCTAAACAAAGATAACGCTTTTTATTTTTTTTGTTGTTGTTTGTTAATGTTTTTGTTGATGAAACCGTTGACCCTGTATTAAGTCTGAATTTGGTTGCTCCACTACACAAATGTTAATATTTTAACAGCTCATATTAGTTGAATTGTAAAGTGCATAAAATCCTTTAGGCTCACAATCAATCATAACCACAGTCCATGTTCTGTTTACAGTGGTCTAACTATGACTTGTAGTTCATCACATGAGCCACTTGATGGCCACAATTTATTACATTTTTTTAAAGATATTTGATCTCTACATGATCCCAATTCAAAGTTTTACAATAAAACATTGAATGGGACCTTTGTTTAAAATCCTTCTATGATCTGCTGCTTTTCCTCTGCACCACCTTGTCTTAAATCTTGAAGAATAAAATGTGGTCAGAAACCTGCAGACATGTTGCGGATTAGTGGATTAGTAGATTAGTAGAATACCCGACTGAATTCCCCCAAAAAAGTTAACTGGCATCTTTGAGACACACACACACAAAAACTCTGGATCTGCAGAAAGTATTTAACGCTTTAAAGCATCAGTTACACAAGTTATCTCTACCTACAGCAGGTAGTAATTACAAACACATTTTCTGCAGTTTGTACTGTACTAATGTGTTTAATCCCACTTTAACATTATCTAACATAGCCAGAAGTTGTATTCACTGTATTAATGACATTTTTTTTCCCCTTAATTAAAAACAAAATATCCCACATTAGAAAGCAGATATTTTCCTCTAGTGTAGTCATTTTTAGTTCTGAGACCTGCTCATCTCTTACACATTTGCAGGTTTCACTCTTTAAGGGATTTGTCTGGCGATTTTCTACAATTTAACTATCATCAATAAATGTCATGTGCAGAGCCAAAACATCAATCAATTGATCTACTTGCAAGTATTGTGTGTGTATCCAAAGCCTGATATATCTTATTCCTCTGTGTCGTATACCTCCCTCATGTATGTTCAATATAATGCACTGCAGTACACCACAACCACCACCCACTACGACCTTAATAATAAATCTAAAAGCGAATTATCACCTTTCTGACAATGTCAGCAAAAACTGAAAATGTATAAGCTTCATAAAAGTAGAATTTATGGCAGAGCTGTTGTATTGGATTGCATTAATTTGCACAGGTGTTTCTAATAAAGTGGCTGGCGAATGTATATGAAAGCGAAAACAATTAAATGCGACATGTGCAATAAATAATTCAATTATATAATAGTGCAGGTTGAATGCAAAACACAATGGCTGCCATCTGTGGTGCCATCTTCATAACTGTGAAAACAGCTCCAAAGACTGAAAACTTGATTTAATTTTAGAAAAAACATGAGATTTATCAACAATAAGACAAATCCTTTAACTTGCTGTACTATTGCGCTGTGTTCGTGTCATGTCAGATTAACAGTAAATATGAGCTTCCAACCGTGAAAATCCTTAATGTCAGTTTCCTGTTGCTTATTACACGCAGGTCATGCAGGATTTCCTGGGCTCTGATATCTCTTGTTACAAACTAGAGGAATGTTTCAACACATGCAGTGAAAACCGCAGCAGATCGATTGATGTAGTAAGTAAATCCAAATTATTCGGTTACAGGGAGAAAGTTTTCCTACCCCTGGTCCTGGCTGGCTCTGCCCCTGAGGAGCTGGGTCAGTGTGGGAACAGTGTCGAGGTCACAGGGGTCACTTGAGGACGAGTCAGGCAG
This sequence comes from Thunnus albacares, assembly GCF_914725855.1. Lineage (NCBI taxonomy): Eukaryota > Metazoa > Chordata > Actinopteri > Scombriformes > Scombridae > Thunnus > Thunnus albacares. The sequence goes on from NC_058111.1 coordinate 6,223,334, forward strand.
CGAGGGGAAGGCCTCAGCAAAGAGAGCCACCTGCAGGAGAGACAGAGACACCTCATCACTTCCTACAACAATCGACTGTTCTCCTCCTGAGCATTTAAACAGAAGATTCATGAGATGAGTGGGGGAGGAAAAAAAAACAAGTAAAAACAAGATGCATCCATAATCCATAATGAAGAACAATAAAAGACATTTTGCAGCACTCTTCAGTTCCTCCCAAATAAATACTTGATTTTCTTCAGCTTCTCTTCATGGCACTATAAGCACATGAAACAACTCATTTAAAAACAGTTTTCTCCCACCAGCATCCTTCACTGAGGCTTTTAAGCAGAGCTAATTTTTCATCTGCATCTTTTCACTGTGTATAATGTCCACTGGGAGCCTCTTCCTGCAGTGCTGGCGTCTTTTTTTTTTTTAAAAAAAAGAAAAAAGCACTCAGAGCTACGACTGATCTAATGTGCGGTAGAGAGTTGTACAAAATATAGACTGATTTTAATCTAAAACTGTAGTCACTCAGCACAAGACTACTGTATGTCAGGCTGTGTTTCAATGGTTGCTTCATATGTGAACGAGGTTTTAGTTCTGGTTCCTGTGAGCCAAGAAACAAGAGGCTAGAATTTGCTGCAGATCTGGATCCTGGATTTTACTTATTTTTTGCCTTTTTTGGACAATGACTAAGACAGGAAAGGCTCTGAGAGGATGTGACATGAAGGGGAAGTTGCAGTTAAATGGTAAATGCACTTTTCCCACCAGGCTACAGGGTGTTGTTTAAAAATATTTAAACACTTTCTATTATCAAAATAACAAGTTTAGAGAATTGTGCTGCCTCAGTAGATGTAACATCAGTGGTGGAGTACGGGGGCCTAAAAGTGACTTGGGAAATTAATAGATAAATGTGTAAATAAATACATGAATGTGGATGAAAAACAAATGTATAAATAAACAAATAAATGTAAATAAAAAAAGTGGAACTAAATAAATATATAAATAAATGAAGAAATACATATTATTTTTTTATTGAACACTTATTTATTCATTATTTTTTGGTATCATTTATTTAATTTATTTAAAAATAGCAACAGCACACAATAAAAATACGCCATTACAAGCAAAAGTCCTGCATTCAAAATTTATGTTAAAATCCAGTAAAAGTATCAGCAACAAAATATACTTAAACAATAAATAAAGTATAAACTATTGGATCAATAAATTCACTGATTATTGTTGCATTGACATGTAAGCAGTACTATTTTGTTGGTCGAGGTTAAACTAATTTTAACAGCATCATATTTTATAAACTGATTGTATGTTTTCTATGTAAAATATTAATCTGAAAAGTAGCTGGTAACTACAGCTGTAAGATAAATGTAGTCGGGTAAAAAGTACAAAATTTCCCCCTAAAATGTAGTCAAATAGAAGTGCAAAATAGCATGAAATGGAAATACCCAAGTGCCTAAAAACTGCATATAAGTACTTGAATAAGAAGCTCTCTGAAGGCTTTCTAGGTTGTGTTTTGCTAACAACAGTGTCGAGTTATGAATGAAAATTGAATTAGTTCTTTAAGACTCCATTTAGCCCTTAAATATACAGCCATACAGTATATAAATAGTGATACACAGTTACATTTGTCCAGTAATGGTATCCTGTAGCTGTTGTTCAGTCTGTCATGTTTTAGTTTGTATAGTTTTAACTCACACAGATAATAAAGCGCATACATCCTATTTAAGATAGTAAAGAACTGGACAGCTCTGTTTAACTCAGATGTCTATTAAAAGTCTTCCTAGCTGTATTTGTACAAACAGCCACAAGAGCTCACACAATTCACGGTTTAGCTAAATTGATTTTTACTTACTTCTGCTTTCAAGTGGCTTTGTTAAATACTATAAACCAAAAGAAGTGGCTTCCAGTGGACACGCGGGTTAAAGATGCACTTCAATTATTTACTGAAATCATTTATGATCAGTTTCTTTTAGACGCATCTGGGATAATATATAGTGGTCCTCTGGGTTACAACTGACCTGATTAAGGTGGCCTGGATTTATATACAGAGAATATTCCATTTACTTTAAGTTTATTATTATTGATTTACTTTGGGAGCCTCGGGGGCTCTGCAGCCAGCAGCCGGCCTGTGTCAACACACTCGTTTTAGTCCTCAGCTGGAAGTTAAGAGAGGAAAGGACAGTGTTGTCGCAGGAGCTCAAATTAATTGCACAAAGATTTTATGAGTCTAATAGCTGTTAATGGATGCTTAAAATTGAAATAGTCTCGCAGCACCATCACTACGAAGACTTGAGGTTTGAGTTGACCTGGTGGGAACGCATCGTGCTTTAACCCTGGCTGTCATTGTTTGTGAGACATAATTTCATTTCTAAGCTGTTTTTCTGTGGACAGACCGAATAAAATACAGTGGACTGGCACCACTGCTGTGTCGCTATTTTATTACAGTAATCTTAAGGCAATATTTTACTTTGGGACAACAATTTTCTCTTCGACTAGATACGGGAACAACCTGCCTCTAACATTATCTGTATCTGATCTGCAGGTACCACTGGCATTTTGGGATTTTCGATTTTCTGTCTGACTCTCAAGTTCAGTGATTGCAAACAGTTCAGTCTGACTCATACTTAAAAAAAAAATACTCACACTAAGCCTGAGGGATTTGAATGTTTTTTTGTGAACATTACAGTTTGCAATCAATATATTATTAAAAAAAAAGTATTTAAAAAAAAAAAAACATCTGGACAAACAAACAGGATTTAGGTATAGTTGATATAGTTGATGCACCTATTTACGGAGCATTTTTGTAGTTGTTCTTTTGACCAGACATGGCCCACCTGCTATTAAACTAGAGCTACAACAGATAATAGCAGATAATATCTCTGAAACATCAACAGTAAAGGTCAGGTCGAAACAGGCAGAGATACAAATTCCTACAGAGATGGTAGCCTCAATAGAGTGAATGCAGCCAGAACAACTTTCCATTATGTTCATGAAATATCTACAAAGCTAGCAAGTGTATGCTCATACATCCATCTTTGATCCAGGGCAGAAGGTCCACACACCAAACAGTAAATTATAAGACTTAATCTAAAATATAAGTGATGTGTTTATCCATTTTTGTGCATGGCTTATTAATTTGTACACTCAGTTTGTTAATCTTTGTGTGCTGAGTATTTTTTTCCACAAAAAAACTACTGGAATGAACTGAACATCACAGGTCGCCGATACAGAGGTCATAACCGGGTGTTCACATTCATTCTCAATGGTAGCTTGGCTGAAATGACGCACAGAGACACCAAGTAAAGAAATATTCAACTTTGTGCCGATGACTTGAATGAACCAACCGCAGAGAGTTTGTCAGTTCTCAGAGATCTGAACAAACTGGTTTCTACTTTATGGATGTATGAAAGTCATCTTACTACCGTACCAGATTCTGATTCGCAGACAGTCCGTCTTTCCTCTCCTCCGCAGCGCTGGTCGGCCACCACTGTCCCGCTACGTCTCGACCTTCATCTGACAAATCCTGAGAAAAGGCTGTCCAGGTGTCGTCTGATTGGTGGAGTGAGCTGTCCGTCCAGCTTGGTGTCCAGTGGGTCGACTCCCCGGTGATGGCGTGGTTTCCAAGTGCTGTTTTCAAGACACAAACACACACACACACACACACACACACACATGGTTAGTCCTACAATGTAGATGTCCCTGTAGTGTTGTGGTGTGTGCTGTGAATAGCGGTCATGTTCCCAGAAGGCTTTGCCCTCATTCAGATGACCTGGATGCATGACCAACTCAACCCACATGGGGAAGACAGTCTGAGACCTCAAATGTTTCACTGCCCTTGAAAATTAGATTAATTATTTGGGTCAGTTCACCCAAATGAAAAAAACAAAACAAATAATCTTTCCATCTCACCCCCAGTGATTTCGAGCCATGCAAGTAGTTTTAATAAACCTTGCTGAGAATTTGCCACCGAGATTTCGACTAACCTCCCAAGTAACAATGTTATTTTTCTGTCTGTCCTTATCAGAGCTGCAGCAATTGTTTGATTAAATCAATTAGCTGATGAAAAGAAAATTAATCTGCATCTATTTTGATAATTGTTTCAGTCATTTTTCAAGCAAAAAAAGGCAAAAACGTGGTGTTGGTTTCAGCGTCTCAAATGTGAGGATCTCATGAGAATTTTATCGTACTTTGGGACATTTCATAGACGAAAAGATTAATCAAGAAAGCAATCGGCAAATTAAACTTTGATAAACCTTTTTAGACGAATACAATTAGCTTGTACAAGCCCAGAAAGATCTCCATTTATACATCAGAGGTAATGTGTCTGATGTTACGCTACACATGAGTGATCAGTCAGTTACACAGATTTAAAATAAAAATAGAAAAAGGTATCGGATCAGTATCAGCCTTGACCCTGTGTTTTCTTATTAGAATCAGTATCAGGAGAGAAAAAAATGGGATTGTTGCACCCTAAAGCTTCTTTTTTCAGCAGCCAGATCTCAAGCAGCGTGTGATACAGTAAGTTGTCTCCCTTATCACGTTATTCACATCGACAGACTTTGTTGCACGGAAACAAGTGAATGAATATTTATGTCTCGTTGTGTCGTCTGTTGCTGTATATGTTGCCTGCCGTTGCTGAAGAGTCACCTGCCGTATCAGACACTGCGGGAGAGTTTGTGTGTTTGACTTTAATCACACTGTAACATCCCGCTACGAGGAAACATTTCAGTGAATATTTGTGTCGCGCTTTGATTCCCGCTGCCTTCAGGATTTCTTTTGTTACCTTCCATTGCTCAGACGTTACATGATGTCTCTATCTATTGGACGCATCGGTCGTCTTTGCGTGTGCTTGTGTGACTTTCTCTCTCACCCGTTGCCCCATAACCTGAGGCTGACTGGAGCTTGAAGTTCCAGGCCAGCCCTGTGTTTCTCCTCCTCCCACCCTTTTGCTTTCACTTAACCCAACTCTGAATGATTAATATCATGTAGAGAGAGGGAGAGATTGGTTAGGAATCCAGGTCAAGCCAGACTAGAGTCTCATTTCTACTGCAGGGCCAAGTGGTGCTGACTGTACCAGGCCAAGAAACAACCCTGCATGTTTACAACAAGACCACAAACATTGTTGGTTAGCTTATTTCATATTTAATCACATTAAAGTTGCAACTAATGATTCCTTTCATTATCAAATCATCTCTGTATTATTCTATAATGTCAAAACTGTCAAAAGTGTACAAAAAACAACACAATTCCTTCTTTAGTCACATCTTCAGACTACTTGTTTTGTTAGACCAACAGTCTAAAAGGCAAAAATATTCGATTCACGATGATATAAAGCACAAAAAGCAGCAAGTGCTCAGATTTGAGAAGCTGCAGCCTGTGAATGTTCCAGTATTTCTGTTTGTTTGTTTGTTAAAAGAGAAATCAATTACCTAACTCATTGTTTCAGCACTACAGAGTCCATGGTTATAGTCGGTAAACTAGTTGAAGCTCATTGCATTAAAAAGAAAAAGACAAATGAGGTGTTTTACATTAAAGCTAAACTTTTTTGCAAACCTGCTTGTGTTTTAGATGTTTTTAATGTATTTTTTCCACATTCTAGTCAGCCACTGCTTTCAATTCATCCCTGTATGGTGTGAAAATCAATCAGCAGACTCATTAAACTTGTTTCAGTTGAGTAAACCATTAAAGTGAACATTACAGGTTCTATATGTAGAATTGCGAATCAATTTATCTTTTTTTATTGCCAATGAGTGAACGGATAGTAATTTCTCTGTTGCCTGTAACAGCCTGTGGACTGATTCGTATGTGAGGAGACCAGATTTTCCACGAAAGGCCAACAGAAGTGATCTTTTTGCACGCTCCCAGCTGACTGACTGGGAGTGAGAGATGCTTTGCTGAAACGTGCAAAACACAACGTTAGAGATCTTTTATGTAATTATGAGAAGTGTAAGCGAGGGAAAACACATCACCATGCCGCGAACGCTAAGATGTTGACTGCAGTTCATTTAACGGCCACAGATGTCACTAATGAGAAGGGATTTCTGATTCCTACATATAGCACCTTTAAGTATGCATTTATTTTTGTTATGGGGTAAGGCAGAGCAGACTTTTTAAATCAATCTGCACTGTGTTACCATTCGGCAATAATACTAAAATTAAGGCAAATATTAAGTGCATGGTTAACTTGAAAAAGTATTAGAATGGTCCTTTAACTCATAGTCAATGTTTAAAGCGCCTGCACTGATAAATCGTCAGCAATATGTTAAAATAATTGCAGAAACGTTTATAGGCAGGTAAACTGAGATGGCATAAATCATGAGTAAACCCCGGCTTAGCCTTATTTGGCCCTGCAGTGGAAACGGGGCTTAGGTGATTAACTGGATGGAGCATAATGAGGGAACATAAGGGCTGATTAACACACTGGCTGTTAGAGAAAAACAAAAAGGCACAAACACTCAAAGATGTCACACCCAGCTGCATGTGTGTCTGCATCATGAGTACGTTAACTACATCAGAGTCGCCTGATTTACCCCATAATAATAATAATAATGATAATGTAACTGCAACTCGATTTTTCATACACGCACATAAATGAATAGAAACCAATGGATGTCTGGTACAGTAGGAAAAGTACATTCCAGCACTGCAACTAGCAATTATGTTTATTAGCTCTTAATCTGCAGATTATATTTCTGATTAAACGATTAATTTTCTGTTGATCAACACATCGAGTAATCGACTTATCATTGCAGGTGTACTACATTTAAATTTCTTGCACACAGCAGCATGTCTCTCAGAATGAAGTGTTATGTAAAGTATATATGTGATTTGTAGTTAATGTATGAGAACATGCAAAGCCACATGCATTCCTGAAACTGTACAAAAGGTTAAAAATGCACTAATACTCTCAGCGAGTGTTGTGTTACTCCAGCAACGACATAGAAAGTGCTGATATTTTGATGTCTCTAACCCATACATTTTTTTAACTTGTTTAAAAGAGTCTTTACTTTACTTCTGAAGCCTTCTAGTGTCAGACTTGTCCACCTTAACTAAAGATCCTGAGACAAACAGAAAGGAAAACTTACTAATTCTCCCAAAGGAGAAAGACAGTGAAAGAGAAAGAAAGAGAGGAAGGGGGGAAGGCCGGCCAGCAGACACAGAAACAGAAACCAGCAACCGTGAGACTCACCAACACTCTCTCTGCTCCCACAAGGCACTGAGGCAGACATAGCGAACCCCTTGCTCCAGGCCGGCTCTCCCTCCGCCTGCATGAACACTCCAAACTCATCTTCTTCTTCCTCCTCCTCCTCCTCCTCCTCCTTCCTCCCCTCCTCAGTGGCCACGGTCTCCTCCTCACCCTGCGTCTCCTCTGGGCTCTCCAGCTCTCTCCCGTGTCTCCTCTTCCCTTCCTGGCCTCCTTCTCCGTCTCCTGCCGTCGCTCCGACCCGCCCCTCCACTGCCTCCAGACAGGGCAGGCCGGTTGCCATGGATCCCAGGGGGGGCAGAGAGGGGGCAGGATTAGCCGCTGAGAGTGCAAGAGAGGTGGAGGAATCAGCACAGGCAGCATTAGTGACGTTAGCGCTGGTCTCTCCGCTCACTTCTCCGTTTGTTTGTCCGCAGGTGTCTCCATCATCTTTCTTCCTGCATCCGTCTCCTGCAGGCTCCTGTTGCCTCCAGTTGTCTTTCAGAGCACAGTTTCTCTTTCCTTCTTCACAGTTATCCTCCTGTAAGGCCCTATCATCTTTCTTTCCTTCTGTGTACCACTTTTCATCATCATCACCTTTATCGTCCACATCGTTCAGCTCGCTGCAGGTGCACTCCCTCCTCCAAATCTCCCCGCCTCCATCCACTTCCTCAGGATTTACTCTCTTCTTTATATTCTCTTCCTCTGACTCATCTCCTCTATTTTCCCACACCAGCTCATCTCTCCGCTCTGCTCTGTTATGTTCAGTTTCACTACAGTTGTCGCTGTTATCTGTTATGATCCCACTGTCTGTCTCAACGACGGGGGGATCTTTGTGTCTGAGACCTGGAGGGGAGGCTTCGCTCTCCTCCGGTTGGCTGTTGTTGTCCTCGTTTTTAAAGAAAAACAGAGGTTTTCTGTTTTTGTTGAACTTCTCGTTCACAGTGTTGTTCCCGCACAAGTCATGAGGCTCGAATTTGCAAACATCCGGTTCATCTTCACCCCCAATCCCAGGGTCTGCTTCCCCTTGATACCCCTCAAGGTGCTCTTTGCTGTCCTCTTGCTCGCTCTGAACCCAACAAGCTTCATGTCCTGCATTACGGATGCTGCCCTCTACAGGAGCGGAGGGCTCATTAGTTCTAGTGGGAGAGACTGCAGTGCTGATGGAAGCAGGAGAGGTGGAGACGGAGACGTCCTCAAAGCAGTTGGACACGACTGAGAATTCAGAAGGAGTATGACTGATGCTCCCTTGCTCCTCTTCAACATCCACACTCTCCATCTCTTCCTCTGATTCTCGATCTAGTCCCACATGATCAGAAAATCCATTTACATTGGTCACTATTTCTTCACCGGGGTTTTCAGAATAGAAACCATTGTTTCCTGTATGTATTTTCATGACATCAGAGTTTGTATCCTCTTCTTTCTCTGAATCCTTGCTATGAGTTGTTTGCGTCTTCGGCTCCTCATTTCGCTCAGCTGATCTTATCTCTCCAACATCACAGCCGCTTTGGGAGTCTGGCCGAAAGTGTTTAGATTCCAGGTCAGGGTTTGGTACAACCAAAACAGAGTTAGAGTTTTCTAACCCGTGCAGGCCTTCCTTCTCTTCCTCCTCTCTCTTTTGCTGCTCCTTCCTCATTCCCTTCACCTCACTGTTCAGCCTGGTTGGGATGCCTCTCCTCGGACTTTCACCTTCCTCATGCTCCTCCTGGCTCTCCCTCCTCCGTGCTTTCCTTCCACACTGAGTACAGGTTTTAGGAGAAGCATTATGGCAGCATCTAGGACTCCTGCATGCCCCCTCTTTCTCCTGTCTGGCTCGCTTGCCGTCCTGTTGCGGGCTGGGAAACTGTTTGCTATCCAGGCCTCCTTTGTCTTGCTCTTCCTGCCTTTCTTCCACAGTGATTTCTCCAGCAGGATCCTCCCTGCTCCTCTGCTGCCTCTCTCTGCTCGCGCCTGTTTTCTCTCGGCCTGCTGCATTACCGGACTTCCTCCATCTCCGGCCAGATCGCACTCTAACCCGGTTTGCTCCAGTCTGTGCTGGCTGAGTTGGCCCATTGTCCCTCCTCCCGGCTAGGGTGTCTCTGCCTCCTCCTCCTCCTCCTGTCTTCCCTCTCAGCCATCCCCCGACCACACTGGAGGCTGCGCTGGTTGTCACACCAGAACCGGGCTTAGCCGTTGAGTACAAACAGCTTCCTTTCTCGGTCCGGAGAAAGAGGCATTGAGTCTGTGTCTTCCCGTTGCCCTCTGACGTCTTCAGAGTGGCAACTGTTACCAAAGCTCCGATCCCAGTCTGTCTGGCATCCAGCCCCAAGGGAAGCCCGTACCCCATGCGACCCCACTCCCCGCTCAGGTACACATCTGCAGGCCTGGGGCAGGAAGTTGAACTCCCTCTGCCTGAAGGTGGAGCTGTGGGGGCTTGTCCTCCTCCCAGCAGACCTCCAGCCTTCCTGCGGTTCTTGGAACACAGGGCCCAGGCTCGGAGGCCCCGTATCAGCGGCAAATCTCCAAGACCCAGCTCCAGCCGGCTGGGGAAAGGCAGAGAGGCTCTGGAGCACTTCTGGAGCATCTCCCGGGTGGAGCCTGACATATTCAGGCAAGGGTAGTTGTTGTTGTTATTCTGCTGGAGCATGGTGCCTGTTGTTGGCCTCATCTATGTTTTATTGTTTCGTCCTCGCTTATCCTTTATTAAAATGCAGCCTGTCAGGTGGAGTCGAATTCTCATTTGTGAGAGGGAACGCTGCCACTATCAAGAGTCTATTCTTGACTCAGAGTGTGACAGCTCAAAGGTAGAAAGATAATCATTTGAAAAAAATACACAGAGCATTATGAAATAGCTGAAATACTCTCAAGAAATTCTTAATGATTCGCTCTGACAATGAAGAATGTAGCACTGCAAGAGAGAGCCGACTCTCTTGCTAATTTCATGTTTTAACAGTTCCTTTTGACAAAAGCAAAAACATCTGATTTTTTTTTTTTTTTTTTTAAAAAAAGCAAAAAAACAAATCACTTATTTTCTTGACAAAGAGCTGGAGATGTGCCTCTGCTTCCCTTTTATCACTCCTTTACGTTCTGACGAGGAGAAACGCCCCTGGTCAGACACGCAACTGTCAGTGCTGATGACAGAGAGGATAATGAGAAGTTTGTTTTCTTCCAGACTCATGCTCAGCGATGGCGTCTTCAGAGCTTCACTGTGCCCTCCTTGTCGGCTGGCCTCTCGTCACCGAAGACTGACTCAGCTGTCACAAAACAACCTGGAGGGGAGCGGGACAAAACAAGGAATTAGAGTATAGTAGGAAAACCGGATGTGTGCTGTGTAGATTTTAATAGCCTGCAAAATAGAGAAACCAGTCCTTTATTTTAGTTGTCAGACTAATAGAGTAAGATATGTAATGAAAATGTAAACGTAAACATAAACGAGGCATGTTTAACTTCAGATAAAGTGATTTTGTTTCATTTTAGTTTTTGCTGCTAAACCAAATAAAACTACAGATGAGAGAGGAGAGCTCAGTGGATGACAGCGATCCTGTTTGTGGGGGTGTGAGTCTGTCAGAGGTCACGCATCTGAATCCAAGTGGCTTCTTTTCATGCTACTCCTACACAAACAGGCCTTATTTTTTTTTTTTTTTTATGTAGAATGTGGATTCACGCCATATCCATCATAGTACAAATTAGACTCGTTGTTGCATCAGCCATACAGACTCCACTGATCATCAGCAGGACTAAAAATTAAAACCCAGGTGGTCAGAACCCATAAATTCACTCCTCATGCCTACACAGTTTAAAGGATTTACTCAAAAGTGACTCAATAATCCGCCACATAAGAGGCAAAAAAAAAAATAAAAAAAAATAGGTTTGGGCCACGCAGACCACACTTAGCCTGCTCATATCAGCAGCATTGTGTACCACAATCATGAAGATGAACCACGTCAAACCACATTGTACCAGCAAAACCAGTATACCTGCCAACATTTCCTGAAAGGGATGCCAGAAGAAAAGCTTACATTTTCTCTCACCTTATTCGAGACCCCGGGGTGTCTCAGGTCCAGGCTTGGAAATAAGTGTCCTTTACTTAACGTCTCCCTGCTTTCTTATTCTTTACAGAAGCCTATTCAACCCTGCTCGGGCTCCGGAGCATCCTTCAGCGGGATCAGCGCCACCGCATCCTTCCAGTCGGCCTGCAACCACAAGGCTACAAATCTATGAAACGTGCATTCAGTCCAGTCCCAGCGTCTAAATTAGAGCACCACAAAGGTGTTTTTTTCTCCGTGTCTCCCTCTCACTCGTTCGGCCATTGCGCATCATCTCATCGGCATTGTGCGTACGCCGCATCTTACCGCAGTAGCCTCCGGTGCGCTCAGCGAGCAGGATGACGGAGAGCTAATTTGACTTGCAGCCCACTCACATGTATGAGGGGTGATCCGTGCCACGGAGCAGCAGGGAGAAGTGGGGATAGCGGAAGTGTATGGGTGTGGTTGATGCCACAATCCGGGAGAGATGGCTGCAGTTTGTGCCTCTCATGTGTTACTGTTACATCGGAGTCACAGAGTTTAGTGTCCAGTTTTCCAAAAAACAATCTGGCCATTCTTGAAAAACCCTGATGGTCGTTTAGCAACAGTCAATGCTGTTCTAAAGGTATTTCCAAAGTCCTCAAAGATTCTTGTCTTCTAAATTATTTTAAATAATTAGGGCCTGAGCCCAAAGGGCGAAGACCCTATTGTTTTTATACATGTTTTTTTCACCTCTTTTCCAAGTTGCAACTGTATTTCCTCTCCAGATTAATGAATATTACATACAGATCCTTGCTTTTTTAGTAAAACAGAAGCACAATAGAATGCATTACTTTGGACAAAAATATAAAATATTGGAAATTAAAGGATCTATATGTAGGGATCAGAAATTCCTTCTCATTAGTGACACCTGTGGCCATTAAATAAGCTGTAGTCAACATCCTGGTGCTTGTGGCACGAGACTATTGCAGATCTTGTCTTCTTCCTCGCTTGCACTTCTCATAATTACACAAAAGATCTCAAACGTGTTTTGCACCGTGTTTCAGTGAAGCATTTTTCCCTCCCAGTCAGTTACACACCCCCCCCCCCCCCTCCGTGCGCTCCCTTGTTCACACACAAACATACATGCAAAAGCTCCTGCTGTGCTGTGGCTGCTGGTCAGTGAGAGCAAATCTGCACAACTTGCACAAATATGCGTTAATCAACCACCTGAACCTGACCCGACCTGCAAACCGCCAATTTTTTTTTTTTTACCAGCTGTGTTTACTAAACACCGGTAGGCTCAGAAGTTAGCCAGGTAGCAACACGCTGTGGTTTTGTTTTGAAATGTGTGCTTATTACGACCTTTGGACTACCACAGGAAAAACAAAAGGGGTAAATTATGTTCTGCTATCGCTCTGGAGCTTGTTTTCTGCTCCTTTGTTGGGGAAATAATGTTGTTTTTAGCTGTGTGTGCGACTTGTCATTGCGAGGGTGTTTTGTTGTGAAATGCGTAGTGGTTGACGGAGACAGCTAGCTGTCTCGTTAGCTTGAGAGCTAATATCTGCAGGGTGTTTCTTGTTGGATAGCACCATTTTTGTTGTGTTGTTATGCCGGTCATTTGTTGATGTTAGCGGGAGAGAGGCAAGGCACTTGGGAAAATGTCAAAATGTCAAAAACATCACTTCTGTTGGATTTTCGTGGAAAACCCTTCACATAGAAATCAGTCCACAGGCTGTTACAGACAACTGAGAAAGTCGGTGAAGGTCTCGTTTTTTATGTTACATTACTACCCGTTAACTCATTGGCAATAAAAAACGATTAATACATGTAAATTGGTTCACAATTCTACATACAGAACCTTTAATGTCAATATATAGACTATCATATGACTGGTAATAATTTTTTTTGTTGTACATAAGTGTTGCACAAGTTGGTAAAGCATTTCTGGCTCCCATGTTTTTTGAATGAGGAAAAAGAGGTGCAACTTGGAAAGTGGGTTATAAAATGTCTTTTTATCAAATATTTTTCATCCAGATGATAAAAAGAGTCTGGAAATACTGTACCTTAAGAACAGTGGTAAGTGTTGTCAAACTTCTGGTATTTATTTTTTGTAAAAGCTTGTGAATGTAATGATAAAACATGAGAGGCACAACCTTGGACTTAGAGAGAAGAGGAAAGAATGGAAGAAATCTCAAAGCATCAAAACAGAAAGTAATAGAGTACAGAAAAAACATCTACAGAATTATTCCACAATTACAGAGTGACAATGTGGGCGACAGATACAGTATATGAATGACATTCTCCCCAAGGTCACATGTAAAAACAATGCAGTTAATCACATGATAACATTTTAAATAAGACAGCTCTACATTTACAGGAGGGTAAAGATAAAACAGCAAACTGAAGATGATATTATTCTGGATCCTGGAATTGTCTGGCTTGTGTTTAAAAAAAAAAGTAGAAAACTATTATTTGACAATGACAGCAATGTTTTGGGGGTGTTTTGATCAGGTGTGTGCTGTCCTTAAAACTGACAAAATAGTTCTCAAAATAGTAACAGTTGCAGCTGATGACGCTGCAGTCTCTCTCTTCTCGCCTCTCTTGTGGCATCGTTTACACCACATACAGCATCAATCTCACCCTCACACACACTCATCCTTGCAGCCTACGTCGCACAGCATCATCACAGCAGTGGATGAGTAGATTGAGCACACACACACACACACACACACACACACACACACACAATGAAAAGACGTGATGCACCCCTGCACATAGTCCATCACTTTCTCCTCCAAAGTCCCCCCTTTCAGACATTATTCAATAAGTCTCATTTATAAGCTTTTTTTTTTGTCTCTGATCCACAGCAGAAAGCTCTTATTTTCACTGAATTCACAGAATTACAAAAATCAACTCAGCTTTGACTGATTTAGGCTTATTTTTAAAGGTGAGAATAATACATTCCTTTAGATTTATTGCTGTAGCCTACTTTTGTCTCTGCATGTGATTCCCAGAGTGCTGATTTTTAGTAAAGTAATGAATCATAATGCCCAGCTGTATTTTCTATTTGATATTTACATGTGAGAATGATCAGTCCTTCTGTATCTGCTGCTTTTAACCAACCACGACTGACTAGAACCACCATCTTCTTTTATAATGACAAAGATGGTAAAGCTGCACTCAGAATAAGAATAACTCTTGAGGGGTGTGCATGCTGTCACCATCACTGTGTCTTTTTTCTTACTACCACTAGGGGACACCAACTGACTTTAAGCCTAAATACCTCTTATTCCTTTTTTTTCTTTTTTACATTGCATTCAAAATCACATGCATAAAGCAATTAAACTAATACAACCCTGATTGGTTGAAGAGAAACTTAAAAGGAGAAACTTCTTGTATCTGTTGTATATAAGGATTTTCCCCTTAAATCAAACATTGACATTGGGTTCAACATTCAGTGAGTATTTCAAGCTAACCTATTGGTGTGCAAGGACTGCAAGTACTCTGTTGACCTTCCAAGATAATCAATACCAGTGAATTACAAAGAGCAGCTTTTTTGCGACCCGACCTAGGGGGAAACCCTGGCGCAACATGAAAATGAGAGTCTCCTCTTCCCGGCTGCAAAGACCCACCAGCAATAAGGAATTTTTCAGCCCTTTAAATGTTTATTTCATACTTTAAGCTTCAGGATGGGTAAACAGCAAAGCAACAAACAAAAAGGAGCTAAAGCTTATTAGCCTAAAATTACCTCATTAAACCGAAAGAAACAAAAGTACAAATCACTGACCTGACAGAAACAGGAGAAAAGAGATTAAACAAAAATGCTACCCACCCCTAATAAAAAAACTCAGGGTAAGTCATATTCATAGATGGATACTAAGTTAGAATTTTGAGATAAATTTTGAGATAGTAAGTTAAAATTTAGACTTACTATCATTGGAGTTTCTAAAGTCTGTGTGGGAAGGGGATTTGGGGTTGGCTTTGACAACGGAGCAGTGGAGAAAAGCCTCAATATGTGCCCAGCATGGCCTCATTCAATTCAAGGTGCTGCATCGGCGTCATTACTCTAAAGTCAAACTCCCTAAAATGTTTCGAGACGTAGACTCAACCTGTGACAGATGCAGCACATTCATTCTGACAATCTCAATCTTCAAAACACTGTAAGATATTTTCAAAACGGTAATTCAGCCGGATCCTATGATAGCCATTTTTGGCATTGCAGGAGAGAATAATAACAATCTTTCCAGAACTAAACTCAAACTAACAGAATGTGTCACTTTGTTAGCACGGAAGAGTCTTCATCCACCGAGCTGGACTCAGCGGCTGACGGAGGCGATGCAGCATCTCAAACTGGAGGAGATTCACAACACATGGCTGCTCCAATACATTTGAGAGAATTTGGAAACCATTTATCAATTACATAAGAGCTAAGCTCTAACTCCCCACCTTCTTGAATGTGACTCCAAATGGAATAAGTCACATTTATTTATCATCTAGTGTCTATTTCTGTCTCTGCAGCCCATCGTAATGACATAAGGCTTTTACTTTGTACATCTGCCTGTTTGTTAGTATGTTTTTCTTTTTCTTCATTGTTTTCTTTTTCTACAGTTGTGTGGCTGTTCTGTATGTTCTAAAAAAAGCCAATAAAAATATATCAAAAAAATATAAAATTTGGACTGGTCAAAAGTTTGACTTACTAGGTCAAAATCATGATATATAAGTTAAAATGATGACAGGTAGCCTTAATTAGCCAAAACTATCTTAAAACGCTCACTTACGGAGTCAAAATTTTGAGTTATTACGATATTAAATTGAGGAGTAAAAATTATGAGATAGTAAATCCAAACCATGACTTACAAACCATGAGCACATTTATTTTTTATCACTACCTTTTCATCATGTGTTTTTAAATCAGGAATTTTAATGTCAGTGGGTGTACTTCGCTAAGCAGCGAGTTACTAAAAGGCTTCAGCCGCTCGTAAACCCGCAAAGAATAAGACTGATAGATTTTGAATGGACTTGTGATAGTCAGAAAGAGACACCAGGAAACTTAATTGAAACCGTTTTTGTGTGAATATTATTTTTTATTGATGTAACATCTTAACCAACAGTCTCTCCAATGCAGCTTTGACAAATACTTGGCACTGAAACCCTTATAGTCTAAAAGAAACAAAAATCAAAGACTCGATTAAACCAGAAAGGTAAAAATCTCTATACACATAGATACTACTCAGTGCGTGTTACCTTGACATGTCACTACTCTTGTTCCAGCTTTTTGAAAATCTATTTTTCACCTGCAACACAGGCATTAGTGTTAAAAATTGTTAATGAAAAACGTGTGGGAGTGGATATGTTAGGACTTCTTGATTGCATTTCATCACACATTTTCATTCCATCTACCAACCAAGTAAACTAAAGTCAACCAAGTAAAGTAAAAAGTCAGGTGTTCATTCTCAAATGCTTTACATCTACTTGAAAAAACAGTTCGTTATTTAGAAAAATCTGATCTTGTGAAACTGTTATCTTGTAAGTAAATGGCTATAGGTAGTGTATTTTAATTTTATGTCAGTAATATTACAGTAGATGTTTTCCTCTAAAATGGCAAGTACTGCATTTGGGAATGAAACCTAAATGTCTGAATGTAGAGACAAAGACAGCACAAGGCTTTTCAAAGCAATTTGGGGGTAAAGGTAAAGGCACTTAAAATGCTTCTGCTAATCTGACATTAATCTTTTTTAATATCCAAAGTTTCTTATAATATCTTAAAAAATATGCATATATTAAACAGAACAATGTCAGATTATCAAAAACAAGGAAAATGTGCCTTGGTCCTCTTGACTTGATCCCCTCTGTACTGTCTTTAGAGGAAATAGTTTGTTACATGATGGCTTTAGTACAACATCAAGGCTTGCCACTCGTTAGCCAGACTGTCATTGTAGCAGCCTTATGGTAAAGTAGTTTATAGAAGGTTAGTTATTGTTACAGGGTCAAGTTAAAAAGGTTCACATTTTTACCTTTAAAACTCCACTCAGTTATTTTGCTATAGCGTCCAACAACACTCCTAAAGCCCCAAATTTCCTCCCAGCTCAACGCCAATGTTTCGAAACTCAACACAGTTCACAGCTGAGTTTCAAAACATTAACGTCAGTCAGGAGGTTGATCTTGAAGCTAAAACCCCAATCATAAAATATACAGTAGTGTAGAGTCTTTTTCTGGCAGTGTACAGGAAAAATAAATTACATTAGCAGCAGGTTGACCTAAATGTTTGAGAGCAACCTGTAACCGGAAGGTCACAGGTTTGATCCCCACAGCAGAAAAAGAGTCCAGAGTGTCCTTAAGCAAGACTCCCTACCTGCTCACTCACTGTGACTAGCTCTGGGTAACAGCACCAGCTAATTGCTTAAAATATAATAAAACTATATGGCAGAAAATGAGAAAAGCCTATAATCTCAAAAAAGCTCACACTTCTTGCTCAAGACAAACATAATAGGTTATCAGGTCCAAAAATATAATTTCTACTCCTGACATTTGGTGAATATGAAAATAATTACATTTTGTACTGAAGGGATACTGCTTCAAAAAAGCAATTATAAGTTGTATTTACATAAATATTTTTCTGGCCTGTACTGTAGTGGTTCAAAATGAACTATTTTGAACTTATTATAAAACCACAATCAATGATGCTGATGATCAATATGAAAATATGATGAGTCACTCCAGCGTATTTTGAACACATGAACAACAATAAATTATGAAGCAATCTGACATGTTTACATTCAGAGTGAAACCTTTAAAACCAAACAAAATCTGATAAATAATTTGGACTAAACTAACAAAACTTGAATAACAGTAACAAAAATAGTCACATTTAAAATGAAAAAATGGAAGTATATATTACTCTGCTGCTGTAATAATGACAATAATGCTGGTTGATGAAATGTCACTGCTTTTCATCACATTCATACCTCACCTATTAAAATATAAAATAAAGACTTTTACTCAATAGAGGTTTGCCATGTTGCAGGCTTAGCTTACAAGAACACTGCAACCTCAGCAAAGAAAAACAAAAAAATTATTAAAAGACATTTAAGATATCGTTACAGCATCCTCAGAAGTTCTCAGAAGTCCGTCACCTGGTGAGTTGTTGTCATGGTTGACGAAGATTCACTTGTTCGCGTTTCAGTGGTAACCATTTGGTGGGTGACTCTGGAGGTCTTTGTCACCATGGTGACTGTGCCTTCCTCGGTGGAGGAGACTTGGTGCTCTTCGGACATTTCCTGGGTGGTGAAGTCGATTCCTGAGGTGTGGAGACAGAAAGACCCCAAGACGTTGGCCTCGCCTCCAACCTCCCCCTTCCGCTCGGCCTGAGGAGAACCCTCGGGGGTTATCTGGAGGAAGCCTGGGGGAGTAGGTGAAGAGAGGAGACAAGGAGAGGAAATTAGAGGAAAGGAAACAAGGAGAGGAGAGGAGGACAGGTGGAGAAATCAAGAGGACGGAGTGTAAGAACGGAAGAAAGAAAAGACACTCAGTCTTTTGTAGCAGAGACAAAACAGGAAGTGATAAATTAATAATTTATAGAACAAAAACTGACAAAACAAAACACACCAAAAGTAAAAGCAAGGATGAATTATGTCAAATGTTTTGTATATTGGAATAAATTCTGTTGTAATAGGTATAAAACGTACAAAACACACATACAAAAGCGTATACAGCATATACATAATATGAGCATTATTGCTAATTTTGGATGATTTGTGCATTACTCTCTTTTAATTTAGTTTCCATGGTGACTAAGAACCTTTTGAAGAACTCAGTTCCTCTACCTGCATTTCCACCGGAGGAACCAGGGTCTAAATGAAGTTCCAGGGAGATTATTTTACTGCCTGAAAAGTCCCTGCTCGGGTGCTAGTACTTTCCAAAAGTACAGGAACTTTAAAGGCAGGGTTTGCAGGATTGCACAGACACGGTGGATGCTTCAACTTGTGTACCGCTTCAATCATAAAAAAAAAGGAAGTACTCTACTGTTAACATTAGGATGAAAGGAGGACAGTTCTCTTTTTTTTATTAATGTTAAAAGTAAAGTTAGGTTTTGTTGTTGGCTCCCTGACTCGTTTTAAAAAAGAGTGAGAGAAAAAAAGAGCAAGATAGTACCAGTGAGCTGAGAGTATGAGTGAGTGAGTAAGAGAGATCGCTGGTGGTCTAGCGAGCTAGAGAGTGAATGAAGAGAGGAAGCGGTGGTAGGGAAAACAAAGCCAGTGAGCGAGAGAAATAAAATGTTATTTTCTGATTGTTTCATGACGGTTATGTTCTAAAGCACAAATAAATAACCTTCAAACGCTCAACAGATGATTTACTGTTGACACAGATGTTCTTAGATTCATTTTCCTTCATTCATTCATTACATCCAACTCATGCAACAGTAAATACAAAAAACAACAGGTCAAATCTGTGTTGTCTTTTCCTTGTGTGAATACTGCGTTTTAAGCGCCACATTTTTAAAATTCCTCATGGGTCTAATTTGCATGATCTACCTGGTTCCTCAGATGTGGAAACACAAACAGTATTGCACAACACTTTGGACTTTTACTTCCAAGTTTAGTTCCTGAGATTAGTTCCTCCGGTTTCAAAGTACCTGGAACTTCTGGTCAAAAAGGGGCTAATATGGGTCCTACACTTCCCATAATGCAACTCTAGAGCAGGGGTTTACCAGGCAGGGAGGGTCCACATCTTTCAAACTGAATTCCCCTAGTTTGTCATGCAGTGGTCCATTGAAAATCTGTATTTTCTGAGCCTAAGCAGAGATAACCCTGGTGACATCAATCAAGTTTTTTTGGGTATGGACAAAGAACCATCGGAGCAAAAGAAGACAAAACAGGCTCAGTAGTACTAACCATGAATTGTAACCTTTGAAATGTGAAGTTCCCCCTTTAAATAAAAACTGATGAGGTCATATAAAAATAGATTACTGTATATATCAATTTTGGAAATAATGGGTTCCTCTTTAAGAAAATACAGTAAATAAAATATGTTTGACTTGGATACTATCAACCTTCTGAGTCTCTGTCAAGTTTTTCAAATATCTTGTTATCTCTTTATCCTTACCTGTCGAATGTGGCTTCAGGGTCAACTTAGGGACCTTGAACCAGGGGGAAGACTCTCTCTCTTCAGACTCCCACTCCCTGCTTTTGCTCTCCACCTCGCTCCAAGTCTGAACCTTTGCTGAGCTTAACTCCATGGTAAAACCAGCGGGGGACTCTGAGCTGTCCCTGTCCAGCATATCTGTTCTGGCGTGAGATGACACCACATCCTTTGAGAGCTCCTCATGGAAACCTGCAAAGGGCATCTTGGATGATTTTACTTTAAGTTCTTTAGCTTCTCCCCTCACTTCTGCTGGTGATGAATCTTTTCCCAGTTTTGCACTAATTTCTGTGTGCTCCTCCCCTGCAGTCATCTTGCCATATGGAGAGGTGAACTCCACCTTTGGAAGTTTGATTTTACTACTGAATGTCCCTTTACTGTCCTTGGAGCCCTTGTGAGGACTTGCATCTTTTTCACCGTTGAGACTTGAACTTGAGCCTTCGGCCTTGGCAGTAACATCAAATGACCCTGATTTGCCCGGAGAAAATGACACTTTAGGCATTTTCATCTTCCCTCCCTTTGACTTCTCCTCTCCCTCCCCCTCTCTCTCTCCTGATTTATCTTTGGACTTCTCAAAGCTTGGCTTCATTTGGATTTTGGGCATCTTCACTTTGACGTCCTCTGTTTGAGCATTAGCTGTTGTCTCCTCTTCTTGGAGGCCTGCACATGCAGCGTGTTCATCTGTCTGAGGAGGATCAACCAGGACAAAAACAGCTTTCTTTACTTTGGGCATTTTAGGGCCCTCATACCGAATTTCTGGCCCATAGATTCTTCCTTCAGGAGAGGAGATGGAGGGTAATGGGACACCAAACTTAGGGATTTTGACTTTCTTGCCCTTTTCTGTTTTGTCCTGATCTTCATCATGTGATGTACCAATATCAAACTCTATGTCTGGAATCCTGGGAACTTTGATTTCTGCAGTGGATGATGAGATGCCAGCTTCTCCCCCCGTTCCTAAGGTGGCTGAGTCTTGATTGGTTTTCAGACTAACACTTGGTAAGGAAATCCCTGGCACTGGCACTTTGTCCTCTGTATGTCCGTTGTGGCCTGAGATTGTGTGACCAGAGATTTCTGGTTTGCTAACTTCAGCTTCAAGCTCAAATCTTTCTTTAACTTGACCATTGTCATCGTCACCGTTTTTGCTTGTTTTCACTTCTGCTGTTAAATCTTTGCCAGTTTTCTTTTTTGGCATTCCAATCTTGAATTTTGTACCTTTGACTTTAGGCCCTTTTACTTTTCCCGTTGAGTTGAGATCCAAGTCAGGTAGTTCAACTTTTTTCTTGTCCTTCTTGCCGTCTCCTCTATGAAGTCCTAAATCAAGCTCTAGGTCTCCTTTTGGACCTTTGATATCTATTGTCGGCATCTTGAGTTTCAGACCTTTGTGCTCTCCCTCAACATGCAAATTAGCTTGCCCATGAGCTTCTGTGTCTTGTTTGGGTTTACCAAGTGTCACATCAATGTCCACATCTGGTGATGTGACTTGTGGTGCTTTAATTTTCCCACCTGTCTCAATGGTTGGTAAATTGATCTCTGCTTCAATATCCATATCCTTACTTTTACCTTTTGGAAGTGAAATATCAACCATTGGCATCTTGATATGTGGCAGCTTTATGGTTCCTCCCTCTGCTTCCACTTTCTGTTCAGGTGTGTCAATATTTATTTTTCCTTTAGGGAGAGATATGTCAACATTAGGCATCTTGAACTTTCCTTCCTCACCCTTAATTTCAACTTCAGGACCTACAGTCTTCCCTTTAGGCAGTGAAATATTTACTGAGGGCATTGTCATATGTGGCATTTTAAATTTGCCTCCCTCTCCCTCAATCTCCAGCTCTGCCCCCTCAATTGTGCCAGATTTTCCTTTAGGTAGAGAGATGTCAACATGTGGCATTTTCATGTGAGGCATTTTGAACTTTCCTCCTGTACCTCCCTCCATTTCAACTTCTGGACCTCGTACTTTTCCTTTGGGTAGAGTGATACCAACATTTGGCATTTTCACATGAGGCATTTTGAATTTTCCTCCTGCATCTCCCTCAATCTCAACATCTGGACCTTCAACCTTTCCTTTGGGCAGTGAAATATCAACTGAGGGCGTACTGACATGTGGCATCTTGAATTTCCCACCTTCCCCTTTGATCTCCACCTCTGGGCCCTCAATCTTTCCTTTGGGTAGAGAGATGTCAAGATGTGGCATTTTCATGTGAGGCATTTTGAACTTTCCTCCTGTACCTCCCTCTATCTCAACATCTGGACCTTCAACCTTTCCTTTGGGCAGAGAAACATCAATTGAGGGCATGCTGACATGTGGCATCTGGAATTTCCCACCTTCCCCTTTGATCTCCACCTCTGGGCCCTCAACCTTTCCTTTGGGTAGAGAGATGCCAACATGTGGCATTTTCATGTGAGGCATTTTGAACTTTCCTCCTGTACCTCCCTCCATTTCGACTTCTGGACCTTGTACTTTTCCTTTGGGTAGAGTGATACCAACATTTGGCATTTTCACATGAGGCATTCTGAATTTGCCTCCTGCGTCTCCTTCCATCTCAACTTCTGGGCCTTCAATTTTTCCTTTAGGTAGTGAAATATCAACTGAAGGCATACTAATGTGTGGCATTTTAAATTTCCCACCTTCCCCTTTAATCTCCACTTCTGGACCTTCAACCTTTCCTTTAGGCAAAGACATGCCAATATCTGGCATTTTCATATGAGGCATTTTGAATTTTCCTCCTCCATCTCCCTTCATTTCAACATCTGGACCTTCAATTTTTCCTTTGGGCAGGGATATATCAATATCTGGCATTTTCCAATGGGGCATTTTGAACTCTCCTCCTGTACCTCCCTCTATCTCAACATCTGGACCCTCAACCTTTCCTTTGGGTAGAGAGATGTCAAAATGTGGCATTTTCATATGAGGCATTTTGAATTTTCCTCCTGTACCTCCCTCTATCTCAACATCTGGACCTTCAACCTTTCCTTTGGGCAGTGAAACGTCAATTGAGGGCATACTGACATGTGGCGTCTTGAATTTCCCACCTTCCCCTTTGATCTCAACCTCTGGGCCCTCAATCTTTCCTTTGGGCAGAGAGATGTCAAGATGTGGCATTTTCATGTGAGGCATTTTGAATTTTCCTCCTGTACCTCCCTCTATCTCAACATCTGGACCTTCAACCTTTCCTTTGGGCATTGAAATATCAACTGAGGGCATGCTGACATGTGGCATTTTCATGTGAGGCATTTTGAATTTTCCTTCTCTTTGGCCCTCCATTTCTATTTCAGGTGTCTCTATTTCAGCACCTTCAACTTTTGCTTTAGGAAGAGATAAGTTGATGTTGGGCATTTTCATGTGAGGCATTTTGAACTTCCCTCCTGTGCCTCCCTCCATCTCAACTTCTGGGCCTTCAATCTTTCCTTTGGGCAGAGATATATCAGCATCTGGCATTTTCCAATGGGGCATTTTGAACTCTCCTCCTGTACCTCCCTCTATCTCAACATCTGGACCTTCAATCTTTCCTTTGGGCAGTGAAATATCAACTGAGGGCATACTGACATGTGGCATCTTGAATTTCCCACCTTCCCCTTTAATTTCCACCTCTGGGCCCTCAATCTTTCCTTTGGGTAAAGAGATGTCAAGATGTGGCATTTTCATGTGAGGCATTTTGAACTTTCCTCCTGTACCTCCCTCCATTTCAACTTCTGGACCTTGTACTTTTCCTTTGGGTAGAGAGATGTCAAGATGTGGCATTTTCACATGAGGCATTTTGAATTTTCCTCCTGCATCTCCCTCAATCTCAACATCTGGACCTTCAACCTTTCCTTTGGGCAGTGAAACGTCAACTGAGGGCATACTGACATGTGGCATCTTGAATTTCCCACCTTCCCCTTTGATCTCAACCTCTGGGCCCTCAATCTTTCCTTTGGGTAGAGAGATGTCAACATGTGGCATTTTCATGTGAGGCATTTTGAACTTTCCTCCTGTACCTCCCTCCATTTCGACTTCTGGACCTTGTACTTTTCCTTTGGGTAGAGAGATGTCAAAATGTTGCATTTTCATGTGAGGCATTTTGAATTTTTCTCCTGCATCTCCCTCAATCTCAACATCTGGACCTTCAACCTTTCCTTTGGGCAGTGAAACGTCAACTGAAGGCATACTGACATGTGGCATCTTGAATTTCCCACCTTCCCCTTTGATCTCCACCTCTGGGCCCTCAATCTTTCCTTTGGGTAGAGAGATATCAACATGTGGCATTTTCATGTGAGGCATTTTGAACTTTCCTCCTGTACCTCCCTCCATTTCGACTTCTGGACCTTGTACTTTTCCTTTGGGTAGAGAGATGTCAAAATGTGGCATTTTCATGTGAGGCATTTTGAATTTTCCTCCTGCATCTCCCTCAATCTCAACATCTGGACCTTCAACCTTTCCTTTGGGCAGTGAAACGTCAACTGAAGGCATACTGACATGTGGCATCTTGAATTTCCCACCTTCTCCTTTGATCTCAACCTCTGGGCCATCAATCTTTCCTTTGGGTAGAGAGATGTCAAGATGTGGCATTTTCATGTGAGGCATTTTGAACTTTCCTCCTGTACCTCCCTCTATCTCAACATCTGGACCTTCAACCTTTCCTTTGGGCAGTGAAACGTCAACTGAGGGCATACTGACATGTGGCATCTTGAATTTCCCACCTTCCCCTTTGATCTCCACCTCTGGGCCCTCAATCTTTCCTTTGGGCAGAGAGATGTCAACATGTGGCATTTTCATGTGAGGCATTTTGAACTTTCCTCCTGTACCTCCCTCCATTTCGACTTCTGGACCTTCAACCTTTCCTTTGGGCAGTGAAACGTCAACTGAGGGCATACTGACATGTGGCATCTTGAATTTCCCACCTTCCCCTTTGATCTCCACCTCTGGGCCCTCAATCTTTCCTTTGGGCAGAGAGATGTCAAGATGTGGCATTTTCATGTGAGGCATTTTGAATTTTCCTCCTCCTTGTCCTTCCATTTCTATTTCAGGTGTCTCTATCTCAGCACCTTCGACTTTTGCTTTAGGAAGAGATAGGTTGATGTTGGGCATTTTCATGTGAGGCATTTTGAACTTTCCTCCTGTACCTCCTTCTATTTCAACATCTGGTCCCTCTAATTTACCAGTCTTTCCTTTAGGCAGAGATATGTCAATATTAGGCATTTTGACATGAGGCATCTTAAACTTTCCACCTCCATCACCATGTATTTCAACATCTGGTGTTGCAAGATCTCCAGATTTCCCTTTGGGAAGGGACACATCTATTGATGGCATTGTAATGTGAGGCATTTTGAATTCTCCTTCACCTCCCTTTAGTTCCACTTCTGGTCCTTCAATCTTTGGGAATTTTCCTTTTGGCAGGGATACATCCACATCAGGCATACTAATTTGAGGCATTTTGAACTTCCCTCCTTCAGTGTCAACTTCAATGTGACCTCCTTCAATGTTGCCTGTTTTTCCTTTAGGAAGGGACAAGTCAATATTGGGCATCTTGACATGTGGCATGCTGAATTTGCCTCCTTTCTCAGTCTTTGCATCATGCTTTACTTTAGGCAAGGACACATCCAGGTCTATTTTAGGGATGGAAACGTCAATTGTTGGCATTTTGGGAATTTTGAGGTTTCCCTCATAACCTCTGAGATCAGCCTCTGAGACATCCACTTCTGCTTTGGGGAGAAGAACTTCAGTTTCCGGTGTTTTAGCTGCTGGTAGAGACAGCTCAACAGAAGGCATCTTGACCTTGGCCTTAGCTTCAAAGTCACCGCTTGGCTTTCCTAAATCTCTTTCTTTAGAGCCAAATCCTGGGATGGAGAACTTGGGGAATTTCAGTTTGTATTTTGATTTATCATCTGGGCTCTCAACATTGATTTCTGGTTTAGGAATGTCAACTTTCCCCTTTTTCATTTTAACATCCACATCGGGAGAAGACACGGACACACTTGCATCCTTTTTGGATAATCCGAATGAGGGCATTTTGATTTTAGATTTTTTCACCTTGACTTTTCCATCCCCATCAAACTCTACTGATGGTGCCCTAATTTCTCCTTCCACATGTGGTGGGCTGAGGGAAATGTCACCCTTGGGGCCTTCTCCTGATAGTGCCAAATCACCGCTCTTAGACTTTCCACCAAACCTGGGAAGAGAAAAACTGGGGACTTTAAGGGAGACATTAGGCAGATCAAAGCTGCCCCCTGAAGAAGGCCTGCCTCCCTCTGCTTTCAGAAGCTCCACTTCAACATCATCACCCTTAGGTTTGGCGCGACCAAAGTCTAGATCCACCTTCGGAGCAGAGATGTCAACTGATGGTAGTTTGACAGTGGGAAGTTTGAGGGATGCACCTGGATCTTCTACACCACCTGTCTCGATATCCACACCCTTAACTTTCAACTTGGCTGGTTTAATGTTTCCTTTGAGACCAGACAACTCCACATCTGTTGATGCATCAGGAACACTGGCGTCCACTTTGAGGCTTTTGTCTTTCACACCAGAGGGGAGGCTGAGGTCAAGATCAAATTTGGGTAAATTTATGTCAATAGTTGGCATATGGAGCCCACCACCCTTTTTACCAGACAGATCAACTTTTGGCACTTCAACCTTTCCCTTTGCAGATGGTCCTTCAATATCGATATCTCCCTCCACTTTTCCTACTGGAACTGAAATGTCAACAGCTGGCATTGCAATCTTTCCTCCCTTCATGTCCAGTCCTTCCACTTTCACATTACCCTCTGGCAGATTTATCTTTGGAAGTGAAACATCAAATTTCGGCATTTTGAATTTGCCTCCTTTCATCTCAGGACCCTCAATATTGAGGTCGGCTTTAGCCTTTCCTTCAGGTAGTGAAATATCAGTACTTGGCAAGTTTATTTTTCCTCCCTTAAGTTCAGGACTGTCTATGTTGACCTCTGGACCTTTCATTTTCATTTTAGGAAGAGAGATATCAAGAGAGGGCATATGGAACTTGCCTCCTTTTCCACCATGCCCTTCAATTTCCCCCCCTACTTTTCCCTTGGGGAGTGAAATATCAATGTCTGGCATCTCAATCTTCCCTCCTTTGATATCTGGTCCTTTTATTTTGACATCACCCTCCGGGAGACTCACTTTTGGTAAAGACACATCAAACTTTGGCATTTTAAACTTACCCCCCTTCACCTCAGGGCCCTCAACATCAAGGCCACCCTCAACTTTTCCTTTGGGGAGTGAAATGTCAGCAGTTGGTAAGTTAACTTTCGGTAATGACATATCACCTTTGACTTCAGGTCCTTGAATATCAACATCAACTCCTTTTGCTTTTATCTTTGGAAGAGAAATATCAACTGAGGGCATGTGAAGCTTGCCTCCCTCACCACCGTGCCCATCAATGTCAACATCTACCTCTGCCTTTCCTTTTGGAAGTGAAATATCAACAGTGGGCATTTGAATTTTGCCTTTCATATCTGGTGCTTCCACGTTGGCATCAATCTTTGGGAGACTCACTTTTGGTAAAGTAACATTAAATTTGGGCATTTTGAATTTCCCCCCTTTCATCTCAGGGCCTTCAACATTGAAGTCTCCCTCAACGCTTCCTTTGGGAAGTGAAATGTCAACAGTTGGGATGTCGATCTTTCCACCTTTTACATCAGGACCCTCAAGGCTGACATCTACCTCTGGAGATTTGATTTTTGGAAGAGAAACATCAAGTGATGGCATGTTAAGCTTTCCACCTTTAACTTCAGGACCTTCAATATTTATCTCTGGTCCCTTAGCTTTCATTTTAGGAAGAGAGATATCAAAAGAGGGCATATGGAACTTGCCTCCTTTGCCAGCATGTCCTTCAATTTCAATTTCTCCCTCTGCTTTTCCTTTGGGTAGTGAAATATCCACATCTGGCATGTCAATCTTCCCTCCTTTGATGTCTGGGCCTTTTATTTTGACACCCCCCTCCGGGAGATGCACCTTTGGCAATGAAACATCAAATTTTGGCATTTTGAATTTCCCTCCTTTACCCTCAGGAACTTGGACATTTAAGTCACCCTCAACTTTTCCCTCTGGAAGTGAAATGCCACCTTTAAGTTCAGGTCCTTCAATATCAACATCAGCCCCCTTTGCTTTCATTTTAGGAAGAGAGATATCAAAAGAGGGCATATGGAACTTGCCTCCTTTGCCAGCATGTCCTTCAATTTCAATGTCTCCCTCTGCTTTTCCTTTGGGTAGTGAAATATCTATATCTGGCATGTCAATCTTCCCTCCTTTGATATCTGGGCCTTTTATTTTGACATCCCCCTCTGGGAGATGCACCTTCGGCAATGAAACATCAAATTTTGGCATTTTGAATTTCCCTCCTTTACCCTCAGGAACTTGGACATTTAAGTCACCCTCAACTTTTCCCTCTGGAAGTGAAATGCCACCTTTAAGTTCAGGTCCTTCAATATCAACATCAACCCCCTTTGCTTTCATTTTAGGAAGAGAGATATCAAAAGAGGGCATATGGAACTTGCCTCCTTTGCCAGCATGTCCTTCAATTTCAATGTCTCCCTCTGCTTTTCCTTTGGGTAGTGAAAGATCTATATCTGGCATTTCAATCTTCCCTCCTTTGATGTCTGGGCCTTTTATTTTTACATCACCCTCTGGGAGACTCACTTTTGGCAATGAAACATCAAATGTTGGCATTTTGAATTTCCCTCCTTTACCCTCAGGAACTTGGACATTTAAGTCACCCTCAACTTTTCCCTCTGGAAGTGAAATGCCACCTTTAAGTTCAGGTCCTTCAATATCAATATCAGCCCCCTTTGCTTTTATTTTAGGAAGAGAAATATCAACTGAGGGCAAGTGAAACTTGCCTCCTTTAGCCACATGTCCCTCAATGTCAACATCTCCCTTTACTTTTCCTTTTGGGAGTGAAATATCAATAGTTGGCTTGTCAATTTTTCCTTCAATCTCTGGTCCTTCCACTTTGACATTACCCTCTGGCAGGTGTATCTTTGGAAGTGAAACATCAAATTTCAGCATTTTGAATTTGCCTCCTTTTACCTCAGGACCCTCAATATTGATGTCAGCTTCAGCCTTTCCTTTGGGGAGTGAAATGTCAGTGTCTGGCACATTGATTTTTCCTCCCTTAAGTTCAGGACCTTCTATGTTGACCTCTGGTCCTTTAGCTTTCATTTTAGGAAGACGAAAATTAACAGAAGGCATATGGAACTTGCTCCCTTTTCCACCATGCCCTTCAACTTCAATTTCCCCTGCTGCCTTTCCTTTGGGGAGTGAAATATCAATGTCTGGCATCTCAATCTTCTTGCCCTTGAACTCTGGTCCTTTTATTTTGACATCACCCTCTGGGAGACTCACTTTTGGTAAGGACACATCAAATTTTGGCATTTTAAAATGACCCCCCTTCACCTCAGGGCCCTCAACATCAAGGTCACCCCCAGCTTTTCCTTTTGGGAGTGAAATGTCAACAGTTGGTAAGTTAAACTTTCCTCCTTTAACATCAGGACCCTTGATGCTAACATCTACCTCTGGAGACTTAATCTTAGGGAGTGACATATCGCCTTTGACTTCAGGTCCTTGAATATCAACATCAACTCCTTTTGCTTTTATCTTTGGAAGAGAAATATCAACTGAGGGCATGTGAAGCTTGCCTCCCTCACCACCGTGCCCATCAATGTCAACATCTACCTCTGCCTTTCCTTTTGGAAGTGAAATATCAACAGTTGGCATTTGAATTTTCCCTTTCATATCTGGTGCTTCCACGTTGGCATCAATCTTTGGGAGACTCACTTTTGGTAAAGTAACATTAAATTTGGGCATTTTGAATTTCCCCCCTTTCATCTCAGGGCCTTCAACATTGAAGTCCCCCTCAACGCTTCCTTTGGGAAGTGAAATGTCAACAGTTGGGATGTCGATCTTTCCACCTTTTACATCAGGACCCTCAAGGCTGACATCTACCTCTGGAGATTTGACTTTTGGAAGAGAAACATCAAGTGATGGCATGTTAAGCTTTCCACCTTTAACTTCAGGACCTTCAATATTTATCTCTGGTCCCTTAGCTTTCATTTTAGGAAGAGAGATATCAAAAGAGGGCATATGGAACTTGCCTCCTTTGCCAGCATGTCCTTCAATTTCAATTTCCCCCTCTGCTTTTCCTTTGGGTAATGAAATATCCACATCTGGCATGTCAATCTTCCCTCCTTTGATGTCTGGGCCTTTTATTTTGACATCCCCCTCTGGGAGATTCACCTTCGGCAATGAAACATCAAATTTTGGCATTTTGAATTTCCCTCCTTTACCCTCAGGAACTTGGACATTTAAGTCACCCTCAACTTTTCCCTCTGGAAGTGAAATGCCACCTTTAAGTTCAGGTCCTTCAATATCAACATCAACCCCCTTTGCTTTCATTTTAGGAAGAGAGATATCAAAAGAGGGCATATGGAACTTGCCTCCTTTGCCAGCATGTCCTTCAATTTCAATGTCTCCCTCTGCTTTTCCTTT
Organism: Thunnus albacares; assembly: GCF_914725855.1. NCBI lineage: Eukaryota > Metazoa > Chordata > Actinopteri > Scombriformes > Scombridae > Thunnus > Thunnus albacares. Next base: position 6,254,115 of record NC_058111.1, read on the forward strand.
GGGTAGTGAAATATCCATATCTGGCTTTTCAATCTTCCCTCCTTTGATATCTGGGCCTTTTATTTTGACACCCCCCTCTGGGAGATTCACTTTTGGCAATGAAACATCAAATTTTGGCATTTTGAATTTCCCTCCTTTACCTCCATGACCCTTGACATTTAAGTCACCCTCAACTTTTCCCTCTGGAAGTGAAATGCCACCTTTAAGTTCAGGTCCTTCAATATCAACATCAGCCCCCTTTGATTTTATTTTAGGAAGAGATATATCAACTGAGGGCAAGTGAAACTTGCCTCCTTTAGCCACATGTCCCTCAATGTCAACATCTCCCTTTACTTTTCCTTCTGGGAGTGAAACATCAATAGTTGGCTTGTCCATTTTTCCTTCAATCTCTGGTCCTTCCACTTTGACATTACCCTCTGGCAGGTGTATCTTTGGAAGTGAAACATCAAATTTTGGCATTTTGAATTTACCTCCCTTTACCTCAGGACCCTCAATATTAAGGTCAGCTTCAGCCTTTCCTTTGGGGAGGGAAACGTCAATGTCTGGCATGTCGATTTTTCCTCCCTTAAGTTCAGGACGTTCAATATTGACATCAGCTCCCTTAGCTTTCATTTTAGGAAGCGAGATATCAAAAGAGGGCATATGGAACTTGCCTCCTTTTCCACCATGCCCTTCAACTTCAATTTTCCCTCCTGCCTTTCCTTTAGGCAGTGAAATATCAATGTCTGGCATCTCAATCTTCCTGCTCTTTATCTCAGGCCCTTTTACTTTGACATCGCCCTCTGGAAAATTTACCTTTGGTAACGAAAGGTCAAATTTTGGCATTTTTATCTTTCCCTCTTTCCCCTCAGGACCTTCAACATTTATTCCAACCTCACCTTTTGCTTTTGGGAGTGAAATATCAACAGTTGGCATGTGTAAATGTCCACCTTTAACATCAGGACCCTCAAGGCTGACATCTACTTCAGGAGATTTGATTTTAGGCACAGAAACATCAAGTGACGGCATACTGAATCCTCCTCCTTGAACTTCAGGTCCCTCAATGTCAACATCAACTTCCTTAGCTTTTATTTTAGGGAGAGTTATATCAAATGAAGGCATTTGAAACTTGCCTCCTTTGCCCCCAACGTCTCCCTCTATTTTTCCTTTTGGAAGTGAAATATCAACAGTTGGCATTTCCATTTTTCCTTTGATCTCTGGTCCTTCCACTTTGACATCACCCTCTGGCAGGTTCATCTTTGGAAGTGAAATATCAAATTTTGGCATTTTGAATTTACCCATTTCCCCTTCAGCACCTTCAATATTAATGTCACCTTTGAATTTTCCATCTTTTCCAGAGTGGATGTCAATGTCAATATCTCCCTGTGCTTTTCCACCTTTGATTTCTGGTCCCTCGATGTTGATGTCACCTCGCTTTGATTTTATTTTGGGGAGCGAAACATTAATTGAGGGCATATGAAAATGTCCTCCTTTACTTTTACCCTCTATGCCACCCTCTATTTTCCCCTTTGGAGGAGAGATATCAACGGAGGGTCCCTCAAGGCCAATATTTCCCTCAGGCATCTTCATCTTTGGTAGGGATACATCAAATGTAGGCATCTTAAACTTGCCTCCTTTTGCGGAGGGTCCTTCAATATCTATCTTACCCTCTGCTTTTCCTTTTGGAAGAGAGATATCAACTGTAGGTGTGTCAATTGCCCCTTTAACTTCAGGTCCTTCAATAACAACCTCTCCCTCTTTGGATTTCATCTTTGGGAGTGAGATGTCAAACGTGGGCATCTTGAACTTGGCTCCGCTACCACCACTGCCCTTGAGCTCCATGTCACCCTCCACGTTTGCCTTGGGAAGTGAAATGTCAACATTTGGGAGTTCAGGGCATTCTAGCTTCACCTCTCCCTCAGGCAGCTTCATTTTTGGGAGAGAGACGTCTACAGAAGGCGCGTTGAATTTGCCTCCTTTTCCATCACTGCCATCGATGTTCAAATCTCCCTTTATTTTTCCGTGGGGAACAGAGAGATCGACAGAAGGCATTTTGATCTCTCCACCTTTGATTTCAGGTCCCTCCAAAACAACATCTCCCTCAGGTGATTTCATTTTTGGAAGAGATATACTATATGAAGGCATTTTAAACTTCCCTCCTTTTCCCTTGATGTCAACCTCACCCTTGGATTTACCTTTTGGTAGAGAAATGTCTACTGATGGCACCTCAACTTTCCCTCCCTTAATCTCTGGACCTTGTAAGTCCACCTCAGTCCCAGATGTCCCTATCTTAGGGAGTCTGACATCAAATGAGGGCATTTTGAACTTCTGTCCTTTTAAAGATGGACCCTCTATTTCAATGTCTCCCTCTATCTTTCCTTTTGACAAAGATATATCAGCAGAGGGCATCTGCATCTCACCTCCACCCTCAAATTCTGGACCTTCTATGTTCGCGTGAGCCCCTGGTTGTTTCAGCTTTGGTAAAGAAACATCAAAGGTAGGCATTTTGAATTTTCCTCCCTTCACAGCATGCCCTTCTACATCAATGTCTCCTTCCATTTTACCTTTGGGCAGAGAAATGTCAAGTGTGGGCATTTCAAATTTACCACCTTTCACTCCAGGGCCTTCAATGTCGACGTCCATCTCAGTTGTTGCTGCTTTGCCTTTGGGAAGGGTCAGGTCTACTTTGGGCAGCTTGAAACCCCCTTCAACCTCTTGTCCTTTAATATGTACTTCTCCCTCTGGTGACTTAATTTTTGGGAGAGATATGTCAAAATCAGGCATCTTGAACTTCCCATCTCCGCCAACGTAATAGTCCATATCCACATCAACGTCCCCAGTTTCCACCTTCGGAAGAGAGATGTCAACAGACGGTAGACTGAATTTCCCTCCACCCTCTGGATCTTCAATATTCACATCTGGTGATCCCATCTTTGGTAACGTGATATCAACTTTTGGCATAGAGATTTTGGGCCCTTTAAAAGTGCCTTCCACCTCATCAGGGATTCTCCGTCCAGTGTCCAGCTCTAAATCAACGCCAGGCACAGAGAGGTCAACGCCAGGCATTTTAATTGCTGTCTTCCCAGCTGCTTCATACTCTGGGAGTGAGACGTCTATGTCAGACTTTCCCTTCACGTTTGGTAAAGAAATGTCAACAGAAGGCATTTTAATAGATGCAACATTTCCTGAGAGATCTCCTTCCATCTTTGGTTTGGTAAAATGTGCTTCAGGGACACCAATATCACCACCTCCTTTGATTTCTACTTTTGGAGGTGTTATGTCACTGTCAGGCATTGTTATCCCTTCTGTTTTTACCTTGATGCCACCATCTATCTCATCTGAATGACACGAGAGTCTAACTTTGGGTAGTTTCAACTTTGGCATTCTGAGCTTTGCATCTCCTTTGCCTACATCTACATCAACTTTTCCCCCAGCTGCCTCTGCATCAACCCCTCCTTTGACTTCAATTTTAGGAGCTTTGATTTCTGCCTTTCCCTTCACAGCTGGCAAAGATGCCTCACCTTTTCCAGAAGGGATTGAAAACTCCACATCAGGTGCATTAAACTTAGCTCCTCCCTTCTCCACATCCATATTGCTGCTTTTATCACCAGACAAACTGAACTCCACTGATGGTGGCTGGATGTGCACATCTGGCGGCTTCAGCTCCAAAGATCCAGTTTCCAAAGCCGAGCCGGACTTTGTGTGTTTGGTCTTAGGAAAGTTGAGTCCAAACTTGTGTCCTTTTCCTTTGGTTTTCACTTTAGCTCCAGGTATCTCAGATGGAGAGATATTCACCTGTCCCTCGAGTTGTCCAGTTTCCACTTTTCCTCCTGTCTCTGCTCCAGTGTAACTCTTTGCTTTCATGTGGGGAAACCTGGTAAAACATTGTAAAGAAGGGAAAGAGAGAAAAAGAAAGACATTGTAATATTGCCAAAAAAGATACAAATACTCCTAAATGCTCTGTAAAAAATAACCATTGTGCATGTAGCCATTTCAACAAGAAAAGCAAACACAGAAAAAACAAAAACAAGACCAACCTGATCCTCCTCTTTGCTTTCACTGCTGCTCCGGCTCCTTCTGCTTCGACCTTTGCGCTCCTCCTCTGTTTGAATTTGGGAAGAGAAAACTCCACGTCCACGTCACTCATCTCCAGCCTCGGGGGTGTTCCCTCTATCACCAGCTCCTCTCTGCGCTTCTCTTTAAGCCTCTTCAGTCCAAAGCGGCCGCCTCTCTTCTTCTTGGCCTTGAATGGCTTGGTGCCTTTCACACTCTGAAACGTGCACAAACACACATGACAAGAGGATCAGTCACTAACATCTGAAGGCCTGCAAACTGAGTATGACAATGCTGTTCAGATGCTGGCTTTGTGTACAGTAGCTGAAAGTATTTAACAATGGACTGTGTGTGGGAACTATGGTTTAAAAACTATTGTTTAAATTTACTGTGAATCTCTGATAGATTGTACTAAATGTTTATATTAATTAGGCCACATTTTAAGTTACAATTGGATCTGAAAGTTAAAACAAAACCCTTTAAAAACATTGGGCTTCAATGAGGCATTTAACAAAGTCTGATGATAACACATTGACATTGCTACTTTATTTAAACTACATACCACTCATAAATAAAGAATATAAATGATCACCATTTTGGCCATCTTGGCTTTGGGTCCTTTGACCTCCAAACTGGGAACTCGAGGCCGCACGCTGACCTCAGCTCCAGGGATGGTCCTCTTCAGCTGGAAGCTGACCTTATATGGCTCCGCACACTGAAGGATTTTCAGAGCGTCTTCATATTTCACGTTGTCGAAGTAGACCTTGGCACTTAGCAGCTGGTCACCTACAAGGAACAGTATGAATTGTGTCCAGTGTTATGGATCTTTATATGTTAAAGAGTTATATGTTAAACTTCCCCACCAGTCCATCTCAGTTTGTACTTTTATTGAGTTGAAGTCAAAACATTGAAAAAAAGATGTCTGCACACCTGAATATGTGACAGGTGCATTGGTGGAAAACTCTTAACTTTGGATAGTTAGGTGTTATATAGATGTTGTGATGATAAAATTGTATGATTGATGATGAAAAATAGAACTTATTTGCCTTTGTCATTTGCTAATCCTTTTATAGTATGCTTTGAAGGAGAAAAAACACGTCTTCTTTACCTAATCACCTGGATGGCAGTATGTGTGTTTCCTCAAGGGGAATCATCAACCAATTGAGCAAATTTCTGTGGTCTTCTGATTGGGTGATTTAGTGAGCATCTATATATTCATATGGAACTGTTGGGATATTTGCCCATATACCTGATGAGGGTTGAGTAGATGGAAATGTCATAAGTCAATAATTTTTTTCCTTTAATTCAAATTGGGTTCAAATCAAAATTCTAAAATCGATAATGTATATTTGGTTGTGTCCTATACTTTTCCAGGGAGAAATGTAGTGCAGTATTAGGACTATTAGGGTTATTAGAAAACAATTCAAGGGCAAGTAATAAAAGTAAAAGTAGACCTTAAAATCAATATAACACAAGATTGTCGTCTTACATTTTTATGCAAATAAATTAGCTAATCAAATAGCATGGCTAATCAGGCTAATTAGGAGGTAATGGTGTGAAATTTGTGCTCACATTAAATATAAGCAGTCTAACTTTTTAAGCATCTTTTGTGTAGTTTGTCAATTTCTCTCTTCATTAGCTTATATTCTGCTTAATACTGTTGCACAGACACACCATTAGCTGTGGCCTCTATTTACATTAAAACAATACAAGTGCAATTCTTCGATACATACAATGTATGTATGTATGTATGTTATCTAGTCTAGGCCATGGTTTGTTACCATGAGCTAGTAAAGATATTGTACAAGCGAAACTACGACAAAGGAAACCAAAAAAACAAGTGAAGCTAAGGAGCTTCCGTCTCATCTAAACATGAGTGTTTACTGCCCTCCGGTGGTCACAGTGAGGAACTGCAAACACTACATAATTACGCTCTTCACTCGCAGAGTACCTTTTTGTTGACTGTACCTAAGGTTCGAACAGAGATTGGTAAAAGAGCTTTCATGTATGCTGCTCCCTATACTTGGAATCTCATAAAAAATTAGTTAAAGATGCAGTGTGTAGAATTTAGTGGCATCTAGCGGAGCGAACTTGGCAGACATTGAATATAATATTGATAAGTATCTTTTAATTAGTGTATAATCACCTGAAAATAAGAATTGTTGTGTTTTCGTTAGCTTAGAATGAGCCCTTTATATCTACAGAGCCCACCATGTTTCTACAGTAGCCCAGAATGGATAAACCAAACACTGGTTTTGCGGCCACCGTAGGGCCTCCTATACACTTGGAAGGGGAGGGTGAGTGAAGGAGTATTCAGTTGGTTGCAATCTGCCACTTCACAGCTAGATGCCACTTACACACTGGTCCTTTAAAATCACCGTCACTGGTTTCTCTTGGCAGGTTTAAAGCTTTGCTGCAGGAACTCTGTCCATCATCATCTATCTGCCAATGTCAATGGGGTTGCTAGGAGGTTTGTAATGCCTCAAATTACTGCTGTTTCTCAGTTCAATTCTAGCATTAAGGTTGTATTTTTATTTTCTATTTTATTGCAATATTTATTCATGATTTCATTATCTTATATTGACTAATGAGAGGTCTATCTGTATTACTGATTTTTATGTTGTTTGTCTGAAACTTTATGTTGCTGCCTTTCTTAACCAGGACACTCTTGCAAAAGCGATTTTTAATCTCAGTGAGGTTTTCCTGGTAAACTGAAGGTAAAATAAGATTTGTGGCAAGTCACTGTTGACACAATTATTACAATGACAACAGCAATATTAATACTGGTAAAAAAAACAAAGGAATTTTCTGGTCTGGTGATCATACTATAATGTAGAATCATGGGTGATTTACTGCCCTCCTGTGGTCACAATGAGGAACTGCAACACTACAATAAATGCATGGCTAACACTGTTCATCAGTGTAATTGTTATAAGTATGAAAATGTACAGATCATTGTTATTGAAATAGTTATTATTACAAATAACAACAGCAACACCGGTATTGGTACAAACAAAAACACTTTAAAAAAGTTCTTTCAGTAACAGGTTTCAGGTCTGGAGATCATTCGCTCATGTCTGCCCTCTAGTGGCAACAGCAAAGAACTACACCAAGGCCAGAATGTCAAGTCAGACACACCATTTCAATTCCAGTATCTACATTCAAAATAAAAAGTGACCAAACTGTAGTAATCTGAAAAGAAAGTCACTTTTGGGGTATTTAAATAGAATTACATTAATTTCCTGGAGACTTACCCTAACCCAAACCATAACCACTGACCCAAAGATCAGTTTTTGCACAAGCTGTCCCCAATCAACTGGTGAACTGGTTGATTCCCCCACCCCCCACCACACAGTGTAGCTTAGAGCTTGCAGTGTATATGTTTTCACCTTATTTCCTGTTTGGATTATGTTTATTTTAAAGCACTTTGTGAGGAGCATGTTTGCTAAAAGTGCTCCCTAAAAGGATAAGATGTGACTGCAGATACCTTGCTGTAGACTGAGATGTTTAGCAGCTGGAGAGTCTTTGAGGACATCCTTGACAAAGATCCCTCGCTCTCCTCCACCGGTCACACTGTAGCCGCTGGCCCCAGCCTCCGCCTCTGTTTCCACCACGATTTCCACTGGGATAGAGGCTTCCTCCCCACTCTGACACACAGACATCACAAACACATAACTTTAAAATATCTCCTGGAGTCCACAGGAACAAAATTTAGTCCAAGATAAACATTTTATCTCTGCATTATTTTGGTCTTTCTTCATTTGTCGTGGTTAGTTAGATCTCAGGCTCTTAGTTGTATGTCAAATTTAAACTTAAAGGTGAAACCCCCAATTTTCCACATGTTGTAGCAGAGTGTCATCTCATCAGCTGACCAGGGTAACTCAAACACAATTATTATGCACTTCATATATTGTTGTGGTTGCAGTGGTTGCAACCAGACAACTCAGCATTTCTCAGTGGCAGAAAATGTCTAATGTTTTACATGATAGAGTTAAGCTTTAAAGGCAGGATCTTTCATGTATAAATTCTTCATGTATAAATTCTTAGTCTTATCACTCTGCATCACATAGCTCCATAAAACCAACCCGAACACAACAGGAAAATTTGAACAGTTTCTATTGATACTATCTGGGGGTTCCAGTGTGCAAAGTTGCATCATGCACAACATGGAAAACAGAACATATTTCTGTTTTTTTTCTTTGCTCAGTAGATTAAAATTGTTCTCAGTGCATGTGGGCTTTATCACTGTTTTATATCTTGTTTCACTTGCTTCAGTGAGTGCAAAATTTACTGTACTGTAATTGTCACTTCATACTTTGCTATTGAATCCATTTCATCCATTAAGCTGTCATGGAGAAAAGGTCCTTCCATACACTTTTCCAGTGACTGACCAACAGAAATACAGTAAGTTTCCACTCAAAGGAAAAAGTGAATCATGTACTTTATCAACCATGGAGTGACTTTGTGGACAAGTGTGGATCTTCATTCAGAAAATACATTAATTCATGCTTTTTTGTTCTTGTAAGAGCTGACCTTTGGACCAGTTATAGCTTTAAACTTTTCTGAGTTTATGAGACTCCTGCTTACTGTCTGCTCGTCTGTGGCCTCTGAGTCCATCTCTGGTTGGGCCAGTTGGCAGGTCGACTCTCTCAGATGACTTCTCTTCTGGCTCAGCACCTGTTTCAGCTCTGCATGGAGCTTCTCCTTCTGCTCCTGCAGCCAACACAGGAGAAACAGGGTGAGATTTTCCACAACGCAGGTAGAACTCATGATGCCAAAAGAATGGACATCAATCAAATGGTATACTCAATAATTATTAATATGGGAATATTACTTTTTTCTGAAATATGTTATTATACTCCACTGCCATTTCTTGACTTTATACTCTACTAGTCAGTCTTAGCGAATTACAATTATAAATGACAATTGCTGTTGTTACATAGTGTGTGTATGTGCCTATATATACATGTATAACTGTTTATGATTTTACTTCCCTCTGTTTTTTGAGTATATTATATATTTACTATTTAAATCATCGTCGCTTTCCTTTTTGTAAAGTCAGTTTGTGTTTATTATTATTATCCTTTAAAGGTGCAACTGGTATCATTACAACTATTAAATTAATGAAATGTAATTCTCCATCAGTTACACATTAATGTAATAGAGTTTTTCATTTTTAGTGTGTAAAATTCATTAACTAAACACATTGTCCACAGTTATGAAAGCTTTCTATATTTAATTTATAACTTGTTTCCTGTTAATTAGATAATTATACACTACAGAGACTTCTGAAATCTGATCATCTAACTTACATGGTGCTACATTTGAAAGTCCAGTGACACAAACAAGGTGTATATGTGAAATGTATATATTCATAGCAGTAAAAAAATATGTTTCATTGTAGTGTTTTCTGTAACTTTGGTCTTTTTCCTGTTCTTTGAACTTGATCAGCCTGTTAGCTACACTGACACTCATGTTTGAAACCAGCAGGTGTCACCAGCAGCACCGCATGGTTTCACAAAAACTCTTGAAGCGCCAACGTGCAACTTTTTGGTTCATGAATGTGGGTCAGAGTGTTTACAGCTGCTCTGAGTGCCTGACACCTGCGGATGGTTTCAGATCTGCCACATTCAGATGTTTTGTGTTGTCAAACTTGCAGCCAGCGACCACCTGCTGCGGCGTGAAAAGGCCACGACTGGCATCTTTGCTGAGCTGGGAGAAATGAAAGGTTGTTTATGTGGTGGACAATGACCTCAGCAGATTGGGCCTGGACTATTGTAATCCAGTTTGTATGGGTCTGTTGGCTGCTGGGGTCAGGAGGTCAATCACAATGCTGAGTCCTCCTCTCCAAATATATGTGAATAACAGTGTAGCTCATAAAAATGTCAACTTTATGTCAATAGCACTCTCCTCGGTACAAATACTGTACATTAAATCACAGTATGTACATAAGGATCATCAACACTCTTTGTTTCTCAATCAAGTTGTTCATTTCTACTATTTTACATTGTTCACAGCAGGAAAACTCATTGCTCTTGTATGCTTGTCAGCTTTTTCAATGGAGAACAGTTGTTTACCACTTGACCGCATTGTTCATATAAGTTTATCTGCATTATTCATCAACTCATACACAACCACATACATTTTTAAACCTGTAGTGACCTGCAGTTTCGGCCACACGGGGGAAGCGAAAAACAAGTAGTGAACACAACACTGACATTTCATCACCTTTTAGGTTGATTTGTTGAACTTGTTAGCAAACAGTTGCTTATTTCCACATCCATCAGTTACGGAGCAACATTATCATTCATTTGGAGTCGTGTTTCTGTCCACCTGGTGAATATAAGTCCCATATTCTCTCTCTTTAAGCTCTGTCTTTGCTCTCTACCAGCTCCAGAGAGAAATATCTGGCTCTTTAGCTGCTAAATGCTCCACTGTGTTCACCAGCTAGTCTACAGCTAACTGTGTCTGTTTGTGTTTGGTGGTGAGCAGGTAGTGTACAGTGGCTTTTTAGAGCTTTTTCTCTGAAAACAGCTGAGATGTCTGCACCAAATTTCATATCAATCCATTAAAGTCAAGACCAAAGTGGTGGAACAACAGAGAGAAGCTAAAAAGGAGAAAAACATTTTTTTAAGGATACCTTAAATCTTATACCTTACATTTTATTCTGTTCTGTCTTCCTCACCTCCTCCTCTTTTCCTCACCATACACACTTTATCGAGACAATGAAACATCCCTAGAGATGTGTGTATTTATAAATGTGTTCCCTGTTTGTGTGTGTGTTGATGCAGATAGGTTTGTGTGTGTATGTGTGAGTGTCTCACCACTCGCTCGGGGGTCTCCTGTTCGTCTGCGGAGCCGCTGTGGTGAGGGTTGCGTTGTGGGGCGGAGGGGGATCGATTAGAGGGGGGCGACCGCCTCTTGTCTTTTACCTGCACACAGAAACAGATAGTGTTGAGCCTCAGTGAAATGGTTTATGCAGCAGCAGTTTCCTGTCCTCTGTGTTTCAGTTTGATTTTTCCCTTTAACTGAACTGCAGGCTGTGGGAGACTCAACTGGGAAAGTATAAATATTTCTTATTTTTTCAATAATCACTGACATTCTTGGCTTTCACGCTTCCGCAACTTCAGTGATGCTGCTCAGCAGAAGAAACCTGGTTGTATCGCAAATCTCCTGACTCCAAAATTTGTATATTTTTCATAATATACATGTGAGGCTCAGTCAGCATCGTCTGCATGAATAATATTTGTTGTACTCTGAGCCATGCTTGTGGATGTGGCCATCATGCACCATAAAATCTAATATTGCTCTCGATAACAAACTTAAGTCAGAATACAGAGGCAGTTTCTAAAAAAATAACAACATAGCCTTTATCTCATTTAATGTCTGCAGTTTTGTCTCTTGGTTTTAACCTCCTGTTCCTGATGGTTTAGGGTGCAGCTCTCACACTGGAGCAGGTTTTTCATGAGTGAGCTCCAAGAAAAGCTACAGGTGCAAATGTACATACATATTAAACTCCCAATGACCTGTTTATTACATTTAATCTGAATATAGATCATCCAGTATTGTTATTATCATTATGTTGGCTTTAATGTTATGTACAGGTTGCTGTGAACTACTGTTTTCATTTGTAATTGATGTGTTTTATTCCCCAGTCTGCCAAAGATTTTCTCCTCTGGAATAATTTAGTTGGACTGAATCATGAAACTGAACTGGATCCAGGTTATTTTTCCTCTTACTTGCCCTCTGGAGGAAACATGCCATGTTCCAGTTTCCCATATCTCCTTCCTCTTCTTGCTTCATAAATGCTAGCATAGTTAATCTTTTGAAAACATCCTGTCATAGCACTACCTAGTATTGTCAGGGTGACACTTGAACCAGCTTCCAGTTTCCGATGGAGACTGTGAGCTCAATTCCTAAAATAATGATTTCTATAATTATTCCTTTTATTTTTTTTTTCTAAAAAGGAAAATGATCCGTTTTGATCATTTTTGACAACCAAATATTCAACCCAAACCCTTCTCAGATACTGTGTGAAAGCCAATAAATACACACTTAGCGTTATAATCTAACCCATGCAAACACACACATTTACTCACATTCAGCAGCCAATGAACATGAAGCTGGAATGATTTAGTATCCTGTTTATAATTTTAAGTACACCATCAAAAATAATACACAGCTCTCTTCATGAAATCTAATGAAGCACTTTAGTTAAACATATTAGATTAGCAACAACTTTACATCCTCAGTGAAAGTAGCATAACAAACATAAACATCTGTCGACACTCATTTCAATCATCAAACCAAAATCGCTCCATTGAGTTAAAGTGCCGGCTGCTATTCAGGGATGAAGTGCGGCGTGTTATTACCGTGTGAAGGACAGATGGAGCTTTTAAGGGATTTAGCACATGGAAATACAACATGAATCCTTCTCAGTGATTACAGGTGTTGATCATTTTGATCATCTAACCATCATTTCTTCCTTTAAGGGCTCAAATCTTTCATGTTTAACATTTGACTTACTCACTTTGGTATTACTATTTCTTATTAATCTCACTAAAATAAATATTGACAGTAGCATAGCTCCTTTATAAGCCTGACTGGATATTTTTAGTTTCCCACATTCTGGTATCAGAAGAGGAGGTCTGTGTTTACTTACGGCTGGATCTCTGGTCTGGCTGAAAACATGGCCGTCCTCTTGGTCTCTGTCAGAGTCTGCAACAGAAAAAAAACATATTATTTTGGTTATTGCAATGACTTTATGCTTATTGCACATATTGCAGTCACTCTATGGTTTTTAATCATATTGTATACTGAGAGTATTATAGATGAAGGCACATAAACATGGTTTCAGTAGAATTAGCACCTGCCCAGTAACCTCAAACTTCTTTCACAAGAGAAAAATGAATGCATAGAAAAAGAAATAGTCACGAAATTAAACAAAAAGCTGCCGATTAGTTATTTCTTTTATCTTTTACTGAGTGTTTATAGTAATTCTGTTTCTCTAAAAGTAAAACTTTACAAACTAATATACAGTATCGAACCTCTACTTTATCTGAAATTTTAATTTTACAGTATGATAATAAAACTACTTTAAGTTTATTTGATGTTTTTCACATTTTAAATAAAATGAGGAACAATTTTAATAGATTTAACCTCAGTGGACAAACTACATTTATTACAAGCACTATTGGTATGCAGACACTGACAGGTCCGTCCATATAACAGTAAATGTAGAAGTGTAGCATCAGATGTTCATGTCATGCTTGCAAATAAGGAGCGTCTGATATAGTGACATGGCTGTCAGTCTGAGACCTCTGGGACAGCGGTCTTGAGATTCTTTCCGTGTTCTGTGTCGTGCCTCTGCACCAGCTACCCGAGACCAAACCATCTGCCCACGCTGTCCCTTTCAGGAAACCAACAGTACCACTCAAACAGCCCCAAATCATCAATCACTGTGACACTGTCATGATAACCAAAAGGTTTGCACAACTGTATATAAACGCCATTGCAAAAATATGTTGTTTTGTATCAACTTTCCTATTTTTCACCAAATATGCTTGTTAAGGGCTTCACCTACACAAGACTGAGAGTGCTCTGTACCACACTGAACATTTATAGAGTAAGACAGCAACAACCGCATCAACCAGCCCACCGTGTCTCGAATCGAATCCCACCAAGCAGAGTGATGTGATTAAACTGATACCAGGAGCCAAACACTGAACTATTTCACCTAAAGTGCCAACAAAGACAGATACCAAACCGAAAGCTTCTGTCTGTAACTTGACATGATTACGATCCCACAGGTGTCATCAACGACTACTTAAACCTAATGTACACAAAATGTACATAATATGTGCTTTATTGGTGTTGGATATTGTTGACTAGCTACAGACTGGCCTCTGCCATTAATCTTTGTGTATTTTAACTCTTTCTAACATTGTCATATTTGTATTTTTAGATTGTCTTTGTGTGTGTGAATGAACTCTATGTGTGCTTCGTTAGCAAAATAGCTTACCGCAACTTGCCCCTTGAGGGATGAATAAAGTGTTTTGAATTGAATTGAATGTAAACTTTACTTTTCTTTCTCAAGGCTTCAGTCAGTTAGTAACCACTGGCCATATTAAGAGAGAGAGAGATTAATTATCTCACATTGATTTGAGGGTAGCAGTGATGTAATTGGTGCAAATAAATACAGCAAAGCATCTAGTCAATAAGACTAGATTTTGACCAGATTCAATATCTCCCTTTCTGAGGCTTTGCTGCGTGTCCACTCAGACATTTTCCAGTCTGGCAACTGTTTGATATTCAGTCTCCATAGTTATCTGATGTGAGCAATAAAGGCAGAAATGATGCTGGCAGGAACCGATGAAGCTGAGGGTTTGTAGCGCTGACTGTAAAACAAACATTCACATTACTTTGGAACTTCACTTGCAACAACAGTGCATGTTCAGAATATTTAAGCAAACTACCAGTGGAGAAAGGAAACTTTGCGTTAGAGTCCTGCACAAAGAATTATTGCATGTATTAAAGATTTCAAAGCTTCCTTTTGCTCCTCTTAGCACAGAGTAGTGCTCTGCGAGAGGAATAAACAGTAATCCAAGCACCTGGGCAGTGCCTCGTCTTAAGGAATCATATTTCTAAAACTCGATTAGCTAAAGTAGTCAGTACTTTAACTGGAGAGTTGAGCTTAATGTGTAGAAGCCCCTCAATCCATCAGCAGCACAGCTTTTCTAGTTTGGAAATCACTTGGCTTTCTGTCACGGTGGCCCCCAGCTATCTCATTCCATGCGGTCCTGCCTTCATGTGATCACTTTTTTAACTGCTTTAGCTATTGCGTGTGTGTGTGTGTGTGTGTGTATGTGCAAAGGATAAAGCTCATCTGTGTGTGTGTGTGTTTGTGGGACGTGTAGAGTGTCAGCGTGGATGTCGGGCCTGTTTGGGTGGGTTGGAGGTATCTGGTATCTAGCAGGTCACGGGAACACATAACACACATTCACTGCTTCCCAGCCGTCACTGCGTCAGTCACGGAGCAACAGGGACAGGCGCTCATGGAATAGGACAAGTTTCGGAGAGACTGACGCAGTTTTAACAGGCAGTGATGAGTTCAGAGACATCAAAACCATCTGTCAGTCCCTTACTGACTCTACTGCTCCTGCAATGATAGTTATATATAAAAACACATATGACATTATGGGCCAAATATTGAGACTATCATGCATTCTTTCATTCTGTATTTATTCTGACAATAGTTACTGTTAGACAAATAATATAATAACAATCTTTCAGACACTGAGCAGATCCAGAACCAAATATTTTTACTCTATTGACATCTCATTCAGAATCACACGTCTACTAACTGAAAAACAGCATAAATAGATGGTACTTGTGCTATACGATGGAAAAAATTATGATTTCGGTGCATTTTTAAAATAGTAGGTAAGTATAAAAAGCAGGTCTTACATACTTCAGAAGTAGCAACGGACAAACTTTTAGTCACAAATGTGTCAGACAGAGATGTTCAGCTTGCCGTGTTGAGAGAGAAGCTTTCTAACTATCATATCTGTGCTGACTGATTGACATTATATCAGGTAGAGCAGCGACAACAGGTGCGATCTCTACATTGCTGTACTAATGGCCTGCAAGAGGCGGTCACATAAGTACACATGAGCAGTCGTCACTGCTGTTGTTTCATTAAAATAAAGCAGACACAGCAGTGACAATAATGTGCACAATGACAACAATGTCATTGTGCACATTATGTTGAAAATTTAGCAGCTCCAAAAAGTCTTTCTCAGTCATCAAAGTGGTAGTTTTCAGTTGGAAACAATGATTTTCCTTAAAAATGAAAGCTCTTAAACTGTAGTCACACCTCTAAAGGAAACTAGAGTCCCTCAGTTTAAGTTAAAAGATGATTATCAGTTCGACTTGCAGAGTTTGCACCTGACGGCAGCTTTAAAAACTGCAGCTCTGAGTGACAGACAGACAGACAGACAGCAGCAGGTGGAGGAGGTGGCACTCCCTGGACGGAGAAAAGGAATGGAGGGATGGTGCGGAGAGGGGGCAGAAGAGGAGGAGAAGATTTTAAATGCCTTGCAGCCCAGTCTTATTATAGATCAGACTCACATCTGCAGGCCTCCACATGCCTGATGATCTCCCCAATCAGTATGGAACCTCGCCCTTCTGCATATGTAGGTGTACAGTAGCGAAGCGGGGGGGACACGCGGCTTCCACAAGTATTTTTATTTTGATGATAACCTCAATGTTTGTCAACATAGAAACATAGAGTCTCCTTACTGTGAGCAGTTATAAATATTTCAACTTAATTTCAGAAAAAAATCACATTTGTTCCACCGTTTAGGTGTCACGAATGACTGTAAATACTACAGTACCCACGAGGCTCAGCAGTCATTTCTTCTGTGGACCACACCCCTCTTCAATATGTTTGGCTCAGGCTGCAGCAGGCTCACTGATACACAGTAGCCGTGCCACTGAAAAATCTGATTTCATCCAGTTAAAATGATCCAAGACAGCTAATATGCAGCCAAGGAGTCTGAGTACTCGCTGCCTGACTTCTCTCATGTTGATCTTTGCATTTGAAGATTAGAGAACAAACCAGAAAGCTAAAGAGCGTGTTGGTGCTGTCAGCCTCTTCGCAGTTTGGATTAATTTGTCTTGAGTAGATTTTGATAATACGGGTGGGTTAGTGAGGTCAGAGAGGAAAAGATGGTGTGACGGCACCTTTCAACTTCAGCACAGAGCTTTATGCACAAAGCTTCTTCGTCAGTTTTACATGTAATCACACTGTGAAAGAATTAAGGACATTTACACACGAAGGTGCTGGATTGCTGCAACATTTGTCTCTTAATGTGGATTGCTGATTAGCACCAGTCCAGCGGTCTGGAGTTAGATGTCTTGATAAACTTTTTTTAAACTATTGCTTTCTCCAAAATCTGTGCAAGGCAGCTAGTGCATGGTTGAGGGAAAGACTGTGGTTAATGCCAATTTTTCATAAATCAGGTACCTTTATAAACACTGAAACAGATTTTGCTCGCTGCAATCATTCCTCCTGTTCATACTGACCATCAGAAAATCCCTTCATAATGAACTTTCAGTGTAAGTGATGGTGGCCAAAGTCCACAGTCCTCCAAAAAGGTGCAAAAATGTATTTAAAAGTTTATCTGTAGCTAATATGAAGCTTCAGTCATTCAAATTAGTCAAATCAAGTGGATATCTGTCAAAGTTAGAGTCAGTTAAGCATAAAATTCCCTTTTTTTATTACTATTCCTCCAGTGTAGGTCAACAAGAAGAGAAAAGACTCAGTAACCCAGTTGATTTGACTAATTCAGACTGCTGAAGCCTCATATTAACTTCATATAAACATTTAAATACATTTCTGCACAAAATTAGGCCAATAAACGACCAGTATGAACAGGAGTAATAATTACAGCGAGCAAAGAATGTCTATATCATGTCATGTCTATGTCGTATGGGCACCTGGCTATTGTTTTAAGACAGATGTGAAAAATTACGAACCTGTCCTTTAAAATGTGGTTACCATTAGGCAACTCACACACCTTGTTGAGGTTAGGGAATGACTGCGATTACAGTTAATGAAAAGGCAAAGGTTAATTGCAAGTCTCTGATGGGACAAAACTTCAATCTACTGCATGAAAGTTTGCAGCTTTACTCTTACTGGACACACTACTTCATGCATTGGCACTGAACCTTAGCAGTGGACGTAAATCATGAGGCGCGGCTTTGTCCAGTATAGACATAATTCCTCGGGACACTGAAGTTGCAAGGTCACACACTTTGTACACACAACCATCAGCTGTTTTTTGCAGCAGTATAAAAACAGCACACTACTTTGTTATCATTTATGCTGCAAGAAGTAATAAACACAGTTCGATTTAAATGTTTGAACAAACAACAAATGTCCTTTCCCTGGTGAGGACGTCATCTTGGTCCAGACACCGTTGTTCCACACGGTCCTGTGCTGACTTAAAGCAGAAGCCTTGTGAAACTGTCCCTGCAGCTCTAAATCCTTTTCAGAGGCTGCTGTAAGCCTATTAGAGATGGACAAGTTAATGATGTTATAGTTGGCTCAGTAATGGCAAGACTTGAGCAGGTGTCCGCCTAAAGAACACAACCACCCATCTGCCCTTTAAAATGTTGATAACATTTCTTTGACACTGTGCCACAGTGATGCGGCACATGAGAGACAGCTGAGGATGTAAGTTTGTGATTTATTTGTGGATGGAGGTATTATCAACAGAGGCCAGATATCGACAAAAATAAGTTTTCTCCTCACGTACTTACATAAGAGTAACACACACATGGAGGAAATACCGCAACACTTTCTCACAATTGGTGGCAGCCTGACTACATAACACAAACCTTATTGGATCTAATTTTAGGACAATCACAAGACCAGAGGATGGAAACAGTTTCAACAACCTGTAAATACTTCCACAAACAACAAAAATCAAACTGATATTTAGAAATCACCATCACTCTGAGAGCGGGAACAATGAGTGGGACACACATATATAAATGAAACACCAGCACATCGATGTTTTACTTATTTTGTCCCACACTTTCAGCATTATTATTTATTTGTACACTTGTATTTTGTGTGTATTTTATGTGTATGGAGGTAGCAATAGCACAAACATTTATGAAAAGCACTGATTCTAATGCATATAGCTGTAAACTTGAAAGTTTAACAAACATAATTTACGTGAATTCACACGCATGGACTCAAAAACACATATGTAGACCAAATTCAATAAGGGGAGGTCAATTGGAAGTGCATGATAATATTTATTGTCTGTCTGAAAGACAGAATAACAGCATCACAAATTGTTGGAGAGTGGAAGGATGTGGCTGTAATATGTAGCTGTAAAAAAAGGCAAGAGACAAACTTGAAGCGAGCAGAGAAAATTACACATAATCTGAGATAAATAAACATAAGAGGGAGAGGTTTTGATTGTATTTGTGAGCTTTGATCAATAGAGTACTAGCAGGAGACTTGCCGTCTTTCTCTCTTTCAAACAAATGAAGTACCGTCATATTGTAATCATCATGTCATCGTCACTATGTCTCCATGGCAACCTCTACTCAAACACTGCACAAGACTCAGGCTCTGAAATGCGAGGGTTGTCTCTGACATAAATAAATCCCAAACACATCTTGGCAGTGTACACTAAACATGAAAACCAATGGACAATATCAGGGAGAACAGTCAGATAAACAGCCAAAGATAGAAAACAAACGTGAAGATATGGCACCGCCGAAGGGTCCTTTCACCCAAATTAAAAAAATACGTATTGTACCATTTACCCCTTGTGGTATCTAACCATGCAGACATTTCTCTGACATTTGAAGAACTATAAAGCTTATGTCACCACCAAAATACAATGATGGTGAACAGAATTTCATCTCTGTCAACAGTTTTTATTAGAGGCGTTTTATTAATAACGGCAGTATTATACACATTGAACTGTTTACAGAGCAGTTCAGATGAATGCATTGTTTGTGGAAAGACACTTGTTTAATTTTACACAAGTTTGGAGAGTATGAGAGATGTGGCATTGACCAGACAGGGAGTCTCCAACCAAAAGATGTAGTGTCTCTGGAGATTGACTCAAGAAACTAACAGTCAGGATATCTCAGTCATACATCAATTTTTCTGTTTTTCAGTTTCCAGGCTGCAGTTTTTTATTAGCATCAGACCTCACTGACATTTAGTCATTTTATTATATATACTATGATGGCCAAAGTTAGAGTCTAGCATTGTGTAATTTCCAGGAAAAAAGTAAGATTAATGCAACACAGACTTAAGGTCACTGTGATAAGGATAAAGGCAAACAACATCACTGTTCCTGATCTAGCTGCTGTTAGCGAAGCAATAATAGACTCTATCCTCAATGTTGAAGGTGACAGACTGTTTGTTCATCACAACTGGCCAGTGCTGCTGCTGCTGCTGCTGCTGGCAGAGGATCCGCAAGAAATATAGAGCTCATCTGTTTTTGTAATGATGGTGTGTTTGCATCCAAAACTACCCTAAATAGAGCAATTTTTGTAAAAGCAAAAAGGCGTAGATGCCACAAATACCACAACACCACCACTGTATCACCAACAGTGATACAGGGTGGAAACGTTGAGGGGGGGGAGATGCATGTATTGTGAGCACACTATAATAACTGGATGGACAAACTGTGCTGTACCACTTTGGGAACTAAAGGAAGAGAAATCCTGTGGAGCTCAACAGGGCACTGACAGCGCCAGGGCTTCGACTCCCACTGGGGCCGTCCGAGCTGAAAATTTAGGAAGCGGTGTTGCTGTGAGCCAATTTAGATAAAAGCATCCACCAAATGGAATAATGTCCAACCCATTCAAGATTAGTGAGATAGATCCCAGCGTGTCTCCTGTCCATTTGAGACATCAGATGGACAAAACAAGGCACACCCGCAGGCATGAGCCTCTGGACAGGAAATGCCACCATATAAACAGGAAACAGTGATATTTTTGACAGATAACTGTGTGTGTGTGTCTCTCCCATAGTGAGACACACACACACAGCTCTGATCATTTGAGGATAAAAAATTTCCATAGACTGTCAGTTGTTTCTTCCAGTTCAGGGAAAAGGTATGTTTAGATAGAATCTCAAATATTAAATGACATGTACTCCCAGTCATTTGTTTACATGAGTCTTCCTTCCTGTAAAATCCTCTCGGCTCTCTGTGTACGCCGAGGGAAGTTCACCCTCGTACGTACGTCAAACGGTGTTTCCTCATGAGGTCTCCCTCCCAAGCCGCCCAATCAACTCTTGACCCTTCTTCCTGGTCTAAAATTAACCCCACCCACAAGCGTAACCACCACCACCCAAAGTCTGTCGCCAGGAAACTGCTATCATCATCCATCATTTCATTTTTGTTGTCATTTACTCTCAGCTCATGGATACACACACAAATTACTTTGAGCTGCTATTTATTTTCTTCACATCTTCCAGAGCAACATGTCACCTCAAAATAACAGCGATTACAATTTCTTAGAGGGTCCACATTAGCAAAATGCTACAAGAGTTTGACACCTAAAATGTTATTTGTAGCACCAGACTCAGAGCTGCGATCCCTGTGACAGTCTGTACAGACAGAATTAGAGGAGAGTCCAGTTACCGGCATCCATTTAAACAAGCCCAGCTGGAGTGAACAGGGGTTTGGCAGCTACTATTACTATGATGCAGAGACATCAACATTGTTTTACATACCATAAGAACAAAAATATTACAACATACTCAAAAGAAGGATATAAAAGTCTCCAAATGTTTGCAAAAAGAAAAACAATGAAATCTGCTGCTGTACATACATATACTTAAGTCACATAACTGGTAAGTTCAATATAACAACTGAGGGGAATGCTTGACCTTTGACCCAAGGTTCCCTTATGTAAGCTCACAAAAACAACAATGAATGATATTGCAAAAGATGGAAACTGATTGCATTTAGGCTCAGTATTTTCTCAAAAGGATAAGAAGCTTGTCTATATCAGTAAAAAGGTCCAAATATGTTGTTTTGGAACCACCACCACCCAAACTGGTTGATAAATCTGTTTGAAAGAGACAAATGGGAATCTATTATGCTGCCAAAGCCAAGAAAAACAACCAACCACCAATGCCCATGAGCAAAAGTTCCTGCAAAACAGAATCTACTTTTCAGAAATTAAGCTAAGTATCACTATCAAATAAGTAAGTCAGATATATATAAGCACAAATATCTGTTGCTCAGAAATGATGCAGTGCATTATGTAACCCAGCGCCACGAATGTGCTTGTTATCCTCCGTCACCGAGCGGGTGAGTTGTGGATCCGGTAGCCTCTGTACCCACATTGGGCCGACATACCAGGCTGGTGGGCGAGCTCTCCGGTGGAGCTGGAACTGGGGGGCAAACAGATCCTGTGACCATCACACTGCAGCTGTTGTTGCTGTGTAACATTACGACAGGGGCTATTTGAAATGACCGTACTGCCACCAGCGGCTCTGACAGCTCTGCAGCATGAAGCCGTATCATTACAACCAGAGCTGCGTCAATTACTGCTTTTACAAAAATGTATTGTTTTATGGCAAATGAATCACATGGGTAACCTAGTCCTCTACACATTTTGTTATTGTGTGCAGAAAACTCCATTAAAGTGTATTACAATGAGATTGAGAATGATTTTCAAACATAAATGAAGTTATTATTGACTAAGACATAATATAACACTCTGTTTCTAGGTGCTTTTCTATAAACTTGATGGTACTCATGGTGTTGTCCAGTGTTGGAGGCCCCACCCGTCTGGCACTCCTAAAGATTTGAATAACTGTTATGCATAATTTTCAAGTGTTATTTGACCCATTACAAAACACTCTTATAAACTTGGAGTCATAGTGACATACCACGCTGCAAATAGTTACCGTAAGCCTTAGTGAATACTTAAGTGTTTCTGACCAGCAAATGGCATGTTGGAATAAACACAAGCGGCAGCTGTCTTACTAAAACTGTCTTTGCATTTAAACAGCGTGCTATTGTTATGCTCTCCAAAGTCAGCAATGTGGAGTCTGCAGGCTGCTGCATAAACTATTCTGCACAGCTCACAGCAGCTACTAGGCTGCCAAATGTTAAAGCAATATTTCAGACAGCCAAGTTCTCTGCCTGATTAAAACTTCATTATACAGGCACAAAATAATGATAACAAGGAATTGCTGAAAATGCACTAATACCTCTACTACTCCAGAAAGTGAGCTGTTCGTACCTTCAGCTGTAACTGACACCTGCTTTCTTCTCTGCACAAACCAGCCATAAACCTCTTGCAGCACATTTTCCAAGAGCAACACCAGAGAGCCTTCAGGTATCAACAGACTGCACTGTGTCACCAGGACAGACTTTAATAAACTTCATCCGACCAGCCTACCTTAATTCTCAGCCTCAGCGTGCCTCCCTTCAGAAGTTCAGAGGTGACAGACCTCCACCTGCAGCCGCAGAGCTTCAATCTCAGCCTTTCTCTCTTTTCTGATCTTCCTACGACTATCTCTCTATTATTTACTTCCTGTCTGTCCTCAGCTGCTCTCCGTCACTTGTTGTTGTTGGTATTTTTAATCTTTTACCCCCTCTCTGTCTATAGCTTTTGCCCCTTGTCACCAGCCAGCCTGTTGCTCCCCTCACTGAAACCTCAGGCCTGGCCCAGGCCCATGGCATCTCTAGGAGGGACGCATCCAGCTGCCTGATTGGCCGCAGGGCAGAGAGATGCCCCCATATTAGGGCAGCAAGAGGCGGGGCTGTACGACTACGATAAAGGAGGGAGGAGAAGAAGATAACAAAGTTTGTGACATAGTAGACTGTCTGTCTGAGTAGTGAGACTACTGACTGTCTCTCTGTCTGTCTGTCAGATGCCTGCAGCATGTCTGCACACAAAAACCAGTAAACCTGTGGTTTTATGAATCATAATCAATGTTCAATATACCACAAAAGAGCTGACAGACACCAAAATAGAGCTGTGATAGTGGATGACTTTCACTTCCTCAAAGCTGATAAAACAAGACTTCAACACCTTTAAAACTATGGTATATTTATTTTAAATTATTTGAGGCCAAATCTTTTTTTTCATTTTACCTCAGAGATCAGCACAATTGTCCAAAAATGTGATTATAAAAATGCTGTTTAACTATAGGGACTCCCTTTCCTGTTATCTATAATAATTTAAAGTGAAATCATTCAACAGGTTGATCTAGCTACATCAGCAATATTGAGTTAATGATATATAATTTCTGAAAAGACTGCAGGCTATAAAATAAAAGCTTAAAGGTTAGTCTTTCTACTTTGGATAATGCTCCTCCTCATCTACAATCTGTATACTCCTGAGCTAGCAGGAATTGCTGGAGTGATTGACCCGCCTTCACGTTTTGATCCCGTAAGTTACTCAACGGGACAGTTTCCAAAAGTGTGATGCATTCAGTCCATGGTGATGAGGAATCATTTGGATAAAAACCCAGCTGATGCAGGTTGTGTTACATTAGGTACATGGGATTTCTTTTCCAGTAAGTTGTCAGTATTAATGGCTGTTGGTGTTTTAGATTGCTATGTCCCAGCTGAGTTATCTGTCTTCAAACCTGGAAGCCAAAATAAAACAGAAAACAGGCAACAATCAAATCCCAGTGGTCTTTAAATGTCCGGATGAACTTTCCAATAAGTGATGATGTTGCTATTTTTATCCTAAATGGCTGAAAATAGGAGCAGCAGGCCTTGGATCTCGTTTTAGAGAAAGTGTGACGCTTCCTTTCAGGGACACAGCTGCTGTTATGTGATGAATGCTGTGTGTGTGTGTCAGCATGTCTCTGTGTGTACATTTGTGTTCCTGTCTGCATTTCTATATGTCAGTGTGTATCCGTCTTTACCTTTGTGCATATCTTTGTTTGTTTCCTTTCCCGTATTTACAGATGATTTGTAGTAAACCATCTGGCTGCAGAGTTGAGGTTAATATGAGAACCTTTAGGCATGCCGGGCAGCGAGCCAAAGTACTGCAAACTGCCAACTACAAACCACAACCCCAAAATATTACCTGTAGTAATATGATACTTTGTTGATTCCTGTGGCTAAATTCTCTTTTCCTCTACAATGAGGTCACCCAGTTAGCTGCATTCAATATCTTGCTGAAGGACACTACAGCAGGGTGGATGGTGGCCAACATCACGATCCTCCGGTTGAAGAGACCAAACCCGTACATACTGTACTGTATCCAGTCTCATATTCAGCACCTGACACCCAGAGAAGACACTAAAGGTGGCACGAACGTGAACAAAGCAAGACTGACACAATTTCATGTTCAGTGAGGTGAAATGATGTTGAAAACATTCACTTCAGGGGAATAAATTCAGCTGGATAAAAGGAGTTTAACTGACAATGTAAAGTAAAACCCAAACAGCTTTAGACACAACTCTGTCAAGACTGTTTGCCTGTAAATTCTACCCATAAATGATTACTAACAGCAAGAAAAATGTCTTGATATTTATGAAAACCATCAGAGTTTTTCCTTCTTTCTTTCTTTTCTTCATGTACTGCATGTATCCCTTTTCATCAGCTGTGTTTGTGCTGAGACAGGAGCGAGGGAAACCCCCAGGAGTCTTTGGAAGTTAAAACTCTCCAAAGAAGATATTGATGGTACAAACAGCCAATTCAACGCAAACAATTCAACATAAAATCAACCAAATAATCAGTAAACTAAAATGTAATCAACGGTCTGCACACTCATACAGGTGCTCCCACTTATTCTGACTGATTTCACCTCAGGTTGAAGTTGGATGGAGCCGAGTTACTGATTGCAGTAACTAAAAATGATTTGATGAGGTCTCGACTCAATAAGCTTATTAATTATTCACAGTGAAGACGACCTATTGCAGCCCCTGCGCACCCACTTTACACCTGCACCAACAAGTCCTCCAAATTAAATGATAAATATGTTGTCCGACCAAGTGCACAGAACGACACACAGGAGCTTTTTCTAATCTTGTGTCCCTGTCAGCAGTAATCGGCAGGACAACATCATTTGTCTGTGCTTTCCAAAACCGTTACAAATCACTGTTAAAGTGTGGGTTAAAGTTTCTACTTCCTTAAAGTTGTCATCATGGCTACAATAACAACCATAGGGTTAAGGTTAGGGAACAATCGTAGTTATGTTGCAGTTGAAAACAGGAAACAAACTGCGGTCTCCTGTGGAAAAGTCCACCGTTGGGACGCTCCTCCTCAAAATTAGAAAATATATACGTCTGACTGCATCTGTCAGTCAAACATAAACAGTTTTTCTTGGGAGGACAGTCTCACTTGCACAGGTGTGTAAACTGAGTAAACTACTTCTCTGGACTGTGAGGATGTGTCCAAACTGTACTTGATTGACATCTCCCCTTCTCCTATTTGTTTTGTTGCACCTGTTAGGGCTGGACAAGCTACAACTTTGTTAGTCTTTAACCTGAGCAGGAGTCTAAGTGTCAGGTTATACTAGAAAATAACTAGTTAGTATGACGTTATAGAGCCAAAATGAATGAAAACACGTGTTTGGGTGCACAGGGCCATTAAGCCTCTATCCAAGCCCCAGAGCTTTATGAACCACACCACCCCTGCCATCCAGCGCAACTGTACCCAACCCACAGCCTTACAGATTGATATGTCTCTTGCCAGAGAGATGGGCAGAGGTGGTGTGGGTGGGGGTGGGGGTGGGGGTGGGGGCAGGGGTGAGGGTTGCTGTCAGCACAGATCACGCAGCCAGCACTGTGTCAGCTAACATGGTCATTGTTGCACAAAGCCAGGATTTAGATACAAGTGAGGCCTGGTACCCTGAAACAAGGGCTGGGCTGGAGAGGGGAGGGACGGAGGGTGAGAGTGAGGAGAAAGCATCTGGATGCATATCACCGTTATTATA
This sequence comes from Thunnus albacares, assembly GCF_914725855.1. Lineage (NCBI taxonomy): Eukaryota > Metazoa > Chordata > Actinopteri > Scombriformes > Scombridae > Thunnus > Thunnus albacares. The sequence continues at coordinate 6,280,605 of NC_058111.1, forward strand.
CTTATATGCTCCCATATGAAACTTAAAAAAGTATTTTTAAGGCTGATGATATTGTGTTATACTGTGCAGGGACCTGCACATAGACTGACAGAGGAGAGCAAAAGGGGGACTGAGGAGGGGCGGGGTTGTTGTTGGGTGAGGAGGGTGAGGGAGGATGGACAGCCCGGTTGGCATCGGGCGCGACATTCCACCGGACGCCAGCTAGCTATGCCCTCGTCAGCGCTTAAATGGGCCAGGAAAGTAGAGCAGGCTCTGTGTGTGTGTGTGTGTGTGTGTGTGTGTGTTACAGTGAAAAACCAGCCCATCCTCAAAAGAAAAATGAAAGTATAGTTGAAAATTCAGCTGGCAAAAGCGACCTACAGTTACGTTTGAACGACAGACGCCATCTAGCGGCCGTAGTAATTACGACCGAAGTGACGCGGTTCAGATGACGTCAATATAAAGCAGGGTGGGTGGATGATAGATGGATGGCAAAAAGTGGACTTAACTGCGGGAGAGCAGCTGTTTGCTTCCCATTTCCAACTGTGAGTGTCACGTTTCTGACCACGAGTTGGGACAGTTTTTTTAAAAACCGTAACTATGATTGTTGTGGTGTTTACTGTTGCCATGATGACAAAGGTTGCCTAACTTTAAGTAAGTAGTAACTTTAACCCACACCACATTTCAAGTGATCATCTTAACCCAAACCAGGATCTTTCCCTCGACCTATGTGGTCATTTAATTATGAGGATCTGTTGTAAAGAACATGCCTGGTCTCAGAGACGGAGGATAGCTACCAGTAGTCTATTAACTTTGATTTATGCCCACCGACGGCCACAGAAATGTAGTTCTAGTTTAACAGTTTAACTCAACAAGTCAACAACTTTTCTAGTAATTCAGACCACAAAGTATGTTATTCTGCCTTCAGATTGTGAGCTTGTGAGGTTGACATTTTAACATATGAAGGACAAGATGTGAATAACAATAATAACGGACGTTGTCTTGTTCCCTTTTCCAAAAAAAAAGAAAAAGGTTTAGTGATTTTGTGATTTTTTGCATTTCAGAGATACCGAGATCAAAAAAGGTTCAACAACATAAGTAATTTAAAAAGTAACTTTCATGAGCATCACAATGCAAAAATCCTAAACTCGTAAATTATCACTTACAAAGTCATGAATACCAAATCAGTGGGTAAACAAGACAAACACGATTCAACTTGACAGCACCATTACACCGCCAAACCGAGGAAACTGACTACAAACAGAAAATGGACGTCTTGGTGTCTTGATAGAAAATATAACAGACAAGGCAAAGGTGAAAAAAACTAAGTTATTTATTTATTATATCAAGACACCTCAGAGTGTATTATTGCCTCCTAGATGCATCACAGTAATCTGAGATGTGTTAGTTTGTGTGTCTTTGTGGGAATATGTTGAGTATGTGTCCTTAAATAGAACACTGTGCGCATTTCCTTCATGCAAGTGCATGTACACACACACACACACACACACACACACACACACACACACACACACAACAGTTTGGGCAGATAAACTAAACAGTAACTGAAAACTGTTGTCAGTGACACAATGCTCTCTTCCTGCCCCGGCTTCGCCTTGACCTGTGACTGGTCGACCTTTCAGTGTGCCGAACTGACCTCAGGCTATTAAAAGAGAGGAATGTGAGGATATGTCTTACTATAGGTTCCCTTTTAGATAGCTGGGGTTTATTGTACAGTTTGCATAAAGTATTAAACTAGTGGGACTTTAACAAAGACAAATGTCATCTGCACTACTTAAGATTCTGTGGATTTGCCTTGTTTGCTAAAATGAGCTAAAATGTAGTTGGATGGAAGTGAATTAAGAACAAAGTATGAACATTTTTTCCATAGAGAGAAATACCTGTAATTAGCAACTAAAGTCCAACATTTAAGGAGCCAGATCATTTTCTCAAGAGACACCAGAGCTAAAAGAACAGTGAGTATGTTACATTCATCAGATGGGCAGAAACACGACTTTAACAGGATGCTCATGTTGCTCTGTGTGCAGTGGACATATACATACTAAGTCACTTATCTTAAATTCTGTACTAACTCTGTTGTGACTATTTAGAAATTGTGTAAAAATGTATGTGTCTCTCACTACGTTTTCCTTGAACAGCTTTAGCTTGGACATCAGTTTCACAAGGTTTTTTTCTTTTTCAATTTTGTGATGCCACTTGCTACAAATGCTCAAAATCATTTACTTTTGGGGGTTCACAATATTCATTACTCAACTCACTACTCAAACTGAATTGAGGGAGAAACAATTTGCTGCTAACGAACAACAAGTGGTAAAATCAAGGAAAAAGAGAGAATAATTTTGGAAATGTGGGAACATCATAATATCCAGTTTATGTGTGAACAGTGAATTTACACATCTGGACAATAGAAATGCAGCTTTTGGCATGTTGACCTGAGAGAGAATCAACATAGATGTGTGTCTCTTACTTGTGTCCCAGTTTGTACAACAACGTTTTAGTGCAAGAGTAAGCAAATAAGAGGTGCAGTGTGAGTTTGATTCTGGCTAATTTGCAAAGTTGCATCGCTATTAGCAACCTCATCAATTGTTTTGTGATCACAGTATCACACATGACATCATATTCGGTATCATCACAAGGAGTCACAATAGAGTCAGATGTGACCAAGCATAAATGTCAGTATCAGCAGTCACTAGGACAACAAAAAAGACCAAATGACCACCTGGTCCACTCCAAACCAACCAAAAAACATCAGTAAGTACAACAAGTCCAACAAATGAACACACAGGATGGCTCCGAAGTATTAGTAGTACATTTAGGGGGGTATGTAGAATATAAAACTTGCAATCAAACTAAAATAATGTGAGAATTTAAGTGGCCTAACAATATTTTGATAACCACGAAACAACTGTCATAACTCCTCCAGGGTACGTACACGAAGGGGAGTATAAAAAGTAGAAAAAGTACTTCTTGAACTAATGTGTATTCAGTCTGCGAATGATCCACACGTATTTATTTGGTGGCAGCATTGAGCCACACCTCATATGACTCATCATCTGACTCTCTTCATGTCTCTGAGTCTCCATCTGCTGCCTCAGTGCAGGTCTTTCCAGGCATCAGCAACAGCTAAAGAGCCTGAATGTAAACGCTACTCTGCATTAAAAAAAAATGTGGTCCATCAAAACTGTTCAGATCAGTGAGCATATCTAAAAAGCAAAAATACATTTTCTCACCACAAATGTGAGCCATGAGTAGAAACAAGTTGAAAAAAAAAAACTGCCTAACTTTAACCAAAGTTTTACCAAAAATCTAACTCTATTCCTAATCAAAGCACCCAAAACTCAAGCATTGTAGATCATCTTTCCATATGACAATCAGGAGAAAATGGAAAGTCCAATTCATATTTTTATCACATAATACCATTATGTGATGGAGTAGCAGGATCTTCCAATTTTTTGTATAAACAAAACATTGTGCTACATAAATTTTGAGTTCCTTTTAGGAAGCTGTTGATCCAGACCGGTAGCCAAACATAGTTATTCGAAGTTATTCATCCTGACCTGCATTGGAGGAAGGCGTCCAGGTGACTCTGAATATTCCACGTAGACACTCACACATGGTCTGCAGGAGGAAGCCGGTGGAGGAAACACACCGATGGAGCAGCCCACACGCGGGCCTTGGGGCTGGGAGAGCTGGGCGTCAGAGCTGGGGGAGGCAGGTGGGTGTCGGACAGGATCCGGGAGTTGCTTTGACTGTTTGGACCCACGCTGGAGCTACACTGTCAGTGTGGATCACAAATAGAGAGAAAGACAGAGAGAGAGAGAGGGTGGAGGGGTCCCGGGGTTGGGAGAGAGGGATGGATGGATGGATGCATGTATTGAGAGAGAGAGACGGATGGAGAGCAGAGGGAGGAGGGGTGGATGGATCGATCGATCGAGAGAGACAGAAAGACAGAAGAAGAGAGGGACTGTCTCATCAGTGTGTGTAAATATCAACATATGGACCACTGAACTTTCTTTTTCTTCCACAAACCACCACAGAGTGAGAGATGGGTGAGACTTTGGGTATGTGTATGAGTGTGTTTGTGTGAGGGAGAGGCGACAGCAACGAGACAGGACAGAATAGGGGTGTATTAGCACTAGTGGACAGTCAGCAGTTTGCGCCGTCCCCCTGTAAAGCCCTGCTCCATTGTTTGTGGTGCTGGAGGCTTTAGCTGTGGCCCAGCAGGGCCTTGTTACTGGGCTTAGAGAGGCTGGACACTGGATACCAGTCAGACACAACCACAGCCAACAAGCCTCTGCTTATTGCAGTTTATTACTGAGTGATCAGAAAATTAATGTAAAGAGTAAGGCTTGCATTCTTCTATATTTTTCTCCTTTTCAACTACACCAAGACCAACAATGTGTTAGTCCATCTCTTAACACTTTCTGACCTGAGCCGGTCTGTACCTCTCAGCCCCGAGGCCATTGGTTCCTGCAGAAGATGTAAAGCTTTAAAAATTGTTCACAAATAATATGGTTTCATTTTTAGGAAAAGGCTCAACAGCTTCCTAAAACAACTGTAGTTTTTTGTTAATGTTAACAAAACAGGATCAATTCTTTGTTGGTTTTGATCTTTTCAAGGGATTTGTTGACAATAAGTCAAATCTGCATCCAGTAATGCTTGTATTAATCAAAACTTTGTTTGTATTGTGTAAAAAAATCAATAACACAAAATTGAAAAGTTTGTCTTGATTTTCCAAATTTGTGTTTTTTTAATATTTGTTCATTGGCACATTTTGTTTTTCATATAATTGGAGAGTTTTTAAAACAACTGAATGTGTTTTTGTAAAGATCTCTGCTGCTGGATTTGGGTGTTATTAATGGTATTTCATTATAAATAAAGTTTAAAACAGTTTGCTCTGGGGGGAAAAACACTGTGATGCTTGGAAGCAGGCATGATGATGGGCGGCCTCACAGGCGATCCAAGTTTTGAGAAGAGTTTAGATCCTGGTTCATTCACAGTAACCTGATCTCACTGCGAATTCACACTTGTTTTTAAAGGAAGGTTTTCTGATTGCAAGATATACAGTATATGACTCAAATGATGATGGTGTGGATTGAACCAGGTACATTAACAAAGCACAACCAATAAGAAAACAATACAATAACTGTACCTAACATTAACCGAACCTTGACCAAAAACTGAACAACTAAGCTAAACTAGCAGGCTTTGCTGCAAATTGAAGTGAATTAATTGAGATGTGTAGTTATGTAATAATCCTTTTCATAGGATATCATGTGAGCTGTTGCGAGAATATGTTGTATTGTATTTGTAATTTCAATTTATTGCATCAGCTGCTGATTTCCCCACATTTGTTTGACATTTGTTGATGTCCAGAAACATCAAAGAATGGAGCTCAGAAAATCGTTTGTTGCCATAGTGAGTGGCGTGCCGACTGGGGTCTACATGAAAATAACAAATCAAAAAAGAAGAAAGCCATGTTTACTGTTTTTTTTTTTTGGATAAAAGTGACACAATTCTCATTTGCATCTGTGGTGATTATCACTAGATGTGATGATTTGACCTATGTGACTGATGATGATGATGATGATGTAAGTCTTGCAACAAACAGGGAGCATGCTCATGTGATGGCTCCCCATCTGTAGATCCTCCACCACTATTTATTCCTTACCTCTGTCTCCATTCTGTCCTGTCTCCTGCTTATGTCACAGTCCTGCCCAGCCTTGCGTCTAATCAGAGGAAGAACAGTCTTCAGCTTCAATCCTCTTCATCTCTTCAGCTCCAGCCCTGTCACACAGCCTGGCTCATCCTCTTAGATGGTATTTCATGCTGCATCATGAGCTCAGGAGTTAAAGACCCAGGGAGTCATTTGCTCCTTGTAAGATCAGACCAAACAGTTCGTATTTTGCAAGTAGTTTTGCAGATGACTTGCATTTATTTAGCCACTGACGCTTGTGCTTTGTGTTCGGCCCAACATCCCACAGAAATGACAATCATATCGCACATTTCTGCAGCACATGATTTATGTAGAAATCCAATTCTTTAGTGAAGCACAAAGGAAGAACTGTGAAGGCTGTGATAGACATCCGGATTTTATGTAGAAAGCAGAGTTTGTGTTCAGTCAACCTACAGTGAATGTTACATTTACATTTAAATGTCATTTGGCAGACGCTTTTCTTCAAAGCGACCTATAAGCGGAGCGAGACAATCAGGCGTTAAGAGGACAGTGAATCAAAAAGAACTGTGGTACAAACTCTCAAGTAGCTGACCAGACACAAGTGTAATAAGAAGGAGTGCTGGAAAGTTTTTTTTTGAAATTTTTTATTAGATTATTATTTTTTTTATTTTTAATTATTAAAGATCCCCTCCAGACATGTTTAAAGATGTATATAAAATACTCTTTGCTTTGAATAATAATTTGTCTGATATAGTTTTTCCACAAAAAACGATTAAATTAAAATGGCAGCTTCTCCCTTTCCCTCATTAAAAATTTGAGAATCTATGAATATGCAAATTTTTTTCATATCAGAATTTGAATTATTGGACAAAAGATGTCTCCTACTTCACTGAAAAGTCAAATTCTTAGTGTTTGTGTGCTGGAGGCTTCAAGTTTTCACATCACATTTATGTAAGTTAAATATTGGACCAGGATTAACTTCCAAACTAGTTGTGATGTCACAAATCATGCTCGTAGGCCCCGCCCCTTAAAACTGGATTTTCAGTGAGCAAAGAGAAACTTTCCGCTTTCAACAGATTAAATGTGAAAACAGCCTTCTAGTGTCAAACTCTGCACATACATCATTCAGCACAGCGAAGCTCCAACATTCAACTGTGGGAACAAGAAGCAAAACACATTTTTGAGTGGAGGGGGGACTTTAAAGTAAGAAATAAGAAATAAGAAATACCACAAATAAAGTAGTTCAACAATCAACAAAGTGTTTAAAAGGTTAAAGTGTTGAGGTGTTAACAGATAGAGCCGAGTTTCCAGGCGTTTCTTGAATGCACCAATGGAGTCAGCAGACCGTAGGGAGCCGGGCAGCTCATTCTACTATCGTGGAACCAGAAACGAGAAGAGTCTGGATCGTTATTTTGTACCAGGCAGTGATTTTATTACCAGATACTCATTCATTTTTGCAGATCGGAGCAGACAAGAGGGGATACACCACCTGATAGGTGACTCATCGTAGGAGAGTGCAATTTGATTATTTCTTTCTTTTCTGATAGTTAGTAGTAGTAGGAAACATGGGGGGAAGAGTCAGAACATCAATATTGGACAAATCTGCAAAACCCCAGAATATTTCCAGTAACAACAACTGTCTTAACGTCCAGTTCCAGTGTTTTAAAGAATTCTTACTTTCTACAATATCTGTATACAGCAACTATAATGTGTGGAAGGCTAGGCAACCAACACTACTTGTTTAAGGTTACGGATATCCATCCTGACCTTCACATTCTTATTGCAACATAAAGGATGCACTACTTCCTGCAATGGCACTGAATGTCACCATTTGATATAAATCATGAGGTGCAGAATTGGCCGATATGGATGTAATTCCTATAGGGAACAGGGAGGGATACTTGCCTTGCACACATATTTGAGGAACAGTTAATGATTGGCATTGAACATTCAAAAATGTTGTCATTGAATGTAATCTGCATGCTACGGTATGTGAAACTATACTAAATTAATCTCAAATTAAACTGAAGCCTAGATGGGAATTTGGCCATTAGTTTCCTGTTATGAAATAAAGTGCTGCGAGAGTTTGACCTGTTAGACGTCACAGGCTCATTATTGTCATCAGGATTCATCCTCTGAGGACCAAATGTACCAAATACAATCATAGTTAATCAATAACTATTGAGATAATTCACTCTGGACCAACAAACTAATGTACACATTGGTAGAGCTACGCTGCTAACCTGAAAAACAAGAAATCCCAAATGCATCTCCATCAGGTAATTATTTAAATGTCTTAACTCTCAAAAGCATCCGAGTTAACCTGAGTTAATTTCTAATCATTAAAAAAAATGACCTCTAATTTAAGAAATTTGTGATTTCTACCCTGCAGAGTAAAAGAGAGAGAAAGTGTGTGATGCTTCATCAGGTCTCAGGGTGATAAATGTAGATTCTGTACTCATTAGAAGCAATGTTTGTCTGCCACATGCCTCAGTTAATCCCTACAAAGTGCAGAGTAGTTGAGAGCTGAGTCATCGAGGATGGATCCAGCACACGCACACACACACACACAAACACACACACACACACACACACGCACACACACACACAAACACGCACACACAGTTAAAGCCCTGAGAATCTTGTGGGTTTAACACAAAGTGACTCAGAAGGATCACACAGGTTTTCTTCTCCCGATGCCCACTCACAGCTCAGACCTGGAGGCTTATAACTCGGCGACGGCGCTCCTCTACTTTTCCAACCTTCAGACGGATGAATAATTTGTTTTGAGCATGAATCGTCATTTTGTGAGGAGCAGGACCGCAAGCAAACCAGAGCATACTGATGGAAGAAACCGACTGTTTGTTGTTGTTCACTGAGCAAATCTCAGTGGTTTCAACGTGATGATTTACTGTACGCTGCAACTTTTGGGGGCCACTCTGATTGGCAAAGATGCTCAAGCAGTCCCCCTGTGGAGGGCTGTGTTGTGAGAATGTCTGTCACAAACTCAAATGTGCCTAAAATTATATCTTTCGACAGGCAAATGAGGTAGAAAGTGACTATTTACTCTAGAACTATTTAGTTCTTGAGTATAGAAACCATTTACCATTCAACATAAGAATAAAAAGATAATGGGACATCTTTAGTATTAATTTTATTTCTTTTTTCCCTTATTTTTTCTTCTTTTCCTCCTGTCCTTCCTTTTAAAGAAAGCAATGTCTGTCCGTCGCTCAACCTTTCGACTCTCCGTCCACACTGAAAGATTGTTTTTTTGCCCCGCCAAAAGTCTCCAGAGACGAGTAATTCATAAAACTCAGCTTGTTGTTTCAGTGTATACAGGGAAAACTGAGCTTTTACAAAAATGATGACGTAAGCGGCTCAATGAGAGCTGTGTGGCATTTAAGTTAAGAACTCTGGGGGCCAACGGTGCTACATTTAAGCAGTGCAAACAAAGCAGGCAACATGAGGCACAAAAAGGCAATATTAGGTGCCAAGACAAGAACAAAACACAAACAGAGCAAGGACAAGACAAGACAGTGCAAAGATAAGGCAAAAACTGTGCAAAGATTAAATGCATGGATGTAGATGATGTAGCAGCTGAATGACTGCTGGTTAACATGTAGTGTTTATGAGCCGCAATTTCATACTTGTTCCGTTGTCTGATGACAGAAACAGAAAAAATATGTAAATGAGCACAACAATATTGTGTATTCGGCTGTTTTAAAACACAGTGTAGGTGACCAGAGTGAGCGAGAGGTGAATGAACGGAGGTTGAATGGGCCGTCACTTGGCAGAGTAACTGGTTTTCCACGAACAATAACCTGGAAACGCTATTGTGGTGTTTAAAATCTAGAGGGCTTAGTGTTGAAATAGTCTTTTGTTTCTCCTTTGTTGCTTCCATCTATTCATATGGTCTTATTGCTTTCCCTCTTTCCCTCTTAACTGCCTTCTTTATCTCAATTAACTGATCTGAGAGCAGGAAGATCCTTCATCTGACTTTCGATACTTAAATAGATTTTACTGCCAACATTTATCTTTTAGTCCAGCAAAAAGAATATTTTTATGCTGTGATATTATCAACATCACCTTGTGGGATTTGTGACAGATTTTATGAAGAGGCGTTCTTCGAGAGGCCCATCCATCATTGGAAAACAAGTTTTGGCAAATTCTCCTTGGTGCTTCAGAAAAATATCCTTTGAATTAACAAACTTGAGTGAGTCACAGCGGGGACCCGGTGAAACAGGTTGGTTCCAGCTCTTCAGGGCTATTTATGATGAATCGAATTAATGTAATTACATGGGAAATGTGCATGAGAAATTATCTAAATTGGTTGATTACGTTCAATTGCATATACAATGTTTATTTAAATCTCATTGAGATCAAAATCTCTTTTGCAAGAGGGACGTGAGTACAGCATGAGGGGACGAGGAGAGGGACTGAGAACGCAGAAACAGAAAGTTTTTTTCTCTTTGAGATCATGTCTCCTGTCAAACAAAATGAGACCTAAAGAGGGTTAAGGGTTGTTTTTGCTTGGCTTTTTAGCCATGCTAGTTGCTCTATGGATGGCAATGTTGAGCTGTGAGTCAGTCCGCAACTTTGTCTGGAATATCTCAACAACTACCAGATGGCTTTAAAGGCCTGCCATCCATTTTGGTACGGACAATTATGGTGACCTCAGAATGAATAGTAATATGTTTTCATCTTGCACCATCACATCAAAATTTTAATGTGTCAAATACTTTAGTTCATGAATGCCTGCAAAACTAATGACATTCCCATCAGCCTCAGCTGTGCGCTGTGTTTAATGCTGATTATGTGTATGTGTTTAGTGTGTGATGTCAAGAATGCTAAACTATGATGGTGATAATGATGAACAATGCTAAACATGAGCATGCTCCCATTGTCATTGTGAGTATGTTAGCATGAGGATATTAGCATTCAGGTCAAAACACTGTGTAGCAGTAAGAACAGCCCATAGTAGACTATTAAGATGGACGTAGTGAGGTTGGTTTGCACTGGAGCAGGTTTAAAGCCCAGAGTTGCAGCTTATGGTCGGTGCCATCTTTTCCATTTGGAGCCACAACCTTCCAAATAAGGACTGTGGGGTGTTGCCGCTCAGGCTCTGCCAACAAGCCCTGCTACCGAAGTGAATGCCAGCTTACTGGAAACACAGAGCAGTGCACACTTGGGCTCATGTTAGCTGCTTTAGCTAAATTGTGCTAAGAGGGCAGGCATCGTAATAAAGTTACAGTAAACTTACTGAAATATTGTGACAATAGCTTGACTCAGTGTGAGTCCTGGAGCCGGGGAGAGCAGCAAGTGAGCCACATGACATAAATGCTACTATAAGTCTTCAAATCTTATTAACAGAGCACCAGCACATTATTAGAGGGCTTGAATTTAGCTGTTGAGACCAAAATTACTCGTTGAAAAAGTTATTGACTTAGTATTTCTAGAGAGAAGTTGACACTTTTTGAATGAGACAATTGGAGACAGTGATTTTTTGGGGGGCTAGTATCTAGCGGCCGTCGGTGGCATTTAAGTATAAAGTACTTCTGCATTGGCTTCAGCCTCAAGCCGTGGTAGTTGTTGCTTGACTCTTAGTCTCGTTTAAAGCTGTTTTCCAGCATGTCTTCAGTTTCTACAATGACTGTGAGGTTGGTACAATGTTATGCTAAGCTATTGATGAATTATCAATACCATTACCAATGACAAAAAGACCCAGGTTGTATAAAAATAAAAAAAACCTTTAATGTTTGTCATACCTCTTGGATTTTTCATAATACATTTATGTAAGTACTTTGGTATTATCAAGTTTATGATTTAAAAAGCTGTGTCCTTGATGCATGAACAAAACTTCTTCTGAACACTGTATCATACAGTCAGTCCAGTTTGGTGCAGGGTTGTGATTTTGCAGTTCTTCTCTTGCCTGAAACACGGCTGCTTGATCATTCCTGGGGGAAAAAAGGGAGGGAGAGTCCTTCAGTTTAATATCAATACTCAAACATCAATACAACCTCAAAGGTTATAAGTTGTTTCAGGGTCCAACAGAGACAAGCAGCAAGTCTCTCTATTTAACATATTTTAGATATTCAGACTCATATTCACACGTAAAAGCAATTTAAATTTCCAGTTGGTCTAAAGCCGTAAAGTAATCCGTATTAGGAGACAACATTTGAGCAATTTAACCAGATCAAAATCCAAAGACTTTATATTCACTGCAGGTTTATTTTTCATTTATGTTTTGGCCAAGCACCACCCCTCTGTTCATGGGACAACTTTATTCAAATTACTAGTATAATAACTTCTGATAATATAAGCAGTAGCATTAGTTATTCAGTTATTTACATGTCTTTGACTATTTGTTTAAAAATAAGTTTTTACTGTTGGCTTATTGTAGTCGAGGAACTTTTATCAGTGATTTGTTAAAATTTAGTAACACTTTTAACTGAAGACATATAAAGTGAGAAATGTATGGCCCTTACAGGGTAGGTTCACAATTATAACAACAGTCAGGAGCCCAAATGAACATTGAAACAGGTTTTGCTTGCTGTAATCATTCCTCCTGTTCATACTGACTATTAAAAAATCATCTCCAAATGCACTTACAATGTAGGGTGATGGGGGACAAAATCCAAAACCTTGTTGTAAGAATAAATCTATTAAAAAGTTTATCTGAAGGTATTATAAAGCTTCAGCCATCTGGGTTGATAAAATAGTCAAATAGTTAATCAAATAAGTCTTTTTAGTACAGAATTTTATCCTGTTGTGTTTTCCTGTTCAGCTGCAGTGGAAGGATCCTATCAAAAAGAGAGAATTTGACACTAAAAAGACTGTAGATATCGACTTGATATTGACTGAAGCCATCCAAATTATCTTCAAATAAACTTTTAAATACATTTTTGCTCAGAAGAGGGCCTTTTTTTCATTTACATTGAAAGTGCATTTGGAGGGAATCATCTGATGGTCACTGTGAACAGGAGGAATCATTACAGCAAGGTACGAGGGTTGTGTTGTCTGACTGTTTCTTGTATGTAATGTGTTGATGTTGTGTTTTTTTTTTAATGGTAGAATAATTGCCAACCCCAACAGCAACTTATGGGTATCCTGATAAACAAATTAACAAATATGTCTGCAGCTTTGAAGCAATTATTAAAGTGCCTCAATCTATAATAAGCCATCAATTAAAAACAGAACAATTATACACAAGGTCAATAAACATCAGGTACAGAGATTTTTTTCAACCTGGCAAACAAAAGAGGCTCATTACTGATCAACAAAAGCATTATTTAATGATTAATTAAGCAAAAAAAGGTCACCATAGTTTCAAATGATAAAACCTATAATTTTATAAAGTTTGCCTCATAAGGAATTGGTAGCATAGTCACGTATCACAAGCCTCCAACCAGTGCTGAATATGTACTGGAGCTCCATTTCCTCCAGACCATGGACAGGTAGAATGAGAACCAGCCATGTGAAGGGACTCCACCGTTTACTGTTCGCACCCTCGTCACCACATCTGTCCACTGGGAGGACACCGTGGTAATTAAAGTGCAAATTGTGTTTTTTCATCCTAAAAACACACATACATACCGTCATATATATGAGGTTTATACATGCACACACACAGACACACACAGTACCTGCTTCAGTGTTGGTAATTTGGTCCATCCTGCAGCAGAAACATCTGCATGAAGAGTAACAGAAACAAGATATAATCTGTCACAACACTGCATAGTAAATTAGTGATGGTGTCTCTAATTTTACTGGGTGTTCCTCGGCAGCGCACACACACACACACACACACACACACACACACAAACACTGAAGCCGTCCCCAGGCAGTGAGACTCTTTCCATTACAGCATTATCTGGGTGGTGCTGCTTGATGCTGCAGCGATAAGTGCAGATCTGAACAAACTCTGAACAGTAAACTTCATTCACTGGTCATTTGCTTGTCTTTCAAATTAAAATTCTGTCTGCAAACAAACATGGCATCACTGTACCTACAGGTCTTACACTTATGTTGAATGCTTTTTCTTATTTTCTGTTTTTTTTTCACATTATTAGTTTTAGTATTAGTCTTCATTTTGCTCTTATGCTTTGTGCTTTATGCATAGTTGTTGTTTGTTAGTTTGCCTGGTATTTCAAAAAGCTACTTAACAAAAATCTTGTCTAGAAAGACAAAGTCATTAGCTTTGGATGTGGATCCGATAGTGCTGCACGCCCACCCCCACCCACCCAAAACAAGCAAACAAACGCACCCAAAAAACAAAAATCCCTTCCTGAAACATTTTGCTGAATTTTTGTCTGTGTGGCATATTTCATATAAACTGGCACATTTTTTTAACACTGTTTGCACATAAACCTGCAAACTTTTATAACATTTAACTTGCAGGAGGCACTGCAGCAACATTTATCATTTCAAATTACTTTAAGTAAACTAAGTGGTCCAGAAAAATTGGAGGTACCACGACAAGAGTGACCTTCACAGACCTTACATATTTTTGTGGAAAATGTGTAGTTCAGTGAACACACACAACCTGACTAGAGGGAACACAACTGGAACGCAACTGGGAATTGATTTTGCCCATCAGGTCTCACTGGTAGGCAATATCTCTACCCCTGCACCACCTGTTTTCATGAGTACCAATGGTGTTTTGGTGCATCAAATGCTGACAGGTCCAGTTAGATTTCAGTATAAACTTAAATCTCAACCTTCCACACACACACACACACACACATGCACACTTCATGGGTCACTGGATGGGTGGGGCTGGATGGCTTTGGATGCTTAACAGAGAGACAGAAATAACCTCCTGGGTTGGGCTCTGCTGCATTCCTCGGCCCCTGATGACACTGAATAGTTTACACACTGGGAAGTGACATGTTGGAGATACCTCAGGGGACGTGTGTGTGTGTGTGTGTGTGTGTGTGCATGTGTGTGTGTGTGTCCAGGTTTAGCTATTTGTGAGGAACCGCACTTGGCAGCCAACTATTCTTGATAGATGTGGCTGCTCTTCATAGTGAAAAAAGCTTTCAGTGGTTCAGATTAGGGCTCGGGTTAGAACTGAAGGTTCATATTAGACTTTGGCATATAGAGATTAGGGTTATTGTTACCAAGTATTCAGACCTAAAAGAGCAAGTGGCTGCATTGATGAAATCCAGTCCAATTCAAAATACAGTCAGATCTGAGAAACTCTGATCTAAGATGTGATACGGAGCAGACTGAGCAAGAGGAAGAGACAGAAAGAGAGAGGAAGAGACTGAGTGTGACGTAAATGAGATGAAACATTGTGCGTCTCATCATGGATTCAGTATATTTTGGTTAGAGTACACTCTGGGTCTGTGGGTGCGTAGTTATCAAAGAGCAGCCTGGTCTACAGTCAGCAGAGACTGGGTGTGTTTGATTTGCACATTTAGACACACCCATAAACACCCTGATCCAGTGGAACACGACTGGACATACCTAGTTGAAAAAAACTGCTCAAAATCTGGTCTAGACTGTGATTCAGACTAAAAAAATAAAGTACAAATGCCTGTACAGTAGGAGAAATTGCTTATTTAACTCCATTGTGATGAGTAGTATTTACGTAAGGTATGAGTGACACCTCCAAGACTTGTCTGATGATTTTTTTCTAACTTTTTGGTGAAATTCATAAAACTTTGTATAAAGCAAAACTCAGATTTTGAGTTCTACTGTTATTGAATCCCAAAGAACAAGAGAGATTGTGTTAAGTTTGAGACAAGAGAGGAGCTGGGAGACTGTATGACAGTTTAAACCTGCAGCAATGCTGCACACAAGTGTTTGAAACCTGCTACTGCAACATGACAGAATCAAAGTCTGGGCATTTTTTTTTTATTTTATTTTATGTGCTCCTAGTGAGTTCATGCCTCTAAATCTGCTCTGTAACGACTTGTCAGCATTCAAATGCTGTTAGTTGGAAATAAAAAGGAATTATTTTATTATTTTTTTTTATTATTTTAGTGTTTTATTTGTATGATTTATTTAGAATATAAAAAGCATGACAGATTAAATGTAATGATTGATTTGTTTATTGGCCGAATGATTGATTTAATACAAAAGTGCTATTATTCTATAAATTAAAATTCTCATCAAAGAGTTTCCATTAATTAGCGCTTTGTAGCATCACTCACTTCAACTCAACTTGAAATTGTAATATTTAAAAAGAAAATCTTTATGGAAAACAGCGTAAATTAGTTTAAATCCTAAATTAATTATTTGTCATTTGAAAATAAGAATGTGTAAAGTCTTTTATTCTGCTCTGTTAAAATTATGGATTGTTGCACTATTATTGTATTGTGTAACAGAAACTCATTTGTTTGACGAGATAATAAAAGTATTTATTAAAACTTTACAGATTTGAAGTTTTTCCAATATTTTACTTTCCCGAGTTGTTAAATCTGAAACTTTCTTTAAAAAAATCATCAAATATTTCTAGACACGAGTGACCTGAGTACAGAGAGGAGTTAAACAAAGTTGTATGTAGAAAGAAAAGTGAACATGTTGTACCTCAAACAGCCCGGAGAGCAGAGCAGAGCAGCGGGACACTAGAATGACATTAATGGAGGCTTTCATCTGGGCGGAGGCGCTGAAACTGTGAAGACAGCAGTTTGAGAGATGACCAACAATTCAACCACTGACCTCCTCACACAAACACACATTTATGTGACAGAATATCGTCTCTCCTAATTATAAAAACCAGAGGAGAGTGTAGGAAAACTGTATCAGGAATATGATATGATGGGTTTATTATTCTGATCAACAAGTGAAACTTTGATAATCACTTTGATTTGAAAGAGCTGTGGTGAGCTGCAGTGTGACGCCGTTATAGCTCACTAAGAGGCTCAGATATGCTGTGTCTAATAATACAATCATGTAGTCAAGGTCAACTATAAGTTGATGGCGCCTTGTATGGTAGTGTTTTGTCGGTGCGTTCATCCAATGAACCAACCGGAGAGTTCACAAAGGCGGACGCGAAAAAAAAAAAATTTTTTTTACAATTGACATTCAAATGAGAAAACATTTTTATAACTTATTGGACTTGAAATAAATTGATATTCTCATACCTTCATTCCTCTGAAACAGCCGCCCTGGTTTTGGAGTTTTGCCTGGAAACTTTGCAGCCTCACCCACAGAAAGTCACATCTTTGCGCACCGAACACCGGCAGCATCTCCGCGCACAGACAAACACAAACAAACGTGACTCCTCCGTGATTACGGCTTCAAATATAATTATCAAAACAACATAGTATAAATGCTGAGAAACGGCTCCCGTCCAGCAGTAAATGCTGGGCTTTGCGCCGCCATGTCCGCCCTGCTGACCGGCGCCGTTAACGCTCCTCCTCCTGCTGCGCGCTGGTGGAGGCCCGGAGGAATGAATGGAGACAGAAAAGCCCAGCAGGTCTATTATAGAGTGTGGGAACAATGTGAGGGGCTCCACAGCAGAAACAACATCACAGCAGGCGGCCAGGAGGACAGTCCAGCTGCCCGGCTACTTTATTATTATTATTATTATTAATAATAAAAGTAATAATAATAGTAATAACTTCTCTAGAATGTTATTACTGTAGAAATTAAAGCTGTATTTGTGGCATATCCAGCAGGGTTAGTGTAAGTGTAAGGAGCGTTTTGAAACTGTATTTCATGCTACATTTGCCTTCTGGTAGCCATGCTTTATTTGAGTGTTTTTATTTCCGGAGAGTGGAGACTTTGCTTAAATGTAAGAAAGAAATATTATAGTTTTTAGGCGTACAAGCCCTGGAGGAGCAGGTGAAGGTGCTGTCTGTCCACGATGAGATGAGCGACACCTTGTGGGGTCATCCAGGTGGCCATGAGTCCTCAGAATAAAACCTTCCTCTCTACTTGTCCAGGATTAAAAAGAGTCAAAGATAGAGTTCCCAGCTGGCTTGCACCTGACTGGTCTGTGCAGGGGGGTCTAACCAAAACCAGTCCAATATTTGCTTTATTTATTTTGTCCTTCGTATTACAGCTACAGGAGTCTACAAGAGCACTTTATTAAAATACGATAAAATCAGTAAAGCAATTTTGTTCATTTCCTGAAGAAAATGCGTGTGATTGCTGCTTTTTTAAAAAAATCTCGTAGCGCCACCTACAGATGAAAATGTATCAAACGCTACAGACTTGTTCAGCATTCTCATCTGTACAGCTTTGCTAAATTTGTTTGCCATGTAATACTGCATTTAAGAGATATGGCAGTTAAAACGTAATATGGTGGCGTTTTATTCTATTCTTCGAGATTTTTCATCTTACCATCCAACTTTTTTTGTTAGGAGGCGTAAGAAATAAAGTAGCCACGTAAAGTAACTTCAGCTGCATCCCATAAAGTAGCAGGTGAAACAGGGGATTCTCACACCAAAATTGTGAAAGATTTTCCTCAACATACGAACAAAATATATCATTACTCAAAAGTGATAATTTGAGCAGCCAGAGTTGTATTCTGGGGATAGTGGATTCTAACATGACATCTAAATACACAGAAGCATGGTCAGACAGAAAACCTTGTAACTTACAGTACTGACTGAACATTAAGATCATATGTGTTATAAAACGAGCTTTATCCTTTTTTGGGCCGTACACGTTTAGAACAGTAGCGTGTTAACCATGAATTGAACCTGTCACCAAAATAAATCTTCCCTCTGGCTCCTTCACTTCCTGTTTAAGTAGGAACATCCCTTCCAACTTCCTGTTGAAAGGGACGTTCTTATTTATGATAATGGCTGTGCCTCTTTTATCACTAATATAGGAAGAATAATAAATTTCACCAACTCAGTCTGTTGTTCTACGTTCAATATCTGATAACCCAGTTTCTAGAAACATTGCCATAGAAACCTTTTATTTTTTAAGTGAGTAATATTTTTTTCTCTTTTAATTTCGTGACTAATTCTCTGAACATATCAGGTGATAAGTATGAGATCACTGAGTAAAGTTGCAGATATGAAAAATGATAAATAATTCAGGCCGGTTGTGAGTAACAAAGGACCAAAAGAGGACCAAAAATAAAAAAGGACCAAAAAATGTCCAAAAATAAAAAACACAGTAATGTGTCACTTTATGGGCTGAGCCTAAACCAGTATAAGAATATCCAGATAGACCCCTAATCCAGCATAGCTAACCCCAGACAACTCCTGTGCAAGACACCACCACCAATATGCTCAATGTATGTAGTTTAAATAACTGTCAGGACTCAAGTCATGTTATAATCCTTTCATTAAGAAAAAAAAGAATGACATACATCAAACCGTAATCGCATAATATTCATGCAGCACTGACCTGCAGACATGAAAATCGAGCTATTTTCAATACTCACTCACTCGGCCTTTCACTCGCTCAGTAAGTTCTATTAGATCCTCCAGAATATTGTACAATAACATGATTGTACCAGATCATTTCGTTGCACTGACCCCCCCCCCCCAAAAAAAAAAACTCCTTCCACAGGGCCTGGTGGAGTTTACTGCTCTGCTCTCAGTCTCAGGAGGAAACTGCTGCTCCATGTTGTGAGTGATTGTGGTGTTGAAGGTTATGAGTCACACATGCATAAAGATTGGCAGGTTTACTCATTGGCATTTGTTTTTAGTTTGACCCATTTTCATTTTGGAGTTCAAAAATATTTCCAAACCTTGTGACTTGATATAATAACTTATTGGCAGACAATACTTCAAGTCATATCCTGGGTCACTAACTGGTAACATGGAGCACAGTGTTGTTGCTGTGCTGCTAATGGTAAAAAGTATATTAATCACTGTGCTAATTACTACACAATTGTTGACTCACAAAATGATCAAAATATATTAAATTAAAAATATTTGTAATGAAGTCAAATGTATCATTCATACTTGTTAAAACACTGAAAGCAATAGTTTATGGTTTCACAATGTCTTACAAAAACATTCCACAAAGATCCAGTTCACATATATTGCCATAGTTTTCCCATATGATATGAAGTATTAATTAAAGTTCAAATAAAGTGGAAAAATAAGATGACACAAGGTGATAAAGAGAGAAGACTCTTTGAGTGTGTGTGTGTCAATATGAAATAAGTGTATTAATCACATCCAAAGATTAAATTTGCTTACAGATGGGGAAACACCCAGGACCTGCTGTTTGAAAGGCAGCATTGCTAAGCCTGCGATACCAGAACTTAAGTAGATGCATCAGTATGATCAAGTTTTCATATGTAGACTTTGAAATTGCACATAAATAAGGTTTGCAGCTCTGATTGGGATCAACTGTGTGTTTCTGTGTGTTGGACCTGCAAATGCTTTTACTGTTGGGCAGAACTGGTGAAAATTCACAGAGAACATCCCAAAGATCCTTAAGAAATCACAGAAATTAATGGCAGCAGGTCTTGCTGAGTATGAGGATATATGATATATGAACACACACATGTTTAAAAAAAGAGAGAATCTGTAAGTTATAGAAATGGGAGAGCGAGGAGACACAGCCTGCTGATTCTAATGCAGTCAATGGGATTGTGACAGTGCTCTCCCTATCAATTAAGGTTTAGATCTCAAAAAGTATAAGTTCTATGGGAAATATATTTACATTCTGAGAGAAAGGAGTCTTGTGGCAACATTTTAAGATATGTTAAGTGCTTGAGGAGTTAAAACTGTGGGAGTGAGACGTGTTTTTATCTGATTTAAAAAAGTCACTGCTCTGCACTGTGCCTGATCACATGACACACTGATGAGGTCTGAAAACTACCCTCACTTTGGAATTAAATTGCTCCGAAAGTACAAAAGGTATCACAACACAGACCGCAAGTCTGAAAATTCAAAGTTTTGTGAATGTTTTAAAGTTGGAATGGGGTCTGTAGGATAAGGGATGTCCGAGTAGTTGAGTTTCAAAATGAAAAAGGTTAATTTCTCCGATAGACTGCCATTATAAATTCTGATGTTTAAAAATCAATATAAAATCACTGACAAGCAATTAAACATCAATTAAAACAATTAAAAGACTTCTTCTATAATAGAATTGAAGGTAGAGGAATTTCCAGTTCATTTATAGTGTGAAAACAGCTTTCATCCTGTTTATTTTATTATTTCACAGACAGAGTTTCCATTCTACATTAAAAGGCCTGATGCACTTTGACATGAGTCATTATGGAGCTTGAGAAGCGGATGGTTTCAGGCTCTGGAAGTCATTTTGGTTGTTTGTTGTGCACTCTTGGGTCAAAGTCAAAGCATTTTAAAGAAACTATCATGACAAGAAAGAAACGTTTTAGGATGTTATGGAAGTGTTCAGTTTCAGAACAGTTTATTTCACACATCTGAGTCTAAAGGAGAATTATCAGGTGTCAGTTCACACATTTGATGAAGTATGAAACAACCAGCAGTAAGTATAACTGTGTGTTTCTCTTTTATACAAGTTCTGCTTGTCCTCTGATGCACTTATCACACATTCAGGCGTACAAAGATTTTAGTTTTTCCAAGAACAGAGGGTTCAGAATTAGTGTTTTTACCAAGTTAGGAGAGTAAGTGGTGAATTTATTCATCTCTGTAGCATCATACCACCGTGTAAAAGTGTCAAGACACTGATCTAAAAGTTATGCAGAGGCTTTTCACTAACAAATACACGGGGGTGGTAAATTCTGTTGAGTCATATAAATCCTTCTTCGCTGTAATCCCGCACAGGTGCTTTTAACATAATTGAATCGATCTATATATGCACCAGAGGGCGCGTTCATAACGTGAGACAGGCTGAAACAGGTTTGATTCAGAGACGTTTATTTAAAGTAACTGCTTTATAAAGAGGCAGGAGATAATGACATGTACATAATAACTGTCCCTGAGCATTTTATAAGCACACTGCTACTTGTAAACGCACTTATCTGGACGGTTGCCGTAACAACCACTCCACTAATTGGTAGTTTCAATCACTCCACACAGTGGAAATTAAATTAGTTCATCCTCATTAACTGCCGCTGCAAACTTTCAGTCTACTGTATGCACTGCTGACTTTAGTATTAAATGAATTTAAATTAAAAAGTGGAGTGGATTTTCATAAAGCCCATCTTATTTATTTTAAAAAGCTCATATTGTTTATAGTACAGGCACAGCACACCATTTTCAGCATTAATTAGTCCAAAATTCCAGCAAACTATAATAATCAGATAAGACAAACTCAAACTTTACTCCCTGAGATGAGCTGGGATAATAAATTCCCACTGAGGCTGACATTGTAGAAAAGTATTGCATTGGGAGTGATCTTTAAAAACTAGAAAAGTGATCAATGGATCGATCCGAAAACATTGTGCCTCCACAAGAACCCGACCGGACAGGAGAGGTGAAACAGGAGAGGTGAAACAGCGCCCCCTACTGCTACTGGCGCTACATGACAGAAACCACACAATAGTGCAGCTGTGAGTTAAAACATTATTATCTGCTGTGTCTGCTGGAGGCTTTTCATTGGAACTCTACCTGATCACGGTTTATCAATACTGGTAACATGTTGCAAGACGTTCTGACTGGTCACCTGTGATGTATGTTGCAGCAATCTGATGAGTTTTATGAGTAACTAAAATGTTACCAGGCTGGTTACCCATACATGTAGTCCTTAAAAAAAAACATATTCAAGTATCATTGAACATCTCCCAACAATGTAAAATTTGCAGTACTGGGCAGTTAACTGGTTTGATGGCCTGTTACTCTCCAGTCCAATAGGAGTTTGGCACTAAAGCTGTGATCAGCGGTTTACTGGAAGTCCACAATCTTCTTTTGGACCCGAGCAACCGAGGAAGCACCTTGTTTAAGCTGACCAGTGCAAAATATAAAGAATTTGAATACTAAAATAAAAGTGCTAACTAAAGCACTGCGATATGTGTTTCACAGAAGTGATACGCTGACGTAGACTGATTCGGTATCTTTCATACTGGCTTGTTGAACTAACAGAAGTCTTCGAGGTTTGTGTGCTGGGTGACAGGAGTGCTGTAGTCAGAGCTCCAGTCTCTCTCAAACACAGCCTTCAGCTGTGATTGGACGGTTGGCTCCAGGGACTGTGATGCAGTCTGGTTGACGACCAAAGCTGAGCCAGCTGTGCTTACAAAGTAGTCACCTGACCAGTTAGATGTACCTGAAGACAGAAACACACAGATTATAGTTTTGACTATATATCACTGATCGGTCATGTGTATATTCCTTTATGCATATTTCCAGCCAGGTGCATGAGTAAATATACCTTTTAAGCGCATGCTGTGATACATTTAAAAAACTAGTTATCTAAAATCCACATTCACATGCAGTGTGTGTGTGCAGCCTTACCTATGTAAGCTATCTTGTCGGTCACCATGTACTTGTTGTGATTGACTCTGGCGTAGGGAATCTCTTTCTGCTTGGGGCTGGTGGGCACCACAAACAGCCTCTGCAGAAGAGAAACGAGTGATCATACATATAAAATCATTTCAGCGTGCTGTAGCTTATAGAGAATATGGAGAAATACAGAAGCGCTACTTACCACCTGGATGTCCAGTTTGGCCTTGGGGTCGTAAACTGAGGCCAGAGACTTCAGGAAGGAAAACATGATGGGCTGGGAGCTGGACCAGCAGCTGATCAGCAGGCGCACGCTGACCCGCTTCTCATATGCCACTCGCCTCAGCTGGGTGTCAATGTCTGCCCAGTACCTGCAGAGGGCGCCACATGCCAAGTATGAGTATGCAATCACCTTTCAGCTAGGGATCAACCCTGTACCACATTAGTAACCCCGGTGCAAATACTTTATACTTTCATGGAACAAAGAAACTAACTGAAGAGAATATAAAGAGTTTCACATGACTTTTGATGTTTGCACTTAATTGCACATGTAGCTCTTTGGCACAATATGTTAACAGCTGGATGTCAGTGGCATGATGCTTTTCTGACCGAACATGACCGACACAAGTGCACAGAGTTACCAATCTACTTCACCTTCAGCAGCTCTCAGTGTTCACTAACTATGAAACCTAACTTAGACTCCTCTCAGCTATCCTTCTTGCGGTTATATTTCTTTCCGAGCAACTGCTGTACCTTTTAGGATGTGAGAACTCCATGGTGGGCAGGTAGTTCATGACAGCGATGTAGATGAAGCTCTCGGCATCCTCCATCACACTGAGGATGGACTGAATGTCTGGAGTCCTGCCGGCCGCACAGAAGGACGGAGGGGAGCTCTGAGAGAGCGTGAAGACAACGGAGAGAGAAGAAAGAGACACTAAGTTAATTATTTGTTCATTTTAGAAACATTTTAAGCAACACAGCAGTCTTGATGGATGATAATATGTTTCATCTCACCGACAGGTAGACGCTGGACGGCGTGTCGTTGAGTGGCAGCTGGAGGGGGGTGTCCTTGTTGTAGAGGGTGGCGAAGCTGGTCGGCCACGGCGACGGGATCGACTGACTCTCCCCCAGGAACCAATAGGCTTCAAAGATCTTACCCAGGTCTGCCGCCAAGCAGCTGCAGTTGTAGACCACCGCGCCCAGCTCCTTCACCTGGAGGAGCGACACAATAATAACTCATCCTTCATTTTATTTATTTATTTATTTATTTTTTCCCGAAAGAAACAGCACTTTGTTGTTACACAGAAACAGAAAGAGTTTTATGGGACGTTGGTGCACTTTCGGAAAAAAACAGGATGCTTGTGGCAGTGACAGCTCAGCAAAAATGACAACTAAATATCTGATTATGAAAGCTAAAATTGAGTTGCGGTTTGACTCCCATCACAGTATCAAAGCAACTTTCAACTATTCTCGCATGGCATGTGATCGAAAGTTGGAGCCGATCCAACTTCCTCTTAAAAGCAAAAGACGCATAATATAGCTCGGATCAGGCACCAGACGACCTCTCATTGTCAGTCGAGCAGATGATGCTTAGGGATCCTTTTGCCAACAGATATGAAAATTCACAAATAGGGTAAAAACATGTTTGTAAACCAGGTGAATTGATTGTGTGTGTGTGTGTGTACCTGTGTGAGGGACCTCCAGTCCATGTTGGCACTACCAATGTAAATGTGTTTCTTGTCCACCACCCAGAACTTGGTATGAAGGACACCTGAGGTCAGTTTTCTCATGTTTACTGTCCTGATATCAGCTCCTGAAACACACACACACACACACACACACACATCAAGTATTAACACCTTAATAACAAAATGATGACATTTTGCTATTTTAGTGGCAAGACATGTCGCATGACTCCAGTGCACCGTGTTAATGATCTAATATTTTCAGTTATCTTGTCTCCTTCAGGGTTGTGAAAGCTGGGAGTGGTGCACTAGAGAAGAGTTGCATTGAAGCTCACACTCGCTGTGTGTGTAAACTGAGATAACACACTTCCTGCAATAAAGTTGCCAAAAAGTTGGGCCATCTGGTTCAAGTCAATAAGACATTATTAATAAGAATATTTTTGTGATTTTTGTCGATTCTATGTGTATCACGATAACTTATATTTATGGGAAATAACACAAAAATAAACTGCTATCCAAAAATCTTCACACATTTAAAACAAGAACTAATTTTGTTAGTTTATAATTCAGATTTTTACTGCATAAGTCATTTGAACATAATGCTATAAAATGATGACACAGTTAGTTCATATCATCACAATATGATTCCACAGAAAGTCATTAAATTCCATCATAATAAGGTGAAAGAAGATTACATGGCTGAGATACTGTGTATGATACATATTTAACACCAACCGGTTGATTAATGGTTCTGACGCTCGGTGGTATAAAGAATAAGACAGACGAGAGAGTCACCTGAGTCGTTGAGCAATCTGAGGTCATTGTGTGGTTGACTCTCCTGCGGTGTGTTGACGGCGATACGAACAGACAACTTCCCTGAAAGCTCAGCTAGTTTCTTCAGAATGGTCTCACCCTGTGCACAGAGTACAAATATATTTTAATGTGGTAAATGTTAGTCACAAAAAGCAAATAATTACACAAAAAAAAGATGTTTAAGTTCAGTTCAGGGCAAAAACTCATATTAGACTAATCAAGATAATTCTACATATAGTTAAAATTAATTGTCATCCACTAAACTATTCCATGAACCACAATATAAACACATTCAGATCAGCTGTCAACAGCTCCGTGTGAACTTGTCCGTCAAACTAATTCTTTGATAAAATGATCAAAAACAACCAGCCTGAAGTTCCAGCTGACCTGATAGGCTGTTGGCTCATGAGTGCCGGTGTCTTTGTTGGTGAGCGTCCAATAGAAGGAGGCGATGTCGAGACTGCTGCGAGCCTCACTGATCAGATTGAGCCAGGCCTGGTAGATGGAGGGGTGAGTGGTGCTGGAGTTAAACTCCAACCCTTCAGGGATGCTCTCCACCAGAAGGATCCTGACGGACGGAAAGTGATTAAAATCTGTACTACGTAACTGTTGCTAAGAAAAATCCGATGTGATAATCAGTTTGAAATATAAAGCTGAATAACAGATTGTGTCCAGATGTTTGCTTACTTGCAGGGGTCTGAACAGGACTCGGCCTTGCCCAGATGGAGGCTGCTGCTCGGGGTAGGATGGCTGGAGAAATCCCTCTGCGCCAGGACGTTATAGAGGGCCGTGGCGGCCAGCAACACGGTCGCCGCAGTGGCCAGCGCCATCACCCAGCGGGAATACTGGAAGGGGAGGGGCAATACTTTCTCACTTATTTGTGATTTAAGCCTTTTGATGTTTTGTATGGCGCTAAGTGAATACAAATAATTAGATTTGAGCTGGTCTGTGTGCTGCAACGTACCACTTGTGCTTTCCTGTTGGATTCTTGTCTCCTCCACTCCATGTCCATCAGCTGCAAGCATCACAGGAACACATTAACTCCATTATCAAAACACATTCAAACTGAGCTATAAACCACTAATACAACTTAATGTTCCTTGACTTCCTGTTTGTAATGTGTCTTACTGTACATTTCTGTTGATTTCATTGGGATTATTTTTTTTAAAACACAGTAGTAGAAGAAGAAGATACTGTATGAAACGGAGATGTGATTCAGAGCTGGGAGGGTGAAAGGATGAGCTGTCTTCTTATAAAGATCATTCATGACTACCAGCAGGAACTTTCTCTTATCATATATATTATTAGGGCTGCAACTTGTGACTATAATCAATTAATCTTTTCATTAATCAAGTGATGTTGTAGAGCCCAAATGTCAAAGTTAAGCAGAAAGGAAAAAAATGACAATGCTTAGAGCACAACAAGATATATTAGAAATGCTTATTTCTCTACCAGTCAAATACTGACGTCAAATAAAGAAAAGCAAATAAATCCTGAAACTTTAGAGGCTTTAACTGGTAAATGTTTTCTATTTTTTAGCACATAATCAAACCTAATCTAAAATAAAAATTATTCCAAACAGACATACATTAATCTTCAGTTGAACGGCTAATTGGTTAATGTTACTAAGCACTACTAAAATGATCTTACTTCGTTGTAAGGGATGTCCGTCTTCATGTTCACAGACAAAGTGACTCTGATGTGATAGATGTCAGTCCTCTCAGCTCAGGTCAGATGATCCTCTGAGACCAAACAAGAGGAACAAAGAACAAGATGTTACTTCATATCATCATGTTTCTGAGTATATATATATATATATCAACTGGATGTGACAGCTGAATAACTTGGGGAAAAAGAACTGTTTGCCTATGAGATACTCTTTACTACTGCAGCCCCATAAATGTGTTTGATATGATTTAAAGTAGCTATAAGCCCCCCGCCGCCGCCCCACACACACACACACACTCACACACACACACACACACACACCATTGTTGCTCCTCTACAGACTTGACAAAGAGAAGGTTCTAGATGTTTTTAACACATCTCTAGCACAAAGCTCACACACACACGCAGGTCCAGCTGCTGACAAACATGCATGCAGGTCGGCCTGACAACGAGCCGGCCTCAAATCCACCATAAATACAAAAATTACTGTGAAATAAAAATAACTAAGGCTCCTTTTTAAATATTCACATCATGAATTCTGGCTCGCATCTCAGCGGATCTAATGAGTTAAATAAAAAAAATGTGATTGAGACAGATTGATGGACTTTGAGATCTTGTGATTTATGAGGTTTGATTGCTTAAACAAGAGGAAGTATAAAAGATTAAATGTTGAAAGTTAGTGTGACTCAGTAGAGCTTCTGCATATCTGAGCTGGCAGTCACGTGAGTCTGTCTCCTCTCAGAACCACATGATTAATCACAGCTGCTGTAGTGAGACAATAAAAGTGCACTTTTAAAGAAAATCAAACATTTTCACACATCGTCATGTGAGTTTTACTGTTTAAGACGTTGTTTTACTGTGTCACAACAAACAGTATGCGCTACTGTTAAAGAAAGTCTTGAGTTGGTTTGTGACAAAACAAACATCCACATTAAACATTAACCAGATCTCCTGCTTGTGTTCCTGTCAGATTAATAAATACTTCTGTTATGATTCATTTTCAGTTTGGTGTTTTTCCAGCATATCTCTGCTAGCGTTCGGTGTTGCTACATACAGACGGATGACTTTCAATGCGATGCTTTCACTTCACACACAGGCTATGTTCCTTTGTGAAAGTGGAATCCTTTTGAAGAGCGTTTCGGTTCGGGATCACACAGAAGCAGTTGGAATTTTTTTTTTTTTTTTTTTTTGCGTCATACACATTTAGTAAAGAAGCAACCGGCTTTCCTCAAAACTGATCTCAAAGAAGGATAAACACTTCCTGCTAGAGTCATAACTCTACTTAGTGAGCTCTCTGTTTGTTTGTTTGTTTGTTTTAGAGATGATGAACAGATCTCACTCATAAAAAGAGTGAATAAATAGTAGGTTTTTGTTTCAACAACAAATTACATCATACAACTCATGTTACTCATTTGTGCACTCTCAAGAAGGAAGTATCTAATGAGTGAGTTCCCAGTACCCTGCATGCTCTCCATTACTTGAACTCACTTTATTAAAAAATGCTTCAGTCCTCACAGGATGCTTGTCTGTACATGTGAATATATACTCACACACTCTCACAAGCTTGTGGCAACTAAATTTAGGAAGAGAGAAATAAATAGAAGAAAGCTGCTACTGTACCGTTTCAGCCACAAAGTACCTCTAAAAAGATCAAAATCCACATTGGGAGGTCTGGTTTGCTGTGCATTTGCTATACATGTTGAACTGATATGAACACTCTCTCAAAAATGTGTGTTTTTTACTGAAAATCATCATGATGTTGGATCAATATTCTGATGTAAAAGATATTTTCTATGAGTTATTAGACACCTTGATTTAATGGAAAAAAAAAAGCTGGAACACATTCACACTCAGTTTACTCTTTTTTCTTTGCTTTTTATGAAGCGGATATGTCTAAATTCAAAATTCAAAAGAAACTGTGCCAGTTCTCTTATAGGCCTGACCTGAGCATTAAATTACAACTGGTGGCAGCAGGAGACAAAGAAAGACTGTTTATCTGCGCAGAAGAACAAATCACATTAGGAGTAAACAGCCAAAATAGAACAAGTGACTCAAGAGTTTTGGCTCAAGTTGTAGAAGTGAAAGTGAGTAAATTACCGCAAACAAATAGAAAAGAGCAACACACTTATTTGTGAGCTTGTAGCAAAGACTTTAAGTTCTTGAAAAACACGTTAACTAAAAAAAAAGTAGAGATAATATGGAAACCGTATCTGTGCCACTTTATAAACAGTTAACTTACACTGTGACCAGCTTTTGGTTTATTAAATAGGCTAACTATAGGTTGACGGAGAGTTGCTGACAGTGCAAAAACAACAACAACAACAAGTCACTTTTAGCTATTTTAAACCGTCGACTCACCTGTTATCATATGTCCAGGTTAATAAAAAATCCCGCATACAACAGCGACGACACCTGTTCTTTACACGCAATACAATTTTAAGTTGCTATTTCGTTGTTAAATACACGAAAAACAAAGACGCAGCCCATCCACAGCGATGTAAACATCTATCTGCTCACAGACGTTACAGTGAGAGTGGGAGATGGTCATGTGATCCGAGCCGGACAGCCAATTGGAGGAGAGCTATGACGTAGATAGACGAGTTACAATAGCGCAGTTCTTCGTTTTCGCCACTAGAGGGCGCCGCACACCCACGGCTGTGACAAAGCATGCGCTGTCTGCATCCAAGACACACACATCCACGTACCCAGATCACCTAATGTGCATGTAAAATGCGAAAAGTAGAATTGACTTGATGTTTAATTAAAAAAAACCGCATGACGACGGTTTTTTTTTGTCGGATTAACCCAGGTGACGTCCAAAGGGTCAGGATCTTCTTGCCTGACCTCTGACCTGCCTTCCTGGAAGGTGATCACCTGCTGCTCCTCCTAGTTGTGGGACAGGTAAGAAGAGCAAAGACAAAGCTAAACTTTAAATTCGTCCTCTTAAATAGAAGTATGAAATAACATGCATGGATGCATAAACTGCAGAAAAGTTCTTTAAAAAAATGAACATTGACAAGATGCTCCTGCAAACACTTGCAGGCAGTAGTACCTTGACATGAAAATGTTTTCCCCCCATAAAATTAAAGGTTTGAACTTAGCTATAAAAAAGAAACTATTATTATCTCATATTATTAGGCCTCTTTTCCTGCATGTTTTTTTATATAACTCTAAAGAATCATTTACAGATTATCTCCTATCCAACCTTTATCCATCTAGCTGAGCTATTATATCAACACAACGTTTGATTGAGGTTGATGACTAATGCATCTGCCCATCCTATCAAATATTTTTGCAGGTAACCACATTGACTATTATTGACATTAAGGCTTGAAGTTGGATATACTTCTACATCTTTGCGATGCCCTTTGTAAATTGTTCTAACCTTAGTATATATGTGCCTCTCATGTATTAACATTACATTGGAGTCACAGAGTTAAGCATCTATTTTCCTGTTTGCCTGAGATGAATGAACTAAAACTGGAGTCAGAAATAAAAATGTCTCCTTGCTCAATTTGTATGACATGAACTAAGATGTAAATATTTTATTATCAGGTGTAGTTGTCTATAGTAATGTAACTTTCCTTTATATTATATTTTCATACTTAATAAGGCTGTCATATTTGTTGTATCTTGTATCATGTATACAAAACAAGCAAGGAAATATATCATTTCTCACTACCTGGATTGGGAAATAGATATAAATAAGTGTAACCATGTCACCAGGCATTTATCCTTCAGTGAAAATGGTGATATTTTCATGAAATTATTAATATTTGGCCATGAAGTACTTTTTGAATAGAATTTAATGTGAAGGCCATACAAATCGCATGAACCCAGACAACTGTGTGCTGCTTGAATAGTTAAATTGTTCTCAGCAGTTTCTCAAAGCCCCACATGGCAACCTCGTGCAGGTTGTTCATCATATCTGCAACCCCTCGTTGCTACGTCTGTCATAGCTCATGTGATGTCCCAATACATTACAGGCCAGTTATTAATTTGTTTCTTTAAACATACAATGTCCACTATACATAGGCTACTTTTTATTCTCTCTTCTTAGCTTCTGTTAAGCCTCGTTCGACTTCAGCCAGCTGAGATGACGAGAGATTCAGACAACTTTCTTCAGATATGGTGTTTGCACAGCTAGAGGTGAAGAGGTGAGAAATACAAATCCATAAAAGCACCTGCATTTCAGTATTTGTTTTTCCAGATGAAACTGGTATCGCTGGGCATGTGCATTTCCTTAAATGTCGGGCTGTACTGACCCACTTAATGTTATTTCTACTCATGTAACACTAAATCTCAGGATGCACTTCAGTGTGTTGCCCTCTCGCTGCAGGTAACTGAATGAGTGTAGTATTTTGGAGGAAGCTGAGTTTATTATGTTGTTTAAATGGTGTTTTGAGTGTCTGTCATGCTGGATGACGTGAGGATGGATTTCTCCTCAGCACACTAGTGATATGTGGCTCTTTGCTTCTGGTTGGCAGACTAGATGTTGGTGTGCTGACGGTCTTTTTGTTCAGCGTGGATGCCTAATCTATTATATGTCATACTAAAATGCACAACCAAACACAATTTATCATTATTACTCCACTTCTGTTATTGTACCTGAGTATTATTTTTGTGTATTTGGTATATTTTTGGAGTATTTATTTTTTACTTGAAGCTGGACATCTGTAACCATCAGTTAGTAAAGACAAGAGGAGTCATCTGGCTTTATGTTATGTTTACAGTATATTTTCTCATTTAAATATTTCCACCTAAAACTATCTAGTTTGAACTCTGTCCGCTCAGCCTTTTAAGTGTCACAAAATCTCTCTTTTTTAAAAAAAAAAAGTAGATGTTGAAGCTAATATTTAACTTCAATTATCAATACAGTAACAGCATTTCCTTTGTGTGTGTGTGACACTCGAACACTCCACAATTGCAACACGACTTCCACAACTGGAAGCCAATAATCAATTAAAAAGGTGGAACGATAACAAATAGTTCTCAACCAGAAGCCAAGAAACGGACACATTTATCAGACAGCTGGTTGTGTACAATTACTATCTCTGTGCTGAGTATGCATATTTGACAGTAAGTACAAGCAGTTTCCATTTATCCACATTAGTGTAACATATAAAGAGAGAACAATGACAAGAGATATGTTGTTAAAAACATAATGTAAAGGACTGCTGCTGCCTGTACATCTAATTCACACCCCAAAAAATACAAATATAGCAATTCAGCTCCTCTGGAAACCTCCTTTTATCATGAGTTTGAGAGTGTCAACTTGGCCTCAGTTCATTAACTGGAGCTGTAACAGAAGCAACAGTTGGGATGGTTGTATTTCAACAGTGGGCGCCATAGTGCAAGTATAGATTTAAGTGTTTCTGAGCTCTTTAGACCATGAGTGATGGTTGGATATGGAGACAGCGGACAGGATAATAGAAAGGGAGAAGAGTAGACAGTGCGTTTTATTTCCACCGACAGCTCAACATACAGAATGACTGAGAATATCAGTTAAAAAACAGTGGAATGTGCCTTTATAAAAGGTGTGGTGAACGCTCATTTTTCCTTTTGTTAGTGGTGAAACCTGCCATTTGATAAGAAAGAAAGTGCCAGACTGAAAGAATTTCAAGATTATCACACATATACAATGTACACACACACACACACTTTTCTCTCACCTATATGGTGGTATTATTGTTTTTTTAATTTTTAGAGCAATATAAACATTTGCACTACAATACAGTATAATTATTGATTAGGATATTTGTAAGTGTGTTAATTCCCACTTTTAGGTGTGTGTCATGGGTGCAAGTACGTGTGAGTAACCATGGAAACTTGCCCAGAATATCCCAGACAGTTTTTTTTTTTTTTTTTTTTTACAACAACAGGGGCAGACTTATGGTGAGGTTATAAAAGGCTGACGTGCTTTACTTCCGTGCAATAGATCCTTTCTGCCCTACCCTGCCTGCAGATGCTTCTCTGCTCTTAAGTACAAACATAATGGATACATTCTCAATTTTTGTTCATCAGTTATTGTTGTATAGTATTGTTGAAGACATTAGTAGTCCAATTTGAATGTTGTTGCTTATGCTTACCATTTAGTTTCAATTGAATGCTCACACAAACGATGTATAAATAGTGAAAATCCAATAGGATCTGGTGAAAATGACACTGATTATGAGTTAGATTTCTTTTTATGCTACAAACAGAGCAACAGTCTTGCATTTTATTAAAAAAAAAGTCATCTACACACATGAATCCTGTTGTTACTGCTTCGTTTAGAGGAAGACAGTAATTTATTGCTTTCTAAGTTGAGTAATGATGTAAAAATGAGCCATTCTGCAACTTGCACCATCACGACTGAAATGTAATTATGTGTTTGAACTGTATCATAAATCCTCCGCCTGCAGGCAGCTAGCAACGCCATAACAACGCTTTCGTTTTTCTTTTTTCTTTTTTTATCAACTTCCCGAATCGAGAGCATGCTGATAGCGGGTTAACGTACTACTGTAGCTTTTAACTTCGCTCTTGGAAGCCCATTTTCCCAGAGTAGGTGTGTTTGCGTCCCTGTGATGTTGCGTCAGGACTGAATCCGGTGAGCAGCCACCTGAACTTAACTGTGCCTCTGCTTTTCATTACTGGCAACACTTCCTGTTTTTTTCTCGATGCAGCTCTGTTTAAAGAGGCTTGAGCTAAATGACTCTCCCCTTTGGATTCTGGGTAACTGATACTCCAACGACATTCTTGCAGTTATCTTCAGGTGCTTAGATTGTTTTTGCATTTCAATTTGTAGTGCAAAAGTCTCCTCTTCACCACTGTGTCATAATGTGGCTGTCTGAGTGTGATCTCGGGACCACCAGGTGCGATTGAGGGGAGCTCCGGATGTTTTAATCCACTACATATTCTATCATTTAATGCATTTACAATAATAACTGTTCTTCGCATGACTGGGATAAAAGCTTTTCAATCTTATGTAATTGGGTCCAAGTTCAAATGTGTTTCTGTGTATATGACATCAAAACGCTCAGGAACTGCTGCTACAAAAGAGATGAAAAAAAAACCCAGACTACACGAGTACAGTGCTTCCAGATAATCCACTAATCTGATTTAGCAAATGACACCAAATCACAACAAATGATTCTATACAAGACTTGTTTACACCTGTTGGAAAAATGTGTGAGATTATGCAAATAACTAACACGCTTTTTTTTCTCCTTTTTTTTTCTATCATCTACGCAGTGAAGCGTCTCTCTCTCAGAGATTAGTTGAAATTGGATACGCTGCTTGTGGCTTCACAGGCCATAAAAAACCACTGACGTCACGCTGACGCCTGGCTGATAATGGCTGGTGATCATATTGGTGGCGTAACCACCATGTGCTCTGACTGTAACATCAAAAAAAAAAAAAACCAAATGGAGCTAAGTGTGGAGATTTATATATTACATTTCTGTGATATTTCTTTCTTTCTTTCTTTTACATTTATTTAAGTATTTACTGAAAATCAACTCATGAGATGCAGAAAGTTTTGACTTTTTTGTCCACGTACTGCTCTGATATAAATACAGTAACTCCAGAGTGGTGATTTAAATTAAAGCTGCACTTGTGAACAAGCTTAAACCAAAACAGTTTTTTAAGACTCCTGAAAAACTGATCATTAATCGAATAATTGACTGACATAAAACTTAACGACAATAATATCTGTAATCCAACTGTTAATGTCATTTTGCAAAGAAAGCTGCCAAACATTAGCTGGTTGCAGCTCCTCAAACATAAGGATTTGTTGCAGTGAAAATTCAAAGTTTGTCGGTCAAAACAAGCAATTCGAAGACATCATGCACACTTGTGATGTGCATTTTCCACATTTTTTTTTTTTTGCAATTATATAGACTAAACAAGTAATCTAGTAATAGTTAAAATAATAGACAGATTATCAAATCTCTCTCAATAACTGAAGGACTTCTGAGTTTGTCTAATGAGCACTAAATAAGGAGTTGTAATACTTGCCTGCAAAACAAATAATTCCCCTGGATTCAGCTTTAGTTATATGTATGTCTCATTTTCTGATCCTGGCTCAATGAAAATGTATTTTTATCTGATAGAAAGGACTAAATATCCGCTGCAGGAAAAGACTAGAATTAGAATACGTGGTGCTGACTAAACAATAGTGTATTTCTTAACACTGCAAAAAAGAGTCACAGGTTCACACCCACAGGTTAGTACCTGATATACTGACTCACATCTTCCTGCTCTATACCACGCTTCATTACTCATTCATTATTGATCTGTTTTTTTCTGGAATATTATCTCTCTCTCTATCACTCTCTCTTTCTCTCTCTCTCACACACACACACACACATGCACGCACACACATGCACACATCTTCCAGGATCCTAGAAATGCCAGTCATCTGTGCAGTTAAAGGATGTAGAGAAGGAAGTGGAACGGCCTCCTATAAATCAGTTGCCACCCAACTGACTGAGTGACAGGCCGATTGAGAAGTTACTCAACAAGTCTCGGCGGGAGAGGCGGGTCTTTAACTTCAACCCCGAAACTCAGTTTAACCCTTAAACAGCACTTTTGAGGTGTACAGTAGACCAGACAAATGTCTAAACTGTTGTCACTCTCACGGTCTAACTAACGCTAACGCTGAGGTACAAGAACTCACACATACACACACTACACCTGGGCCACACCTAGCTCTCTCAGCGCAGTGTGCCACAACAAAGCATTCCTTCAAGTGAGAGTTGCTCAACTCCTGATGCATGATAACATTTAATAAACAGAATGAAAACTATACATTCCAGCGCTCTGTCGTTATGAATATGCGTTGCCATGTCAACAAATATTACTCCCCCTAAAGATAAGACTTTGCATCTACTTCAGTCTGATGCAAGTTCAACCTTGAAATAAATGCAATATAATATAATTTTTCCTCTCTCCATTACTGATTCTTGCATATTGTCTGGTTGCTTTGCACCTACACTTTGTACCTGGTGACATGACACTTAAGTTGATAAATTAGAGGTTAAATAAAATGGCAAGAAATTGATTTTGACAGTAAGCCAGTTCGCCCTGTTCACCCTCCACCCACGTCTGTCTGAGCTGGACTCAGTGACCAGGGGCGGGGGAGTGGTGGGAGGTATGTGGGTGACAATGGTGAGGCAGGAGAGGGGAGGGGGGTGGGGAGGCAGGGGGGTGGGATGAGCAGGGCAAAAGAACAGACTGTTCAGCCGCAGTTGAAGGCTGATAGATAGCCTAGATACTGGGCTGGGGGTCAAAGACTGTCGTGTAATAAGGGGCAGTTATACTCTTAATGATGGTATTGTGTTGTTGAAATCACTTCCCTCTGTCTAGTTTTGGACAATTTGTGCTACTTGTCATGGAAAACGTCTGCAGAACAACATAACTGTCAGCAGGTTGTGGATTTCGAGGGTTAGGGTGACATTAAGGGAGGATGAGAGTAGTGTGAGTGTGAAGAGAAGTGAATTTTTGGGTCTTTTATTCCTGTAACTTTGGGTGCTTGGGTGTCTTTTGCAGTTTGTTTATGAGCCACAATCATCCAATGACAGTGCAGACTTCTGCTAGAACTGGTTAACACCAGGCACTGACCCTGTGTGTGTGTGTGTGTATGTGTGTGTGTGTGTGTGTGGTTGTGTGTGAGAGAGAGAGACAGCTCAGACCAACTGAACAAAAACACCCAATTGTTTCTCTTATTTGACTCTAGACTCTCTCCTTTTCCCCCCTTGCTGTCTCTTCACATTCCCAGAGGAGGGAGTGACTCTTTGTCACTTGTCACTTCATGCTCACTTCCATTGTTCCATCGACTTTGTAGGAAATCTTCTAAAATTCACTTTGAATTCAGCTCAACCTTAACACACCTTAAGGACATCACTTTTCAATTTCGGGAAACCGGCCAAAGCAAAAACAGTCGTCGTCGTATTTAGGCAACCGCAAGTTCAGCTGCTGTCAATAATAATAACTTCAGCTAAATGTTAACTGAAACACTCAAAGCTTCATTTGTGATTCACTTTGGTTTCAACCGATCTCATGTGATGAATTTTTATGGTCAGAATTGAATACTTTTCAACTTGGGTGCACTTGAGTGTTTTTCCAAAAATGTGAAGGTGCACCAGGCTGATAAAAACCAAACGGGACAGCACACAAAAACTCTTCAAACCAAGTAAAAAACCCACTAATAAAACATGCCTCTTATTGTCAAAAGCACGTCCTGTTTGATTTGGCCCTCAGAGGTTAGTAAAGTTACTGGTAAGGCAGTCAGGCAATGCTGGAAATAGTTTCTTTTTCAGGATTCTTCTAAAAGTTGGTAGTGAGCAAGATGAAAAGATCAGTTAGGAGTTAGTTGGGTAAGTTATAAGATGCTTCAGGTAATGAATTAGTGGATGTAGCAGTTAAGAGGTGGAGAGGAGCGGTAAAGTCGAAGCAGGCAGAGAGGAAATGTAGGGTTTGATATTAGAAAAGATATAGAAAGTCACTGTTTACCTTTGTTAATGTGAGTGTGAATGTCTGATGTGTATACCGATGTGGTTAAATTAGAAAATGTGAAAAATCAAATCATTTGATATGAGAATAAAAAACAACTGGACCAACTGATGTAAAACACAGTGCTGCTTTTGATATTCAAATTCAGTTGTGGTTGCCTCAAATATCTTCAACTGACACCAGATGTTTAATCATCATAATCCCTTTTCAGAACGTTCACATTTTCATTCATATTCCAACTCGGTCTGTTAACAAGAAAGAAGAAATCTCACGGCAGAAACGACTTAAAGCACGTACAGGAAGGATGTAAGTGTTCATCTCTTGTTTTGAAATGTCAGAGTGGACAGTAAACTTTTATGGTACAATCTAAAAATACCAGTGCGGATGCAATAATCGTAGCTTCTATCCACATTAGTGTGGACGTGGTCTGAGTGTTCAAGTGGACTTTGGGGGCTAAGTGATGTGTGTGTGTGTGTGTGTGTGTGTGTGTGTGCTAGCAGGCTACGTGGGTAGAACAGGTCAGATAGAGCAGGTAACTCATTACCCAGTGCGGTCGAACCAGGTCTGTGGGTGGGAAGAGGAGGGGAGACGAACAGGGGAGGTGGTGCATCCAGTGGTATATCTTTATATCCTCATTAGTTTAACCCTTAAAGCTTTCGACCCTAAACTTTACACCCTGACCATGAATGCGAAGGATTTCCTCTTCATTGTTGTGTTTAAAGCGTGCTTTTGTTCAGTTAAGACACAAGAAAAACAGACTCTGGGAGCCAAGCTCTTTAAGAAGGTGAAGATTCTGCGGTTTGGACAAACAAGATTTGGCCACTGAGGGTTTCAAATAACAACCTGTAGAGATGGATTGAAATGAAATGAGGAATTTCTTTAAAATGTAAACTAGTAACCTTATTGAGATATCCCATGTCAGAGATGAAAACCAAAGACATGTAAGGATCTGATGTGTTCCCCACAATGTGTTTTAAAAAAGAAATATTACATTGTGAACAGTGCTTGACTGCCAACGCACGTGTTTGTAATGACAGACTCACTGGTGTTTGCATCAGTGTTAAAGGAAATTGTGTCAAATGCGTCATACAATCAACTACGTAGACAAACGTAACTCTTTCAACTGCATGAATAACGTTGATCTCACATCAGTCTCCCTCCTGTCCCGGGCTGTCTAGAATGAGGAAGTGAAGCTAAAGTGCTGAGGTTAAAGGTGACATTGGCTGTCATGGCAACCTCTTTTAGGTCAGTATCAGGGGTCTTATCAGTGCTCTCTAAACTTCTCTGCCAGACAGCGCTGGGATCAAAACGAGTCACCTTCACATTCCAGTTCACTCGATCCGAGGAGTCAAAATAATCAATAGCAATTATTATATTGCAGTAAAGAAGATTGGTTTACTGATTAAAGTTGTTCATTATAGAGGCTTAAAAAAGTGAATGATGATGATCACATTTATGTGTTCAGCTCTTGTTTCCAAGGTGAACAGATTTCAGCAGCTGAGCTCTGATTGGTCTGTGTGTTACATCACTTACGGTATTTCAGCAGGAGGAGTTTCCCACTCTGAAATCAATAAACCACAGCTGTACCACTGCTGCCACTACTGCAGTTACTGCTACTTCTAATGATAGTATTTATACTGCAATTACAAGTACTGCTAGAGCACTACTACTGCTATTAGTCATAGTAATAATATTCCTACTTCTGATACAAATTGGACTATTACCACTGCTATTATTACTGCCTAATCACTAATGCTACTTTTACTACTTTTTGTACCACTGGTACTCCTACTACTGCTTTAACTACTGATAATACAACCTCTACTATCACTAGTGTTAGTGGTAGAGGAAGTATCTGATATTTTATAGTAGTTCTACATTGAAATGTTGAGTAGAAGTACAGCAAAATGTACTAAATATGGAAAGTTAAACTTACTCATAATGATGTTAAATTATTGATGCATTTGGCTGCGAAGACATCATGTGTTTCCCAGGAACTTAATCTTCAAGAGTAAATATTTGATTAAAGAAGGAAATACAACAAAATAACTTGAACTCAAAAAGGAAATGACTCAAAGTTGTACACATGCATTTATTTATTCTCCTCCGCTACTGATGATACTACTATCATTCATGCTACTGCTGATAATGATATTAATGACCCTGTCATTACTGCTACTGTTATTACTATTATGAGTACTACTGACTATACCAGTACCAATAGTATTTTATTGCCCCTAGCACCGCCACTCCCACTGTGTGACTAATAAAAAGCTGGTTCTGCTCTTACAGTCATTTCTTTCTAGTGCCTCTTCACTGTATGTACACTACAGATACTGCTCATTATGAACGCTGGTGTTTGTGATTGTGGAGAGTTTGGCTTCGTGTAGTCTTGTCTCTGTTGTGTGTTGAAGTACACTGGCATCAGCTCAGACGCCGGTTCTCGTAATCGGGCAGCCGATGACACCGGTGGATTGTTGTAACGCCACGTTCTTGCTCATTTCCCTTTTCTTTCTTCTCGTTTCCTTCCTTCAGTTCATTGACACAACTATTAAAAATAAACAATATTACTAATTTAAGTGTAGACGACAAAGCTCAAGTCTCTCTCTCTCTGTCTTTTGCTGCCCCCACCCCCTTAAAACTCATTCTGCCTTCCCCTCTTATCAGTGTGCCTCCCGGCCAACCCCCACCCACCCCACCTGTAGCGCCAGGCCACATCGCCACTGTTACTCATTAACCAGGACTTCCTTTTATCCAGCCCAGACAACCCCTAGGTCACTGCCCGACCCACAGCTCTCAGTTTCAGATGCAGATCTCTCACTGTACCGCTGATATTGGACCCAAAGATGTGATCAGAAACAAAAATACAGAACAAGGGGAAGAGTTATATCCCTTTTACAAATGTGTGAAAGTTGTATTTTTTTTAAAACACTCTGTCATTGCTGTAATCTGCTCCCTTTCCTGCTGATTAATACTGATCCACGCTGAGAGTTGTAGTTCTTGTTTTCTCCACATCACAGCCAGCAGCACAGGACTGATGGATCTGACTAATGGATTAGTGGTGTGTTGATGACTCACTACAGTCACTCGGTTTGTTTAAATATTTTTTCATGGGAGCTGAGAAGAGAAATGCGGAGCCATAACGGGGTTTAACAGGATTAAAATTTGGATTACGGTCTAGAAGTGATTGAGACAGATAGAAAGAGGAGAGAAAACAAGCAAAAAAGCACAAAGACACAATAGAATCACGATGTTTGATACACTTTCACTGGCTTTTGAATAATGTGTAAAGCCTCATGCTGTGAACTTCAGAAGGGTTTTCCATAAAGCTCAAATGATCCCACAATGTGAAATGAAAAAGAAGTGTAACGACTGATAACTAACCTCCATTGTGCAGACAGATTACTGCCAGGTGAAAGTGGTGACTCACACAGGTAGTGTCTGAAATAGTTTGTTGACTTTGTTATCTGAGATATAATAGCATACATAGAGTCCCCTACATGTTGTGTAGTAAACATAGACTTTATATAAAGATGGATGTAATGAGGTGTGAGCCGGTTTGAAGCCCAGAGTTGCAGCTTATGATCGGCGCCATCTTTTTGGTTTGGAGCCAGGACCTTCCAAATACGGAGGGCTGAGTTGTTGCCTTTCACCCTCTGGAAACACTGAGCTGTGCACACTTGGCAAACACACAGCAAACATCAAAGCTGTTAAGTCTTCAAATCTTATTAACAAAACAATAATTTCCAAAATGATCACCAGCACACTTATTAGAGGGCCTGAATTTAGAAATTGAGACCTAATGACTTGTTGAGAGAAGTTGATGCTTTTTGAATGGGAGTCAGTTGGAGCATGTAGTGGCCGTCTGTGGCGCTTAAGGTACTTCCATGTAGGCTTTAGCCTCAAGCAGTGGTAGTTGCCGCTTGGTGGTAAATATTGAATTAGCGAATGATTGCGGACACAGAAGAAAACAACAAGTAGTTAACAAGCTATCAACTAATCTAACAAAGAAACAGATTGTTCATTTCAAATGACTTCCAAATACTTGGACTGCTTTTATTATTAGCAAGTGCAAGAACCCTATAACAAGGGGTTGCTAGCTAACAAGTTGATGTAATAAAACCTGAGATATATCACTGGTAAGATGCTCAAATATAAGAGAAAAACACCATCAGCAGTTCTCCGCTGACCTCCGCTGTGGCCGACAGAGGATGCATTATGTCACATGAAAGCCTAACAACTACATATAGACTTGTAGGTAGTTAGGTGTGCAGTGGTGTGCAACATGCTGTGAACAGATGCCACTGTAGATAAAGACCCTCCCTCCATTACTGCCTGTCAGGGCGACTGTCGACTGAACTCTGTTTGATGTTAATGAGGATTCGCTTGACTCGGTCAGGTTCTGCCTGATGTTCAAAGCTCTGTCTCCGCGACATTGTTCCTCTTCATTTTGAGAATATCGTATGTAGATATGTAGGCAGGTCATTTGTTTAATAGTTTGAATAAGGAAGGACAAGTAGTGTTATTTGTTTCTTCAGCATATTTTGCTGCAATAGCCAGAATGGAAGCAGACACAGATCTCATGCCTCCACTTGATAAGATTTAGTTTCTGCTCAATGCCCAGACGATAAAGAATCATGTTAAAATAAAGAACCAGGGCGAGGGCAGGAGGCAGGGCTGACCAATCATTAATGCAGCAGGTATGCCCCATGTTGTTATCAGCTGGCAGGGAGCCAAGCCCCAAGCCGAAAAACAAAAAAAAAAAAAAAAGAGGCTTATCAGTCGAGGTCGGCCCTGCTCCTGACTGCCCAGGCCTTGAGACCTCAGAGTGAACCAGGGAGACCTGACATGGGTTTGAACTACTGAAGTTAAAGGGACACGCTGCGGCACCACAGCCATGACTTTAAGATTTAAGAGTGGATGAGACGGACACATTTAGCTACAGCTCTGTCACAATAATCACTTTATATCAGCATACAGTAACATTTGGTGTGGTGTGCAAAATTGGAAAATGGCATGTTAAATTGATAATATCATTTTTGGAAAATATTAAAACATTTTTAATGTGCACATGGATCTAAAGCTGCACCAAAAGTCTGTTTTTTCTCGGCCTGTTACACAACTTCCTACCAAATTTCACTGAAATCTGTGAGCAGGTTTTTGAGATATCCTGCTAAGTAACAATCAAACAGCCAGGAAACAAAACCTCTTTGACAAAGTTCATGTGTCATTTTTTGTTTCTTAATTTTTTGTACATAACCATAGCTCAGTATCACCATTTCATATCAAGTATGCCAGTTGAATTAATGCTCTGTCCTACATGTAGTACAAATCCTGACAGAAGTTCTTGTCCTGTGACTGTCTGCATGAAAGCAAAGAATTGTGGGACTTATATTAACCAGTCAGTGATCTCGTCATGGTTTATTTTTCAATGATCAATGACATCCTGACAATTTGAAATTTTAGAAATACAAAGAAGATGAGACGCACGTTTTGAAAGTATTCCCTGTGTAGCTAAAGCCTGATAGATCTTATTCCTCTGTGTGGAGGAGCTCTATTGTTCAAAAATGATTAAGAACACATCAGTTGCACTGGGTGACATGTTCCTTCGATACCATGAACACACACACACTGTAAGTTATTTGGACTCAGTCCCACTTACTATATACTACGGCGCCAAGTGTGTA
Source organism: Thunnus albacares (assembly GCF_914725855.1). NCBI lineage: Eukaryota > Metazoa > Chordata > Actinopteri > Scombriformes > Scombridae > Thunnus > Thunnus albacares. The sequence goes on from NC_058111.1 coordinate 6,323,917, forward strand.
TCAGTCCTCTGCTGAAAATAGTCCCCACCAAATGTACTATTTCTTCCTGTTTTAGTTCGGTTTTCTAAAAACTACAGAGCCCAGCTGTTTCAGGAAATCACTCATGACCTTTTCAAAATAAAACGATATATTTGTGAGCTGTTTTGAAAGATTTGCATCCTCAGTAGGACCCAATGGGTTTGAGGTTGAGAGCCACAGACAGGGTAGGCAGTCAGAAAGTATTGAGAGATGGACTAACACGTTGCTGGTTTTGGTCTTTTCATGGGATTTATGAATGTGTGTATATATATGTGTGTGTGCATGTATGAGAGAGTGTGTAATACTGGTGTCTTTTGTTGTGTTTTTGTCCCAATCTCATTTTTTTGACATGATCTTTGTCACTCACACACACAGACACACACACACACACTCTCACATACACACTCCGAGCCCTCTCCTCTCATGATCAAACAAGGGTGGGGTTGGGGCAGGGTCACTCTGAGGCTTCCAACTGATCCCATCAAAACCCATCAACTGTGGTCGGTGTGTGTGTGAGTTTGTGTGTGTTTGCACAGTAGTAAAAACCTGAAAGAGCCCCCTCCTCCTCCACCTCCTCCATAAAACCCTCCCACTTTACCCAGAACCTCCCAGGACACCCAGGTGTGACGGGACCGACAGACAGACACACAGACCCACACACACACACACACACACACACACACACACATGATTTAAGATAATAAGATACCTCACACATCACTTTCTCATCAAGCATTTTGTGTATTTATGTCCTCAGACAAATCTGAAGCTGTATTCCACTCTGTGTGTCTCACTGTGTATGTGTGTGTGTATGTGTGTGTGTGTGTGTGTGTGTGTATGTGTGTGTGTGTGTGGGCTGAGACCCCCGTCCCCTGCACTGACAGATAGAGCCGGTGCTATTAGCTCAGTGCCAGGTGAGTCTGTGAGTAAACAGAGCAGACAATAGATCCAGCCCATCTCCTCCTGTCAGCCTGACTCTGCCAAAGCCAGCCATTGTTCTACACAGCCTGTGTGTGTGTGTGTGTGTGTGTGTGTGATCTAACTGAGAATATACCCCACTGTATACAGATACAGATACACACACACACACACACGCATGAACGCACAATACATGCAATGACTCACATGCAGACAAGTGTACGGTACATGTGTGTGTTTAGGTGCAGCTAGTTGAAGCAGTGCTTTTATTTTATTTTAAACATTCTCCAGTAGATTATACACTTGAATGTTTTTTTCACACATGTTGTTCAAATGTAATATATCAGGATGAAGCCCTTGAGATGTACCTTCTCATTACACGTTCACACAAATCACAATTCAAGAGTCCCCCTTTTATCAAAGAACATTCATCATGTAGGTGTTTTTATACCACGGTAAAAAAACCCCAACTGTATACTTTAAATTATTATGATAAATTTATGTTAAAGGTGAGTTTTATTATAAGCACAGCTTCTTTTTACATTTACTGTTACTCACCAAAACACATTGTGTGTGTCCTTGTTGTCTAACAAACATGCTAAATGCATTTTATTCCACATAAAACACGTGCAAAGCTTTTTTTTTTTTTGTAATTCAAACTTTTATCAAAAGTGATTTTTCTTAAAAGATGGAAACCTGCATTGTTTACATCAATATTTACTTGCTAGCAGTCACTAGTGGTCAAAAAGTCCACAGGGTACCTTTTAAATGAGTTGGTGTTACGTAGTAAAAAGACACTAACAAATACGCCACTGATAATAAACATATTGAAGATGAATACTTAATTTAATGACGTACCTCCAGAATATTCTCAGTTCATGCGGAAAAAAACATTTTCACATCATATGAGTGATTTCTCTGTTTGCCTACAGAACTATGAAGTTGTACATTTGTCAAATAACTAGAAATTAGATCTTTTATGGGTAAATATCAGGAAAAATAAAATATTTTTTTGTAAAAGTGCACTCCCTGCAAGTTTAAAAAAAAAGTAAATGAGGGGATTTGGAGTTTGCTACAAATTTAGGGGGTGTATCTTCTCTTTAATGTTATGGTATATTGAAAATAATGATAGTAATAGTAATAACCTTTATTTATATGGCACTTTTCAAAGCAAGTTTATAAAGTGCTTCACAGATGTAAAAACAGAAAATACACATTGTGAGGTTAATGTTAAGGTAAATTATCCTGGTTAATGTATGAAGAAGGTTTTGGTCATTGTGTCATATAAATCCAACCTGTTTTTTTTAAAATATTAATCAAATACTAGAAGCTCTTACTGATATAAACCAGTATAACCTTCTTGTGAGATCAGGTTCTTACGCTGGACCCTGTTAGAACTAGTGATATACTGGTGTTCATTTCATCAAGTGGGATATTTAGTGAGTGAATATGATCCAAATAATAATAAAAACACCTCAAACATCAGGCCACAGACATGTTGCATAGTGAATACAGGAGTATAACACACATCCTTACATAGTGCAATGACTCATTTGTTACTCAGAGGTTCACTTGCGAGGATTTAACAATGCTGGAACAACAGAGGAGAGAACATCTCTGACTGAGGTTAACATCCCTGCCCCTCCTTAGCTGTCCTCCTCCTCCTCCTCCCTACAGCCACCATATTGTGCAAACACACCATGTAAACAGCTGGGAAGAGCATGTGTGTGTGTGTGTGTGTCTCTCTCCTCATGCAATACATATGTATGTATGTGTGTGTGTGTGTTACAGATATATAGAGAAATAACTACAGGAAGAAAGAGCTTTAATAATAAAAGTAAGGAAGTACAACATGAAGTAAGAAGGCCAGAAAGAAAAAAGATATCATAAGGATTAAAAGTCAGATAGTGAAGAGGAAACACAGAGGCCTTTGTCTCTCTTATCCTCTCCTCATAGGTGTCTCACACTTTAACCCCATGACTTTTTCACCTCTCAAACCCCCAATCAGTCCCCTCTCTCCCTCCTTCTCTTCTTTCTCCACACCCTACGCCATTCACCCCTTGCCATCTCGGCATCCCTCCGCCCTGCGCTCCATCCCAGTGCAAACACTCCTCAGTGCTACGGGAACAAAGCACAGATGAATAATGGCAGTGAAATGTCACCGTTTCTTCATGGCTGCCGCCTCCTCCCCTCGCTCTCCGCCAGGGCCGAGCCCGAGGTTAACCATTAACCAGCCAGCGCAGCACCTGAACCTGGAATAATGAACAGAAACTGAGAGGGAGGGAGGGAGGGAAGAGAAAGAATATAACCGTAAACCAGAAAAAGATTCTCATATAAAAATCTGGTTGTAATAGAGAAAAGTGTCCCATCCTGACTTCCTAAGAGGCTACAGATTCAAACTGTTCACCCAAATTTACTTGTGCTGTCGGGTTTAGCAGCTCAGTTTATAGCTGCACTCAATGTAATAATATCTGAGTCACTAGTTTCTGATGTAATGTGAAATTCTTGCTTGAAAGATGTTATTTCTGATTGATTTTTGGCCTAAGATGGCAAAAAAAATCTGAAGCTGTGAGAGTTTCTTTTGCTGTTTCTTGATTAATGTTATGAACAGCTTCACAACGGTGTTTTAAAAGCTTAATTTCTATTTTTATCGCTGTCCACTCACTGCCATGATGTCCTCGCTCTCCACAGGTGTCACCTGAACTCTGAGATCAGTCCAACAACGTGAATGGCGTTGTGTCATCAGCCAATGAGGTTTGAGGTTCAGTAAGTGGTGCTTTTTTCTTTATTCTGGTCAGATCTTCTTATTTATTCTGAACTAGCTGTCTTTGTTTCTGCCAGGAACTAAAAAGAATATCCTCCTGTACTCAAAAAGGTTTCTATTTTTTACTTGAAATGCAACTACAAAATATGGTTGAGGGAACTAAAAAATGAGTAAAAGCTTTCATGAATTGGATGTAGTTCAATCACCAATGTGCTTCATTAACTGCAATACTTTTATTTATATGAAAATGTAATGTAACTGCTGTTTGCTTCTGGTTACTCTGGATTTAAAGAAACAGGGCCTCATTTCCCCAAAGCATCTTAAGTCTAAAACAACCGTAAAATCCATCTTACAAACCTTCTGAAGCTTTAGAGGTTTTTGCCAAAAGCATCTTAGAAATGATCGTAGGTTAACGAAGGACTCCTGCCCACCCGCGGGAGGCGGAGAACATCCTCAAGAAGCTCCACAACTTGCAGGAGGAACCAAAAACTACATGTTTTATTGAAGTTTTCATTGTTTTGTCTCTACTAAAAGCACTGATGTTCTCTGTGAAATGATATTTGGTGTAAAATGAGTGATGTTGATGTTTAAATGAGAAAGTAAAATTAAACCAACACACACAAAAATTAATTCAACAACTGATGCAGCCAGTTTATCATCATCATCCTCTTCTCCTTTTCTTGCATAATATATTCATCTCTTCTGGCTGAAATGACACCTCCGCAGTGGCATAGTTTTAGATTCTGTATCTTTTATTTTTTATTTATTGTTTGTTTGTTTTTCTCCCACTTACATACAGAGTAATCAGGTAAGTAAGTCTAGTACAGCCTCGAGCAGCAGCTAAACGAATCAGAGTTGACTTTCTTAAACTAGCTTCCACCTTAAAACATGAATTATTAAAAAACAGCAAGCTGGAAACTGAAGACTGTTTACTGCACATTAACTTTAGTTTTCACACTGAACACTTTCCTGGCCGTTCATTTAGCATCCCAAAATCAAGATACAACAACTGCAGGTCTCTTTATTGGCTGTTTCATAGTTTAGATTTAAAACAGGATGTGATTAGATCGTCCCGTCGCCTGAAGATCAAGTTAAATGTGTGTAATTAAATATTTTTCTGCTTTTCTCAGTTGATCTTAAAATCTGCTTTTTGTTAACTGTAATCTTTAAAATCTGTTTTTTACTCCGTTGACTTTCGTTGTTCCATAGCGATAAGAAACAGTTAGATTGTCAGATTGCGATGGGAGTAAAAAAAAAGTAGATCATTTACATATCATTTGCATATTAAATACACTAAACACTGCTACTAATGTAATGTAACTAAAGCCTTTGAAATGTTCCTTTTTTGGTGTGTTTTTCTGTTCTGTTCTTATCTCTGAAGACTTTAATCTCCCTCCATCTTTACTCTCTTTTCTCCGCTCTCTCCGTCGGTCACACACACACACACATACAGCCTCAACACGACGGCTCCTCTCATCATACAGCTTTAAAACTAATGATTACAACAATTATTACGCTCTCTTTCTCCCTTATTTCTCTCTTAGATGCAGACCTCTCCCTCCATCTTTTGCCTCTTGCTCTTGACTTTCCTCAGTATAAATACCTCGGTGTGTTCTCTCTCTCTCTCTCTCTCTCTCTCTCTCTCTCTTTGGCCTCTAGCTAACACTGGTACCTTTGTACGACTAACATGCCAGATGAGACTAAAATTAAATGCACTTTAATTGCCGCCTGTGCCCCCGGTATGTGTGAGAGGTGAGCAGGATTTACAGAGAGGAAATGATATTTTTAGGCCGCAATTTGGTGACGATGCCTTGATTATTTCTCTCTCTCTCTCTCTCTCTCTCTCATTAAACAGTAACGAGACGACATTTCAACTAATCAAATCTCCCGAGGGCTTTAGGAAGGAGCCGCGGTACGTCTGTGTGTATGAAATCATGAAATTAGAGGTAGTTATGTACTTACTGCGGACTCAACCAGAGCATGAACTGTTGCTTGTTTTAATCAAACGTTCACAGGAGAGTTTATAATTAGTTGATCATAAAATTAGCAGCTGTACGAGGTATCATCAGCCTTTCACTTCTTATTCATGCTGTTTATAAAGACACTGAAGGCTTGAAGAGAATGTAACGAGTGTAGTTGTTTTAAACTGGAACGAACACGTTATCTGTGTTAATTCATGACAAAATATTTCTGATTCTGTGTCACCACAATAACAGTGATCACTGTAATAATGTAGTTTAATAGTTTACAATCAGATAATTAGCAATTCTATTATGTTGAGTCATAGCGGTCGTGCACACACACTTCAATGAAAAGCTTTAGGTCAATGTTTAAATCTTAATTGCTACTGATAATATTTGCTGAAACCTTTTATCTTAATAATTCAAGTTTTTATACGCCAGATAAACCTGTAGGTTACTTTTCCCTTTAGGAATAACTTCAGAAAGCTGCTGAGCTGGTGAACTGGTGGGCTGAAATTTAGAGATTAACAGCAAAGTTTTGGAGAAATATAAAAGATATGTGGAGTGGTGGCGGCTCATCATTGACCTGAGTAGACAGATCTCTGTCTTTAGAAGTCCCTGGTTGATCCTTTGCTGCTCAGACTGTGATCAACACATAAGAATTTAATGGAGATTCATGAAAGTAAAATCTACTTTTAGTTTTCCAAATTGGAAATCTCATCATCTGTTGAAACTGGACTAAATTTAGCTGAAAAGTTTTTTAGATTATAACCTTTATTTTAAAGGAATATGATAACTATATTCCCAACATATAAATGTGAACAGATGATTTGTCAAAAGTGCTTTACATATATCACAGTGTTATATGTTGGTTTAAACACAATAATGGCAGCTTCTGCCTACAACTCAGATTCATCTATAAGTGTCGGGACCATCACTAAGGGATATGAGATATGGGTCATGAGAAAAAAACATATTTCTGCTCCACTAAAATATGTTTATTTTTTCAGACTTAACTCTAATGTTTCATTTTTTTCTCTTGTAAATTACTAAATCATTTTTTTTTAATCTCTTCAAGCCTCTAGAAATGATCCAGATAAAACAAGAAACTTTTATTTTAGGAGGGTCAAACTGGTCACAACAAGTAGACAAATGCAACCAGTGATGAGAATTTAGCCCGTATGTAGCACGTCATTACTGAATATATTAAATGGAGTTTTGAAATTAATTTTACACATGTTGAAAATCATGTTTTTAGTTGACAGAATTTGTACTAATGGTTCTAATAATCTTGATGATGATTAACGTCTTTATTTATGTTGAAATAATACATGTAAGTCCTTTAAATACAAGTGAGATGTTCTGAGTTAGTGGACTAAAAATAACTGAAAAAAAAACCCACAGTTGCTTATTTATTCTGATCTGTAGTTTTTCTTTCCTGTGAAGAAATCAGAGGGCTCTTTGAGTCATGGTGGTTTTATAGAGAACCACCATGGTAACCAAAAACCTTGAAAGAACCTTCCTCTTTCTGGGCGTATAAGAAGAGACAGGGGAGGAGACGATGGAGAGGAGAGGGGTGAGACGGGTGGGGTGATGGTGTGAAGCCAAAGAGAGGGATTGGGATGGAGGTATAGGCGGAGGAGGAGGAGGAGGAGGAGGAGAGGGGGGGGGGGGGCCACTGGGTAAATAAGATGTCTAATTCATGGAGCGGATGTTTTGAAGGAAACAGACTGAGGATGTAGCTGCACTAACTGTACCCTCTGGGTCTCTCTCCCTCTCTGTGTTTTTACTGTGGAAATGAACTGAACTGGACCTGTTCTGTTTTGCTTTCACTGGAACCTCACCTGTACCTGGAGCAGGACACATTCTCCATTGATACAGTTCATTTCATTCTGTCTCCATACAAACCTCACTGGCAGAGTAATAGTGACTCCGGTTCCAAAACGTCCCACTCATTACTCTTGCTTTACCGCCTTCAGACTCAGAGCTGCGGCCAGCTGAGCCTGTAAAAAAAAAAAAGAAAAAAAGAAATATCATTAAAATATGAGAGATTTGGAATGGATTTACATGTCAGTCGCCACCTTGAGTCTGTTTGCGTGTTTGTTAAACTGCGGCGGACTGACTGAAGCTAATTTCTAGCCAATTTCGTCTGGATCCTCATGAACTCCGGTGTGTCCTACTGAGGCTCCTGTAGCTCCACTGAATCTGTTCAATTTGGGATCCAAAACTAAAAACAAACCGTAAAACCCCTAACCATGACATGGAAGAAGACATTTATTTAAAGGTATTTCAGGGTACAAAGATGGCCACTGATCTACTTTTCTATGACAAACAAGCAAAACAAAAACACATCTTATAAGCATTTAAAAAGTCTGCGTGCTTAATTTAGAACAAGTATCAACAAAAAAAGGGGTAAATATGATCATTAAACATAATATTAAAATTATATTTAAAAGTGACGCATCCTGGAATTTAGTGAAATTAATTGATCTTTTATTATGTGACTCAAATTTATAGTTTCATTGCAAGATGATGAACTGAACGTCCGTCTTGTTAGCTTATTAGCATACAGCACTTCCCTGCATGCATCACATTTGGTTTAAAACTCTCCAGAAACACTTTGTTCATGTACGCTGCATAAAGTTATAAGTACAAACCTCGTTTTAAGGGTTAAGTCCCCATTGTTGTCATGAATTCTCACCCCCCCCCTAAAAAACAAAAAGCAGAAATAAGACAGCGCTGAAAACAGTTCACACAATAATGAATAGAAAAAGCTGCACATTCATTATATATTTACACCGATTTCTATTTTTCTGTTTACTGTAATATTTGTTTAAACTATTAATAGAGAGAACAAGGAAAAAACTTGACTCCTCTGTTTCCCTGGTGGTGAAATGATCTTTCCGTTCCACTCAGACCAGATTCGCTGCCAGTCTCTCGTCTCCCTGCTGAATCACGTCCATTCAGCCACATCATCATCATCTGTTTTCTCCTTTTTTACTTTGCTTGTGTCAACAGCTTTATTGAACACAGTATATATATATATATATATAAATATACAGAATATATGAGGCCATCTGTTAATTTATACTGTGGCGTTTTAGTGTGAATGTTAGGAGGTGTATGTCAAAATATTCTTTAATTATTGTTATTTTGGGGTAATGTGCTCTTTAAATGTACATCCAGCTTTACAATAAGCTTTAGTTTACTACTCTAAAGTGTTGGAGAAGCTTTACAGCTAATATGACGGCCTCACAGCTATGAGGTATTCATCTATAAGGGGATGAGATCAACACGTCACAACGCTGTGCATCAGGAGACCTTGCAGTGTTTTAACAGAGCAAGATAAAGCATTTCGACAACTTATGAACCCGGATCAAAGAAATAAAAGATCTGAAAGGGATCAGGCTTTATGTAGCTGACTCTGACTCATCAAAAAATGCCTGGATCGAGCCTGATCCTGATCCTGATCCTGCAGAAAGGCTTGAGATATTCCCAAAAACTGACATTTAGACACATATATTCAATGAAACACTTGAATAAGATACATAATATCTGAGATGTTTTGCATTGTGAAAATATTGTTTTTTTTAGGAATTCTGAGGTTACTATGTAAAAAATCTTGAATCTGACACTTTGCCCACTGTTGCTGAACATGTTGCCAGTTCTGAAATGTAAAGAAATAGTACAACAGTAAGAAATATGAGACATAGTGAGTCCAGTCTACTTTGGTCTGTTGGGTCAGTTGAGGTGTGTGTTCTTCTCAGGCGTCTGAGAACTGGCCTGACCTTTTTCACTTCAACCCGGTCCTTTTAAAAAACGGACTCTCGGCTTTCTATTTATCCTGCTATTTATGTCCGCATGTGGGGAAGGAAAGTGTGTTTTCACTTTACGGTGTGTTTGTGTGTTTTGTGCATGTGTGTGCATCTTTCAGTCTGTGTGTTCAGTCTGCGCGCGTATCCACAGGTGAACTTGTATGTTTCTCGCACGCGTTTGCTGCTGTTGCGCGTTTGTGTCGTCGCTGTTTAATCGGATCCTCTTTTGTTTGTATGCATGTGTGTTTGTGTGTGTGTGTGTGTGTGTGCATGTTTTCTTAGTGTAGAAGCAGTAGAAGGGGAAGGGAAACTGGTGGTGGAGTAAAAAGTGAATGAATGGTGGTGTTATTTATTTGGTTTGGCGGACTGCACCTGTAGCAGTGAAAAATCACCCGCCGTATCACTAATTCCATCCTGTCTGAGGAAGGGCTGCATGAACAGAATGAGTCTGTGTGTGTATGTGTGTGTGTGTCTATGTGTTTTATCTATTTATGGTGTGTGTGTGTGTGTGTGTGTGTGTGTGAAGCAGAATTTCAGCAGCCATGTGTAAAATCTCCAGTCTCAGACCAGACCTGCTGAATTGTAAAATGACGAACATGCGGCTCAGAAATTCTAAACGTTCGGATTTGTCGTCGTCCCTGCAGCTCACATATCTCTGTTTTGATTGACAGAAGTCAGAACTTTTCCAAACATTTCCCAACTTTTTGATTGGCTCAAAGGTCAGCTGTTGGGGCCTTTAATATATCTGTAGGTGTTTAGTTATATATGAAAATATACCTGAGATTGATGCACAGTGACAAAGACTCACAGCTGCTCCAGCAATGATACACACATAAATAAATACATGATACACTGATCCAAATGATCCTTATGAAGTCTGCAGTTAACTCTGAAGGATTCAAGGGAGAAAAATCAATGACACCCAAGTTAAACTGAAGGTCAACCCAGGTAGCAGTCCTACACTGCTGCTGTCCTGTAGCTCAAAGTTAGATCATTCAACAGTAAAGCAGTTGTTAAAGCTTTTGTTTTACGTGTTTTACAGAAAGTTATTGCTGACACAAGAGGAGGCTCTAGAAATATTGTGCTGAAAAACAAATTCAACAGAGCTACGTCTATCTCTTTTTTTTTTGATAATACGTATGATCATCTTTGAATGTGATGTGACAGGGGCAGCAGGAAGTCGGTGCTGACCTGCACTGTGATGACGCTGCAGGACACCCTGGTTAAGAAAGTGACCTTGTACTCAGGCAGTTTATTTAGCTCAATATTGACCTGAATCTGATGCCTGTCTGTAAGACTCATGTCAGATATGTGTTGAATGAATCAACTGCCCGAATGCTACTAACTAATTCTGTCCAAACTATGGCTGCAACTAATGATTCTTTTCATTATTAATTAATCTGTTAATCAATTTATCTATTAAAATATCAGAAAATAGTGAGCCAGAGCTCGAAGTGACGTCTTCAAATGCCTTGTTTTGTCTTGTCAACAGTCCAAAATCCAAAGATATTCAGTTTACTGTCAGTTATGACACAGAAATACTTCAAACCCTCACATCTGAAGAGCTGCAATAAGCAAATATTTGGTATTTATCCTTAAAAAAAAAGACTAAAACAATTATCAAAATAGTTGCTGATTAATTTTCTAATTGCTTCATTAGCTAATCGTTGCAGCTCCAGTCCAAACCTTCAAATCTCAGCTGAATCTGGCAGCCAGATCGGATGTCTCATATTTGGCCCTTCAGTGCCAAAACGTAACTGAGTCCACCCACATTCGCTCTCATCTCAGCACCATGGAAATACGCTCTGCTGGAAATATGTGTCACCATGTCACAGTTGTTAACCAGCACACTCATCCCACAAGAACTTTCCAAACTTTATAAGCATTTTATATTCTTTTATGTCTCCAAAGCCGCAGTATATACAGTATACATCACATCCAAAGGCCATGAGATCATCCTTCACCCTGACATGTTAACAACCTGCTGAGTGTTCATTTAATCAGTCACTGCGCCGTCTCATAAGTCATGTATTTCTTCTTTTTTTTTTTTTTTTTTTTTAATAGACAACAAGTTTTAATTAACTGTCTTTACAAGCAAACAAGCCCTGAGGCGTTTTATTTAGCTTCTGTTAGCCTCATTCAACGTCAAACAAAGCCCAGATGGAGGAGAAGGAAGGCAGGTGCTTGTCATGTGATAAATGGTTCATTTCAAAAGGTAATTTACAAACTGCTGCACATCTTTTTTTTGTTTTGTGAAAGGTGGGGATGATTATATGCGGTCCTCTCGGTAGCTTTAGCTTTTTCATGAGCCTAGTCTATAAATGTTTAAACAAATAGGACGGAGTAATGACCCCTCAAGATGTTGTACACCCTTCATTTGAATATTTAACTTAATTTATTTACATATTTTGCTTTCAAGAGTTTCTGTTGGTCAGCTGCGTATAAAACATATTTGTATACTAGAGGACAGTAGCAACATTAGATCTAGTGTGTGTGTTAGTGCACATCATTACAGGCGCGTGTTTAAAAAATAAAAATCATATTCGATATAAGGAAGGTTCATATTTTTGGCCCATTTGGAAAGGTTTCATTTCTGTGAATGTGCCACCTGCTTTCTGAATGATACCAAAATTGTTGATGGAAGGGAAGGGCTCCGGGATATCCCTTAACCTTCCTTTAACTCTTATTAAAGTCTACAAATAACCAGTTTGACCAGTTCTGTCCCAGTGCTTCTCTGTTTGCTCAGAACCATTATCTCCCTCTCTGCTCCGCACGACTCTGTCACAGGATCAGTTACACGGAGCCTTTAGACGTTTACTTTGTCTGATGCTTTGATGTTTGAATCGGATGCTCTAAATGTAAAACGGTGAAACTGTTTATGCTTTAAAGTCGTTCTCTATCGTTGAAATAAGCAGAAAATGTTACCATCAGCTGGTCGGTCCAATCAAACAGAAGTACATATTGTTCATCCCTGTCTCCTAAATATTAAGTTTATAAACTTGCAACAACAAATATGTTTCAGAAATAGACAGTCACCTAGATTATGTTTTTTTTAAATCAACATAAGACCATTTTTTAAAATGAATGTATCTACAAAGGTGAAAAACATTCCTACTGGACATCTCTTTAAGATGTTCACTGATATATTCACTATCGTCTTGTAGCAGATAAAGCATGACTCATGTTTTTATGGTAATGTTTAGACAACTCATGACACTGGGTTAAAAGGTTACAGAAAGTACTGTAGTTGAATATAGAAAATGTCCACAGTGACATGAGACACTTTAACTAAAGTGATTTTGTGGCCTAGATCTACGTCTCTATGAGGTCTGTATGGTATGACATCATAGCCATGGACTGGAAAACACCTCCACCAGGAACATAATCCACTTAGCACATTAATTTCCTCCATAATATGTTTGGCAATCTCATTTAGTAGCATATAAACAGTGTTATTAGGAGATAGGATGTTATTGTTCTACATCATTTTTTTGAATAGAAGAAAAACTGAAGTGGGGCCATTGATAAACTGTGTGAGATTTAAAACACTGAGCTTAGAGAAAATTTGTACATTAAACAAAGTTTTTAGTGTTGTTCAGTTTTTGTTTTGCTCATAGTAATTTTTAAACACTAAAAAAGTCTTAAGATGCTATTTTATTGACATGCATCAGTGCACAAATTGTACAATTTCCTGTTAGTATAAACAGTCAAGTACGTTGATTTCTTGTAGACTAACTGCAAAAGCAATATAATCAGTTAAAAGGATGATTTCATCCTCTGGGTCATCACGACTTATGAATCCTCTCAAAACCTTCTTGTGTGATTTCAGAAAATACATTTATATCCATGAGTGCAACAGCATTCTCTTCTTCGTCCCTGAAAAGCTCACATTTTCAGTTGCTTGGTTTCAGCGTTGTGACAGTGATACGCTCAGCGACTGCGTGCCCTGCACTGAATGAGCCTATAGATACAGGGGCTTCTGGCCAAACTGAGGTTGAGGAGAAATTACGATGAGGCGAAATGCAGCATTTATGAAAGAAACATTGACTGCACTCGATTGCCTGAGATGATGATGGAGTTTGGACAGAGAGCGGAGTCACTGCAGTTCAATTTGTGTGTGTGTTGGAGACTACAGGAAGAGAAACTGAAAAGCAACAGACCATGCTGAAGAGACGCATGCACGGACACTCATTCAGTTACATAAACACTCATTCAAGCGTGAACATCCATACAAGGCACGCAGACACACACACACACACACACACACATACATTAAGACAGAAAGAGAGACTGAAAGAGAGACAGAGGTGGTGACAGGAAGAGACAGGGAAAGAGAGGGGCATTGGGAGAAAGAGTGTGTGTGAGTAATGCGTGAGTACACATTGTTAGCACGGTGAAAATCCTCACAGGTTCCTGGAAGGAATTAAAAAGGCTGACGTGACACCAGGATGCAAGACAGCTCTGCAGGGCTGGTCCCACCCCTCTGCTGATCCATGTCAGGGTGTGTGTGTGTGTGTGTGTGTGTGTGTGTGTGTGTGTGTGTGTGTCTTCACCATGTGGTTTTTCATGACTAGCTCCACCTGAAAAAAAGGTCAGCACATTTGCACGGAATTTTAAGTAGCAGTAATACAATGTAAATATCATCTTTTACAATTCTAAGTTCTGCATTCAATGAATTATTTAAAGGATTACTCCACACAAAAACGCTTTTGAAACCGAATATGAAAAAGTCATTGCCTGTAGTCACTTCGAAAGACACAGACGTCCATGGAAACTTCTCAAACCGCTCCTGCAGCACCTTCTCCACCATCATCTCCATATAAGCTGTATACACTGATATATTGGCATCCTGAACACATGGATCAACACAGAAGAGCTGGATTATGTGGTTTGAGAGGTTTCTATGTACATTTTGCTGTGACTCTTGGTTGCCGTTGGTATCCATTGTAACGGCTGTGAAACAAAGCCGCCACCTCCACAAACAAAAAAACCCTCTCAGAGTCACTCATTAAGCTGACAAGGGTCCAGTGTTTGTTCTCAATAAGATTAAAGAAACAAGTGAAGCAGTTACAGCAGTGTATAAATCTTGGTATAAATGTACCTGTTATACCAAGCGTGTGTGGAAGAGAAAATGATGACAATCCATCAACTGTTAAGATTTTGTAGACTGACTTCCTGTTTCAACTTCACCGTACTTTAGTCTCGACATTTTTAGCCACACTAGCGACGTGACTCTATGGATTCAAGTCCACCACTGTGGTCCAGACTGAAATATTTCAGCTAGTATTGAATTCGTTGCTATTAAATTTGTTCAGACATAAACGTTCCCCAGAGGATGAATCATAATTACTTTGGCGATCCCCTGACTTTTCCTGCAGCTCCACCAGCGGCTCAAAATTTCACTAATACTTTGGTTTATGACCAAACGCCAGTAAAATTCATAACACGCACAGGTAAGTGCTCTAGATAAACAATCATACAGGTTTCATATGTTTTAGATTTATCATATTTATGTTTATTTGCTCTGAAATTACATTACATTACATTCATTTAACTTTCTTTCCAAACTGACTTTGCTCTGCATTCATTAAAGTATCATACTTTTTTTTTTCACACCTCCTGATTGTGTTTTTTTATTGCGTTTTCCATGTCCCAGGTTGCTCCCACCGCTGCACAGAAACTCTACCCTCCCTGCGAGCTTCCATCCATGTTGATTTGATCTTTATTTGGCCTTTCTACCGCAACTCTTTGAATAAAGCTACTCAGCGCGTTTACGGGAAGCGCACAGCACAACATCACAACCGGCTCACTCATGCTTCCAAACCGAGCATTTCCAAATTAGTTTTCACAAAACCTGCCAATTTAGAGGGACGAGTTTAGAAATCTCTCTCGCTCTCTCTCTCTCGCTCTCTCTCTCTCTTCAGGACAACCTTCCAGTACAAGTAGTGGCCCCAGAGAAGGTGATTCTAAATTTAAACCTGCAAAAAGGTAGCTTTGTAAACCTCAAGGTGGCTTCAGAGGGAGAGAAGGAGAGAGAGAGAGAGAGAGAGAGAGAGCAGGAGAGGGAGAAGAGAGGAGGGGGGGGGGGAGTTGCAGATCAAGGAAGAAAAACGGGGTGGAGAAGAAGTGTGAGAAGGTACAGCAGGCTGGAGAGGACATGACTTAAATGATTATTGGATGACGATTATACACAGGCTACATAATGACCCGTGTTTCACTTGCGGTTTATATGTACAACTGTGACCTGGATTGCATTTTTTAACAAGTTTATGTTCCTCCGACTTACATGTGTAACTACATTTTGGGCTGTAAGAGCTGCCAAAATGTGGCTGACCACGCAGCAGGACTGTGGCTGAATGCCTCCAGTGTAGACACCAAAACAATGACCCTTTCCTAACTTGAGTTACCCAATCTTACCTCTACGGCAGTTGTCGTGCATATATTTGTTTAGGAGCAAATCATTTCTAAAATGTTGTCATTGAATGTAATTTGACGGTTTTGCAGAATGGTGTGATGTAAATGTTATGTTAAGATAAATATGGATAACATGCATTGTCCCTGGTTTGAATCTAGTCATGTTATGCCCCCTCTATCATCTTCAAAGTTGAATATTATAGCAAAAGAGCAACAAGATGTAGCAAGAAAAAACCAGAAGCAAAAATGCCAGTTGTATGACAGTTTGGTCAGTAGAACATGGTGATGGCAGAAATGAACAAATGGCTCAGAATAGTCAGCGAGAGAAACAGAAAAGGAGAGAGAGGGTCCAGGGAGGGAGAGAAATTCCCCGTGCCGTGGCCGAGGAGCCGCTGGACGGGCGGCGTTCTCTCCGGCCCATGAAAGGTGTGATTGTCCCAAGGCTTCCCCGAGCCAGGAAAGTTCCCCCAGCGGCGGTCGGCGGCCCCTCTATCTGCCAGGAACGCAAAGCCGCGGCGAGAAACCCAGTGCCGGTTATGTCAGATACCACGTCGGGGGGGGGGGACGAGGGGGGTTTAAGGAGGAGGGACAGGAGTGTAAAAAAAGCTGCTTTTCAATGTGTGTTATAAATACCTGAGAGAAACACACACACACATTGAGGGGACACAGGACACACACACACACACACATACACAGAGGAGGACGGACAGTGGGGCCCTAAATGAGGCCGTCGGCTCAGAGCGTCTGAATGAAAAGAGAGGCAGCTCTCAATGTGTTTATTTTGACAGGAGGGAGCGAGAGTGGAGGGGGAGGAGGGGAGGGGAGGGGAGGGGAGGGGAGGGGTGGAGGGGATACAGAGGGAGACAGAAATGGAGAGATGAGAGAAAGAGAGAGAGAGAGAGAAAGAGTTAGAAGTATTTCGGGCCTGGACATTCCTTCACTTTCAAAAACAAAGTTCCAGTGAGGCAAGAGAGACAGAGTTTGTAAAGAAAGTCCAGCCATGTTTTACAGATGCTTTTTTTAGGAGGGGGGGTGGGGGGGTGGGGGGGTTGTCAATGTGAATATGCAAATATTTTGACCTGAAGGGATAAGGATGACTCAGATAGTTTACTCGATGTCTCACTTGATGATTTAGGTGCCTCATAGGTGGGGGGGGGGTCTGTGCGAGGGGGGGGGGGGGGGGGGGGGGGGGGGGGGGGGTTGGAGGAGAGATGGAACAATAAAGATGGTTTCAGGCCGTGGCGACTATTCAAATACACTGTGGGGTGGCCTGGGGGCTAACTGATCCTGCTCTGCTGTCAAGGACACTGCTGTGTGGATCTTAACAGCGCTCATTAGCTTAGCAGTTGTTGTTTTGTTTTTTTTCTTTGAGAAAAAAGTTGATTTTCAGGTATTTTTCGTGAGCAAGTTCATCATGTCGCTTCAGGGTATTTTCTGTCATAGAAGTGATGCTCTTATCTCTGCTGCAGCTAAATCTATCATCCATCACAGATGATGCAGGCCCTCTTTGAGTCAGTCAATGTCAAGAGGAATCACCTCAATATGTTATGTCAAATATGGAGCAGGAAAAAAAAATGGAAAGAAACCTCAGAAAGAGCGACGGAGGAGGGATCCCTCTTGTAGGATGAGCAGATATGCAATAGATGTCGTCTGTGCAGAATAAACCATAACAGCTAAATGGCAATATGGAAAATCAAGATAGAGTGATAACATGATGACAATGACTTGGAGGATCAAACAACTTCTAGGTGCTGCAAAAAAGTCGTTTATGAAGATGCTATCTGTACTGAATTTTGCATGAAAGCATCAGTTAAGAAAATGAATCACTCCTACGATGCTTTCTCTCTCTGATTTTATAAAATCGGCGCCTGTAGAAAAAAGTCTTCATTCTTCTCGAGAGACCCGACAGTTACATTTAATGTTTATTTCTCTATGACATCGTCCACATTTGTACTTACAGCTGAATGTCGGTGGTTGGTTTGTGTTATATATGTATGAACTACTGCGGTTAATTTGACTTTGGTTTGCTGTTGGGTGTGTGCCGATCATAAAATTTTGATTGTGCTGTATTGTCATGATAAAAATTGTTTGACATTGTGCAGCCTGTGCTACTTAATGCCTCATCTTGCAAATAGTGTGATTATGATTAAATAAGCATCAGTGACAACAGCCTGAGTCTGGCTCCACAATGCTGCAGGCATTGTGGAGCCAGACTAAGTTGGTTACTTTTGTGGTCTGCACAACATTTACTTTCTATATTCTTTCTATATTTTATTTGTTTGTCTAAAGAGCTTTTCAGACACGGACTGTGTAACATCGCTGGCTTCATCTATCTGTTAAAGTAGCAGCTTTTTTTTTTCATTCAGACATCGGTGTCCCTTATGTAAATGTTCTTTATGGATTTATTCTGTGTGAGTATAATGATATGAAGGATGAAGAGGAAGGAAGGAAGGAAGGAAGAGAGAGAGTTTCATCAGTTCTCTCGCAGCCAGCATCAATGATGAATTTAAAACTTATTTTGCTTATTAGACAGTAAAATCCTGTTACTATTTTATCAAGTCAGACAAAAGTGATGAAGTAAAGCGTGAGATGAAAAATTCAACAACTTGTTGAAGTGTTGAAAGTGTTACTAGGTCACATCTAGTCAGATTGCTGTTGTGACTTTTGTGTAAAAGTTTTCCGACATGAGACTGGAATGTAATGAAAATTACAAAAATGTGTGTTTTTTTAGTGACCATTAATCAGGTATTAATAAAATCATCACAGCCATGTTTCACCTCTACGGTGTCTGCAGTGGGCCAAACCGTCCAGCAGCGTGTTTTCAGTGTGCGCTGTGAAAATAAGTGGAGCTTTTCTACCTGAGCGTGAGAGGCTGTCAGACTCTCCTCAAGGAGCCCTGTTCAGCCACACACACACACACACACACACACACACACACACACACACGCACAGAGTCCGGAGCCAGCAGACATAGTAGCTCTCATTCATCCTCTGGAAGCAGCCGCCTCCCCCGCTTCCTCCCCCCATCACTGGCCTTCAATCCTTTCCCTTGCTTTTTTCGTCCTTCCACCCTCCTCCTCCTCTTCATCATCCCCCTCCTTAGACCACGTCCATTTTGGGTTTTGGAAAGGTAGAATAACAGTCTGACTGATGAACAGACAGGACGGATACATCCATAACACACATTTGGTCCATTAAGGACACCAAGACATGCTGAGCCATATTAGACTGTGTCCATGGCGACCTGTCGCCACACTCCTGCCTTGTTTTTCTCTGTTTTCAGTGGAGAGGATGCGATGTTGCACCACACGTAACAGCACTGATGACTGGATGAGTTTGTAGCAGTGGATCAGGGCATCAGGTTGGGATCTTGCTGGATCTTGAGGATTGGTTCAACCTACCAAAGTGTCTTTCAGCAAGACACTGAATCCCTTCCAGCTCCAGCAGAGGTGCTCAGAAAATTTGGAAACAAAATTTCCCTGCAGAGATTGAAACATTACAACAAAAGAGATGTTTAGCTCTAAAAACTTCACATCACTGTGAAACCACAGACTTATACCAGTCTGCGTATCTTCTCTGTCACTTCAGTGTTGACTTCATATTGAATGTTCAACATGGTGGCCCAGGAGAGCAAAATTAAAGGAATACTCCACCTAAAATCTTTAGAGTATCAAGAACTCACCACCTGTAGGTTGAAAAGCTTTGAAATGTTTCTATCTTGCTCCTTTGCAGAAGACCACAGCTGTGGTTAGTTTGAATTTGCTTCACATACATTGCCCCTGTTTCACAGCTAAAAAGTCCTTAAATGTTTATAAATGTATCTAAAACCACCATCGTGGCATAATCCACTTTTGTACTGTCTGTATGTTTCAAACACTTAATATTTTCCATAAAAGATATATAAATACACATTCACATACATACAAATACTTCCATTTATTACTAGTGTGTTGGCCTGCATGTTTGTCACGTTCAATCACATTTGCTCACGTTGGTTGTGAACAGATGTTTTCCTTTGTTTACTGCTTTTATTGAAATAAATAAAAAATATTGTGTTCACAAGAGCGGAATTCATGGTTGAAATGGCTGATAGTTGGCGCAAAAAAGTCTGCAGTAGAATCATAGTAACTTTAAATTCATAGTAACTATATTAATCCATAGTACTGAACGTTAAAGGTCACTGCAGTACGTTCATCCTCTCTGAGATAAGCAGGTCAGGAACCACTTCAGGTAACGTGGGCTCTTTCAGAGAGACAACAGAAACAGTAAAAGGGGTTTTTTTTCTCTCTCTGATCTATCGTGGCAGCACAGTAGGTGGGTGGAGGGCCACTAATCTGCCCCAGCTGGGTGCTGCAGTAGCCTCTCACTGGATATATGTGTGTGTGTGTGTGTGTCGCTGTTAATTGGTGCTAGCCAGGGGGCCTCTGTTTTGAAGTGGTAGAAAAACAAATCATTCACAGTAACAGGTTGGTGAAAGTGAGAGGGACCTTCAGACTCCTCAGTAACACGTCCATGGAAGGGGAGGATCAGTCTGTAGCTGTCAATCATCCCTCATCTGTTCATACTGATGATGGCATGAATGTCTTTTTATAAAAATATCTTCAAAACACCCATTGCAGGGTTTTTTTTTTAGAGGTGTATATTGTTTTAATGTGAAAAGCTTGTAACTATTTTTTGATATGTTGAAAAATCTATAAAAGTAGTTTGTCAGAAAAAGCAATCAGGCTTCAGTTGAAAACCATGTGCATAAGATATAGAAGAGGCAAAAAAATATTGTTTTTTCTTTTAAATTCATATCCTGCTGCTGTTGATATACATATATTATAGCTTCAGAAACAGAAACAGAAACTGTAACATAAGATAAAAGTGTTCCCATTTATTTTGGCTCATTTTCAGTTTGATGTTGGCACAGACATGCTGCAAAAATCCTGATGATATCTTAAAGGTGTTGGTTGTTCCGCCCGCACAGGTGGAAGCAACAAAACCGCTGCCAATCATACGTTGTCTGCACACGCCCAGACAGCCCAAATTACCTGCACACCTGTGTACAGACAGGTGAAAAACCCTGAACACCTGTGCAGATGTGATTTACATTTTATATACTAATTTTTGTATGTTTTTTTTGGTTGTTCTCGTGATTAAGTGTCAAACGGGATTAGCACTAACACACTTCATGTCAACTGAGAATCTTTATCACTTGACAACCACAGTCCTTTGTTGAACATCAGGCATTTTGAGGTTGAAGCATCTTGCTCAAAGGCACGTTGTTGAAGGTGCCTAAACCTGCTTCTCTAACTTCTCGGCTACTTTTGCCTCCGCAGCACCACAGGCCGCAACCTTAGCTGTTATATTGTCCCTACTTACATGTGTGTGTGTGTGTGTGTGTGTGTGTGTGTGTTTGTGTGTGTCCAGCTGTACACACACACAGCTAATGAACTCTGAGTGCCTGACTGCAGTTGTCACAGTGGTGCGACTGTCTCTGTGTTTTTCGGTCAAAGGCCACAAAACAGCTTGATTCGGTTTCATTCTGGTCTGAAGCGGCCGGGTCAGGAGAGCAAAGTAGAGTCTGTACGCTGCTAAAATTAGATTTTCAAGGTGGCAAAATAACAAACTAATAAATCTTTTAAAGAATCTTTTAGTTGTCATTATCACCACAAACATTCAGGTGGCAGGATTCTCATTTTTAACTGCACTGATTGTTAAAATGACAACGTTGACTGCAGCAGATTATATCAGCTGTAGTTAATTAACATTAATTCTTTAACTAACTTGATCAAAGGCCAAGATGAAACTTTGACAGATTGTTAGAGAGAGAAACTCCTCTCTATAAACCCAGTGAAGTGATCGTCACACATATATAACTAATTAAAGCTTATCAACTTAATACTTCTGGATCAGGACCTTCAGTATTTGGAGAAAACTGCTTGTGAAGAATAATGTGTGCTAAAGTGAGGCTGAGGCGCCAGATACATGTTTAATCAACATGTCATATCCGCTCATCTCATTTTCAGATTGTAGATTCACAACATTAATTAGGTTGCCAATAAAAACTGTTTACATCTCAACTGAATCTTCAGGTTATTTTAACGTTAGTTACCGATAAATGTTGAAAGTTAAACCTAAATGGAATCAGATATACAGAAGATGAGGAGATAAGACGATACAAACATGTACGTGCTCGCTTTACACTTTAGAATTTAGAAACAATAAATCCCAAAAACACTTCAAAAGCAGCGTCCTCCTTATTATCCAGTTAGAAAGTGAACACCTAGAATATTAAGGAGCTCCTTAGACTGTTCAACCTGCCGTTCAGCATCCGACTCCTCTGTCTGAAGGGAACAAACGCTCCATGAAGGGGAAGTAAATGTTTTTATTTGATGATTTATTTGGAACCACAAAATCACATTTTGGTCCTTTTTGTCTTTGCTGTAATATAAATGAAAGCTCACTGAAGATTGCAGGAGAACCAATGGAATCAAAAAAGAGCTGAACGTGTCATGAAAGAGTGTTTTACAGTCCAGTCACCTCAATATCATCTATATTTTCATCAGTGATCTAACAGGAGCTGAGAGATGTCAGTGAAGGAAATGCAGAAGATAATTAAGTAAATCTTGGACTTTTGTATCCAGACGTCTGGTATGTTTGTGCTTTTTCATTTAAGGTGTAAAAAAATTGTGAAAAGATTGGAGTTTGAAGTTGTACTGGTTTCCACCAGTTCGTTTATTTTGTTAACTGTAATGTGCAGTTTTAATTTTCCCCCTTCAATATTCAGTTCTGGATTATATATCTACAGGCTGCCGAGATAAGCTGATAAAACAGCAGCTCCTGTGCTATCAAAGAAACAATAAATAATAAACCACAGATGAACAGACAGACAGATATATATACATATATATTAACAGAAACATATACAGACTTAAAAAAATACGTATGAACAAAGATACGGACTAACACACAGGCAAGCAGTCACATATATGTAAACACAACACACACACACACACACACACACACACGCGCACACAGGAAACCGGTAATGGGTGGGGTCACTTCAACACTCACACCTGTGATGGCTGATAAGATAACTGCAGGGTATAATGTGTGCGTATATGTGCATCAGTGTGTAGTCGTACGTGTGTTAACTTTCATGCACCTGTGTACTGTATAATGTATATGTGTGTGTGTGTGTGTGTGTGTGTGCGTGTGTGTTGTGTCTGGGAATATGTAGCTGCAAACTCATATTGTTCCTCTTCTGCGGAGACGAGCTGAGCCGTCGGCCTCCAGGCCATCTCGCCGGCGGGAGTACTTCCATCCGTCGTTTCCTCGACTGAATGACACACATAGAAAAAAAAATAAATAAATAAATCAAAGCAAATTTGATTTTCAGCTGGTAGGATATTAAACAATCAGAGATTGTCTGTGCTATAAACAAAGATTAATTCTCTGATTCGCAGCAAATATTTGCAGCAAGTAATCCGTGTCGTAAGTACGTTTGCTAAGTCATGGCTGTCATCCTCGTCATTCTGCTGCCTCCTCGCACACAGATCGAGTCTACACAGACTTTTGTTTGATTTGAAGTCGCATTTGTTTCTGTAAATGCTGCGTGTCAATTGTGTAAATTGTTGGACCGTCGCACCACAAATCCTTACTAAATTTATTTATTTATTTTTTAGATTCATTAGATTTGGAGATCTGTGAATTTAACTAACTCGGGAAACCTTTCTCCCTCACAGAAGTCGTAATGAATGCAACTGTTTTTTAACTGCTATTGATTGAGGAGATCCATTGTCTGTCAGCAGCGGGTCGACTGAAGTTTGTTGTCAGGTAAATCTATCAAAACAAAACAGTGTTCCTGAAGTGGGAACTGCATCTCCGCAGGGTGCCGTGAGGATAGATTAGATACAAGAAAAGATTTGCATAAAAAAAACTAGGCAACATTTACATCAGCTACACTGTTATTTTAGCTTTAATATATTCAAATGTATCAGAATGGAGGAATAAATCACTATAAAAATGTTGTAAATATGCAGTTGCGTCCGGCTTGTGCCGGTGATGACGTCTCCCGGTGACATGTTTTCCAGGCAAAGAAATGCTGATACTCAATCTCGCATCTCAGCCCTAATTTAATAATGTCTGTCTGTCTTTCTTTTTCTCTCTCTCTCTCTTTACATAAACTTTAATTTAAGTTAAATAAAAATTTTGTGGCATTTTGGCAAATAGCTGTCAAAGTAGCTCCAAACCTCAGTTTGCTCTCCTGAAGCTTATTTCTTCTTCTTCTCTTCGTCTGAATCTGTTTTTATAAACCGGGATAAACTGGCGAGCTCCTAAATGTCGCAGAGAAAGTTGGCAGGACCTCGGACGGATGAAATGCAATTTTTTTTTTTTTACACAACTCGAGTGTTTCATGTCCTCTGATACAGGGATTTAAAAAAAAACAAACATGAAAACTGAACAAATAAAGTGAAACCTGATTCAAGGGAGGAATAAGAGCCTGACGAGGCCAAATTGGTTTCAAGCTGAGAATCAAAGCTCTGCTTCTCCAATGTAAAGTCAGGTTTGAATGTCGGAGCGGAGCCAGGTTCAACAGAGCAGTCTGACACGTCGCTCCATCAGATTCTGAGATTTGGATGGATGCTCGGTCTTTAAGGCTTCATCCATCTGTGAGCCGGAGGCAAACAAGCCTTTGACACGGCCTGTGTGTCTTTATGTGTCTCTTTATGTGTGTATGTGCAGACATATGTGTGTATATCTCGGTGTCTGTGATTTACAAGGCGGCCGACAGTGGTGGCTGTCATGTCAATTCAAGTAGTGTTGTCTTAAAGTCTAGTCAGTAGCTCACACACTCTCACACTCCGTGTTTGACCCGGCACATGCTCTCCAGATGTTGGTGAACATTCCTGAAGGTCTCATCACACTTGTGGACATTTTATGTCTCCTCACACTGTCCTGACACTGTCGCAGTCCAGCTCTCCGTTTGTTCAAATTGACTAGAGAGAAACAGGAGGCCCAGACTGAAACACCAGCTAATATCTCTTTGTTTCCTTGTCAATAAAACATGAAAAATTCTGGCTGGATATAAAATTGAGTGTTAATATAAACATCATGCTGCCAGAAAGATCTCTTGTTTCTGCTCTCAGCTGTCACAAAGGCCCGTACGAGACAGTATCCAGCAGGAAAACGCACAAACTTTCACTAATTTAATTATTTTTTGAATTGATGTTAGAAGAACATTAATGAGAATTGTTGTTTCTGTGAATGGTGGCGAAATTTTACTGTGAAATTGGAGGAAATTGGGTGATTTGGAGGCACTATGAAATAAAATCAGGTAGTTTATCTTTAAAGTGCTGCTTCAACATGCATTTAGAGTATTGTATTTGTATAAAACACTTGATAGATATGTAAGAAATCTCATAAGGTGATAATAAATGTAGCTTCAAAGCTGACTTTTTCTGACTTTATTTTTATTCTAATAAAATGTTTGCTTTTATCCAAACAGCTGTTGTACTTTGAGATAAAAATATGAAGGTCAAACTGTATTTGTAATCTTTTTTTAGTGGTATGTATTTTAATTTATATTCAGATGTTAATTAAATATTATATTTTTCCTTTTTTGGGAAGAAAAGACTCTTCAGAGTAATGTGTGATGGGAAAGATTAATTATTATTATTATATGCTGCAAATATTGTGACTGAAATGATTGATTCTTCAGTCATTATGGCAGGTTAGTTTTTGTGGTTTAGGAACACATTTACAATCTAATGCAATCCAATACAACAGCTCTGCCATAATATCAACTTTTATGAAGCTTATATTTTTCACTTTTTGTTGTCAGAGAGGTGATAATGTTTATTATTGAGGTCGTAGTGGATGGTGGTGGTGTACTGTATAATGAAAAGTGTTCCTAATATTTTGTCCACTGCATTAACATTCATGTTTACGCAGTAATTCTAATAAAGTGCTCGTTGAGCGTATAACTTATATTTCTCTTTGGAAATTCAATCAAACCTGTTTTCTCTACTCCCCTCCTGATGTCCTGCTTCGCTTCAGGAACCGTTACAGAGCAGTTTGGGATGAAGCGCCTTGCTCAAAGGTACCTCGGCAGACTTTTATTGTTCTGATGATGCGTGGGCAGTCTGCCAGTAACCGGGGTTTCCAGCAGCATTAGCTTTGCCTGGGGTTACGGTAATACAGTCATTAGAGTTAGTTTGCATGTTAGTAGGCTGTATGATATCCAGGTCTGGGAAGCGGAGGTGATTTTGTAGGTCAAGGTTTATTTAAGTGATAAAAACAAACCATGTAGGGAGTTTCCCCTCTGATTCTGCTCACCAAGCTCAGCACCCGACATCATAAAATCCATCTCCGCAGACATACAAGAGCCAAAGAGATGTACAAAGTCCTGAGGATGTTGTACTTAACACCTCCTCCGCTGCATAACCAAACATCCTGAAACTATAGAGGAGAAGCAGGAGTTTAGCCTGAACACACAGCCAGTATATTAACGACGATATGACAGCTTCTGATCACCTTTCCGATCAACGGGAGGCTCAATGTAAGCGGACACCACACTCCGATAGGTTTGAAAACCACATGACTTGATTATTTTGAAATCCTCACTGTGTCACATTACATGGTCGACTTGACAAACCCAGCAGGTGCTCTGTGTGTAATCATAACAGAGACAATGTTACTCACGGAAATTAAGATAAGATAACATGAAACTTTAATGATCCCTGGAGGGAAACTGGGTCAATGCAAACAGTCACAGGATGCAGCGAAGAAAAATCAAAATTAAACACAAAATACATATGACAGTAAATTCAGGGATCGTAAGATAAGCTTGGGAATTAATTTCTGCATGAAAAATGAATAAATTTATGAATTTCTGCAGCGTCATTTTAACATTTTTGTTTGCAAAAGAACAGAAAGGCTCACAGTTAAACATGCAGCTCCCAGCGCACCTAAACAAAGATCAAGGAAAGAGCATCATCTGAGGCGGTGCAGATTAGAACCAGCAACCCCTGACCTTTAACCTCCTGCTGCTGTTGCTGCTTTGCTCAACAGCAGAGGAGCCGCCTGCTGTCAGGGAACTTTTTTTTTTTTTTTCTGACTCGCATCTGTTGCGTCCCTGAGTCAATGGTCATGTTTTGATCGATACTGTCCTCCCTGTCTGTCCCTCCCCACACACTCACACACACACACACACACACACACATACACGCATACACGCACACGCACACACACCATCAGGTTAAATGTAATCAGCCACCTCCTCTGTGTTCGTCTCTCAGGCCAGTGGTTTTATCTCGGGCCTCTTTGCAACACCCACGGCCGACAGAGCAAAGTCCAACCGCTTATCTTTGCCTCTGCTGGAGAGTGGCGCTCAGTCTGCCTGCCTGTCTGTCTGTCTGTCTGTCTGCCTGTCTGTCTGAATTACATACTAACTGACTGTCTTACGGACTGACAGTCTCTCTATCTTCTTTCCCAGTTGTACTTGTCTGGATGTATTTCTGATTTACCTTCTGACTGTTTCTTTGCAGCTTTTTATCCATCTGATTGTGTGTCAGCGTTTATTAGCTGCAGCTTGATCTGATTGTTGCACTCATTGACCTTTACATTTTTTTTTATTTCTTTTTTTTAATGTTACCATGTTTTAATTGGTTTCTATGTGAATGTTTACATTTTTAGGTGTGTCATCGTTTGTCTATGAAATGAGAACAATTTTTTTTAAAAAAGGCCCATCAAAGAGCCAAAGGTGAGGAGTTTAAATGTCTTATTTTGTTTGACCAACAATCCAAAACCCCAAAACGGTTTCATTTACAATCATATCAAACAGAGAAAAGCAGCAAATCTTCACATTTGAGAAGCTGGGAACAGAAGACGTTTGCCATTTTTGCCCAACAAATGACTGATTTCTGTCAGCCGACAACTTATTTCAGTTATAATAATGTTAAAAGTGAGTCCTTGCTGTCCTCACTCCTTTTTGAAGACCTCACATATCATTTTGTACAAACAAGTATAAATCTGTTGTGAGATCAGGCTCAGCTGTGTCTGACTGACTGTCTTATTAACTTTTCTTCTTCTTCTTCCTCTTCTTCATGAGCTGCAGCTCTACCCAACTGTTTGTCTGTCTTTCTGTCTCACTGACCTCCTGATTGTCTGTCTGATGGCCTCTTTATAGCTTTTTGTCTATCTGACTGTTTCTCTGCCTGGTTTACTGCCAAACTGTCTCTCAGCCTCTCTGTTTATTAGCTATGTCTTGATCTTTTAAATTTTTGTACAATTTTTCATTTGTTTACTCCTCTGTCGCTTTCAAAATGTGTTTTTTATGTTCTTATGATTCCATTTTAAGACTTTTTGGGCTGAATATGACCTATAACAAGTGCTACACTGATAATTCACCATTATGATGATTAGTTTGATGCATTTAAGTCCTACATATATGAATAACATTTTTTTTTTACTACAAATATGCACAATTTTTTCAGTGAGATTAGGCTCCGATCTTGACTGTCTTACCATCTAACTAACTGTCTGTCTGTCATCTGTCTGTCATCTATTTTTCAGAAAAAAGGGAGAGTATAGCCTGAGGGTTGAACTGTAGGTGCTCCCTTCCTTCTCTCTCTCCCTCTGCTTCTCTGTCTTTCCCTCTCTTCTCTCTCCCCTCATCTCCTCCCTCTCCTTAGGCAATAACTAGTGTAAATAGTAGATCCACCTAACAGGATCCAGGATGCACTGCCTCATTTGCATTTGCACATCTTGAAAACACGCAACACCCTTTTTCTTTCCCTGTCTTTCTTTATTCCTCTCTGTCTGTCAAGACTTTATCTTGATGAAGAGATCCGCCAACACCTGCTAAAAAAAAATCTTCAATGAATTACATGAATGTCATTGAAAATTATGAAAACGTTCTTGACTTTTCACTCTCAATCAGTTTCTGTAATATTTGTTTGCTAAAACTCGGTTTCAGCTTGTTTGGCTCGCAGAGAATGCAGCATTTAAAGCATCAAAAAAGGTCCCAAAAGGTTATAATATGAAAAAAAAATGAGGGTTATACATAAACTACAGCAGCAGGAGAAAAAAACGTCTTATTTCTGCTCTTTCATTTGAGCACAGAAGCTCTTTGTGCAGGTGTGCATGCTTGCAGACTCTATGCTTGATTTACTGTCACCAGCAGTACAGCCTGAGGGCAGCTGTCATCATGTGTTCAACAGGGCGAACTGAAAGACTGTTGCACCTCAGGAGACAAATATCCATTTTAACAAAAAAAAATGACAACGGTGTCACCCTCACGCAGATCTGCTGCCCTGCTGACTCTTTTAAAAGCTTCTTTCAGATCTTTAAAAGCCAGCCACCAATTATGCAAAACCGCCACAAAAACGTATTCATCCTTTGATTAGATCTTATCTTTAAGAAGACTTTCCCACCAAAACCGTTTTCTCCAAACTCAAACCATGTTTTCACACCTTCAACAAAAACTATCCCTGTAACAGCGACACTGTGGCTTTAACTCGTTTAAAAATTTGGCAACATCCCAGCATTTCAAACGAGTAGAATCAACCCCCGGGGTTTATTTTAATTGGGAGAAATAAGTGCGGAAACTTGTAATTGAGTACAGATTACTGATCCTTAGAAAATAGAGTGACAGCAGCTTCATGGTCATTTCTTCATCACAGCTTATAGAACCAGGACTCAGACATGCTCTGCTGCTCCGCTCTGCATTACAAGCTCAGTATAATGGTGATAGCCCCCCAAAAACAAAGTCATGACCACGTCCTATAGAATAAAATATTAAAGTTGCTTAATACAAGACACATATCTAGTTACTGTGCATCTCTAAATACAGTAATCGATGCCAAATTATACTTTTATCTCACAATCATGCTGAATTCTGATCCTCTGAACTACACTTTAGGGTTTGACACTAATTTCTCACATTTGGTAAAAAGAAGTGAACAGTGGTGGTAAAATTAATTGTGATTCTGATAAACAGAAGGAAAAATCTTTTGTTTTCCCCAAAAAAATCATGTGTGATTCCTCCACATTCACAACAGTCACAACAATGTGTGGATAAGATGCTAATCCTTTAAACTTTAAACAAAATCCTTTCTGCAGGTTATTATGTCCATTTGCAAAAGGAGATTAAAAGATAAGTTCTTCATGTGTGTCTTAAAACAATAGTCAGGTGCCTTTATGTACAATGAAACATCTTGTGCTTGCTCCTCCTGTTCATACTGGCAAGCAAGCAAAAAAACTGTTTCAATGTACATACAGGAATGTGTCTAAATTTTTATTAGACAGACTTGGGGAAAAAAACTGTGAACCTGTCCTTTAATTTATTGTGACATGCAGACTGTTATCAGCAGCTGGTATCTCTTTTCTAAGAGTCTAAGCGTTCGGAAAACTGGGTCAGCCGACGGTTACAACCGAGAGGTTACGAATGTAAGGGTCACGCTTAAGTTTTTCTTTTACTTTGTTGCAGAAATTGTTCCAGTTCAACTGCTGCATTGTTGCACCTTCAAAACCTAAAGCCACAGTATGTTATCAGTGGATTTACTCTAATCTGTTTTCCTTCATGAGAAAAGATAAAAAAAAAAACCCAAAAAAAACAGCCAGGACTGAATGTGACAACTATCAGCTTGGTCACCTGATTACTGCGAGGGGACGTATCAGACATTTTAGAGCCAGCCAGGTTGGTCATACCTGGAGCAGTGTGTGTGTGTGTGTGTGTGTGTGTCTGACTATGTCTTTGTATGTAGCTGTGGAGACCATATCAGGCAAGTGCTCGCCTATCTTATCAAGCCAACTGCTCTGAAGGGACTATTGTGCATGCAAGGTGACGAACTGCTTTAGATTCCCACTCAGACTACAAACCAGCGACCATTACCTTCAGGTGTGTGTTTTTAGAGATCCATATATTGATGTTGTATCATAAAAATTATCAGAGAAATGCTCTTAAGTCTCTGCAGCAACGTGTAGTCAATGATCTTTAGCATCGGGAACCACTGATCGAAACTGAAGTTAAAGAGTGAGACTATAAGTGACCCCACCCACTACCGGTTTCCTGCTAGGAATGGATGCTGTGTGTGTGTGTGTGTGTGCATGTGTGTGTGTTTGTGTATATGTGTGAGTTTGTGTGCTGCTGCTATATTTTTGAAGCCTCTGGCTGGCCTTGACGTGACAGAGAAGAAAAGGCAGCGACAAATACGTGACAACTCCGACAACACAGGGCTGGGTTGAGCAACTGCCAGCGGACGACAGACATACACAGACAGACAGACACAGACAGACAGACACAGACAGACAGACACAGACAGACACAGACAGACACAGACAGACAGGTAGACATGCAGACAGGTGGACAGGAGGCCTGCTGACAGCGCAGTGGAGCAGCAGACAGGAGGTCTGTACAAGGCGGCTGCAGAAACTAGGATCAATAAATGACCTTTTTACTTTGTTGCAGATGTAAAGGAAAGAAATCATGTGCAGCTTTTTATATCTTTAAAGTCATCATTTGCAACATTGCACATGCATCAATATTTTCCATCTTTATAGAGATATTATACAGTAGCGGTTCAGCAGGTTTCCATATGTTAGCTGTCTAGTGGCTCTTGCTTGGAAAAAACTCACGAACAGGAAGTGATATGTTTTGTGTTTGCAGTTTGTTTGGAATTAATAGAAAAGGAACTAATCGGTCAGCGGTCGCCGTCAAGGCCAAGAAGACACAGTAAAGATTAAAGAGCAAAACATTCTGAATCCCTCTCTCTTCTGTTTTTGTTTTGTTGACTTGCTGATAGTTTTCCTAGTGCAGGGTCAGAGCCAGGTCAGTAGTTTTTGGAGTGGTCCGGGTCTCGCTGTGTGTGTGTGTGTGTGTGTGTGTGTGTGTGTGTGATGCCGCCCGGGCCGATGGCCTGCGCAGAGGTCTTCTTTGAGGCTCTCAGTGTGAGCCAGCCGTGTTTAGTCTACCAGTCCCACATGTCACACACCACAGTCATTTGGTCAGGAGCTGTTTCAACAAGACGCTGCTATTCCTGCAGCACTGTCTCACCAGTCGGCCGCTAGTCAGGTTAAAAAAAAAAAAAAGAGCTGCGATTGATTGATTGACTGGGACAAGTTGGTGAGGTCTTTGCCAGTAACGCTGCCGGATCTAGAAACTTCCATTTTCCTGATATAATATTTTTTCTGTTGCATTAGTTTAATTGTCTGGCTTTTAAAACTGTGGAAGCATTTGCTGCAAAATGCGTCATACATTGGATTCAGTGAGATGTGTGAAAATATAATAAAAGAGTTGTATAACAGTGTTCTTTAAGTCTTAAGTCATTTTTAAAGGATTTTATTTCTATGTGAAATCATAAGAGAGGTGTTTTTTTTTGTTTTTGTGAGATTTCAGAAAGGTTAATGGAAACATACTAAGCTTGAGAAACAAATAAACAACAAAATACTGATTTTAACACTGAATATTTACATTTAATTTATATCCACACTGATAATAAGCACTTTCAGCCGAAATGTTGCTGAAAAAGAAAAACAAATGCACAATTTGTCCCCATTTTTTGCCTTTTTAATAAGAAAAATGAAACATGAATGATTGTAATCACATTTAAACCAACATAAACAACAACAAAAAAAAAACAATAAAACAATATATTATATCAGCACACTTCCAAAGTCTGAAAAGCAACATAGCTTAAATAAAAGACATTTCTCTTTGAAACTAAAATATGCTCCACAAAGGACGTCATGTGACCTGAAACTTCTGCGTCCTCTGTTTTTTTTTTTTTTTTGGGAATAATCCTTCAATAGATCATCTATACATCGATGTCTTATCAGATCAGCAGTTGTTTGAGGAAAAGGCACTTTTTGAACAGTGAGAGTTATTTGAAACCTTGTTACACTGATCCCATTGAGCTGATCCACTGACAGTGTGTTGGGGGGGGTGGGGGGGGTGTTCCTAACTATTGTTGTAACACACACACACACACACACACACACACCAGCCCATCAGCTCACCTGGTCAGTGGGAGCTCCATAGTGCAAAGTACTGTATGTAAATCCTCCCCTAGTGCATCTCTCCTCCCTTCCACTGTTTTAGTAACTGACTGAACTCCTCTATGCACCTCACCCGCTATCTGTTATTCAAAATGTTACAGTCTGCTGGAAAAGCATTTTGTTTTAATGCCCTCGTATAGGTAACAAAAGGAAATGATTGTGGGAAATAAAAGACATAAACACAACATGCTTTTTAAGTTTTTTTTTTTAGTTTTTTTTTTTTTTTACCACAGTTACTTTGCCTCTTTCCTTCTGGCTGCAAAATTTTTCTACTTCTTTTTTTCCCCTCCCCTCTCTGTGTGCTCCAGCAAGGATAAAATGGCTTTGTGTTTCTTCATATGAACCATAAACAACAAACCATTTCTTTTTTAAAAAAACTTCGAAAGCTACATTTACATTGACAGATGTCTGATCTGATAGATCTGACGGAACGTAGTGAGAGATGTGAGAAATGCTGTAACACAAAAAAAAAAAATCAACTTTACTGTCTCCCGCTGCAGTAACACCTGCCTGAAGCAGTAACCTGAAACTTGCCTCCTTCTCTCCGTCTTTGGATAAAAAAAACCCCTAACATTTGGGTTGTAACTGGTCGACAGAACGCTATACAAGATATATTAAAATTTATTCCCTTTATAAATAAATGCAAATATCCTTTTCCCCCCACATTAGCTCTATTTACATTTTATACAAGGCCAATTTTGCCACATGTAATGTTCTTGTGACAGCCAAAGACGGGATCTGACATCTGACTTACATACACACAAAGTCAAATATCTTCATCATCAGTGTAGAATTTTCCAGCTTCACTTTTCTATCCTCAGTGTAACCAACCAGTCTCCGTGTTTGTCAGAGTTGGTAAAAGAGAGAAAAAAAAAAAAAAAAGGTTCTCTGGTCCCTCAAACATGGCAGCCATTTTAGATGTGAGTCTCTTCCAAGGCCACTGGACATGAGCCAGAGAGGGAAAGAGAGAGAAAGAGGAAGATAAAGAGAGCTTGGGTGTCCATTTTAGAAAAGGAAGAGAGAAAGAGAAGTCTCCATCTTGGCTCACCTCTACTGACAGGTGTGTGTATGTGTATGGGGGTGGGGTGAATGTCCATATTAGGAGGCGTTGAGCACCGAGCGGCTGTACAGAGGTTGGTAGTAAGCGCCTGAGTCCATGCTGGCTGGCCCAGGGCTGTCGTAGATCTGCTTGACTCCCACAGGAGAGCCTCCTGCGTAGCTGTTGTAGGCCA
Organism: Thunnus albacares; assembly: GCF_914725855.1. NCBI lineage: Eukaryota > Metazoa > Chordata > Actinopteri > Scombriformes > Scombridae > Thunnus > Thunnus albacares. The sequence goes on from NC_058111.1 coordinate 6,358,082, forward strand.
TCACCTGGTCCTGGTAGGACTTGAGGTCCATCTTCTGCTCGTTGGACATGAGATTGGTGATGGAGAATGGGTGGTTGAAGTTGTAGTGGGGGTCCAGAGACTTGAGGGCATCGCTCTGTAGGTCCATGTGTTGCTGCATGGCGCTGGGCAGGAGGTGGGCGCTACCTGCTAAAGACTGGGAGTGGAGGAGCGGGTTGGAGGAGGAGGAGGTGGCGGAGAGAGACAAGGAGGATGGAGGGATGGAGGATGATGTGGAGGAGGAGGGAGGCAGGGAGACAGGTGGGCTGTGGAGGTGTGAGGAGGACAGCGGCGGGCAGTCTAGTGGAACCAGGGAGTTTCGGGGATGCGGCTGGTCGTCTGAAGAGCCCGGGTGAGAGTTGTCTGAGTGGGCGGAGTCAGCTCCTTCTGATCCTCCTGTGGGGCTGTGATCCTCCCCCAGGTGATCTCCACCGTGGCCTCCTTTACCTGAGCCCACCTCCTGGCTCTTTCCCGCTTTCTTCGCCATCTTGTCCTCGATCTTGAAGCGTTTCTGGCGCCTCAGGTAGCAGCCATTCTCAAACATGTTGCCTGACTGTGGGTGCAGAGTCCAGTAAGAACCTTTGCCCGGCTTGTCTGGTGAGCGAGCCACCTTCACAAAGCAGTCATTGAAGGAGAGCGAGTGGCGGATGGAGTTCTGCCAGCGCTGCTGGTTCTCACGGTAGTAGGGGAACAGGTCCATGATCCACTGGTAGATCTCATTCAGGGTGAGCATCTTGCTGCCGCTCTGTTGGATCGCCATGGTGATGAGGGAGATGTAGGAATATGGTGGCTTGGCGTGGGTCAGGGAGCGTCGGTAAGGCTTCGGGGGAATCTCCTTGGGTACGGCCCGGCTCAGGGTCGCAGTGGAGGTGTATCCCAGCTGGCTCATGGACTGGCCCATGTTCTGGTAGTGGGACAAGGAGCCCAAGGAGCCGGGAGTAGCGGGGCCCAGCTGGGTTAGAGGGCCCGAGCTGAGGGACGAGGCCACCGGGGAGAGGGACATGTGGCCGGGCCCGGAGCCCATGGAGGCCAGCGGGGAACTGCTGAGGCTGGAGGTGGAGTACGCCATGTTCATACCTGCAGGGGAGGCGGTGGCCGGGTTCAGGTTGATGTAGCTGGTGCCCATGGAGGCCATGGAGCCCAGACCAGAGTTCATGGTGCTGGGAGAGGAATACATCTGGAGACAAAGAGGAAAATCTGGTTATTCACAACAAAACACAGAGGAAATAATAAGTTTTAAATGTTGTGCAACAAAAGTTACAAGCAGTGAAAATAATTTTAATCTTGAATTTACTTCTGAACATTTAGAGAACAAATAACATGAACTCCTCAGTAGTTGATATAAATTTAAATTTCTTCTGTGAAATGAATGTTTGAATGTGGGAAGAAGACTGGTTAGACTCTCCATTTTAAAAGTGACTCCTTATCAATGCACAATGAAGCTCTCAGTGCGCGGAGAGAGGACATGGATTTCACACAGCGATGTTAACCTGAAAATGCGTAAAAAGCGCGTCATGGTGCCTCTCGGTTCAGACGGCCTCCTCCTCTGCTTCCATGGAAAAAACAAGTTGTTCAGTATTTAAGCTAAAGTGCAGAATTTTGATTTTTTTTTTTTTAAATGTGTGTGTGTGTGTGTCTGACAAAGACGATTAATTACGCTTTAAATTGTCCACATAAACTTTTATTGTGAAATCTTAAAAAACTCTGTAGCTTGAAGGAAAAGTATTTAATATGCGAAGAAACTAAATCCACAGGGGGATAAAAGGTATCTCGACCCTCTTACTGATCGTTGGTTAAATATTGTCAGACTCTTTCTTCATGGTAATTTCATCAGGTCGAGCTGAGGTGAGAATGAAGCTACTGATGAAATTACCTCTAATTGAATTAGTGAGAAAAAAAAACAACAAAAAAACTGCCGCAGTCTTGTTACATTTAGGCCTTTACACCTTAACTGTTGCAACACTGCTGCGACGACACAAAGGAGAAAGCCTATTGATCAGCAGATGTCTTTAAAAATATTTTTTAGTCGGAGCCTGTTTATTTATTATGAAATGTTTTTTTCTCTGTCATCAATTCAACAAATAAGTTTTAGTGGAAAGAACTGTTTCTATGTTATTTCTTTTTTGGGTTTAATAATATTTGCGAAATTCTAATAGCATTTTAACATATAAGGAATATATAAATACTAATTGTTGGTGTTGCTATAATATTCCTGTTGAATTTTAACGTGCGTCTTGATACGCAGTTTTTTTTAACTTTATCATAGTTAAAGGTATTTAATTCCTATAATAATATTTCCATAGTAGGTAATGTTTTAATGTAAAATCTATATCATATTCTTTCATAATTTATCACAGCATTACTGTTTTTCGTCCTGTTGAAAATGCGCAAATAATAAAATCTTCACTCATTTTCTGCTCTTCTTCGCTTGAATCTGAAGCAGCTCTGAGACATATCCTGCTGTTTACAACACGAAGGGATAAAAACAATGTGTTTTATATGTTGTCATTGTTTTTTTTTGTTTGTTTTTTTTTTTTTCATTTGTGAGTGCGTCTTTACCTCACTGGGCTCGCTGAAGAAAGTAGTATTCCACTCTGGTAGATCGTGGGCTTCCATCTTCACAGAGCTCAACATCCCCAACACAAGTCTTTGGAGGAGAAGCACCTATCACAGGCTTTTTAAAAAGAATATATCAAAAAAAAAAAAAAAAAAAACGAATATAAAATCCTCCGCGAAGTAGAAAGTTTTCGAGGGGAAAAAAATCCAAACACAGAGTTGTCTCCTTTTTTGCCAAGAGAGAAATATCTAGAGTCAAAAATGTGTTGAAAAAAAAATAATCAAAGAGTGACGTGACGCTCGGCTCCTGAGAATAGTAAAGTCAATATTTCTTATTTGTCAGTCATCCATTGTTTCATAACCTTAATCTTGTTTCGGCTCGGCAGATGTTGACTCCTGGCCCGTTCTTTCTGTCCTCCGAGGGCCTCTGGACGCAGCGTGTGACAGACGGAGGTGTAGCGCGCAAATATAGTGGAGAAACCTGGTCGTCCTCGTCTTATAAGGTCCCGGCAGGTCCCGCCCTACTCCTGACATTTGAATACCGTGTTGGGATCCAGGAAGGCCCAAGCAAAAAGGCCGATGTGGCCCCCTGGCGTGCTGTATATTGGCCCGGCGGCTGCACCGGCCCACCCGGACATGCGGCTGTCCCATAATCCTTTAGGGACAGAGCTGAGTGAGTTTTTTAAAAATATAACAGTGAAATTCATAAAGCTGACGCGACGTGTTCATGTGAATTATCAAACAGCGTATCTGGGTTTTAACCTGTTGCTAAGTTATTGAAAGTTATTTCGCAAATAGATGAAAGAATTTGACAAAATAATGAAATCATGTCACCTCCTTCCAACTCAAAACGACTTGTTCAAATAAAAAAAATCTCGGATTATTTGTCATTTTTCTACAGTTTTTTTTGGAAATAAAATTGGAATACGATAGAACAAGTAAAATTATACCAGTTGATCCATTATATTACTACTTTTATTATGGATGGGGGGCAGTTTAGGGACATGTGTGTATGCATGTGTGTGTGTGGGTGTGTGTGTGTGTGTGTGTGGGTGTGTACGTGCGGGAGGTAGGGAGTGGGGCGTGAAAGTCGTTAATTCCCTTGGCTATCACTTCTCTGGGGCTACGAACCGTTAACACGCTCTCTGAAGTTTGGTTGTAATACCTTATTTCAGATTCTGGGTTTTGATAGTCAAATATTTGCCTGATAGTGATGTAAATGTGATGTATTTCACAGAAAACGCCTAAAAACTGACTCCACCAAAAATAAAAAATTAAAAACAGACTTTAAATCCATCATAGAAATGCTGTCACAGCAGCAAAATCATCACGAAATGAATCGAAGATACCAAAAAACACACAATAACGCCAATTAAAGTGTTGGTTCGTGCGTAAATGCTTTGCTAGTATTAATTATCATTTACATTAAAGCTTCAAATGTTACATTTTGGTCAGTTACACATGAATCTCTTACAGTTTCCTAGATGCTTACGTGCGCAATCTGTGCGTAAATCAAGTCGTGAGGGACCAGGTCTCTGAGAACTTCTTGGAAACGTTTTTTTTTCTCTCACGACCTGTCGCCACAGACAAGTACAATAAATAATGTAATCCTGGTGTAATGCATAGGGCTTGGACTCCTGTGTTGTGGAATACACATCAGGCCTCGGTGCAGACGGAGGCCTCTGAATGTCAATGCCGCTGCCTAATGGTCAGTCAATGGAGATGTAATTGATGCGCAGGCGGGAGGTCGACGGGATTAGACTGTGAGAAAAGATGCCGAGGAAATAAGAAATAACAGGAAGGAATATCAGCGCGCAGACGCACCAAAAATATGCAGAAAGCGTCGGATGGAGAATCAATGTCGGGCAACAGCGGGTTACAGTTTATTTCTCTCTCAGAGGGAAACATACACACTTTTTTACAATATGAATATTTATGACAGGCTTCTCTAGCTGCCTATCTGATGGCTGTGTTCAGGATATTTCACTCTGACGCGCAATCACAGGACGCCTTTTTCTTAATATTTACCACCAAATCTCCAGATTGATCATCCTGTCATGGTGATATTTCTGCTGTGTGATCGTATATATATATATCGTCAATCAGACGCTCTGCGGGCCATCACCTGTAAAGACTCAGCGATTATCGCCTGTTTGCAAAACGCTGTCAAGTCGATTAACACGTGGAATGAGCTAACACCTCAGTGTCTGTAATGATGTAATTAAGCCTGAAAGAGATGAGCTTTTTTTTTTTTTTCTTCATCTGCACGGTGATGTAGTTGTAAATAATAAGGTTAGTAAACTCTGACCTCCAGGCCCTGATCATAACAATTCAATCAGATATTGTAGCTATGAGCAAATGATTCGTTTGTGCTGTTTAAAATGCGAGTTAGTTTGGTTTTTGTGTGATTTAAAAACCAGAAAAGGGATCAAATGAATTTTGAGGGATTCTCCTCTGAGTAACCAACAGTTTTTTGAGGGCTGCATATCCTCCAACACATATTATAATAAATCCGGCTTCAAGTCTGAACAGAGCTCCTACAACTAAAAAAGTCCTTATACTGAAAGACCAAACAAACAAAACTCAATGTAATAAATCTTTTAGAGAAAGTGAATGGAGATACTGTGAATCAGGCAGAACTCCTTCATATGATTCAGAGCTACACATATATTTAAAAACTAATCATTACACTGTTAACCACCCATTGGCGTGACACACGTGGGATATTTTTTGTTCTATTTGCATATGTTCCTACAGTTCCTACTGCCTTCAGGTGCTGGTTGGAAATACGATATACAGAATGCAAGTTTATGTAGCATCATGCATATTTTTGTAGGACACATCTGGGAAATCTGTTTGTACTGGAGATTTGCGAAGTAGAGCATTAATAAGAAAATGAGCTCAGTAAACAGACAGAGATAGTTGCCCTCTGGTTAGAATAATCATACAGGAGTGATTGTATGAAGCCGGTTTATTTATCTAACGTCACGTCTTGCAGGATGATCTCTGCTATTTTGTTCAATCCTGCCTCTTAATAAACATCTAATACTCTTTAAAATCTGTTTCTCCCCCCCCCCTCAACTCACATCCTCTCTCTGCGGGCCGTTTTTTCATGCCAATAGGCCTTCCATCGTCCATTAACACCTCTATAATTGGTTTAACAATAGTTGTAATGAGCTGACACTAATGGAGGAAACGACAGATCGGCCTACCAGGAGCACGACGGCCGGACTGTTGGGGAGGAATAATTAAACTTCCTCATCCTCCTCCTCTTCCTCTTCTTCTCCAAAATGTAAAAAACAAAAATGGAAAAAGTGACGTATCATATAACAGTTGACTTGACAGGTAAAAGCTAAAATCTGCGCAGCTGAGCTGATTTCTTTTGGGAAAGAAAGTTTCATTTGCAATAAAGGTATTGACGACCTTTAAGTTTTTTCAGTTTAAATATGATTTTAAGGGCTTCCAATGCTTGCTCTGTCTCTACACGTCGTCAGGATACCCTCCATCTGATAAAAGACGACAACAAACAACTTGTCCAGTCAGTCTCTGCTCTGCAGGCAGACGTCAGGAGCACAAGTCCGCCATCTTGTGGCCATTAGAAAACAGAAAAGCTTCGCACCTGCACCTTCTTTTCTCTTTTCTTCACATCGGTTTGTTTCATGGTTCAAAGTTTGGACAGTTGTTTTTTTCATATTAGCAATACCTAATTCAACCGTAAGCGTATTAAATGAAATGCAAGTAGTTTCACAGTCAGGCTGCTCTACATGGAGTTCACTTGATTTGACTGTTGACAGTTTGATGCAAATCTGGATTCTTTTAAACCAGGTTAAATTTAGTTGAAGCTGCATTTAGAACAACAAGTCATTCAGCTTAAACCTGCCAAAGTGCAGTTAACTGAATCCTGACCAAGATTGACCAATGTTGACGTCATACATGAACCAATTTCGCAATATATATATAATAAATTACTTGGATGTGAGTAATCAGTACATCTGAGTCAGCTGTGTAAATTTCTCAAACTACATTACTTCATTTAATTAAGATATGTTTGAAATAAGTGACTTTGTTTGCTTTAAATGTTTGAGCTCCTTATTTGCAGGGAAAAGCAGCTGGTATTTAAAAAAAACCTGATTCCATGAGTCAAAAATCCCCCAACACGACTGGCCAACAGGAAAAGTTTGTAACAATTGTAATTTATTTTGCTGTTTGATTCTCTTTCATTTCATCATCATATATAATGGTCTTAATGCGGTTTTAAAGCCAAGAAATATACTTCTGGTAGAGGAATGCTAAATCCTTGAAACTGTTTTTGGTGTAAACATAGTAACATGTAAGAATATTGACTCTAAAAAATGAATCAGTCCCTTTAAAAAAAGCCCACCATGTGTAACCACAGAAAACAAACTCCTCAGATCATTAAAAGAAAACAGAAGATATGACGTAACTGTGGCCCTGAGGAAAAGTCATGATGCTGCGCCAGCCAATGATGACAGCTCTTACCTTCTCTTTCAAACCAGAGATGTGCTGTTATTCCTGTTAAACTCAGCAAATCAGAAGATCATAGCTGGATTATATAAGGATTATTCAAATAAGAAAGTAATGACGTGTATATAATAGTGATCATTTGCATCAACATGTTAATCTCTGTGGAAAAAACTCAAAAAAACCCAAATAAACAGGAAAACAAGTACAAGTTTCCATCCCATTTATTCCTGGTTTCTATTTTGTACATTAAGCTGCAATAAAACCAACAGATCTAAAAATGACACATGAAGGAAAAGAAACTCAACGTGGACAGAAATGCGAGGAGAGACCATATCCAAACAATGACTGGCCGGTCGACTTTACAAAGGCTTCTGATAAAAAGCAAAAGACGTCTGATGGCGATTGAAGGGAAACAGATTCAGGTTAATAACTGACTAGACGATAAAAAAAAAAAAAAAAAAAAAAAAAAAAAAAAAAGCCATTGCACTCCTACTTCCCCTGAGGTTCCCAGACACACAAACAGACGGTAAACTTTTTTTTAAAAAAAGGCACTTAACAAGGGATTGCATGATGTATCAGTGCATATTAAAACTTAAATTCCACTTCTTCAAAGACGTTTCTCTACAGCGGACCTGGGCCCCGAGAAGATGATCTCGCACCGTCGTAAGTCGTCGGGACGAGATCGTCTCAGCCTTCGGATGCTTTTTGGAGGGGGGGGGGGGGTATGGGGGCCTTGATCTGTGGGAGGTTCTTTGAATGTAGAAGGCCTATATAAGTATTTGCTGAATACTACAGACTTTTATATGTAAAATCCTGTAAGTACAGTCGACCACACAGGCCTGTAAACTGTAACGGCTGGATGAAGAAAACTGGTTGGTTAAGACCTGGCCGAGAAATATATGTATATGTATATATATATATATATATATATATATAATTACCTTTGGTTTGTCTGTGCTTCTGTACTGACGAGCACATACTGCACATATATATAGAGAGAGAATCCACCAAAAAACTCCTGATCCAAATTATATTAAAATCTTAAGATTGTTCAATTAAAGAGGACATGGTTAATGAAGAACAAGATACATACATAACATACATACATACAGCGTGTATGGCCTTCCACAGTACATTAAATTTGGAGAAACTCGTTCATATGAAATATTAGGACATAGTAGAAACTCATTCATTCATTAAACCTTCAGAAATTACAGAAGAACATTTCTGCTTTCAGGTGGATTCTCACTTAAAAAACAAAAAAAAAAACAAAAAAATATATCAGGTTAAGAAATGATAAGCCAATTTTTTTTTAAATTACATATTCCAAACTGTTGCATATACTAGGACTAAGGATTGCACGTACATACTATTATAGTTCTATACAGTATATAACATTTAACATTCTAGTATAAAATATAGTCCTAGGCCTATCAATAGATATCTTTTCATATACATTCGGGGTAAAGCGTAGGCTGGGCTGGATCTTGTATGAAAGCGACATTTAAATACAGTCAAACACAGAGTTTCTGTGGCTGGTCGATGCTTTGACAGATTAACTGGTTGATTCTACACAGCAAAAAAAAAAAACGTTCTCCTTTCTCCTCTAAGTCAGCTTTAAAGCAGAGACATGATGAAAAAAAAACAAACAAACAAAATAAAACAAATGCACAGAGAAATGTCACAGCTGACATTCTGCCCACATCTCATGTCAGTTCATGTTTAGGGTGTTTTAGTGGAGTTTTATTTCATGTGTCTCCAAAAAACAATATATATTATTGTGTGCCAGGCCACAGATTGAGTCACAAAAGAACGGTATTGTAGTACTAAACGTCCAAGACAAAATAAAAAAAAAATCTGGATTTTCAAATTTAAGGTACACTTTGTTATCATTAGATTTCAATGTTATGTCATGTGAGTGACAAATGTATTTTTTATGAGCAACAATTTTGCCTTTTAGACTGAATATTGGCAGAGAAAATATCATTTGTCCCAGACAGTTGTGTCAACATATTTTGACTGATCTCAGAATAGCCAGATTTGGCCTGTAGCCGCTCGCTGCTGGTCGGCCAACTGTTTGTTCATCAACAAGGAAAAAGAAATGCAACGACTTTGGCTGCTCGTTTAAGCATTTCAACATTTTTTTGTTGGAATTGTCAAAGCAAGATTTTGTGCTCTCCTGTGCAAACACAATACTGAGTGTACCGTTACAATAAACACCGGCTACTCTGTGCAACTGAGAAGTGTAACTGTAACAAAGAACATTCATGTGTTAGATTTGCTAACAGGCTACTATTAGCAATTACATCCAATTATATATTCTGCTGGCTTTGTAGAGAGATAGAAGTGTTTGCATTGGTTGTTTCTTAAGGTGCATCTTATTTACGTGATCATAGTATCTCTTTCAAAATTTCCAGATGTTTTTGTCTGTAGAAAAATGAGTTATTAAAAACTGGTGTAGTCAATGTGTTGTGTTTAGCCTGTTCGTTTCTGGTTGCTAACAGTAGCTTGAAGTGTTAATGTGGACATTATCATGGTTTTCAGCTGACTTCAGGACTAACTTCACAAAAAGTAGCCTTCCTTCAGCTGTTGATTGGTCCTGAATATCTGATTCCAACAGTACATCATAAAGGCCTTTTCAATCTTTATGCTTACTTACATCAGCCACAGTCTCGGGAAACTTGTGGCGTTACTGTTTGCTGGACTGAGCATCAGACATAAGATTGTTTTCCAGAGCTGGTGAGGGTGAATGCACTCATTTGGTAATTTGAATGTGATTCATAAAATTTCATTTTTATGTCATCATTACATCAGAACAATAAGATTTAGGTACAAATGTTGGCAAAGTGAAAGAAAAAAATAAACAAATAATGGCGATGTGTGAAGACAGACTTCGCTACTTTCGTCAGAGATCTGGCGAGGTCTGATAATGTTGATGAAATCGGGCGGTGTGGATAGGTGGAGTTAAAACCTGTGTGATGGAGGTTTTCTGAACTGTGGGTCACTGCATGTGGCTTCTCTTCTGGATCTGTAAGTGGACCAGTGCAGACGTCTCCTTCTGGTATGTGATACGACTCTGAGGTGGAAAAAAGCAAACACAATATCAACATTTAGTTACACAGAGTACCATAAACAAACAGTTAAAAACACTAACTACAGTACTCTCACTGCCTCTTATTAAGGCACTTCAGTTGTCCAACAACATTTTGCAGCCTGATAAACACAGGAAGGACCAGTAGTTTCTTCACATTTGTTATCCCAGTATCTTATAGAGCCTGGATGATAAAATCTGATGAAACCAGCAAATCAGGACAAAATCATTGATAAAATAATAGTAGATATATCACCATGTATATCTATGTGAGAGGGGAGTGATTAAAGATTTACAAATGCATGCTTTAATGGGAGTAAACAAAAGTGTTTTATAAAATGACCTCACAATAAAATGCTGCAGCACTTCAGACTATGGGTGGGTGATACTGCCTTAAAATATTATATTAATTCATTGTTTGGTTGTTTAGATTAAATAGGTTGCAATACAGTTAAGATCATTATATGTCAAATTTCAATGGAGTCAGTTATGGAGAAAAGTTTCCTAACCAAACCCTGAAGCAACCTGACGAGCAAGAAGTTACTGTGCATGTTGCGTTCTACTAAAACAGCTGTCTGACATCTGTGGACCTGCCTGTGGCTGTGTTCGGTCCTGGTTTCTGTGGAAATTATCATCACGTCTCTCTCTCTTTCTTGACGGTGACGTCTCCACTTCCAGCTGCGGCTCCACTGGCAGCTCCGGTTCCGGCCCCGGAGGCGGACCCGGGCCCGGGCCCAGGCCCGGTCGCGGCTCCAGATGCAGCAGCCGATGCAGCTCCTGCTCCCGCTGCAGGAGTGCCCAGTATGGTGGAGACCTCTCCCTGCATGAAGGCCCAAGGGGGACTGTTGGGAGAGGTATCCAACGGACAGCGCTCTCCGCTGGGGCAGTACACCTCCCCATCACCCCGTCGGCTCTGAATGTACACTCTGGTGCAGGGGAAGCAGAACCTACATTTGGTGGATTTAGAGGAGGCTGGTTATTACAACTTATTTCACTAATAATCAATCATTTTTCAGGAAACTAAATAATGTTTGGTCTGTAAAATGTGAAACCAAACAACCGTAAACTACCAGAGGCCAAGCAAAGGTGTAAATTGCTTAATTACTCTGACTAGCAGCCAGTAAACAAAGCATGAAAACATGAAGACAGCCACTATTTGCATTGTGAAGGTGTAACAAGAATGATTACCCAATATTCAAAACGGCAGTCAGTAGCCACTTATTAACTAATCTGCTGACTGTTTCAGACCGTTAACTGTAAACCACAACTTGAGCACATGAAAAAACAGTTAACATACAAACCTGTGCCCTGGCACTGATGGACACTGAACAAAGTGTGTGTCTTCCAGCCTCTCATGACACAAGGTGCAGGACAGAGTGTTTCCGGTTGAGTGGGTGTTGTTTGCTGACGCTGATCCCAGCTCGGAGGCACCACTGTGGGGTAAAGCTGCAGCTGTGGTGGCTGCTTCTGCGGAGGTGCTGGATCCCAGGGGCTCTGCTCCGGACCTTGCAGTCAGTGGTCGTGGCTGCCTGGCTGGAGAAGAGGCAGGCTTTGGGCTTGTCTGGCTCACACCCCCAGCCATGGAGGAGGACGAGGAAGGCAGGCCTGTGCTCTTGCTGGCGCTGCTGGCAGTCACAGACGTGTGGACCTGTGTCTGTATCTTGGGCTGGTTCTGGGATGAACTCAGCTCTCGCTCAAGCTCTGGAGTGATGAAAGGGGCTATCCCCATCCCTATTCCCAGCTGTCTGCGGCTCATCTCGGCCAGCACCGGGGCAGGGAAGATCATGGGGCTGCTCATAGGAGCTGTCCTGGCGGTCAGACCCGCCGGCATGCCTGCAAGCAACCCATGAGGGATCCCTGCAATACTTTGAGTTACTAGACTGGGAGGGATGGCAGCGCCGAGCATGGGTCTTCGGCTGCCGCTGGGGCTCTGCCGGTTCACCTCCGGAGGCGGCTGGCCGTCACGGTGCAGCCCGTTGGGCGGCACGCGGATAGCGGACCCAGTACTTTCTCCTCTCCCTCCCCTGTCAAAGCGGTCGGTGTGTGGCCTGCCCCCGTCTGCAGCCGTCTCTCCTCTGCCAGTTGTGCCGTGTTTATTAGGCGAAGGACCGGGTGACCGGACGTTACCGTCCTGCATCCCGTGAGTTCGTTTCAGCTGTCGGGCGCTCGCTATCAGGAATTCAATCTGATTCGCGCCTTCGTAGTTCACGCAGCCTCGACAGACCACCTCGCTGAAGTCCCACACCACAGTCCACGGCATCTTTGGCAGGTCGCACAGGTAGCACCACTGGCGCCTGGAGGAGGAGGGGGACGACATGGCCGGCCAGCGAGCGAGCTAACCTGAGCGAGCACACGTTAGCAACGTTAACCTATTTAGCTTTGACAGGTGCACGCCCTCTCTTAGCTACCGACTTTCTGTTTCAACGGGCTTCAAATCGCTTTAGAACAATGTCAAACATTATATGAATATAAAATAAGATAAAAGTTTTGGGTAGTTTTCACTCTTTTCTTCATATGTTTGTTTTGTTTACCCACTTCGGCCTGCTCTTGACTGCTGTCAACTGCTTCCCCGACGGGCGCTGGGACGTTACGTAACCTTGCGAGGTGCATTATGGGTATTTGAGTTCCCGTATCTGGTTTAGCTAATACAAACCTACGCATCGCGCCTGGTTGTTGAACTACAGCCAAAACTGACACGGAAGTGAAGTAAGTAAAGGTCACAGTTCATTCCGTGTCAACACATGTGCGTCCGTCGTAGCCATGCGTTTTCGATAGAAAACTTTCATCACTCTGTGGTTATTTTAAAACATAAAAAATGCCAAGAGACATATCATCTTCATCAAGTGAAGATGAAGCGGACAGCCCCACCACGGAGTCACCGGTACAGCAGAAAGAAACCGGTAAGTGAACCTCGCGGGTTGCACAAAGCTGGTTTTGTTTGGTTGATATGCTAGTAGTAAGTTCAGTGAACAGAGTTAGACCAGTATCATGAAGGTAGTTTCACTCAGAGGTGTTGATACATGTAAAATTATACAGTACAGTTGGCTATGACTGGCAGAACCACGAAAGGGGGGGTTATGTTTATCTCAGTTTTTGTTTATGTTTATCAGTTACATTTACCTTGATTTTTATCAGTCCAGAGGATTTTGTGTCAGCCAGTGTTTGATCCAATGTGGCATCATCACAGGTCAAGAAAATGCCTTTGTTTCATACAATAACTGTTTGGCATTGATTATGATAAGTATCATGACAGTTAATCCATTGATGTTCTGTGTATTTCCAATGCTGTGTGTTATCTTTATTGATCAAATGATGGAGTGCTGTTTGAATCCACAGATAAGAAGACTACCAGGTACCAGTGTCCTGCTGACTTTGTGTCTTTCTGCCACAAGCCCTGCAGCAACACACTAACAGAGAGTCTAAAGAGCAACAAGAAGGAGTTATGGCTCATTAAAGCTCCTGCCAGCTTTAACCCAGAATGGTGGGTAATATTTTTCCCTTTTTGTCAGTGTGTCTGTGTCTCTGTCTCTCATCACATGCACATGCAGACTTTTACAAGAAGTTATTCAGAAGTTATGTGTTTTATTTCAAGTACTGATTGTTGTTTAAACTTTGCATACATTTCAATCTAAAAACACATAGCTGCTTCAAAATAAACTTTAGTTGAATAATAAATGTTTTAATGTCATAACAAAGATTCCCAATGCAAAAAACCCATAAATATTTGTTTTTAAAATCACATTTTAACTACAGTTGATCACTGCATTTTCTCTCGGTTTTGAGGCTGCATAAATCATGCCATTAGGTAAGGATGCACCGATCGAACTTAAACCCCTTGATACTGATGCTGACACCCCACCTAAGGTCCTCTTCCAAACCCAGGACTGGTCCAATACCAGTGCTCTTCCTGAATTGTAAAAACTGTGATAATTCTTAGGCTCTTGCAAATTTGAACTATATTGTTTAGACAGCGTATGAAATTGCGTAATACAGGAGATACATAGTTACTGCTGTATAATTACTGTTGTGTACAAATACAGACCTGACATACAGTGCAGAGCTGCTGTTATAATCAGTGATCAGAGCCAATGATGCATTTCCTGTGTGTCCACATGGCATGTAAAGGAAAGTGATTCACTCAACATAATGACATGCTTCTTTATCTCTTCATCAGCGTATTTCATCTGAGCACTGCTCCATGTTTTTTCTCACAAAGCACAACCAACTTTCTTAACAATGTAGCTCCTCCTGCTTTTTTTCTACCCCAAAATTTTGTTTACAGAAAATGCAACCTCAGTCCTCATTTTCTGAGCTGTTCTCCTTTATTATATTTAGTCCATGCAAAGTGTTTAAAACCAACCTCATGACAACAAAAATGCAGAAAATGTCTAAATCTAAAAACTACAGTTTCACATTAATTAGCTTGACATTTAAAGGCATTTATTGTTAAGTACATGAAGGAAGTACTGATGTAATATCAGTTGTAACTGTGCTCACCACAGCACATGAATGGAGCAGAACATAAAACTACTTCATGTGGATCTGATGTCTGGTCCAGTCCACTTAACGACACTATCGGTGCAGGATCATGGATCGGATCGGTGCATCCCCACTTATAGGTTAAACAATCTCTGCAGCAGTTTAAAAGGCAAGAAAGACTGAACATGACGTAACTGACAGTGGGGCAGTTTGTGTTTGTAAGGGCCAGCAGGTGGAGCTGGAGACGGGCTGATGATGTCTCGGAGGATGTTTTCAGTCATGCTGAAGCTTTAGAAAGCTACTCTAAATTCAACAACAGTCTGAGAAAATAAATAATGTTGTAAACTTTTCCAAGCAGACTTGGTATGAATGATGCCTAACCCCCACCTTTCCTTCCTCCAGTGTCAGTGGCATCAAGGTGCCCCTCTCAGGTCTCCAGACCGTGAAGATTCCTGCTCCTGCAGACGGAGCCAAGAGTGGAGGTAGCCAGCAGATCTACAGCATCCTGGCGTCCGCTCACGGTACCTCAGAGCTCCGCCTGCTCACCAGCAATAAGAAGGCGTCAGACGGTGTGGTTTTTGGCCCTGCTTTCTCAGGCCTGCTTAATGTATGTGAGACCTACGGAGACAGCAGCACCAACCAGGCCCCTCAGGTCATCCCAGCTGCTCCAGCGCCCTCCATACCCCCCGGGCTCAAACAGAGATTCCACCCGTTTGGCAGCAAGACCCCCACACTCACCTGCGTGGCAGAGAGCGAGGCTGACGGAGCCGCTTTCGGGCCCTCGTCTACAACCCTCCGTCCCCTTGTAGTCAAACGGTTCATAGAAGAAGCAGACAAAGAGGACGAGGAGGAGGAGAGGAAAAAGAAGAAGAAGAAAAAGAAAGAAAAGAGAATAAAGACAGAACGAGAGGAGGAGGAAGTGGTGAGAGTGAAAGAGGAATCTGCAGCTGAAATCCAGGATGAAGTGACGATGGAGCCGGACTCTCAGGAGGGCGATGTTTCAGAGGAGAAGAGGAAGAAGAAGAAGAAAAAGAAGGACAGGGAGCGAGAGGAGGTGCAGGAAGGAGGAGAGTCCGAAGTTAAAGTGAAGCAGGAAGAAGTTTCAGTGAAATGCGAACCAATGGACACTTCGTATGGTGATGTAGCGGACGGCTCAGGAAAGAAAAAGAAGAAGAAGAAGAAAAGCAAAACTGATGACGACTAGTCGTTAATCTGTTGTTGTGTGTTTTATCTTTGATTTGTTCACTTTTGACCTCATGAACCCATCTGGGAGCCAATTTACTACAAATCCACTGAAGCTCATCGATAGATCGCATTGTGCAAGACTTGCGTTGACAGATCATTGTATTCTTAAAAAATAAAAACACATCCTGAATCAATTAAACAGTGACATGAATGCTTAAGTGGATTCAACCCAACATCTTTATGGCTGATTTTTCCCATCACTTTGAGCTCAGAAAGCGACAGTTTTACACACAAAGAATGTATTCAGCCACAGACGTCTATGAGTACATGCATAATAAGCAAATTTCTGCCTTTTCTGCCGGTGTCGTCAAGTCGTGGTAGATTTTATGGGATTATGCTCACACTGTGTTGCTGTGTTTGTGTACATATTTACATAGTAAGGCTGGTAATTTGGCAGCAGGTTGAGAAAACCAGAATAATGATTCATTGTCATGTCAGATTCATTGTTCTTGTTTTTTTTTTTTTTTGTTTTGTTTTGTATTTTAAAGATTTGAGTCACATGTATTGTGGATATTACCTGTGTGCAGGAGAAGACATGCTACAAAATAAACTCCAATTGTGTTTAAATGAAATGCAAATGGACAAAAGTGGTGTTTTTGTCCTCCGCTCAGCCCATGTAAGTGTTCCAGTACAGCACATTTTCCTCTCAGGCCTTGTTAGAGCAGTGATTTCACCCAGAAAGAATGAAACTTTGAACTGGTGTTATAACTCAGACTGTGGCTTTTAAACTGTGAAACAAGAAGAAAGTGTCCAATTTACAGATTGGTAGTTTTTTTTAATGGTCAGAGAAAAAAAAAAGTTTTCAGAGGAAGTCATGTTGCCAGGCGAGGTAAAAGTTCTGTATTTTCTCTATTTTGAGTTTTAAAATGATTTTATGAATGAACAACAATAGGAGTATATTTTACAATACACGCTAGGGTCTGTTGTTATGTCTCAAAACGTATTATAAAATAAAATATTTGATTTGTAGGTTCAGATTAATCTGTTGGAGCAAAAATATATCATCTGCTCATATCCATTTCTGACACCATGAAGGTTTCTTGTATTTTTGGCCTTCTATTACAGTTAGTTAACTGACTTTTCAGCTCTGCCATGACTCAAACTACGCTGGAAACTCTTTTTGGCTTTAATCTGTTCTTGCCAAAAGTCATATTTAAAGAACATTGCATGTCGGCATAAAATATTGGCATCAGAACCCTATATTGGTTGATCCCGACCCTATAAATCTTTGGATTTCCACCGCCAACAGCAATTCCTTTCAATTAAAAACAACATTGAAACAATTAGTTCTGACAGGGAGATGGCGCCACAGTCCACCCTGTTTCCTGTGTGGAGCAGCAGCCTGCAACCTCTGAGCAACCTCTGAATGTAGTACTTACATGCTACCATTTCTTTTTCACTGATATAACACAGATTTTCTTTAGCCCTGTATGCACAAAAAAAAAAAAACGGATTTGCACTTTTTCCATTTTCCAACAGCAGTGAATCATCGGATCTCGGTGACACTCAGGTGAAAAATCTCAGAGTGGAGTCCAGGCTCTGCATCCTCCCCTCCTCCCCTCCTCCCTCCTCTGTTTCATTGCTCTCTTCTCCCTGCTCTGCACCGGAGTATGGTCCTGTTTCTTAATGAGCTCCGGCACCTCTGGCGCTATCACACTCACCATCTGTAGTAACCCTCTGCACATGCTGCAAGGTTTTATTGATCCAACCTTATGTGCGGATTCACATTTTTTTTTTTTTTTACCAGCTTTTACTCCATCAAAGGGGTCAGCCGGACCCGAGATGAGCAAAACCATGTTAGAGGTTTAAAAATGTAACCTTGATATACGAAAGAGAATTTTTAAGATAGTTTCCCACTCGTTAAATTGGACTTGGCTTATCATCACGACTCCTTAGTTTTTTGGTGGCTTCCTTGTTATAATGGCTGCTTTCAGACAGCCATTATAACAGGGAGCGAGCCACAGATGTCAGATGTTGGATCAAGCGTTTCCCTGTGAGTCACATCTAATGCCAGATTTCTGTGTATCCGTGTATCCTCACAGGTATGTTGAATGTGTGTGTGAGAGTGTCTGCGCTTCAGAGCCAGAGTCTGCATGCCCAAGTGTATGGGTGTATGTGCCTGTGTAACTGAAATAGTATGTGTTTGTGTGTGTTTGTGTGTGTGTGTGTGCTATCAGCTATCTGAGCTGAGAAGAAACACTGTAGAAAAACAACATCGGGTTCCAATTCTTGGACCCAGAAAATCGTAATTTAGGCAAAAGAGCGTAGCTGAGGTGCCAACCGTCACAGCTGACTCTAATAGATCTCTTGATCTTAATGAGATTACCTGATTAAATTAAGATTATAACAATAATAATAATAATAATAACAGGTGGAGACACCTTGTCAATCAAGTCAATAACACCCAAAAGGTGTCTTTTTATAAGACATATTACCTCCTTAACAGAGCACTGATTCTCTTCTACCAGCAAGGCAGAAATTGGAGGATTTTTCCATTGATTTCAATACAGTCAGAGTTTTATTTGGAGCAGTTTTGCAAACCAGCACTGGCCTTGCAAGCTGAGCCAAACCATTACCAGAAATTATCTCGACCCAACCCATAATCAAACACACAGTCTACACACTCACTCAGTTTAATCTGCTTTATTTAAGGCATAATTAGGCTGAACATGTTTAATAGCACACAACAAACGCAGAGTAATCATCGGTAATGCTTCCTCCTGTTTATTTCACCCATGGCCTTTCCACATCAAATTTATTTTCTAACCCCCTCTGGATGATGCAAATTTTTTGCCTGAGCCGAAGCATTTTCAACAGATACGTTTTTGCCTCACTTTGCGCTGCCCCGGGTCAATTCTCATCGACTCCAGTCTTCGCACCGGCTTTGTCTGCA
Source organism: Thunnus albacares (assembly GCF_914725855.1). NCBI lineage: Eukaryota > Metazoa > Chordata > Actinopteri > Scombriformes > Scombridae > Thunnus > Thunnus albacares. The sequence goes on from NC_058111.1 coordinate 6,376,849, forward strand.
ATCTCTGAAATTTGCTTTGTGCAGTCTGAACACACCTTGAGTCGACCTCGATTGACAGACGGTTAGAATTGTAACAGTGCTGACAGAACTTCAGCACACAACTCTGGAGTTGGAGTCGGAGATAAATTATAGACTTAGATAAATAAATCAGCCAATCAGATTATCAGACAAAAATGTCTTAGGGACGGCTGATATGGTATTGCTTTGTAATTTGGTTTCGAGCTTGAAAATGAGAGTCTTTGTAGGTGAAATATCTGCTCTGCTGCTCTGCTCACTATGATAGTCACTTTAATTACTGTCATAGTCACTTTGGGCACTGTAGGGCACTTAATCACTTTATTTACTGTCAGTCACTTAGTTTACGGTTTAGTCACTTTATTTACTGTCATTGCACTGTGGAACCATTCATCTACTGCATCAATAATCTCCATATGCACAGCACCTTGTAGTTCAAGCCTTTAGTTTATGTTTACAGTGTTTTCTTATTGTACAGGCTAATTATTTATTGTTACAGGCAATCTATCTATCTATCTATTCAGAGGATGATGAATGTGAAAATGTACGTTGTGCTTCTAAATCACAGTGGCAATGGTCTGACAGGGAGGATAGTTTAGAATATTAAAAAAAAAAAAAAAACAAGCAGAAGTTGCAACACCTGTTGATGTTCATCACTAAAGAGCTCGTATTCATTAACGACTATGTGATGGCAGTTCTGCAGGATGTCTGGCAGTAAAACCCTCGCTTAATTGCTCCTTTACAATATGAGATGAATAAAGTACGAGCCGGTTGGTTGAATCTGTAGCAGGATAACATTTATGCATCTTGTTAAGCAATTTCTGCCATTTTCTGAATCTTTCATTGTGGTTGCATCAGTAGTCTGACTGTGTGGTCAAAGGGATGCATCGGATTCTCTCGTCTCGTTTCCGTCACATTTAGATTTTACTGTCAGCCAAATTTAATCTGAAATACACGAGAGGATGGAGTCACAGAATTTAAATCTCCATCAGTACATCAGCTCTCACAGCCATTCTTCTCTACAATTGTTTCTAAGTAACAAAAAAATAATTGGCTTCTCTGTAGAGAAGCAAGTTGGTGACCAGTAGGTTTAGATTCACACGACTGGGAAAGTTATGACCCTCTGCGCTTGCCTGACCAGCCTGAAAAAATGCGAGCAATTAGAGTCTAGCAGTAGAGGGGGATTGAGATCATATCAGCCTGATTATATAAGGTGAATCATACGGCTCTTTCCCAGACACGTCCCTCCCCGACAGCACTTCATCGCAGAGTGTCTCCTCATGTAAAGTCACACCGGCGGCTGTGGAGGATGCTCGACCTACGGTGGAGGGTGTAAACAAACAGGTAAACTCTCCGTCCGTCGTAAACAGGAAGCACCGTGGATATAACAACGGACATGTTTCTCATCCGGGCTGCTGGTTATATTATAAGCTGCGTCTTTGCAAACACGCTCATAACAACTTGTACATCCTATAAAATAAATTGTGCATTCTGTGTTCAAAGTTGCTGTGGCCTTGTTTGCCTCACCCAGATCAGACTGAACTTTGACCTGTGAAATCGCACCAAAGTCCAGTCAGTGAGAACAGGATTGACCTCCAGTTCTTGAGTTACTGAGTGTTGGTGGTATACGTTGGATGAAAACAAGCTGCAGGATCACAGACAGTCAAGTGATAGCAATAAAACGGAGTTCTAATGTTAGCAGGTTGACTAAACTGCCTCCAACACAACGCTTGTGCTTGCCACGCTGCCCACATCATTTCGCCGTCCTGCCTGCTTCTCCCCAAAAGCAATGCGAGTAAATTTCACCTTGTCAGTTCTGGTGTGACTGCAGCATAAATACATGAGTAAGGAAGGAGGAAGGAAGAGCTCAAAATGCTCGAAGGTAAATACCAACCTCATAGTTAAGTGAGGCTGATAATTAGAGTTTTTCTTTACCCCTGCAGAAGCAAAATGTTATTGGATCCAACCAGATGTAACCCACCCATAAATAATGCTTGATGGTGAGCTATAGACAGTGGGAAGCATTTAATTTAGTTTAATTTATGAGGTTGGTCTTAAACAACAGCTAACATCTTTAAAACCATTTTTATGTTGCTGATCCTTTAAAATGAAATGTATTGTATGTTTGGGTGATGCTCCATGCTGCTCCGGGCTATAGCCTCTGCCCCTGTTGGAGCTGTAATTATTATGAATGCGTCATTTGCAGAGAAGCAGTGGGAGAAACACAACAATGCAGTATTACAGGTGATTCTCTGCAGCCTGTAGCTGCAAGCCTGTTGCGCGTATCGTACAGCAGAGAATATCGAACGTATATGTGAAAGGAACAACTTCAAGCATCTGCATTTTATTACGGAGCTGTTGTATATTTTTCTTTTTTTCTTGGGAAAAATACATGAGAGAGAAGATTCAAGGTTCAAGGTGGGATTCAGCTTTAGACCCGGTGAAGCATACTGTATCTTAGCAACCCCGCAATGGTGCGTGTTAGTCTCCTTGAATGCACTGTCACTACCCAGAGGTCGCAGCTCAGGCCAGGCGGTGAGGCGGGTTCATGTTAGAGGAGCACAGAGAGACATTCGACTGACTGAGAGGATGTGAGGAAGACGTAGACAAAGAGAAAAGGTTTAATTGAGAAGAGGGGCTCATTAATTTCAGTTTTTATTACAGGGAATCAGCGTGTATTTTTTAAATTAATAATAGCTACCATTTACAGTACAATCACTTAAAGCTTGTTAAATTAATTTGAGGGCGTGCACGTGATCAGCGGCTTTTTTTTTGTCTTTTTTTTTACATGATGCATAACTATCAGATCCTTTACTGTAATTAAACTGCAGTGATCAGTTTGTTCTTTTAGTAGGAAACACACGGTGAAAATAGGAAAATCTGCTCCTTTTAAAAAGATCTGGTCGAGCTGCAGTGATTTTAGTTTAGTTTTGACAGAAAATAAATCTGCAAGTATTTTGATAATTGATTAAGTCATTTTTGAAGCCAAAGAGGTTAATTCCAGTTTCTCAAATATGAAGATGTGATGCTTTTCTTTGTTACATATCACTGTAAACTGAATATATTCAAGTTTAATATTAACATTTTAATATATTTTTTAATTTTATAGTCATTTAATTGAGGAAATAATCAACATATTAATGAAATTAATTAATCTTGTGAGATTTTTCAGAGAATATCTGAAAAGAAATGAGTGATTTACTTGCAATTTCTACTCCTTTGAAGGCAACAAACTTTACGGGGTCCTTCTCATCCTTTTCCCATAATTTGGATCATCACCCTCAGTCTGTGCTTGTAGTCAGACAGTATACAGCGGCTCAACTGGAAGGTCACAGGGGTCAAATGTGAGCTGAGACAAGGAGCCTTCCCTGTTATTTACTGTAACCTCTGTAATCTACAGACAGTAATCTTACACCTGCCTGTATCGCCACTGTAATGCATTATACCATCCAAAGGTAATAGAATGATGCAATATAACGCTCAGTGTGATACTGTGTGTGTGTGTGTAAGCCTCTTGCTGTCTGGGCTCAGTGCAGATTCTGTGTGTGTGTGTGTGTGTGTGTGTGTGTGTGTAGCTGGGTGTTAGGCTGTGGTGCTGTCTGCCGAAGAGGAGGAGGAGGAGGAGGAGGAGGAGGAGGTGGAGGAGGAGGATGAATAATAAATGCAGTCTGAAGTTTGGATCCAACGTGTTCAGACTACTGAGCAGAGCAGAGGCCTTTCCACGGCCCAGCCGAGCTGATGCCAATGATAAGATTTGAGGGGAGGGAGATGGGATGGGGGGGGGTTGTTGGCGTGGGGGAGGTGGGGGAGGGGGAGGGGGGGGGGGGGGGGCTTGTCGGGGGAGAGGTGTTGTAGGGGTAATGAATTGGAGAACCAATTCTCGCCTGCCCTCCCCTCCCTCTGCAGTGATCTCTCTCTCTCTCTCTTCCCTCTCCTGCTTTCTTTTTCAACCAGCGCGCCTCGCTCCAGCCAGCCTGCGGCAATGTGAGCGTTGCTATGGCAACGCGGACCTGCCAAGGACCACGGCGATGGAGAGAGAGAGAGAGAGAGAGAGAGAGAGAGAGAGAAACAGAGAGGAGGGGTGCAGCTCATCAATGTCTTACAGTCCCCCCTCCCCTCCCCCATCCAAAAGCACACACACACACACACACACACACACACACACATATTCTCTCTTCAGGCATGCTGTTGAAAGAACAAACATCACAAAGGGCTCGAGCCTAAAATCTGCCGCAGAGAAACTGAAACTCTGTTTTAGCTCCTCAGTTTTTATGTTTTACTTAATTTCTCTTTAATAACAAACACCTCAGTACAGTAGCTGCTGTGTTTTTTTGTGTTTTTTTTTTACCACCGCTAATGGGAAACCAAATAAACAAAGTAAGAAAAAATTCACTCAATTGTTTTGCATTCTTCTTCTCCTGAGGAAAAAAGAAAGGAAAAAGTGTGTTTTATTTGTTTTTTCCCTCTATAGTTTTAATTTTACACATTTACATTTATTAAAAAAAAACAAATCTTCCAATAGATCACATGTTACCCTCATTTTCTCTTTCTCTTCCTCTTTTCTAATTGAATATTTATATCGTAAGAGAACACAGACACCATGCTGATACCATACGAGTATCCACTGCTCTTAATGTGTGTGCGTGTGTGTGTGTGCGTGTGTGCGCATGTGTGCCCTGGCTCATTTCCAGCTCCAGCCCTCTAATAAGCCCCTCTGCTGAAACTGGAAAGTGTGACATGGATCAATAACTAGATATATGAAGCTCTTGTGCACAAACTGACGTGGAAATAGTCATTCTTTTCTTTCCTTCTGTTTTCTCCCAGACAATGGAGGGAGTAGAAGTGCTTGTTGTTTGTGTGGTGTCACTGAGGGAGTGTGTGTGTTTGTGTACGTGTGTGTGTGACACTGCAGTGTAGATTTGAAAGGCTGCGGCAGCCGTCGACAGACAACGAGAATCCTTACTGCAACAGCAACTTGATTGCATACTAATGTTTTGGTATGACGCATCTCTCTCTTCCCTTCCTCCCCACTAATCAACCTCCCTCTCATATCGCCCCCCCTGCCCCCCTCCACCCCCACCCCCATCTGTTTTCATATGTCTCTCTTTCTTTCTTCCTACCCTCCCTCCCACCTTGCTCTTCACATTGTGTGGCAGTGATATGGCACCGAGCTGCTGCTGGTACAACCCACCCACCACTTCTGCAACGACAAACAGGAAGGAAGTTGTTTATACAACAGCAATATGAATTTTACAGGCAGAAAGCATCCGACCTTTACGTTATAGACTAGGGCTGCAATTAATGACTACTTTCATTATTCATGATGATTGTGATTACTCAAGTAATCGTCGAGTCTTTTAAACGTCAGAAAATTTGTAAAAAAATGCCCATCACGACTTCCGAAATCCCAAGGAGATGTTCCCAAATGACTTGTTATTCCAACCAATCATCCAAAACAACATCCTCCAACAGAACAGGTTTGTTTTTTCCATTATTGGCAGGATGGCATTTTCAGTCTGTTAGTGTCCTCCGAAATGAAAGTGGTTCAAAATGTCTGTTTTCTGATCTGTCACCACTATGATTAAAGTCTGGTAGGGTTTAGGCAACTAAAACTGCCTGGTTCAATATGCGTTAGCTCATTTTTTGGCCACTTGGGGGCACCGGAAAAACATGTTTCTGTCCACCTGGTGAATAAATGTCCAATATTCTCTCTCTTTTAGCTCTATTGTTGCTCTCTACCAACTCCTGAGGGAAATATCTGGCTCTTTACCAGCAAAATGCTCCACTATGTTCACCAGCTAGTCTACAGCTAACTCTGTCTGTTTGCCGTTTAGTGCTGAGCAGGTAGTGTACAGTGGCTTTTTAGAGCTTTTTCTCTGAACACAGCCGCCTGCTGCGGCCTAAAACAACATTGGAAGAGCAGTGAGAGTGAACCAAAACAGTAAAGTTGCTGCCAGACAGATAAACAATGAGCTGAAACTTGCTATAAAGTTCTGTTAAGTTGAGTGAAACTGCAGAGATGCTGATAAATCTCTGTAGGTTCATCACTACAAGCACAACACATTACACATTGCCTTTTGATACTTTGTTAATATATAAAATATTGATTTTTTGACCACCGTTTAGTCAACGAAGTGCAGTGGAAACATAAAAAACATAAAACTTTGGGCCTTTGGAGCTTTTTCTCTGAAAACAGCTGCTAGCATGTAGAAACGACACCGATGAGTTAAACCTGCAGTGTAGAGCTTTTACATATAAATGAATGCCTGTTACATTTGAGCCCTTACCAAATGATACCAATGCTGATTAAGCCTATTACCACCAGCAAAATCTCTGTATTTCACAATGACCTGGAGTTTTTGAATTTGGTGTTGGGTTTGACATTCCCGGGCTGGCCAGATGAATGCGTACTGAGGATGCTCTACGGGCAAAGCAGGTGCACTAGAGACTTCCGCCAACCGAACCAGCTAACTTGCGGTTAGCTCTCTGCTAACTTGAATGGGGATTAAATAATAATTTATAAGTTACTGGACTGAATGGATCTAATTCTGATAGTGAAAGAGTCATTTTATGGGAGTTGGTTGACGCTCAAAACAATTTCTCCCCCATTTTACAGTTGCAACAGTAAAGACTTTTTTTCTCAACTTTATTGACATCAAACTCACACAGCAGTAACATTTAAACAAGTTTAAAGCCACAACAATAGCGACGGAGTAGGCAGAATCTATAACGTAGGCACATGTCGCATGTGTTTTTGTAATTACTTTCACTGCCAGAAGGGGAAAACAAAAGTCCCGCACTGCAGCTTTAAAAGACGCCCAAAATGCTCTGTAGAGTTGAGGAGGATATTTATAGCAGCTGCTTTAAGGAAACCAACAGTGACTATTGGTGGGAGATGAGATACAAACAGCTGTGTCCAACGTCAAAGTCAGACGTCTTATATGACCAACCATCCACCCGACCTCCTGGTTTTACAGCTTTATATCACATTTATGTTGCATTCTACAGTTACTGTTTGCACACAGACGGGGGGGGGGGGGGGGGGGGGGGTTGTGTGTTAGGAAAATACACATGTAGATAGATTCAAGTGTTTGAATATACAACCACTGCTGACATTATTCTATGTCTTACAATGATCTTAAAGAGAGAAAAGCATCAAATCCTCTCATTTGATTTACAGACCAATTAATGAACTAATTGTTAAAGTAACCTGTTATAACGATGACAGGTGAGAGATGTATTGTTAAGCCTTGAGGGAAGTGAGATGCTCGTTTCTCAATATGAGGAAGTTGGAGATAATATTTTGGCGCTCTGTGAATGTTGAACGTTTGGTTTTCTGAGGCAGAGATTAGCTGTTATGGATTTTAGGATTTGAGGCTCCTGTGCTCTTCCTTTTTTTTTTTTTTTTTCCTCTTTGCTGCAGTAACATCTTCAAAATAGTAGGTTTGGAAATGGAAAACATGATTGTTTCAGCAAATTCATTGACCACACGAACATCTCCGCCTTTCAAAGCCAGGAAGCCTAAAATTGTCTTCTCCTTCCTTTTTTTTTTTTTTTTTTTTTTTTTCCAGCAATGGCAATAGTTTTCTGAGTCTGAATAATTTTAGACGGCTGACAGACAGCAAGTCAAATGTTAGAACAGTGAACACTGTGCGAGACAGTGTGATAGGCTGCACAGAGAATCTGTTGCTAGGCTCACTGTGAACAGACCAGTCAAGTCTGACATATGTTTTCAAAGCAGCCCTCTTAGCAGCTTGCAGCAGTTGCCATGGAAACCCCAATGCCATTTCCCCCCATTGTTTGGACCGCTCGATATCCCGAGTCCTGGTTTATTAAAGCCTGGAAGACCAACAATGAGAGCTGGTTTTGTTTTCGCATGTAGCTTGTTAGTGTGTGTACATAGATTCAGCATGTATGTGGGTACATTTTGCAACAATGTGTGTGTATTTGTATTTGTGTTTGTGTGTGTGACAGAGACAGAAAGTGCAGCATGTTTGTGTGCATGAGCATCTGAGTTTGTGGCTGCAGGTGTGCACATACGCTGTGTGTGTGTGTGTGTGTGTTTGTGTGTGTACAGACTGTCAGCAGGGTCAGTCTCTGTAAATGGTAAATGGACTACATTTTCTAGTCTACCGACCACTCAAAGCTCTTTACAACACATGCCAACATTCACACACACACACCCTCACCTTCATACACTGATGTGTATGAATGTGTGCAAGGTGCCAACCTGCTCATCAGGAGCGATACTGTGCTTTTTATCCAAAGTGCTTTACAAATGTTTCTAACGCTCACTCACCCATTGACACGCACACCGATGGCACAGACGTCAGGAGCAATTTGGGGTTCAGTATTTTGCCCAAGGACACTTTGACATGCAGACTTGGAGGATCTGGGGATCGAACCACCGACCCGCTGATTAGTAGACAACCCGCTGTACCTCCTGAGCCACAGCTGCCCAGAAAACAAACAGTGGAAAAAACAGAGGATGTCCTTCACCTGACCTTCACAGCAGATGCAGACATGGGCTGAGACTGCTGCTCTGTGTTATCAGCTCCTCATGGAGCCTCAACAGAGCTGAGGTGTAACCAGGGTGGGAATAATGGGGGGAAAAATATTTTTTATAACATTATAAAAAGGAGAGAAACAAAAAATCTTTAGTTTTTAAGGGGGATTTGTGAATATTTTCTTTATTTATAGCTGCAGTCCTTTAAATCCTTGAATTATCAAAATCAAAATGTCATATTTTCCCTTGTGGTTTGACACATTTTAATTTCATCATGTATAGTATTACTGAGAAGAGATTAAAATCAAATAAATTCCTTATAGTGTTGTAGTGCTGAGCTTAATGCTATTTATTATCATTATTATGATAGTAAAACACCCCCATTTAACGGTAGTGCAGTCCTACGTGAGCAGCTTTTACAATGGAAATGTCACTATCCACTAGAATGAACTGACATTAAAAATTTTAGCGATTAGTTTTCATTTCTTTCCGGCCATCATGTCAGGGTAACCGCTGTGCTGCACAAGTGATATTCAGTTTTAACTATCTGGTGTGAGACACCTGGGTGCAATGAGAACAAAGACGTGGGGAGATGAGAGCCTTTTTGGTGTAAATAACTCATTCATGAATATTTTTTATTGATAATCTATATAATAAAAAAAGAAAAGCTGAACTACAAATCTTCACATTTTAGCTGCAGATTAAATCTCCTTCGGTCCTCTTTATGCAAATGAGTTTTAATACAATGGTTTACATGGATTTAAGTCACTGGGTTACAGGAAGCAAAGGAGGAAATCTGGTGACATTATTATAGAGCGACTAAGATTGCATAGGGAGGAGGATGGATCAACAAAACATTGTACAGTAACACAGGAGGTTGCTGCTTATTTTTCATTTAAACACAGTTTTCTTTAAACCGAGATCATTCCCTAACCTTAACCACGTTGTTATTATTGTTACCATGATGACGAAGATTCCCTACCCTTAATAAATACTTTTATTTTTAAGTGTTGTAACATCATAAAACTGTTAATTATTTTTTTAACAGTGATTAGTAACAGTTATGGAAGACAAATGATGTCATTGTGCTGTTTACTGTAAATGGGAGCATCAGATAAGAAAACACTTCTATATGTTGTTCTGGATTTGGAGGACTTGTTAAAGGAAGGGGTCAACTATTTATTAAATAGAGTAAATGATATTAAAAGAGTAAAATATCACAATCAAATAATAAACAATACTGATAAAAAGTCACTGTAATTAAATCATGGTTTAAATTTCTGGGGCTTCCTTCTCTCATCCCCCCGATGACTCATCTCGCAGGGCTGCCTTCCCAGAGTGCCTTGTGTGTGTGAGCCCTCATTTAGACTCGGGTCAGAGTTCAGGCTGCTGGATGAGAGACGAATTGGCCGTCGGAAGGAGGGCTGCCGACCACCCCGAAGTCCTGCTGGGCAGCCATCTGCCTGCGGGTTGAGGCAGACGAGCCCTTCTGCCCAGAGTCCTCAAGACTGGAAGTCTAGCGAAGTGTGATTGTTCACTGGAAACAGTTTATGGCAGGCAAAGCAGATTAATAACACTTTCCCCTTCCTAAGAGATGATTCTGCAACTTTAACTCACGCAGCCTCTTTAGCTGCTGTGTTGAGTGTTATCCAAGGGGAAGCTAAAGTGAAGAATCCAAAAAAATAATACTCCGAAAGCTTTTTCTTTAATATTAATGAGGCTTTAAATACATAATTCCTGTCTGTCAGTCGCTCACATATTGTGGAAACCAGATGCAAACCCATCGAGGGAGCGAAATTATTTCTGTTGTAAGTTTGTGTTTCATCCCGTGTTAGTTATTATGGTATTAAAGATTCATGATGAAATACTTAAATCCTTTACAAGTACATTACAGTTCCATTATATGTGAATGCTTCCACTTATTATCTTTCATTAAAGCTGCACTAATTAATAATTGTATATTAATAATGGATCAGATGGTGCTTTGATGTGATGAACTAAGAGATTTTTCCCCTGACTCTTCAGTTTCCCTCAGCTCTACAGAGCTTTTTAGCCTATTTTAGCTTCTTGTTTTGTTTTTTTCAAAGCCCATTTTCAGCAAACGAGGTCTGATGAACTCATCGCGCACTACCTGTCCAGGTTCAAGTTAGTGACCAACTGGTGAACATCCTTTAATCCCAACCCTGGCGTCGGGGTCGCCTGATATGCAGATGTGGTGCAGATGTGGTTTCAAGAGAGTTCATTACTGTAAAAGTTTTATGTAAATTAGAAAGTATAAAAAAGATTTTAAACATAAATTGCTTGATAGGGGTGGGAAATCTTTGGGAAAAAATCCAATAAATAAAAAGTTCACTGTGTGCCAAACCGTTTACATTAGTCCCAGTACATTAAATATAACTGGCAGTTAAGTTAACTGCACTTGATTGAAGTCATTGTTTGATGAACAGAAAAAAAAACAGTATGTGGGAGTATGCAGCATTTTAATTTAAAGAAGTTAAGTGCATTCATTTGGGAGCACGTTACAGTCTTCTGCCTCTATGAGAAACTGTACAACATCTTTAGAAACACAGAAGTTGGTGTGTGTGTGTCTGCTGGTTGTGGTGTTACTTATGTTGTATCTCCAACAACCTCTCTGCTGCAGCACTGGTACCAGTGAAACCCATCGCTATTAACAGCTCTGTACAGCTGAAGGGGTTTTGAAATAAAACAGACTGTGAGTTATTTTCTTCACCTGACCAGAGTTGGCTGGAAGTGTTGCGGTGTGTTGGCTTATTTGTTGGTGCTGGAGTTTGATGCTCCAGCCCACTAGTCTCCAGGGTGATGATGGTGATGATGGTGTATGAAGTTTTACCAAAACAGTAAATACTTTCCTTTAGTAAGTTATAAAATCCAAAATGTGCCGAAACGGGAAGATAAACTACAAAATAACTCTACTTTATGCTGCAATCTGTCATCCTAACCTTATAACCAACATACAAAAATAGATTCTTGGTATCTGTGAATCAATTCAGAATTGTAGAAGATAAGAATCATAATTATTATGAGAATCAATTATTTCTCCCTCCTCTATTACTTGAATTAAGTTGCATGACCCTTGAACTTCATCAACCTTGACTTTCACAACACTGTACATTGACATGACTTGGCATTCAGTGTACATAGCAAGGTGAACACTCCTGTAATGGTCAGTTAACTGTAATCTCCATGTATCTATCAGCTGATTGAGCTATCATGTGATCCAACACTACAAGGAGTTGCAAGGAGCGAATCACCCAAAGGTGATGAGGCTGCAGCGCAAAATGCAAGCGCAATCGTCTTTTAAGGCACAACAAGGTTTAGTGGTGATCAGACTAAAATCCCTCTCTGTCATTAAAAAGTATACAATAGCAATGTAAATAGCTGGGGTGCCAAAAATTCTCTGACCTAAAACTGGGGCCAAATAAGGTTGTGGACCTGTGATCTAGCAGCTGAAGAGACAGATATTCTTCTCAGGAGATCAAAACAGAGCTTAAAGGAGAGAAAAGATTGGATTTAAATTCGTCAGGAACTCCAAATGAATGAATGTTAAAGTTGCTCCATGTCTGCTGGATGTGTAAATCAACATTGTATCCAAAAATGGTGATATTTAACAAACTTATCTCTGCAAAATAACTGCTAATTACTGCTGTCAGGTGAATGTAAAGGCAAAATTTCTGAAATTTACCGTATTGGAGGCAAAGTAGAACATCTTCCAAAATGGAGAGTACCACAACCTCAAAGCAGTACACAAGTTCAGAACTTGAGTACTTTATTACTTCACACCTCTGTAATGCAGACAAAGTGACCTTTTTTTTCTGCATGGAAATATGGACTTGTGTAAGAGCTTTAGCTGTAAGAGCAACTAAAATAAAGAGTCAAAGCTTGAATATTGAGATAAAAAATCAAATTATATAGTTTTCTTCATGTGTTTCATAACTGAGATCAACAAAGTTTAACCTTTGCATCAAAAGATTTTTTTAATCAAAATGAGAAAATATGGTTTAGATTAAAAAAAAAAAAAAAGGTGTGTGCAGATTTACCTTCCCCGACCTTCATCTGTCTTCATAAAAACTCAGCGATGTTGACAGTAATCCAGAAAGGGACTGAGCTCTATATGTTATGTAATTCACAGAAATGGGTCAGCGTAAGAGTGACGGTATCGTTCACTCTCATACTGTCGGTGTCATCTTCCCTTCCGTTTATTTCAAAGGACTTTGAACACGATTATACAATTGTTTGTATCACAGTCGCATAATGTAAACCAATTTTATAAAGCGTTGTCTTGTGAATGTAATATGGTGGCAACGTAAAATAGATTTAATGTTATTTAGCCACAGAATCTGTCTGCTGTACTTTGTTCCTCTCTCTCCTTCTCTATGTAATAACGACAGCGTATTCTGGTGATATTTGTCGACTGAACCTCCTGTTTCGAGAGGGTCTGTTGCTCCGTAAGCTGACTTATATAAAGGGGGATTAGCTGACGCTGAGTGTGTTGCATAAATAGTCCCTTTGTATTCCGACTGCCCATCTAGAAAACTCAGCCGCTCCTCCAGGCTTCCGTTTTCATGGAGCAAAGTACATTCACTTGACCCCTGACCTGGAAAACAAGTGGCTCCGTCTGAATTGACACAATTTCATTTTCCTCAAGTGCTGCCCGGCCAGCTGTCCATGTTCCAGTACTTTGCACTGACATTTTGAACAGGCAGGGGCCCAGAACAGAACAAAAGGGGGCAGTGGAAGCCTTGAGATTAAAGAAGTGAGTTATAACCAGACGGTCAGGAGTTAGACAAGGTGGAAAACATCTGTTTGGGGGGAAAAAAAGATGATAACGGTCGACTCTTCGACTGCTGCAGGGAAGCTGATCGGTGGCCAACGTAACACAAGAAAAAGATCAGGTTTACCAGGCGTCAGTCTCTGCAGTCGAGCTTTCACTTTTAATAAGACCACTGACGCAGAAGGCTTTGGCAAAAAATGTTGAACCTGGCTCAACTTATGGCCAATTAAATATATCCAGGTGCACACATTTGTGGCATTCACTGTGTCTGTCTCGCAATTATCAAGACGAAGCGTAAAAAGATTGCTATGCAACCTTTCTATACGCCGCATTTAACATGGTATTAATATGTGATCTGTGTGTGGATACGTTATCTGGATAATGACATCCGTTCCATGAGTCTTTGCATTTACACCTGGTATTAAAATGCTTTCTTGTTTTCTTAAATGTGCACAATTCGATCACAATACGTTCTGAGTGCATTTACTCCTGCGTTAACGTGTGTTTTTTCCTTATCCAGATAACATATTCAGATACAGATCGTATTTAAATGTCAGGTGTAAATGGAGTAACAGTTGTTAAAGTCTGTCATCTGATATTATGTGCTTTGTTTTGGCATCTGGAAAGCCTCAAAACTAATGATGCATTTAATTTTTTTGTCTAAATGTTTTCAAATGTAATTATAACATCATCTGTCAGAGGAATAGTTGTTTTTTATTTGTCCTTTTGGACAGTTCTGAGTTTCTAATTAGTTTCCTTTTGTTTTTACATCAAGTTTCACTTTTCTGTTGCACATTTCCATCCTGTTCTCAGATGAACCAATGTGGGGCAAGGCGTGCAGATGTTGTGAGAATGTGCTTGCACATGTATGGCTGCACAAGCTGTATCTCATAGTTACTGTGCAACTTGCAAGCACACAGTACATCATTTGGCAAAGCACAAATAGTGGGTTTTTTACGAATATTTGTTTCATACAAATATTTTAAAAATTATTTGTTTTCAGGAAGAAAAAAAACAAAACATGTCAAATACCAGAGCGCAGGTCGGTTACATCTCTATCTCAGTCTCTCTCCTCTGCTCTGCTGTTACGTCTATCAGCAGTGAAGGGGGTGACATCCGGAGTCGGGGGTGTTCCCCAGAGATAAAGCTGAGCTACTGACACACGTGAAGTGCTTCCAAGAGACTCTCCATAACCTGTTGTTCCCCTTCTCCTTTCCACAAAGTGAGGTTGTAAAAACTAGGCAATAAATGACAAGTGAAAAGCAAGAATCGTCTTTTAAGTTCTTCCCTACATGTTACATACTGTGCTGTCTCTGTGTTATGGGTGTATTAATAGGTTCAAGACCCGGTGTGGGGACCTCCTTCATAAGATTTATTCATGAACACTTATTGCAACACTAATTTTCTAAAATTAATAGCGTAATAAAAACAAAAACAGGATTTTTAAGCCTCTTTCTACTTTTATTTGGATACAAATAGAAATAATTTTGCTGCCTCAACAAATATAGATACAAATACATAACTGGGCTCTCTGCACATCCCAGGTCTCCATCTTCCTCATCATACCTCAAACTGAGCCAGCAGATATTGTCTGTGTATTTGCAGCTCCATGATGCATCTGTTGTCTGCAAATAAACATTTTGAGGTTATTACTATATTTGTTTCAGTACCATCATACCTTGCTGATGGTAAAGATCATCATGATGATGAAAAACATCATATGAAGAAGGATAGATGAATAAAATAATTTGAAAATAAGTGACTGTATTTAAAGTTGTCTATTGTAAGACGTTACCTGCTAATACTGACATTTCTCATTTTTCAATCTAATGCCTGTTGAATATTTTGAAATGAAATGAAATTTACTTTGTTGCATTTTTTTTTTATTGAAACCCCTTAAATGTCGACTGTCTGGCCCAGAGGAATAAAGGAAGCTTGATTTCATCCTCTTTATTTTCGAGCACTTAGCCTGATCAGATTATCATTCAGTTATTAAATGACCCGGGAACGTAATAGCTTAAAAGCAGAGCAGAGGAATGCAGAGATTCAAGGTTAGTTCAAGTTCACCAAACCACTAAATCCGTCTTGAATCCCATTTAGTCCCGAAGTTTATTCTCTTCCTACTGTCGTCTTCCATTGTCCATTGTTACGATGAAGGAAGAAGAGGAGGGAGAGGGAGACTCATAAGAGTGAAAGACTAGAAGAAAGAGTGAAGGAATGAAATGAGAAGACAAGAAGGAAGGAAGGTGGGTGAAAGGGAAGAAAGAATGGATGTAAGTAAATTGAGAAGGAGGGGAGTTAGGGATGAATGCAAAGAAAGGAAATGAGACAAGACAGAGGGAAGAAATTGAAGAAGGGACAGAAGAGGAAGCTAAAAGGGAAGAACAGAAGGATGGAAGATAAGAAAGAAGTGTGTTTTTGCAAAGCTCTTGGTGCTCTATTAATAACTTAATTATTGTCAGGCCTATTATCAAAAAACAAACCCATTAATGGAGCTCAGTGTTAGTCCAGTCATTCATGCTTCACAATCACTGACTCATTCATCCACTTTAGCAACCAGCTGACTAGTAAAGTCCAATCACATCCATGCAGACACTGTAACTCGACACTTTACTCTGCTTCACTCTGCAGATACACTCATGATAATTCAACCCTGTCTCCTAGAAATTTACATTTGTATACTGCTAAAATTGTTTTGCTTATTTCGCTCCACTGATCGCTGCCTGGATTTTGTTCAAGGCAAAGTTTTTTGAATGAATTAAGCGCTACCTTTAGCATTTATCACACTGCAGTGACAGGGATGAAGTCAGGATGCAAGACTCTGACACCAGAGAGCAGGTTTCACATCCTGAGTCCTGCATGTGGTTCGGTTTATGCTACAAAAAGCATTTTGTTTAAATGTTAATAATCATGTTGTGCTTCAAGTCAATGAGGACTTTTTTTTTGTATTAAACAAATAACATGAGCTTTCTTTAACATTAATCAAGTCCTGCCAGTGTTTAAACATAAGCATAAAAAGTTTAATATTGCTGTAGGTTATACATGCAGATATTATGCTGCAAGATCTCATATTTTGGTGGAAAAACAAGGACATTATACTTGTTCATTATCAACATTTTTGCAACTTGCCAGATGCATTAATTAACAACATTTTCTCATTATGTTGAGGGAAAAACCAGCATTATGTTTCTAGCACAATGAATTTACTGTTGCAGTTTAATCGTGTATATAAATGTAATTTCTAGGAGACATGGTTGGATAATGTTCTCCACAACCCCAACCTCTGTCTTATGTGTGAAGGTTTTAGCATTATCCATTTAACAAAGATTAAATGTTGAAGTGTTTATTAGGGACGATAAGTTCTCCCAACAGAATCCTCCTTGCGGCTCAAATTCAAATCTCTCTCATAGAGTTGAGCTTTGTGACATAAGTGTCTCTGACTGACATTGCAGAGCAAAATGAATCACTCCTCGGTCTCTTTCTTTGAAAGGGAAACTTCTCTAGGAAGTTTTCCAGATGCATGAATCGTGGGATCGCCTCCGCAGTGCCTGTCAAAATTATCCACCCTCCTCGGAAGTTTTCATAGTTTATTGTCTTGCATCATCGAATCAAAGTAGATTTCGCTTCATCCTCTTTATCGCTCTTTAGCTCTAACATCATCCATGAGTGTCACACTGGGCCCAGACTGTCCAGCAGCATCTATTCCCTCAACTAGATGAAGATTCAGCATCACCGTCCATGATTGATGCAGTGTGCCTCTGAGCCAGCACATCTGTCACCTTTTTTTCCACTTTTTTGGATTGAGCTAAACAAGATTTGGCTCCGACAACACACAGTAGCTCCTCTCTTGGGTCCATCAGTATTATTTGTCTGATAAATTGCCTCTGACAGATGGATGAACAAATAGTCGCATCTCTTTGACTTGCATGGTGATCATGAAATAAAACAAAAACGTAGAACTTAGTTGTGTGTGTGTGTATGTTTTGTTGTTCGACTGTGATGCGTGGCAGCCTGAGGCAGGACAGTCTGCTGTGGTTTCTCTGCTCTCTGGCTGACTTCCATACATCACTGAAAGTCCGATGTCTCCTGACAGGGTTCGCGTGATGTTTTGGGGGTCTCAAAGACAGGTGGATAGTCCACCCCCCCGCTGGGCAGAGCGGGGTGGGTCGAGAGGCTTCTACACTTTGATTAAAAACGACTCTACAAGCTGTCTGCGAGTGATTCCTCTGGTTACAACAGAGGAAGCCTTTGGACATAAAAACAGTGATAGTTTATTGGTTTTCTCTAACTCCCTTATGAGAGAAATATATTCTCCAGTCTTGGCATCACAGTCTTAGCGGTCAGGATTAGTTTTGCATTTCTAATTTTCCTAAACTAGACTTTTAATACAGAAAACATCCATGCAGTATATCTCATCAAATGCACTGGAAACTACCACTTAGTGTTGTTGCTGGAGTTAAACTTAACGTTGTTGAACCAGGAAACCCGTAGCATCACAAAGACAGCACACTCTAAAATAGTTAAATGGTAAAATTATAGTTTTTCCCACCACATGCATGGAGATATGTATTTACTTTATCATATATACTTAAATATGGAGACAGTAACGACTTACAGTAACAGTGGGAGTTAAGGGCCATTAGATCAAACGACAGCACATTAAACAATTTATGGTTTTTCTAACGTAAGTAATAACCGAAGCACCATTTTGGACCTCTGAATAACCGTTTTGTTTTCAGAGTGCAGGATGTGAGTGAGGAGGGCTGCTGGCTCCTCGTAAACTGTGGAAAGACTAATGTGTCCTGGTGGGTTTGTGTGATCCGCACAGCCACGAGGTGAAGAAAGGTTGTTTCTGTGAAAATAGAACAACAATCACAATAATAAACTGGGTTTCTATGCACTTTTTCTAGTGTACTTTATGTCAGATATGAACTAAAACATGAACTATAAGTGGCTATAATGTCAAAAATCTGTACATTTATATGGGAGTACGTAATGTAAGTATATGATGGACATGCTGGAACAATCTGGCATGAATCATAACACTATTTTGAGTTCTCTCTCTCTCTCTCTCCTTTCAAAAGTGTGACACAATCATACAGCACAGCAGCTGTTGTGCATTTACTAAGAAGTTTAATCTCATCCACAGCTCATGTGAGTATGAATGTTCGGTCTTTGGACGTAACCAGCGGGAGACGTTTTGCCGTGAGGTCATTACGAGCTCGGGCAGAATGACTGAGAGCTCACTGGGAGATCAATAGGATGTGAAATAAATTTGACAAATAGCTAAAAAAAAAAAAGAGGTGGAGAGTATTTAATATCTGAAGAAGGAAACGTGGCTTTCAACACAGAATTCAGAGCCCTGGTTTCAAACTTTTTATGTTAAATTCTGTGTAAAAACAAATTCAGTTAAGCTTTGGTTATGTATACATTGCAACATCTGATATCATGATGATATAAAACTGGTCTACTGTCTGGTATAATTTGATGAAAAACATCAGGAATTTAATCCATGAAAGAACTTTGTATTGTAACATTTGGATGACTGCACTTCTCACTTGAGTCTATCAACTTATTTTACTTATTTTAAAGATTTTGGAAAAGGTGATGACAAGTGTCACATACTGCAGAACTTGGTGCAAGAGATTTTCCACCATCTGCACTGACTGAAACTTTGGCACTTCAGTCTAAAAGTCTGGAAGAAACGACGCTCTGCTCCTGATTAATCCCTTAAACGGTCCGTGTCCCTCAGAATCCAACTTGGGTTGGATGATTGTCATGTTTGATTAGAGCGATGTGTTAATCAACTGCTTATTTTTGTCGGTAAATAAGTTGATTTATTGATTAACAATAATTATGTAGAGTGTCAAAAATGCCTTGACGCAGTATCCAAGAGCTTTGTAGTGTTTTAATGTTGAATTATTAATGAATAATTGATTTTTAAATTATCATTTCAATCATTTCAGCAGTAACACTATTGTCTCAAATTTAAGAATGTTTTAAGTGTGTTACATTTTTCACTGTAACACAATATGAAAAATAACACAGATATAAAAGTATAAAATTAACTCTAGACAATAAGATAATAATATAATAATATAATAATATAGGATAATACTGTGAAAATCAACTGCATTTCCTATAAATATATATTTTATAAATTGCAGTACCGTGGGCGTCATTTTTACCTTCACACTCTTCATTATCTGCTTTAAATGAATCTATTACAGGTCGCTGTGGAGAAGTCTGTCTCCTCAATGAGAAATATGTAAATTTAAAACATGCAGAGCATCAGTTTCTGTGAGGAAATCACTGCATCATTTGCATTAAAGTTAATTTGCTGCTGATGAATCAGTTTGTGTAATGTTTAATATTTACAGATTAAGTCGAGCCTCGGCCTTTCTAATATACATTTTGTTACTCTGTTACCACTAATAAGCCTCGTTAATGAACGAGCTCTATATTATTACAAGGAGATAATTTTTCCATCAAACAAAGAACCCCGTTAGAGCTTCACTAGTTTGTATTGAACACGTTTATATGACTAGAACTATGTGGCTGCGTTCAAATTGGATAAGAAAGGTAAAGGTCACGTTCACTGTTTACACATTTCAGGTAACTGCTATCTGTCACACATACACACACACACACACACACACATACACACACATTTCAGAAACACTGTGACGAGTCTCTCTCTGTTTCCATCTCTCTCTGTCATAAACACATACATGCAAATTTAGGATGCATAACTAATTCCTCTTGGCCATCTTCCTCACACTCCTTCACACACACACACACACACACACACACACACACACACACACACACACACAGTTTCACAGTTCATATTACCTATAGAAGCTGCCTATATCCTCATTATGCTACTCAGCCCACACAGTAGAACACGCTTTCATATTCCCATTTAAATCAGAGAATCATGTTGTTCTGCAGCACTGGAGGAGGTGAACTCACAACCGAGTAAAAAAAAAAAAAAGCCAAATAAAAAACCTTTATTTGGCTGCTTGAAAACTCTAAAGAGAGCCGATGAAATAAATTTGGATTTGAACATAAAATAATGTGATATTACTATTTTCACAGCAATCTCCTGGATAATTTAATGTTACTACAGGTTTATGTTGTGGCCGTCTTTTTGAATTTTTTCAGCATCATTTTTGAGAAATTAAATTTTACCCATGAGCCTCAGCCTCTGTTGTTCCTGAGGCTCCAGTCAAGGGAACAAATTTGAGTTGTACAGTAGTGAAACACTTTGTTGTTGCTATTGAGAACAGAACAATGCACCATTATTGCCAAATTCCTCCAAAATTGACCCAGAGTCAGAATCAGATTTTTTTGGGGGGCAGCTATAAACAGAGCAGTTGCTTATTTACACATCTAGGAGATATAGAGCAACATTTGTATTCATATCCATCATGTTGTTGCTGTTAAGCTGCTAAATGCTCTGATATGTTCACCAGCTAGTCTGCTGTTGGTTGCTGTAGGTAGCCCACAGTGAGTTTTTAGGGGCTTTTTGCTGAAAATGATGCTATTAGAGCTCCGAGACTGAACAGGACTGTAAGTTGTGATCAGTAAAACCAAAACAATGAGTTAAAAGACACAAAAAAACCTGTGTAGAGCTGCAGGGAGAGCACAGTTGGGTGATAATTCTTCAATTCTTGTTGCTACGAGCAACATCTCTCACATGACACATAATCTAATAATAATTTAACCTATGTTAATATGAAAATATTCTAAAGGAGGAAGGATTACAGTGAATTGTTTCAACGTACATGGCATGCGAGTATATATATAGATATAGGCTTTTACGCATTAGCTCCTGATGTGTCTTACCTTCAGTGCAACAAGCTCCGTTTTCTTTCCTGCCAACATAACAAGCAGACACAAGTGCCAAAGAAGAAATCAGAGAACAAGGGTAGAAAGTGAGTAGAAACTGTAGGAACTGAAAGAATAGACAGAGAATATGTAGAAATTGTATTTTTATGTTCTTTGTGAATATAAAAAAAAAAGACACCAGAGAAGTAGAGGAGCAGCACTTATTTGCATTCTGGTTTTGCTGACACCCACAGCAACACCGGTTAGATACATCAAGCACTGCGTAGACTTCCCTTTTTGTACCGTAGAAAATGTATTTATTAAAGCATAGGCTCAAGAACAAAAACAAAAGAAAAGGAACAACAACTGCAAGATTGCAGAACATATTATGTACCATAAAATTGATAAAGAAATCACTGTATACGCTACAGTGCTTTTTAAAATCACAGCTTTTGCAATGCAATTTAAACGTATGACCTATATATTTGTTACACATAATAAACATTCAGTAAATGTCTTCTTTTGGGAACATTTAGATTCATGTCAAATAAATGTATATCAGTAAGTTTGAGCTAGAAATGTTATCACAGCAGAAGACACAGCATACAAAAAAGTACAATCATTGTTCATGATTTAGCTCAGCTGACTGGTGTTCTGTGAATTAGAGAAAAAATTATGGATGAAAGATGTCGAGCAATTTAAAATGAATTAATGTTACGATCCAAAGATGCTGGGACTGAAGATTCCTACTGTCTTGAAAATAACACTGTACTCTTATTAATGCAACTGGCTCAGTATTTTTTGTTACATATTCTATTAGAAAGTGTGTATTTCACTCTTGAGGTCACTTTAAATATTTTTAAAGTTTCAAGGCGGGAAAAATGGGTCAATATTTCTCTTGGGTGATGATGAGTGAGTTGCATCCTTTAAGATTAATTAAAAAAACAGGAGGGAATATTCATCCAGTATTTAACAAACCATCTTAAAATCACTTTGGCTCAGTTACTTTATGTGACAAACTTGTAATTAAAATTTGGGTAAATTTCACTGTTTTTTTTGGTTAAAATCTATAGACTGTATTTAGACATCCCTCCCCTTTATTTACTCTAAAATACTAGAATTTAAGCTGTCTGTTTAACTACAAATTTAGTTGCCAAAAATACTCTGATTTAAAATTTCATTAAGTTACAAATGATATATATATATTTTAAAAGCCAATATCTTATTAAACTCTGAGAATCAGTGTTTAAATGTCATATAAAATATATTGCATTAAAAAAACTGCTCTCCTTTAGGCTAAGTGATTTTGGCGTACAGCATATTCATATCTAAAAGATCATAAATCTTCTTTATATATCACTTGAAGGGTTACACTCCAAAATGCTAGATCAGCATTTTATTTTAACTGCTTCTGAAATGCATCAACCGTTAATATCTGCTGAGTATGTTATGATATGTCGTTCTAAAAAGGGAAACAAAAGAGAATAAAAAGTTATGCAAGCCTGATAATCTCTTTTCAGAGACTATTAATGCTGTAATACACACAGCAAACAAAAGGAAATTTCCTTTAAAAAAAAAAAAAAAAAGGAATGTGCCTTCTGAGAAGGAGCAATGCGAGAGCAGTAAGAAATTGTGTATCGTTATTTTAATCTGTCTCTCTGCTCCATCCTTAAAGAGACTTGCACGACAGATATAAAGCATTTTGGCATTTGGTTTCACAATAAAATTAAGATGATCTTATAAAAGATCTTATAAAACCAGATAATTCATTTATGACTTAGTTTTTAAAATTTGTTTTCCCTCCAAACCTTAAATAAAGCCCTTTGGAATGAAACCCTTCAAGCGAACCTCCCTCCACTGCGGATTCAATTAGACTGCGTTGCTCATCATGTGAATTGCCAGGGATTAAATGATTGTGTATCTTTTAGATTCAAAACATCTGCTGTTTATGCTGGCAAAAGCTTCCACCAACCTCATACCGGGATGTAAGGCAGGCTGTCGGAAAGAGGGACGGCAGAAAAGGAAGGGGTGAAAGATAAACACAGAACAAAAAAAAAAAAAAAAAAGAAGAGACAGAGAGGGAGATTGATGCACATGAGTGGAGAGCGCTGGGCATTATTTGGTTGATTGCTGTGAACGTTAATGGTGGAGATGCGTCTTGATAAGGTAGAATATCACAGTTGTTGGACAGAAAAGCGCAGAACTGCAGGATTATTCCCGATTTTCTCACTGACTCTCCTGTTTTTGAGACATGGTGGATGTTTTGTTTTTTTAAAATAACACATTGCAGACATGTTCAAGGGGGTAAAAAACTCTTAACCTTTGCTGCAAGTGACCACAGAGTTTTAACAGGTAGGTGTTCCTCTCACTGTATATGTGCATGAACACTAACAAGACAAATACGAAGAAATTGTTTTAATTATAGACACTATGAATGCATTTTTCCCTCCTGTAATGTGTCGTTTAGGAGATGTTATCGCAGTGTGACGCCTCAGATTGCTGCTATAGGAAGGATAAAGAGAAGCAAGTGACATATTTATTTGAAGAATTTCATCCCCAAATAGAGATAAAAGACAAAACTTGTGTAGCAACCGACACCACTTCTTTCTAAAATGGATGTAGCGCACACTGGAGCTTTAAATTGATCACTGTGATATGACATATGTGATTGACTTCCATCATGATGTTGCTATTGCTGACACTGACCTTCTAGTGCTTCGGCTGATTGCCATTTAACGTATTGATTGGCTATCACATGGCCTTGGCTCATTTGCTGGAGTGCTGCAGCGGTGGTAACAGTTCTCCCATCGCAATAAAACCACATTCACCATACAGCATGAATCAGATATTGACAGACGTGTGCTAGATGGTCAGTACACAGTCATTCCTCCCTTCGGTGTCAGTTAAGAAAGCCACACATCGTGATGCTGATTGAAAAGGGTCTTTACCTTCAACTGTGCTATTAAACACGTGTTGTATTCTGGCTCATCCATCAAGAACCGTGAAAATCTATGGGACTTATTACATTAGTAATTTTTAACGATTACTAATAGATGCTAACAGTTTATAGGGAATGCTGACATTTCACTTGTTCATGTTGTACTGCCCTTTGGAAGCGTGCATGCTTTTTGTAAACAGGGTCTTCCCCGGGGACAGTGAATGGAGGCAGGGCAGAGACATCTAGTATGCATGGTCCCACAACATAAATAATTCGCTCCAGTGCTCTCTAGGTTCAGCTTGTCCTTTTATGCCTCCCTACATCATGGAATTAGAAATTTCCTTTCACTGTGGAACTGTGCTACTGTTATACCTGCTCTGTTATAGTACGGTGTGATTTTCTCTGCTTGTCGCAGGATATGGTCCACTTCAGATCTAAACCTGCAGGTGGACGACTCAAAGATTTGGCCTACTTACAAATGGTGCCACCATGAATGTCCACATTAATCCTCTGTGAGACAAGGTCACAGCTTTATATTCCAATGGGAACACTGGAATATACTGTACAGTGCCCATATAGGCCCAGAATGGTCTCAAAAATATAGGCTATACATGCCTTGGAAGCTCTGCATCTCTGCAAGAAGTGAGCCTAACCAATTTATCTTGATTCCTACTTCTGCCAGACTTCACAGGAACAACCTGGGAATTCCTGTGAACATCTCCTTTGGGCTTTACCAGGATCTATTCTTAGAGTTCAGATGAACGAGGGAACATGTAAAAAAGAGAGACGAACAGATGAGGAGGGAGGGAAATCAATATGCAGCCTGCAAAAGAATACGTGCGCTATTAGCAGTAGCAGGTGTTTAGAGCTGACAAAGACGGATAGCTAGCTAGCACTAGCTAGCATGAGTTAAAGATGTACACTTAAGAAGCAGACACATTTCCTGGCTAGATGTTTAGTTTTTTGATTAATTAGATGACTTTGACTGTTTGTGATGGCAGTCAGGCTCAGGATTTTATCTCTCTTGTTTTTAATGGTTGCTGCAAATGATCAGCAACAACCGTAGCATGAACGACACCCGCGCGCCCTAGTTTCAGAGAAGGCTGTGATCTATATGTTGGTGCCAGGCCTACAGACGCACAGCTAGTTTATCATGGTAGCTGTCACACAGGCTCCTCTGTGGCTCACGGAGCCAATAAATCTGTGCAAGCCTTAGCCTTCTGCACTAAAGTAGGGCGACAGTGACAGAAATACACTGGAACACCTAAAAAAAAAGTTCTACAGACTATTATATAGCATTTCTTACTATAAAAATGGATTACACAAATGATTGATACCTCCAATTACACTTTGGATTAATATATGTTTCAAAAAAGATTACAAGATGGTTGATATGGTCTGGTTAATGAAAGAAAAACAATTCAAAATGACTGATTTTGTCTATGAATGTGATAAAACTCTTTAATCCGTGAATCTTCTGACAACACTGTTGCTCATGAGGCTTGTAAATTCAACACTGAACTGTAACCAATATTTTAATGCAGGATATGATTGAATACAAACAGGATGTTTTCCCTTATAGACAAGCTGTGTTGTGGCACTGGTACAAGGGGCTTTCCTTGCCTTTATACTGCTAGTGTTCATTGTTCTGACAGTGTTCCCTGTTTTCAGAGAGCAGCTTTTAAATCTAAGTTTACTGTCCTTACAGGGGCACAGCTAAGCTCTAATCGCTTCCTGCATAATGCACAGGAGTTTGGAAAAGACAAAGTGCAGACAACAGCATCTGTCTGCATTGTAGATTTTTTAGATACATCATGTATTGAGATTTTACAGTCATGTTCTTACACAAAAATACCATTTAACCTCTCTCAGGTTATAAAATCACTCTGAGCAACTTACCTCCTGTATCCTCTGAGGCCTTCTGACACAGCCTACAACACCTTCGGGAGCTGATCTAAGGCACATTAACATTCACCACAACACTGGAGTATGGCCAATTTTAGATTCATTGTTCAGATGAGGAGAGAAGCTGGAAAGTTTCTTTTCTTTCCTGCATATTAACCTTTAGGAAACTGTTGTTTCAAGACATTAATACAATGAGACATGGTTTTGTTAGGCAAAATGTTTCTTGGAGGCAGAGCAGCTGTGGAGGAAAACATAATCTCATTGGTCCAGTTAATACTTAACAGGCAGAGCTAATCGGGAACTGTCTATTGGTGCACGTTATATATAATCTGGCAAATTGAACCATGGCTACAATTCGAGTAAAAGTTCAAAAAGACAATGTTTTATTATCTGTCATCATTCATTACCACCGCAGTCATGATCTTGGAAGGTTATCAGACTTACTATGTGAATCAACATTACAGTCTACTGTTGACAGCTTTGATTTCCTAACATTATAATGATAGCCTCACTCGTCCCAAATAGGAAAGAACTATCTTAGCCAATCGACTTTCATGTGTTTAACCTATAATCGTCCTTTACCACTGCCTATATTGTCAGATATGGAGCTGAAGAGCCAGATTGTAATAATTTATCGTCCGAATGTAGAGTTCCCGATGATGTCGTCAGGGTCCAGCTGAATCATAGATTGAGCTGGATACCTCGAGTTTTAAACCAGAAGCCTGATTCACAAACTCGGTGGTGAGGAGTTTGAAAGACATTTACCAGGCAGAGAGGGTCTAACAAAAGACACTATAGAGTGTAGGATTCTGCAGGATTCAGGGTTTTGAAGCTTGATCCATAATAAAAGTCTGAATGTTTTTGCCTCTGCTTTGATTCTGATCATTCCTTTTTTATCTGTTTCTCACAAGTCCCCAAAACTTGATGGAACTGCAGGCCCGGTCCATATTACAGTCGCCTATGACCTTCTAAGCAAGGCACAGAAGAAGGCCCATTATCGCTTTGCTCTACACATGTGTATTTAGTAATAGTTAATAAATTTCTGTAGACTGTTAAATTTACAGCAGACTTTCGAAACATGCACACATGGTTTTAATGGGATACAGAATGGGGACATTTCACATTTTATTTTTTTTGCCCAAATAATTTTGTTGGAGGCCATCTGGCCCAAGGGCCGCTGTGTGCCAACTCTAACCTCTCTTTGAGTTTCCTCCTCTGCTGCTGCTTGTTCACAGGGGGGTCACTCGAACATTAAACACCCAGGAAAATGTGGTTCTTTGGCTCTGCACTTGAGGTTGAAAGCAACCAATTAAATTATTTTTTGCTCCCACAGCACTTTGGCCTCCAAGAAATAAAAATGGTGCAATCTGCTCTTTACTGTGAGTAAAATCTCCCTTTTACACAATATGGTTTCAGTTGGAACACAAAGTGTATCTTGATATTTAGATTTTGTTGTGACAACCCTGTAAACATGTAGTATGCGTGAGTTTACTGATGCACTGTAAAAATTTAGTTTAAAAAAAGTTTCACCCATTTACTTTTAGCTGCCTGGAAGACCCATATGTTTGCTTGTTGCAAGGACCTAACTCATCAGTAGTGTGTAACATTGTGCACTATATAATATACACTATGAAAACACCACAAAACACTGTGACCTTCTTGCTGGAAGCCGGAGGAACTTCTTTAGTTGGCGTATGGAGAAAGGTGTGTGGGAGGAGAGTGACAAGAGGTTGGTCAGACCATGCTGTGAATTGTGACTCCATTTCCCAGCTTGCAACAACAGCTCAAAAAGCCACTAGCTGCTTAGCCGATGGCATGGAGAGGGCTGAGACGATTTGGCCAGAGGTCACAGGTGCTGATTGGCTGGTTTGTGGAATCATGGTGGATGCGGGGGTGCAGGTGTTTGTTGATCGGATGACTCTGGTGCACAGGAGGATTGTGGGTAGATGGATATGTCAGAGAAAATTGAGCCCCACCCCTTCTTGATTGTGATGCCTGTCGTAGGGAGGACGGTGATGTGTGAAAGTGGATCAAACCCTGATTGTCTGTAATTTTTCACCTTCCCGACTAAATCAAGCCCTCCTAGAAAACCTCTGAATATCTGAATGGAAGCACATTGCCATGTTGGATCAACTTTCACTGTTGAAACTTACCTCTTAACAGTGCATCTACTGCATTATCCAAAGCTTTCAATGTACCTTTTCTTGGTACTGACTTTCCAAATAAATGTGTGAGGGCTTACTCCTTCAGACTAAAGATGTTAATTTGCTTCAATGGTTTATTTTACCCATAACCATGTACAAATAAACAAAACCTTTACAGCTTTGTATGGTCACACATTTAGCATTCATTGGTCCATAAGCACTCCTCACGGCGACATGAAAACACTGTTATAAGACACCGACATTGAATTCTAGCATCGGCATCTCAACGTTGCACTGACGTCACAAATGTACCATCCATTCTAACAGTTTCATTGCAAATCAAAATAGTCACATGCAATGATTGAAAAAAATTACATTACCTCATGTCACATAGAAAGTAAGCGAAAAGTTCCATCATTTAGAAATAAGTACTCTTCAGAGATTTGTCTCTCTCTTTTTTTTTTTTTTTTTTTTAAGTCCTAGACATTCTTTCAACAGCGTTGTTGGTCTCATTTGGGTTGTAAACATTAGTTACAGTGCCTAGCTTCATTCACCTGGCTGGCTGTGTAGCGTCTCTCAAGAGAATTGGTCAATCAATACTATCAATCAACTGATCGAGAGGAATTGGTCAGTAGTCAATCAATCGTACAAGGAATTTGTCATGGAAGGACATGATAGTCTTTGGGCTCAGTTAGGGGCAACAGGACACCAGTGAGGAGAACAGACTGAACAGTAGATCTATATAAGACACCCTGAGAATCACAACTACGTCTCTTTCATCTGTCATTCCTTCTTCCTATCCTCTCTCTTCCTCTATCTCTTCTTCTACGGAACGATCATAGTCAGGTGGGCGTGGCCTCGGCAGGAAGATGGTTGGTTGGTAGGTTGGTTTGTTGTGGCGGAAGCCGGTTGCCGTGCAACTGGCTCCTCTGTGGTTGGCATGGAGACAGGTTAAGGTGGATTCTGACCTGGTAAGGTAGTGTGCAGCACATACAGTAGTATGAACAGTAGAATGTAATATGCAGCTCTGGGGAAAAATACATGAATTTAAAATGGACTGAAATGACAATGAAGAAAAAAAAAACAAGAACAAGTGTGCCTCATGCAGATTAAAGGGTCAGTTCATTGAAAATATTTTCTTACATAGTGGTATCTAGTCATGCAGATAGCTTTAGTTTTATCTGCCGAGGTTTTTGTGATGCCTGTCTCTGTCAAAATCCCAAAGAAATTTATTTTTTTGGTGCACAAAACGTTGAAAAAATAGCTTGGAACTACCTTCTATAGACAAAATAGTCCATATGAAAACTGCTCTCAGTGAAGTCTAAGGTTTATCCACTTTTTTAATACTTTGAGCACCACAAAATCAATTCCATTCACCTGCATTGTATTGGGATGGAGACAAAAAATCTTAGGAGACAATTATCTCAAATATCAAAACAATCTGCATGGCTTGGTACCACAAGAAGAATTTGATAATATGGGTGAACTGACCCTAAAGAAATCAAATAACTTGAGGTATACTTGTTTTTTTAAAGCAACTTAAGGAGCGCTTAGTTCCATTTGCAAACACTTAATAATCTCAAAGGTGAAAACACCACAAATTAGTAAAACAAAACCAAGCGCACCTCAAGTTTAAACACTTAAAATGCCATTCTAGATACATATTAATCCCCAGATCTGTCAGCATGTAACAGTAGATTGTGACAGTAGTATGTTATTGATGGAGAACATCACATGGGGCTGACGTGGTGTGCAGCAAAGGATGGCGCAGGGGAAGGCGGTAGTGGTGGACAGTGATTGGTTGATTTGGTTGGTTTGGTGACTGAAGGGGTTATGGACAGTCGAGTTGAGTCAGATCACATGATGAGGGTTTGCAGCTATAACGTCAGGAGGTTCCATCAGGAGGTATGGAAGCCTGACAGGTTTTAGCTTTTGGTGGACACTGGACAGAACACCCACCCGAACCCTTCCCTCACAGAGCCAGCTAGCACGCGCACACACACACACATACACACACACACACACACACACACACACACACACACATGCACGCACAACAGACAGACACAGGGACACACATACACTCACCCTCATTTACCATATTTTGCATAGACACACACAAGTAAACACATAGATTTAACACACGCACACACACACACACACATATACACGCACTCATGACAAACACACATCTGCTCCCACATTTGACACAAACCCACACACACACACACACACACACACATCTTGCCCCACACAAACACACATTCTTGCCCACCCCCAGACTTGCGATGTGTTACTGTGATGATGCAGAGTGTGGTGGAAGGTGAAGAATAAGACAACGGAAGACAGGTGATGCTAAAATGAACATTTATAATGACTGCTGTTGCTGTCGCAAAATAAGAATCCTTAAAAAAAGACCTCATATATATTAGCACTAGATTGCCCACTTCACTGGTAATCCACAAGTCAAGAAACACAACTCACTAGGTTTTTTTTCTCTTTACAAACACAATGCTACAATTACATTAAATATTCAATACTCTTTAAGTCAGTTAATGAATGTTGTTAAAAGCAACCACTAAAATACTAAAAATAAAAACAAAACAATAATAATATTAATTCACCTTTTTCCAGTCGTTCCCTTTTTCTTGTTGCGTTGTTATTTATTAATAGTATCATAATAATAATAGTCTGAGAAATAAATAGCTCATGTGGTGTTCTCAGGGCAATGGGGCAGGCAGCATAAATCAAGAGTGGAGCTCAGAGCAATGTGATGAAATGGTGGAGTCTAATCTCACGCAGTCACTTAAATACTTTCAAAATGTCTCTGATGTAGAGGCGAAATATGGAGATATGCCACAAGTTTGGTTCTGCAGGCGCCAGGATGGTTGGGCGGCACCTGCAGAGGTTAATCATCTCTCTAAACTATCATTCTATGTTATGTAAACTAGGACTGTATTGCACAAAAGTTAGCAGCTCAGCTTCCTCGTTTTGTAGCCCGGGAGGAGCTTAGTTTCTTTTGTTTTGTTTTTTTTTTTGTTTGTTCTTTTTTTTAAATGTATTTTGTTCTGTCCACCTCCCTGGGTTTTTTTTTTCTCAACCTAGAGGAGCCGAGTCGAGCCGTTTTCCACGATGATATGTCTCTAACACGACCAAGCATTTTCAATAACTATGGCTTGATGATAAAAGATACTAGTGCCACTACAACTCACTGTTAGGAAAACATCAACAAATGTACAAAAACAAGCCTACGTTGAGAATGGCTCGGACTACTTCTCAAGGTTAGTATTATTATTCGATGAGCACAGTTATCTAAAGAGTTTGCTAGCCAACATGGAAGCTAAATAGCGAATACAGTAGGTAAATCAACACTAATAACAACAGCACAGGTTAACACAGTAGAACTAGCATAGCCGATTATACAGGCAGACCTAACTATTGGATACAGAGAATGAAAAGTGTAAATGATCGTCTACCGCGTCCACTAGTTCCTCATTATGCTGCCGGCCCCTTTCTGCTCAACACTTCTCTCTTTACAGCTCGGCAAAAATCTGACAAAAATATTTACAATGAGAGAGAAAAAAAATGAAATTGTGGAGAAACAGTTGTTTAGTGTTTTTTTTTCCTTTTTTTTTTTGTTTGTCTGCATTTCTTTTTTTTGGATGTTTTTTTTTTTTATTCCTTTCATATGTTGTTTTTTTTTTTTTTGTTCTTTTTTCGACTTATATCTCAGAGAATTGTCCCCAATGATGAGCAACAAACAAACAAACAAAAAAATCCAATCATATCAGCTAGCATTGCACAGTCTCAGAGAGGTTTTGGGGATGGAATGGAGAGTTATCGTCCAAACAGTTGGATGAACACAGAAGGGGGGTAGGAGGAGGAGGAAGAAGGTCAATAAAGTTCATGAGGGTGTGAAAGTTCAAAAAGTTCAAGAAGACAGAGGATGGCTGCGCAGCTGACGGTGCGTAAACACTCCCCACACCACCGCGCGGTGGCGGTGCGTGTGTCGGCGTGCGTGGTTTGGATGTTAAACGACAACAAAAAAAATCATCATTAGAAAATGGAGTTTTTGAATCTTTCCCATCGAGAAAAATCAAATGGAGCGAGAGCGAGAGAGAGGGGGAAGGGGGAAGGGGGGGGAGGGAGAGGGGAAGGGGGATAGAGAGAGAGAAAAGGTGAGGGGGGGTAGGGGGGGGAGGAGGGGAGAAAGAGGGGGAGGTGAGGAGAGTGAAAGGTGCCCCCAACACTATGGCACACAATCAATGAAGTCCCACAGGCTGAAGAGATGACAGAATTAGGAAAGCAGCTGGCATGAGCGGTAGGGCTTTTTTAGGTAGGTTGAGAGGCAGGACAGTAGGTAGGTAGCCAACCTGCAGAGGGGTTAATCCTTGTCGGGTTTAGCTCTGTGGGGGGTGGTGAGGAGGAGGAGGAGGAGGTGGTGGTGGTGGGGGGCAAGGTGCTGTTCAGTTGAGGCGTCATGAGCGACATCATGTTATGAGGGCGGAGCATGCTGGCTTCATGGGTGCTTCCAGGATGGATGTCCGACACACAAGAACAACTCAAAGAAACGCTTGGAATGGTAGTTGTTGTTGTTGGTTTTTGTCTTTTTTTTTTTTTTTTTTTTTGTTTTTTTGTTTTGTTTTTTTTTTGCTCTCTGTTCTATTTTGGCACTCGATAGAAGAGACTTGTGGGAGGCGGAGGAGGAAAGTGTGTGTATGTTTGGGCGAGGAGGAGGAGTGGGCAGTGAAAGTGCAAAAAAGAGGGCATGGAAGAGTGTGTGTGTGTATGTGTGTGTGTGTGTGTGTGTGTGTGTGTGTGTGTGTGTGTGGGAGTGGTAAACAGGCTACACACAGAAATGGCATTTTGTTATAACTGGTCTAGGTTAGACAGAGCATATAGTACAAATCAAAAACCAGGAAAAAAAAAAAATCAACAGAGAACGAGAAGAAGGAACAGAAAAACAGTGATATGACAAATGCAGTCTACAGTTGCTGGTGCTTCGATGGGGCCCGAGTTGGGGAAGGAAGGAGGGTGGTTTTGGGGGGGGGGGGGGGGGTAAAAAGGAAGAGCGGGGTCCCATAATATGTCTTAGATAGAGGGTGTTTGATAGAGGTGGGAGGGGGTCAGTGGTGGGTGTGGGCGAGAGTAGGATCGAGTTTGTGGAGGTGAGTGGGGCAGTGGCGGTGGAGGGGAGGGGCAGAAAAAACAAGGTCTGAGGACTATGTCGAAGAGCCACACACCCACTGAGAAGCAATGAGCTCACCTGGTTGGCAGGTGAGAGTAAAGTTTGCATTCCTCTAAACATCACAACAAAATAAAACAAAACAACAACAAAAGAAGAAAGCCGGCTACGTCGCAACACAAACACCAACAGCACGGAGCTGGCCTAAAGCAGACAAACTCAGAGAGCGGGAGAGAGAGAGAGAGAGAGAGAGAGAGAGAGAGAGAGGAGCATGCAACATCTAAATACACTGCTGAATAAACACCTACAGTAAGGCTACACATCTACAGTAGTCTCGCACACTGACCCCCACCTCAGCTCGGCCTGCCATGCACAGTAACAGCAGAGAGTTTAGTGCAAACATGTCGCTAGGAGCAGTAATGGAAATTTTTGATTTTTTTTCTTCCTTATGAGGAGTTTTGTAGGAAGCGGGCCATTTCCCATGACAACATCTGTTAGGATACAAAACATGACCGCACTGATAATACTCTGATTTCTGAGTTGTAATACAGAAGAGAGAATGAGAGAGGTGGGCCAACTTTGGCAAAACGTCTTTTTTTTTTTTTTTTTTTTTTGACATTGAAGCCAATAAAGGAACTAATTGAACTGAACTGGAAAAATAGAGAGACAGAGAGAGAGAGAGAGAGAGAGAGAGAGCGGGATCAGGATTCAAAACATTATCACTTTGAAAACACACTGGCAATGTTCAGTGTTGTTCTCTCCCAGAGATCAGAGCCCTGGATTGCATATTAAGGGAGTCAAAACACAATCTGTCCCAAATTCTGCAGAGAGGCACACGAGGGAGACTGAGAGTGTTGCAGACAGACTTGTGTGTGTGTGTGTGTGCAGGTTCATAGGGGGATATGTGAGTGAGGGGAGTTTGTTCTCTCTTTCTCTCTTGCTCCCTGTATCATATTTGAGGTCAATAAGGTGCATATCAACGACAAGACAAGCCAGAGCTCAGAGCGGGGGGGGGAGGGAGGAGGGGAAGGGGGGGATAAAAAGACAGACAACAGAGTTATACTGAGAGCTCGACACAGCACGTCGAGGGTTAGTAATGTTAGAGTACAAAAACACACAAAAACACACGTAAGCCTCTACTGCACGTCAATGGTCAGAGGAGTGATATGCAAACTTATGCAGAGGTGAGTACATTCATGGACAATCTCAGTCTTCATTTGAATGAAAATGTTATACTGTTTTTTTTTTTTTTGTTTGTTTTTTTTTTCCACTGTCTAAAGTTAAGTAGCAACTGATAAATTTTTAGTACAAGCTTGCTCAGCAAGTAGCAAAATAGTCTTAGGTTTGTTCAAGAGTTTTGTTCGTATCCCTCTGAGGATGGTTAGACAACTTGATGACAAAATACTCATTCTGTTGTAACGTCAAAATCAAACATTTTGTTCACCTGTGGCCGGTGGACCAGGACTCGACGCATCGGTCGCATCGAAAAAACGACGAACATTTGAACGTGTGTAAAACAATATCAAAATGCTCTACCCTTATCGGCATGCAAAGATTTGTTTCTGAAAATGAACGACACACACTGTCTAATTTTTTTTTTTTTTGTCACTTCTTTTTTGTTTCTTTGATTTTTTTCCTTTTTTTGTCCACGCTTCACTTTGATATCATGCAATATATACGTGCAAAAAAGATAACATCTATTTCCACAAAATACATTTTCATTGTAACTATAAAAGGCTGTATTTAAGAATGCTATCTAGTCACATTTTTTAGCATTATTATGCTAACCTATCGCTATATTGATTCATCTAGCCCCAGAGTCATAGTGCTGTTGCATTCTGGGAAGTGTAGTTCCCAGAGGACTAGCTAACACTTGGCTAACATGGCGGTTCCTTCCTCTTGTGCAGGAACAAAGAGGGCTTAAACAAACTGCTATACTGAGGCGCTTTGACCGTTTAGTCTACGTAGATCTTAAAAACTGTCACAGGGACTACTCCCTTCCTATGTAAATTATAAATATGGTTCATTTGGCACTTTTCACATTTTCGTAATATAAAAGTATGTCTGCTCTTATCTAATGTGGTTTAAATCAACACATTTACAGTTTCACTCTGTGAAGACCTATTTTGGCACAGGTTTAACTTGTTCAGGTTAGAATTACACTATTATTTACTTATTGTCAGCTTATAACAGAGTATTACACTGCCACTTGCCACTAGCCTCTCCAGCTAAAGGACAGATTCGATATGTTTTAACCTTGTATTTTTAGTACATCAGTTATAATTAAATAGCAGCATTTTCCACAAATTAAAAAATTTTTACTCGTGTAAACCTATTCAACATCTACAGGTAAATCCAAAAGCTCCTACGGCAGACAGAATAAAGGACACGACAAGACAACATGCCACTACATGTATTGCTTCCAGTACTCATCACATTATAGCTTGATCCCCTAACATTAAGATAAGAGAAGAGATTGGCGAGATTGGCTGCTGTGTAAAAGACAAATTAAAAAAAATCTGAGATTCTATAAGGTTTAACTGATGAGATGAAAAAGAAATCTGTCCCATATTAATCAACTCAACTGGCACCTATATCAGGAATTGTGATGCAGTTTATCCACTGTAAAGGTACTGTGCTGCATCCAAAGTAATGATGAAAGGTTTCCAGGAAGAAACATACTAAAAACTATTCGAGTTATGGTAACGAATCTGCACCTTTTGGATATCCATAGAGATAAAAAAAGCAGGTTTGATCTTCCTAATGGAGTAAAATTGGATGCAATAAGGCTGTAACTCTTACAGACGGCTTGTTTTGTCCGACTAACAGTCCAAAACAAAAAGATATTCAATTTACAATGATATATAAAACAGAGAAAAGCAGCAAATCCTCACATTTAAGAGGTTGAAACCGGTTATCTAACAATCATTTAAACAGTAGCCCCGCCTGCTCTAAACTGATACAACAAGCACCAGAATAAAATGGAGAATCAGTTACTTAATGCACACAGCACAGTACAGTTCTACAGTGGAACAAAAGCACACTATCTCTAAGGTTTCTGCCACAAAATATCAAACATAAATCCAGTCAAACCCCTGTCAGTGACAAAATATACCCTCACGATATGTGTATGTTTTTGTGCAGCAAGGTATTCTAAATTAACATGTTTTTTCCTCTTTACCATAAATTAAAACGCACTGATCCAAATCACAGATAAGAGTGTTTGTGCACTGTGCCCTGCCAGCCTCAACTATGACTTCCTCTGCAGGTGTGGTCGTTTCTAGATGGCACGAGACCCTTCGGTGGTGGTTGCATCAGGGGCGTCTCCGAGCCTCAGCCGCCCGAGGAGGCACAGAGAAGAGAGACTCAATCTGTGGTGTTTTTCAGGGCAAGCAGCAGACATGCATTGATCGTAACACCAGACATAGTCACCCATGGAGCGATGTGGTAGGAAGAGAGGGGGTGTCAGGATGGGAGTGCACTGGAGGACTGAGGACGGGTGGGAGGGAGGGTGAGGAGAGTGTGGATGGTGTTAGATGGGAGTAAAGAAGCCTCCTTACCAAGCTGTGGAGATAAACCCTCACTGGCGCTCCAACAGAGAGTGACACATTCGATAGCACAGTGGAGGATTTTTGGGTCGGATTGGTTTCAAAAGAATCAAAAAGTCTGTTTGATTTTTTTTTTATCTTAGAGGAGTTCCCTCCCCTCACCAGGCTGTTTAGGTTCAATAAATCAAATGCACCCCCTCCTCATTTTTTTTTGGCATTTGACATTCCGTCACACTTCAACTCCTGTTGGACTCAAATATCTGTCCAGAGATTTGCCCATTGGATATACAGTACATTATCAATTTTGAACTGTTTATGAAAAAGACACAGCTGCGATAGAAAAGTGAATTTGGAATTTGTTCCAGTCTCTTTAATCTGATACTGGACACCTAACACTCCCCCAACATCCAGCCATCTAATTACAAAACACTTTTCCAGGACAACAGGTAAGTAGAATCTAATTGATCTCAACTCGTGACCTCAATTGATTGATCCTCTTCATCGACCTAGTCTCTTTCTCCTCCTTCAGTATTCAGATATGACGTGCATTTCTGGTGAAGTTCTTCATATGCATTCTACATATATTTCATATATGTGTAAAAATTTTTTTTTTTTTCCCTGCCATACAAAAACCATCCAATCGCAATGCCGTCTACAGCACACATCCCTGACCTCATAGGCAGAGAGAACCGTTCCCTCGCTTCACAGTGCATTAAGACAAAAAAAAAAATTCAGTGTACTCCGATTGTAAAAAAAAAAAAAAAAAAAAAAAAAAAATTAACACGACACAAACATGAAAATTAACAACAAAAGAAACAACAGCATCTTCAGCAGCCTCCTGGGTCTACAGTGGGCAGTAAACCTGTTGCCACGGGAGACCTGCAGTTTGCCAGAGGCAGAAACGAGCTCAACTCCCTGGACGTATGGTGAAAAATCTCTCATCCTCATCGGCAGTCGGACGGTGGCTTGATAAGGGCAAAGATCAGTGAGGCTGTTTATCTCCTTTACTGATATGCACGCTGCCTTAAAATAGCAAATCTAGCGAGGCACGCAGATTCAGCAGTGGACCCTGGACAAACGACGTTCCCTCGTCATGTTTCAGTGTTTCCTCTTACTCAATGTTTGCATTTCTCAGTAGTATGTTGTGTGTCTTAAGTGCTATTGCTTGATCTAGTCTGTGGTTCGCGTTCATCTAAAGGATTTGTAAGACCACAGGCTGAGCAGCAGCAGTTCATTTGAGAGCTAGTCTCACTTCAATTCAATTATTCATTTCGGTTACAATTTTTAGGCAAACTGTAACAGGGCATTTACTACAATATAGTACAGCAGGGATATTTTGGAGCATGAGCTGGATAGCCAAGCATGATAACCAGGCATTTAAGGTTAATATAGCTGCTAAGACGCTGCACTGCAGCCTGTGGTGTGAGTGGTTCAGAGATATTTTCTTGCTAATCTAGAGGTCTCACTGCAGTCTGCATCATAGATATGGTGAATTCCCTTTTCTAGCACCAAATATGGCATCATAGTGTTTTGATTCAGTGTTTATGTGCGTTTGCATGTGTGTGTGTGTGTGTAAATGGGTTCCCTGTCCTGCTCTTTGACTGGATATATAAGGTGATCCTTCACTCTAATGACCTTAATGCCTGGGGCGGCTTTCTTACTGGACTTAAATAAGACATATATTACACTATGTGACATTACTATTCATCTTCAATCCATTTAAATTAAAACAAAAGATTTAAATCAAAAATAGTCTCATTTACATTCATGTCAACCTGAATTCACAGATTAAAAAAAAAAAAAACAAAAACAAACTGAGCTTTTTATGGGTGAACTCATTAATAAATAATGACGATGGTGATGATTCCTATCGTAATAATCATGACAATATCATTAATTGAATTATCACAGCAGACTGCAAAAAAAAATGCCACAGATCCTGTGTGTTTGCCGCAGCTTGCACAGTATCACTCTCGTCGTTTCTAGGTTTCGCACTACGTGAGGTCATCAGCGTGCACCTCGGCATTCTATCTCAGAAACTAGAGCCGCGTATAGGGGGGGAAGGGGGGGGTGGGTTGGGGGGCGCTACATGCCGTAACACCCCTGCGGCACTGCACTGCTTGTGGGATACATCACAGGGTACACAGGGCGGTGGGGATGTGCGAATGAAGAAACGCCCAGCTGATTCTCTCCAACCCGCACTCCTCCCCAATGTCACCTCACCCTTCCTCGATCACCCAGAAAGCGGGGGGAGGAGGGGGGAAGTGAGGTCATCGGCGGGTGGGGTAGGGGGGTGGGGTGTGAGGGGGGGGGGAGTGAATAAAAGGTGTTGGAGGGAGTTGAGGACGTTTCTTCTCTCACACACCAGGCTGAAAGTTTGCAGTCTTGCTTATTATAAAACCCTTGTAAAAGGGGGGAGGGGCAGGGCAGGGGACAAGTAGTGAGGGGGGGAGGGGGGCTTTGGGGGGGAGAGGGGGCGGAGGGGCAGATCAAAACTGTAAGAAAAACAAAAACCCTACAGGAGGGTGATGGGTGTGGGCTGCAGGGGGAGGGAGGGGTAAGGGTTGTTTTCATAAGGGATTTTGGAGTTGGGGGTTGGAGGGTTGTACCCTGTAAACACCAACCCTCCCCCTGCGCCGATGCCCTTCCCTCCCTCCCCCTACTTCCTGTAGCCTCTCAGGCAGTCGGCCTGTCTACATGGCATTCAGCTTTGTCCACACAATACACAAACAAACAAACAGACAGCTTAATTTACTAACAAAACAAAACAAAACAAAAACAATAAAACAAAAGAATAAAAAATCCCAAAAGGTCAAGACGTTAAGTAATAAAACCTTATTTACATTTTACACATTTTTTTCTTGGTTTTTCAGCGTGATAACTCGCTCCTCTCCCTCCTCGTCTTCTCAGCACATTTTTGCTTCGCGTCAAAACTTTTTTTTTTTTAATAGAGAATACTGAAAA
The DNA here is from genome assembly GCF_914725855.1 of Thunnus albacares. NCBI lineage: Eukaryota > Metazoa > Chordata > Actinopteri > Scombriformes > Scombridae > Thunnus > Thunnus albacares. Next base: position 6,416,679 of record NC_058111.1, read on the forward strand.
CACGCAGAAGAAAACGGCGCGGACGATTCCTTCCGACATTCTTGCTCTCCTCTCCTTTTTCCATTCTCACTCTCACTTTTTTTTATACTCCTCCCCCAAGCCCCCACTCTTATTTTTCCCTCTTTTCCTCCTCGTTTCTCATTGGCTGTCAGGTTTAGCCCACCTTCTGTGGGTTGGTGGCGCGTACCCCCTGCTCGTAGGTGATTCGCTGACTGATCAGGTACTGTGCAGCCTGCGTGGCGGCCTGGGAACCCGTGATGGTCACCTTCCTGTTCCGAGTTCCGGGGATGAACTCGCCCTTCTTGGAGATCTGGATCCTGGCGCCGGTCAGCTCCTGGTACTCCACTAGCGTCTTCCCGCCTTTCCCCAAGATGGCTCCCACTAGGTTTTCTGGCACGGCGATCTCAACCACTTCCTTCGCTCCTTCTGCTAGCTTCTCTGTGGCCAGTAGTGATGACGCCACCAGTGGTGATGCGGCGCTTAAGTAGCCATTGGTGGCCCCTGTAGCGGCAGCCAGGGATCCAAGGGAGAAGCCTCCAAGACCGGCTGCTGGGTGAGCTGCACTGGTGGATGCATCACTGGCGTAGGATGCTAACAAGTTAGCTGCGGCAGCTGCTGCAGGGTTAGCATTAGCTGCTACAGCGGCTAGCACTCCTGAGGCTGCAGCGGGGTTCAGCCCCAGGCCCAGGGAGTTGGTGTTGTAGCCATAGCTGGCCAGAGTGTTGAGGGCGGAGGTGATGGCGAGCAGGTCGTTTCCAGACAGGCTGGACATGGTGGTCGGGAAGGCTCCGACCCCAGCCAGGCCGGCCTGCCCGAGCAGAGAGGAAGCTGTGGCTGCTGCAGCTGCTGCCGCGGCTGGCATGACCTCGGTGGAGTTGGCGTACGGGGAGCCGGTGGGGTTGGAGTTAGCGACAGGGCCTGTGATGTTGGAGTAGGAGATGTTGAGGCAGGAGGAGCTCTGAGGGTCCTCCTGGATCTTCTGGACGATGATCTCTACAGCTTTGCGGTTCTGCTCCGGCTCGCCACTGATGGTGACCACGCGCTCCTGCAGGTTGATCCCCTCTGGCTTTTGGGATAGCTGGACCCACGCCCCGGACTGCTCCATCACTGCCTTGACTGTGGCTCCACCTTTACCAATGATCAGCCCTGCTGTGCTGTTGGGGACGATCAGCTTTGCCTGTGTTGGAGGAACAGAAGAGAAACAAAAATTCATAAGTTATTGCTCTGTGACAGATATTCTAATATGATAACTAGACAAACCAGGAACGGACATTAACAGTGGGCTACTGTAAGATCTGATGGTAAAATACAGTATTTTCATTTTCGCTGCGGCAGTAATGGAGGGACAGAAGCCACATGCAACGATCCACATCATATAATCATTGTTCATCCTCCGTTCTGCAATAGAGCTACATTTGTGCATCTGGTTACCAAACTAGTAGCTACGTTTAATTTTTGGTAAAATTAAATTTGTATAATCCTAACAAACACAAGAAAGCATTTTCAGGTAGTGTTCTTCAGCAGTTGGAAGTTTGAATCACTGGTATTTAAACATTATTTTCAAATGACTGCTGCTTGCAAGTCGAGTTTAAAGATTATTTTTGGATGACGATTTCCTCTTGAACTACATGCTGTATCTTTGAATGCTAATGTTGGACCAGCCTGATCTATACCTACACCTTGTTTATTCCACTTGCATTTCATAATTAATAATAGCCTACTATCTAAAGCACATAACAACTGAAGTTGATTCAAATAAATGACCAAGTTGCTTAAGATATGTTGGCATGAGTGGTTATCTTAGCTCAACCCGAGTGTGTTTCTGAGCTGTGGCTAGGTTGCTGCAAAGAAACTGTAGTTTGTTGCCAAGCTGTACTAAAATCTGGGACATAATAGGTGCATTTATATGTTGTTTTCAGGTACTTCATTGTGATTAACCCTGAGAGGGGAACAGAGGCCAGCTGGGGAAAGTAAAGCCTAAGAAGACAAACAAGCTCACAGTGAATCCTCGTCACGAATCTTCTGAAGAACTTGATGTCACTTCATAAAGGTAAGTGAGGTGTCCCTCTTGTTTAAGATCTCTGCCATTCATTTGTTTAATTTCTCTTTCTTGTTTCTTTCTCACTCAGTGAGCTGTGAACCTATAGGCCTGAATGACAGCAGCGAATATTTGAAGGCATTATAAATTGTATATCATGTAATCCGTTAATTTGTGCTTTTATATTTTTTTGAACAGTAGTTTGCAAAACAGTTGCTGTTTAGACTCAAGACTAAGTTTTTGCTGGCGGCTCAGGATATTATTATATCGGGTTTACCCCCGTGAAAGGGCATGAACTTTGAGAATGAATCTTTCAAACACATACTTGAATATACTTGGCATATCTTTGAATAAATGTTCAGTTCCATAAAACTGTCACTTGTCTCATCCTCATTCTCATTAGATTTCATTACTGGACCATTAAGATTGAAGACATATTGTTATTTACAGAATATGTCTGCAATTTATAGTTGTTTTTATTAATATGAGTAAGAATAAAACTTGTTGAAACTGTCAATGTATGTTACTATAGCAACAATAAAAAAAATAAAGTATATTACTGCAGCTACAGTATCAAACTGCAGAATAGTATTACATTTATTACAATAATTAACTGTTAAAGTGAATTACAGTATTGACACTGTATAAAACAGTAAAATACTGGCAACCACAGCTGCCAGTAGTTTACTGATGGATGTAAAAGAAGGAGCAGAGGCAGGTTAAAAGGGGTTTTTGAGTCTTTCTGCAAGGACGTACAAATAAGTGTTACAGATGTTTTCTACACATGTATATTCAACAGAGAGAGACAAAAAAAAAAGGCAATGTCACAGCTGTGATGTTACGGTCAAATGTGCATGACAACAAGCCCTTTTGAATTCAAAATATGCAGTGCAACAATGATACGGAGAAGAATTATGTGTTGGAGATTATGCAAAACAGAATAAAACGATGCGCACGTCGTTCAGCTCAAAAGTAGACTTTAAAGGCAAGGTCAGCTCTGAAAAGGAAATGCTTTTCAGAGGTGTCCTCGAGAAGGACGGGAGACAAAAAAAATTCCAAAGAAAAGACGCAGAGAGAGCGAACCACGTTTGAATACAGAGAGAGCGAGAAGGAGAGAGTTCCTGATGTACCGTGTACACATTAGTATGTGTGTGTGTGTGTCAGCAGTGTAATGATGTCCTGGAGGAGAAAGAGCTGAGATAGACATATATCATTAAAGACTGCGCAATGACAGCCTCTCTAACACCTGAATATATCACACATAGCAAATAAAGAGAGTTTCTTTCATTGCTTCGGTACATAATGGAGAGAAAAGAGGAGAAAGACAGGGAAGTGCGAGTTGGTTTTGAAGAACATGGAAACGAAGAGGTAGAGAGAGGTAAATGGAGTGGGAGGGAAGGATGGATGAGAGAGAGAGAGAGAGAGAGAGAGAGAGAGAGAGAGAGAGAGAGAGAGGAAGAGGGAGGAATTCTAAAGAGGCTACTTGTGTGAAAAAAAATAACATTGACTCCCAGGGGTCAGCGTTGCCATGGAAACACAGCTCCAGCATTCAAAGGGTAGTGAAAGAGAGTGAGGCGATGACACACACACACACACGCACACTACTCTCCATGTCCAAACACAGTGCGCTGTATTTCATGTTACTTATTTGCATGTTTAAACATACTGTTATTATACAACTATATAACATATATGACATTTTTACATAATATTGGCTTATTTGTCAACGAATCAGCATGAGACACATCAGCTGATTTTTTTTTTACATTTATTGGAGAATTGATCCACAGTGCACTGCTTACAGGCCATTAACCTAAAATGATTGTGATACAATAATTTCACACAAGCATGCAATCCTGGCAGCAACTTATTATCGTTTTTTTTATATCTACTTATATTGATAAATCTGCCGATTATTTTTACAATTAAAGCACTGATGATGTTTAGTCTATAAAATGTCCAAGTCGATGTCTTCAAGTTGCTCGTTTTATCTGACCGACAGTCTGAAATTTAAAGATATTCAGTTTAAAATGACATAAAGTTATGAAAAGCAGCAAATCCTCATATTTGAGAATGTTTGGCAATAGTTCTTGATAAATTAATGAAGCAGTTGATTGATTCACTGATGAAAATAAACCCACTGGACTATTTTAAATGCTAATTTTATCCATCGAGGGCTCTCTAAATACATGAATTAAGTGTAAAACATCCAAAAATCTTGATACTTTTCATTTCCAAATTACATTTTGGGTGCACATCACAGTTAGTTTGCTTTTTTATCTCTTGGGGTCAGGGTTAGTTCTGACATCACTTTGAGTTGAATAAAAGCAAACACTGGTCTTCTCAGATTGGGCACCCCATAAAAGTTTAATCCTATATTTTATAATTCTGTCAGATCAGATCACACAGATCTGATCAGGTCTGAATGAACCTGGTATATGAAGGGTTCACTGTTGCTCCACTTACGCAGGCAATGAGTGACGCATTGCACTCTGCAGCAGCACTGACCTCGATGGAAAATGAAAGCATCACTTTGCTGAACGAACACACGGACTTAGAGGAAGGTGTGAGACACTGTCAACATTCGACAAGTAACTTGGAAACTGCAGCAACTTGTCAGAACCAAATCTGTTTCTTTGCTCTTTAGTGCAAACAAAATGATTTGTTTTTTTTTGCAATGTTGTCTTTCACAAACAAGGAAATATTACTGACCTCTGCTGCATATTAGCCACCTAGCAAATAATGGTGGATGTGTATACCAGTGTCACACTTTCTCCTCTTAGTCCCATGGTAGACAAAACCACCACAGCTGTCTGTCTGCCTCAATGACGAATATTCATATGGAGAGCAGAGAGAGTGAGTGTGGGCTGTAGAAACAGGAGGGAGTGCTGAAGAGATAAAAAGACTTGGCCTTGATAAAGAAAAGAGGACGATAAAATGAAAGAAACAGAGAGGCAGGGGGTGATCGATTCAGCAAACTGAGAGACAAAAGGAAGAGATGCACTCTTTTTTTGTTTTCTTTCTCTCCTCTGCAGAGAGACATAAAGAGAGGACAGGAAGGAGTAGGGAAAAAAGAAAAATCCAAAGTGAGAAAGATCAATTCAACGTACAATAGCAAAACGCGAAGGCCACTGCAATTACCTTCCCCGTCTCACCCTCTCCTTCATCCCTCCCTCCCTCCCTCCCTCCCTCTCTCTGTTTGCTGCAGATTTAAGCCGAACAACATCTGCACGTCGGCAGCCTTGATGCAGCGGCTTGTTGCCACGCCACATTCCACAGCTCGCTCTCTGCGCTGCAGCTTTCTGCGAGGCGTAAGATGAATTTACATAGAAATAGAAAATTAGCAAGAGGCAAGCATGAGGGGAGCCGATAATATGAGCGACTTCAAACCTGCAGACAGTGTTGCATATTCACTTCTCACTGCCTTGAGTCTCTCTGTGGGATTAACAGGTGTGATATTTTTCTTTTGTTCATTCATCTTTTTTTTTTTTTTTTTTTTTGTATGAGAGCTTGTGAAAGACTGTAGTCCGTTTCTTATGATTAGTGGGTTGTTACTGTGAAGCACGTACACAGTGAGGCTCCTTCAACACGTCTGTTTACGTCCCACTGCTATCAGAGGCGCTGCAACAATCTGCTGTCCCGTGCAGATTAATGAGAAGAGCAAAGTGCTAACAAAGTGCGAACACTGCTGAGGCTGACTGACTATTTTCTGTAGAGCTCTGATGAATGGCTCCTTGCATTTAGGGTTTGGTTTCATAATATGAACATGAATGTTTCTGATACTGACTTGTATAATCATATGGCAAATATTCACTATGTTCAACTGTTATGCAGAGACCGAACAGTTAATATTTGTAAACCAACAACTTTAATAACTAATGTAATTCATTCATTTGGAGAGAAGTTAACATAACACAATATATCATCATATCATCATATCATATTGTGTGATTTTGTTTTTTCTGTAAAATGCCAATCAAAGGTGCATTTATACACTTAATTTAATACTTTTGTGTCATTAATTTTTACCTTTTTTAAAAATGTTCATTGAAAACATTATTTGTTGTTGTTGTTCTTGACATTTTATCCTTAACTGTGAAGCACTTTGTAGTCTGTTTTGATACGAGCACTTGATTAACTTTCTGACATTTAATAACGATGACTGAGATATCACCGTGCATGATAGTTTACAACAACACGGACAGTAATGAATTAATGACATTGGCGCTATAAATAGCCGTACCTGCATAACGACGGCTGCTCTATCAATGACAACCTTGCTGACATTGCTGAACCTTGCTGAATTTTTCATTGACAGGTCCAACGAGTGATGGAGCAGGCAGAAGTATCAATATGCAAACAGATCATGATGGATGTGTGTGTGTGTGTTTACATCCATTTATGGCTAACTGTGGGAGTGGTAGAACGTGTGCCCAGTTTTTAGAATGACTGGGATTTATAAAACAGACACGACACAGCTTCGGTTGTGAATCTACAAGGAGATTTATGCATCTCCATCTCGTCGCCGCCTTCGAACCTGCATGTTTTTTGGAGATATGCTGCCAACCAGCGGACGAATCAAACGTAACCTCGCTCGTAGAGGTAATCATCAGAACATCCACCATCTTGTGCACCGTTCACTCCAGATTTCATTCAGAAATCTAATTGCAGATCTGAAAAATGTTCCAGTTTTTTTTTTTGTTCAAGTGGCAACATTTTCAGGATGGTTGTTTTCTGAGGTAAGGAGATGAGCGGCATGGTGGTGGTGGTGGTGGTGGTGGGGGGGTTAAAAAAAAACGGAGCCGAGGGATAAAAGAAAAAAGTGACAGGCAGCGAGGGAGGGAGCCGAAAAGATTTTACCCATGAACCCTTTCATCCTCTGCACTCAAACACTCTCACGCACACACACACACACACACACGCCCACTCTCGCACACACACACACGCTCACTCTCGCACACACACAGAGTGTTGGTGTAGAAGTGGGAGGATAAACAGTGGCGTACGGCGATGTCTGATCCCTCCTGGCGCTAATGATCACATCTACCATCTTTATATCCAAGTGACTCTCTGCTAATGAGGTTCTCCATTTGCCTCCACTACTCCTCTCCTCCGCCTGATCTGCCATCTTTCCTCATGTTTCTCTCTTTCAGTATTCCCGATTTTCTCTCCTTCCGTCTAATGTTTGCAGATTTATAGAGGATTTAGACTTTTCTTTCTTCCTTTCTTTGTGTCTCTCCTAACCTGGTGCTTCATAATGCAGACTGCTGCAGTCTTCCAGTGCATTTAAATCTTTCATTTCTTCTTTTTTTTCTTTTTTTTTGCTTTGTATTCTCTCTTTTCAATAAACCAAACCTCTTCTTACAAGGTCAAACACACACACACACTCCCACACACACGCAATCCATTCCCAATCTTAAGGGTGTATTAATGTGAAATCATCATCTTCATCCTTTTTTTTTTTTTTTTTTTAGCTGACGCCGTTGGTTCGGCTCGCTCTAAAGGCAGCCTCCTACCTACCCACAATCCTCTGCTCCCAGCACCTTTCTGCAGAGCCGCCACAAAGAAGAAGATTATGTGACAGTTGGCAGCATGCAGGCAATCGCTCCTACAGTGACGGCACTTTCATGTTTTTTTTCCCCCCCTCAGCTGCTCTGGTTTAAGACTTTTTTTGTGAAGTTTTCAGTTTCTTTTTCTACATTTTTTTTTTCATCCCTGGTGTCTCCCTTTTTTTATTTTATTTCTTTTTCCTTGAAGAGCTTCATATCTGTTGGGAGAAACTTTTCCAGAGAGGACGGGAGAGGAGGGTTTGGCGTCCGTCCAGCTGCTGACTAGAAGGTCCTGTTGCTGCAGCTGCTGGGCGAAGGGTTGAAGGTCAAAGCCAATCTCCTGTTCATGACTACACTCAGGCAAACCCTGTGAAGGAGCAGGGATCGGAAGATGCCGGCTTAACACATAAGTCCAAATCAATGTCAACAGCAGAGAGGAGGCGATTTGATTCAGGAACAACTTGGAACAAGTTCAGGGTTTGAGTGTTGGGAGTTTATGAGGGCCAAAACTGTCAAAACACTTACAGTTAATACTTTGAGAGAGTAATCTTTAAGCTTTTGGCTGTTTTTATAAGAAATAGAGACAAATGACATTCAGTCATTTCTACTGGAAAAGTCTCAAACAACATTTAGATAATTGCAGCCCGCAAATTTGAAAGTTCAACTGGCATTTTCTTGGGTTTTTGATGTTGTCATTGGGTATTTATGTCAAAATGACTTTGCAGCAGTGAGGATCAACCTTTAAAGAAGCAAATTCAAACTAAATTCAAATTGAAAACACAACACTTATACTTGCCATCATCATCATCATCATCAGTAGTAGGGAAATATAAATAGAAAGCTAATTTACAGAAAAAACACGATTAAACAATTAAGTATAAATCTGCCACTAGAGATGTGCTGGTATACTGTTTTTACTATAAACAAAACATTGTGATGGTAATATTACTGCCAACCATTTCCATTACCGTCATTACCATGATTATTGCCTATTTCAGAGGGCACTGTGAACACAGCACAGCTCTCATGTCTTTATTAGCAGTTTTATTTGGGTAAATCCCTAGAAAGTGCCTTTTTACCAGGCAAACAGACACAGCAGGACCATAGAAACTGTCTGTTTTATCTCGGTACTGTGGCCATGACTCCCTACAGAAATGCAGCTGTGGTTGGTATTGTACGAGTGATCAACAGTGTGAAGGATTTTTTTTTTGGTTCTTTCACAACTATTAGCACCAAATACAAATTAGAGCATGCAGAGAATCTAACAGAAAGAGAATTAGGTGTCTTAAGCTTTAAACAAGTTTGTGGTGTTTTAAGTGTTTTGGTTAGTTCATTTATAGGGTGATGCAGTGTACAGTTTACTGTGCAGTTTGTTCAGGTTGGTTAAATCCAAGGTATTCATGGTGTGCAGTAATTTTACCATATGGTAATATTTCAGAATTTTTTCTTCTTTACTCAAAGCTGAGAATCTTTCAGTCTGTGGGGACATTATGCGATTAACAGCAATCAAAAAGCATTTGTTGAATAATTAATAGCAAGAACTCAATGAGATGTTTTGTTTTTAAACACTCTTTAGAGTCTTCTCTGAAACATCCGTCCTCTAAAACACTGAAACTGAAATGTTGGAGCTGCCTTTTTGCTCTCAGATAAGTTAAAAATACGGCCACCATGAGCTAAAATACAGAAAAAAGCACAAACTAAAATACAGAATAATAACTCCGTGGGATTAAACCAGGGTTGTATTGTTGTTTTCTTTTGCTTGTGCATCCTCACATTTAAATATATTTTAAAAATCCATGAATACGTTTAATTTGCGTGTTAATCTAAAAGATTTAAGCATGTTTTTTGATTATGTAAGATTTTTTACGTAGCCTTTAGTGTAGCTTTAACTCACAACTTTTAATTCATCTGTGCACATTTATGCAGATCTTTTATACAAATCTGTTCTTCTCATTCCAATCATTTAAAAGTATTCATCATTTATTGTTTACACATTCTAGCATGCTGATATGTGTCTGACCAACAACACAGAAAAGATATTTTGTCTAATAAGCAAAAGCAACACAAACGATTTAATCCCATATATGTAAAATACTGTATTCCATACTGATAAATTGGTTAGACCTGCAGGACATGTGACCTGCTTGTTGTGTCATCCCTTCTCTTTCCCTCTGTCTCTCTTTCCGTCTCTTATTGCTCCTTCATCCCTCCATCTTTACATTCCTTCCCTCCCCTCGTCTTCTGTCTCTCACTATGTCAGAGCTGTCACACCGCTAATCATCATCCGTCCTCTCGTCCAAACTCTGTGTAGCGTTCCTTCCAGGTCACAAGGCCGTCTGTCAGTGTCTGTTGTCATTGGATGCCAATATGAACACACATATACACACACACACACATATACACACACACGCTTGGGCAAACATATGCATGGGTTCACAATTTTGGTCATAGTCATGTGAATAATGTGTGTACAATCCCACACAAGCATATACGTAAACAGATAAACACACAACACAACAGACACATGTATGCTGAGGTGTATGTACACACCTACATAGACACACACACACACACACACACACACACACACACACACAGCGAGTTGAAGACAGAGGACAACTGTTGAGGCTGCTGGAGTTTGAACTTTGAAGTCTTAAGCAGGGGACTTTAGCTTAATCTGCCTCCTCCTGATCCACAGGCTTAGTCACCTCTCTCTCCCCTACTCTGCCTCTGCCTCGCTCGCTCTCTCTGTCTGTCCCTCATCACTCCGTCTATCTCCAACCGTCTGTGTCATCCCTCTTTTTCCGTCCCTCTCGCCGTCTTTCTTCTTTCATTCTCTGGCCTGTCCAGAAGCACAGAAACCCCCCTGCAGGTTATAAATAGCTGCAGGACAGAAAAGTCGGGGTACCGTGACTGACCAGTGACATAGTGCCAATGTATGAATATATATATATATATACACACACACACACACACACACACACACACACACACACACACACAGACTTTTCTGTATACACTTGCATATACAGCGCTTGCATACACACGCAAAGATTTCAGGGCTTAACCAGGATTTTAGCTTATTTTGTTCTCGCTATGCAAATGGTACGCACATGAACACATATTTACATATATAATATAAACTGTATATACACAGAGACACATATGGGAAGAGTTAAGGCTTGTTTTATGTCTTTGTTGCTTTTCATTTGTAATTCTGCACTTTAAGTGGTCTGCTGAAGAGATTTTCTCCTGAGAGCATTAAACTTGTCATCATATGGATGTAGACACACACACACACACACTCACGGCATGAAATTACATAATTGTACAGCATGTGACTTTCTTCTTTTAATAATTTAAGTAACAATGCCCCCTATTTAGCATTTATAGTCAGTAATATAGACATTTTATGAAGGGTTAATAACACTGTAATGAAGTTATAAGCAGATATAAGGGCATGTCTACATCATATTTATTATTTTATGTTTATGAACATTAAAAAAAAACCTCATAGTGTGTTATAAAGTATTTAAAAGCTACTTATACACACATGTAAAACATTCACAGGTGGGTTTAAAACAGTGAGGTCAAAAAATTGTGAAAATGGGGCGCTTGAAGGTTCATTCTTGACCTTGAAAATAACTCAAGAAGAATTTTCCCTGAGCTTTTAGTTGCATCTCATGGCCTTCATCAGCAGCAGGTTAGTTGCTTAGTTGTCATGAGAGTGAAGAAGTATTAACAAATAAATGAATACCTAATTAATAAGTATAATTAAAAGAAAAACAAAGAAAAGAAACAATATATTATTATATCAATTTGTATAGTTTATATTCATATAAAATATGTATTCAGATTTTAACTGTTTATACACCAGTTATAGATACGATTAAAAATGTCCTTATATCTGCTCACAACTACCTTAAATGTGTTGTAAACCTTTTATTATTTGTCAACACTGCTCAAAAATACAACTGATTGAAGAATCATAATGTTCCTGATGTGTAAATGAAAGTTAATTGATACATTTAAAAAGAGCAGCGACTGTCACTTCAAATCACTTTTTAAGTTACCATTAAAAAAAAATTGCGTATATTTCCTTTAAACGGCTCGCCCCTCTGCTGCATGGCTCCGTCATTACATGCATGATGTGCAGCCAAGATCTGTTCAAACCCACAAAACTTTCATGGAGGGCCCAAAGTTTCCAAAGATACCAAACATGTCCCATTGAATTGATGCTCAATACATCCAGAATATTTCCATTTGATGCACGGTTTAAGTACAGCAATAAAAAAAAAAAAAAAGGCTGGATTTGAATATATTTCAGTGGATATACGTCATATGATGGAACTTGAGTGAAGTCTTGGAACAAACAGATACAGAATATACAGATGTGATTGGTTATTGGGATGAGATTTCAAAAGAGGGTTGAAAACTGTCATAAGTTTGGACAAATAATCGGTTACGTAACACAATATTCTCTACTCTTTCTTCCTCTTCCCCCTCTTTCTCTCTTCCCCCTTTCTCACCTTTGTTGATCCCTTTTCCTCCCCTCCCCTCCCCTCTCTCCTGCTGAAACCACTCCCCATGTGGCAGAAATTTCTTCCTGCACATATATATCATACCTACTAAATATCTGTCCTCACTCCTCTTCACACAGACGTCATAAAGAAAGAAACAAAACAACAGAAAAAAAAGAAAGAAAGTAGGAAAGAATGAAAGATCATAGACTAAACAGAAGGAGGGAAAAGAGGAAAGAAAGCAATATGGACACTACAAGACATCACATCTGGACTCCACTTCATTTGTGTTAAACAGAGCAGTAAACTCTGAGTTACAGCCAAGATATTGTAATGTGCACACTCAATCATCAGTGTTTTGGATCAGATAAGAGACAGAGTGTGTGTGTGTGTGTGTGTGTGTGTGTTATTCTGCTAAATCAGCACACAGGCAGAGACTGTAGACTACAGGACTGACAGGAAAAAAAAAAAATAGATAAAATGTTACATAAGAAGCTAAGAAAGCAAAATACTGTCAAGACACTCCTCAGGAGTGCAAACACCCGGATTAAAAGTAGAAAAAAAGAAAAGAAATAGAACACAGTCGACATATTGTCAGCGCTCATTTATCTGCTGTGGTTTTCAGATTTATGTCACTGAATTTATACTCATTAAGTTCTCTCAGGACCAATTCCATTCATTAATTTACTCACAGGGTTGTGTTCCATCTCAAAACACACAAAATTGCTGAGCTCAAATGTTAAATAATCTTGTCGTCGATTAGTTAACATTAAAAATAACATCCTTGTTATTTTTCCTAGCAGAGCGGTTTACACGGTAAACTTTCACCAACTGAAATAACAAATGTCTCCAGCGGTTGAATATGTGCTGCTGCAGCTAATTAATTCCATAATTAAGTTGGAAAAACGCCAACAAATTAAATTTGTTTGTTTGTTGTCTTGTTTAAGTGTTCTCAGCTATCCGGTGTCTGATAGATTGATAAACTATTCATTCATTCATCGATCGTCAACACAACAGAACTTGGCCTGAATGTTGGCGTTTCTGAATCATCGTTTGGCCGAAGCTTCATAGCTAGTGAGCCAGGCTCCATGTTTTCCTGACATTAATGGTGAACTTCCTGTGGAGAGAAGCAATAACAGGAAGTAGGAAACAGGTGTTGATGCCAGAGGTGAAAGGTCAAAGGAAACGGCCGCAGGAAGTGGCTGAAGGGAGCGGCCAGGAAAACGAGCAGACTTCAGTCAGCGTGTGTAAATGCTCCTGTGTGTGCGTGCTCACTATTCGGCGCTGTTGTCGTTAAGGCTAAACAATGTCAAAGTGCTGCTGCAGTGTTCAGTCTGAATAAAGGCCAGAACGGGCCGGCCCGTGCCAAAAATAGCCCCAGAATAATACCACAGCGAAACCACAGGCCATTTACAGCTGATCTCACAGGGGAACGCGGCTCGGGCTCTGCAGCTCACTTTGAAACACCATAATGCAACAATAATGGTGGTGAGAGCATGTTTTACTGGCAATATGAATACAATATTGATGCAGTAAGTAGGTGATGCTTCACCACATTACACATAAACACGGTATGGGAGGTCTCCAGGGTGTTTATGTTATTACCATCACTCATCTTTATATGCTGCCTGAGAAGTTCTCCTCAAAGACTGAATTATACAGTATGAAAAACAGCAAAGTAGGGGGGACAATCACAAACTAAAACTCTGATGTTTAACCAAACCCGCTCATAAACCTAGAACTAAATTGTTTTCCTAATGATGGGCAACACTCTCTCTCTCACCAGAGACTCACTTCCTGTATCCTGCCTGTGGTTAGGTTTAGGCAACAAAAACACTTTGGTTAATGTTAGTGAAAGATCTTGGTGTGGCTTAAATGTTAATAAACATGTGGTGCTTCAAGTCATTGCAGACTTTCTTCTGTATTAAATCAAGACCGCGATCTTTCCCTAACCTTAACCAAATGTTGCCGGTGTCTAAACATAACCATTAATATTGCTGTAGTTAATTTGGCAACATGACGTTGACATGTCAATCATGGCAAAATGCCTCAATTTCTTTTTCATGGGAAAGTAGTCTTGAAAATTAGCAGACATACTAGAGGAAATACACTTATGGAGTCAATAATTTATTGTGAAAAATAAATAAATATGTGTTGACTTTGTATTTGAGGAGCCAGCACCTGGTGGCCGTCAGAGGAACTGCATCTAAAAAGCATTTCCACACTGGCAAACTGGCCTGAGATATAAAAACTATGATGTGGAATTAGTCTACCCAGTGAATATTTTACATTTATTTATATTTTTACTGAATGCCACTATTATAATAGATTGAAATAACTACTTTGAGCAACAAACTATTAACTCCAATAATTACTTTACATTTTGTCCCTCACTGGTTTCAATAAATTCTTAAGGGCAGGCTTTGCCCTTTCCAAACAGTGATTATCTCAATTTAAAAGGTAACATTACAACGTGCTGCAGTGTAAACACAGAGGTGTGACGGTGTTTTACAACAGGGTGCTTGGTGGGTGAACAAAAGCAAACACTGAATAATAAAAGTAATAAAATCCCTCTATAAATTCTCTTCAACTATATGTCATGTCAGAGCTCATTAGGGTCGGTAAAAGAATTTATTCAGCTCGTAAATCACCTCCTTCACTCCGTCCGTTGCCCCGTCATGTGGCCTTGGGAGTGCGACGTGTCGTCTGTCTATGTCGTTGCTGCTCTGTTTTTCTTTCTGTCAGCAGCTGCTTCTTCCAGCGAAGCTCTCCGTCACTCCGCAGCTGTCGGCTAACAAGAGTTCAGAACCGCTTCCAGCTTTCAGTCACCCGCTCAGCTGGCCACAGTCTTGTTTTTAGCATCTGTTTGTCCTCTCTCTCTCTCTGTTTATCCATCTTTTATGTCATCATCTCTGTGTCTCCATCTTCATCTCAGTCCGTTGTTCCAACTCTCTTCCTCTTTTTCACAACGTCACAAACACCCTGCAAGCATCTTGTCTCTCTCTCTCTCTCTCTTACCCTCTTTTAGTCTCTCGGGTTAACCGGTAATGCCAACACCACATGCTACAACAGCCGTACTCTTGACAAGAAGAAGAAGAAGAAGAAGGAATTGTATCCGCAACCTGAAATAGACATCACCGGCTGCATTGCACTGGACACCAATTCATCTGTTAGTAGTGTGTGTGTGTTGTGTGTGTGTGTGTGCTTTCATATGAGGTTCATTCATCAGATCAAAGTGAGTTTGTCTTGTTTTGGTTACAACAGTGTCTCCATAATGACAGCTATGCTTTTAAAACCCTAGGAGGATACTGCAGATTCTACTAAGGCTTCTCAGCTTACTAATAGTCCATTGACCATAAGTGTTCGTGTTGACCCTTGAAGCATAAGAGATAAAAATCAGGATATCTCAGCCTCTGCTACATTAATCATGACTCTGTTTTAAAAAACTGTCTTTCACAAACCCCAAACTTCAGTGGAAATAGTTCAAAACCTCACGTGATACGTGGAAAAAAGAAAAAGAAACAACAGAAACTCAATGAAATGCACTCTGTCTTGCATTTAAAATCATTGCAACACATTTGACAACACAAGATAAGTTGCTGTGCTGCTGCATGTAGCAAGAAAACAAAAGTACTTTTACTTTTTTTTTTAACTTTTAGAACAAATGTACTTACTTTTCAAGGTTAACACTTAATGTTCTCCTTATATTTCACCTCAAGTTAGAGAAAACATTTTGTGAATCTATTTGAGTGTCATATTTTTATTCACTTTCACAACTTTTCTAGACTTTAAAATAAGGTTCTTTGAACGATGCTCAGCTGTATGAACTGTATTTGAACAGTGGAGGCCTCCGTTTGTCCGTCAGGGTTGAAGAAGACAACTCTCCCCATCTTTGGTGTGGGGGGTTTCTTTTTCCTGTATGTATCTGTGTGTCTGTATATGTGTCATGAAATACCACCCAAACCCATTTAGTCGCCTCTCAGAGATGCTATAAATAGCCCAAAGAGCAACAGGGGGATTCGCCCTCTATTATAAGTGTCTTAATATCAGCAGCTATTAGCCTGCTTGTCTCCCCGTGGCTGCTCGCTTGGTCCAAAACAGCATTACTCAACTGTCAGTCAGCCTCAGGCTCAAACGCTCACGGTGCAGAAGATACAAACTGAGTAAAAGACATAACACGCAGGAAACAGCCTGGAGAAAGAAGGCGAAAGCTGCGGTATTGATTTCACTATTTAATCCATTTCCGGAGGACAAACAGGTGGCAACAGCATATAGAGGCTGGAACTTTTAGTGCAGTGTTTAGGATGTGGTTAGATTTACAAATACGTCATTTAAAGGCCTTATCTAGCGCGAGCCGGATCTTATGACCCATCATCAGCGGCTGATCTCACTAACACTTTTGTGGCTGAGGAGATGTTCAACATCTACAGGTGTCATGTTCATGTGTCCATATACTTTTGGCCACATGCCCAGCCTGACAGATTTCTTTTTTTGCATTAATATTAGAACAAGACATCAATTCTGCAAAAACAAAGGAACAAGACACCGTATGTGCAAAGTAATATTGTTAGTTAAACTCTGCAGAGTGTGTGTGGGCTCGAGAAATGTGTGTGGGTGAGTCGGTACGTTCATGTGTATGTGAATCCGTGCACCCAGTATTGATTAATTATGCATAACACTCTTTTCATAACTGCACCTCTGAATTGTGTACTCGGCAAAAAAAAAAAAAAAACCCTCTATATCTGGGGACTGTGTGTATATATGTGTGTGTGTGTGTGGGTACACGAGTCTGTAATTATTCAAAACTATAAAGGCGTAGCTCTCCTTCCCTTCCCCCCTCCTCCCCTCCCTCCTCCCCCCACCGCCCCCAAATTCTGCTTATGACGGAGGATGAGAAATCGCAGCGGGGGGAAAACATATGCAACACTAACGCAACACCAGAGCTGAGAGATGAAGAGGAAAAACAGAAACTTCTGGGGACATTTTTCAAAATTTAATTTAGTTTTTTGCCAGGAAGCAGATGTCATCATTTCAGCTTTTTCATAATGATTACTTCTTACTGTTAGTTAAGGTTTGTTTAATGTGTTTTTCAAGACAAGTTTAAGTCTTTTAGTGCCACTATATTGTGTGTGTGTGTGTGTGTGTGTGTGTGTGTGTGTGTGTGTGTGTGTGTGCCCACAGGCCTGGTTGAATGCACCGTCTAGCAGGCCTGAACAGTCAATAGATGGAAACAACGCCAGACCTGACTAATCAATAGAGAACAATCATGAAGAGAGAATGATGATAATCACTTAAACAGACTGGGATCATAATCAATGGGCGCACTAATTGTCCTCCATCACACAGCTGGTATTGGCACTCAGATTTAGTTGTACAATCTGCAGCGGAATGAGCTTCATGTGAACTGTTGAAATTAAAATAAAAAAAGTTTCTTGGCAAAAACCAATTTAGTGAAACCGTTTATCAAAAGTTTGTGCGGCGACTTTATTTCATTGGTCTTAAAGCTGAGTTATAAACTGCTGATATTAAAATGTATTTATGAGAGCTGCAGTTGTTGAATTCACTGTTACAGCAAATAGTAACAGCAGAAATAGAAAATCTATGTAAATAAAAACGAAAACATAACCTGTAATTACATATTATATTAAATTGCTTGAAGCTCACTGAGAGGTGGAGGTATAAAGCGGTGAGCGATTGATGAACTAGAACGAATAAAACAACCCCATCTTTATTTTTGTTTAAATTACAAGGTGGCCACAATGTACTGTCCAGTGCAGACGTAGCTGATCACACACAGTATCTTAGAATATGAACAGAAAACACCAGGAACATGTTTCAACTCTTCAGAAACCCTCTATGAGAAATTACATTAAGCAATGAAAGCTGTAGGAAGCTAATGCTGAATGGATGGGTCTTTGACTCTCTTTAATTTACTATATTATCTTCCGCAGCCCCTCTGAGGTCTGATTTTTGAATAACAGACAACTGTCTTGTATCAAAATCATATCACTTTACAGGCAACTTGTTATTTTTTTAAAGCAAATTAAAGCCACTCCAGGATTAGAAAATTTTACAACGAGGCGCCCCCCAGTGGTTCTATGAAAAAAGACACTGCGGCAGACAGCTAGGTGTGTCGATACACCTCATCACGCCTGCAAACACATCTGACCTGAAGATACTGAGATGAGTGGGCAGCAACACATAGACGTTTCACAAAGACCGTCTCACTATAAACAAAGTATTATTCCATCAAAACAAGTGGAAAGATACTGAAATCAAATAAAAATTCCACACAGAGTGGCTTTAACTAATGCCACCTAGTGGTTAAAATATGTTAGTGCAAAGAGTTACATTAGAAGAAAATGAGTGTAAAAATTTTGTTTAGAGATTGAATGTAGTTCTGTTTAAATATTTCATGGCAGATACTTCTGTCCATAATTATTTTGTAACGTTAAAGTCAAGGTCAAGATAACCTTCATTATCCCAGATAGGGAAATTCAGGTGGTCAAGGTGTAGTCATAAAAACAGATATAAATAAATACAACTATACAATATGCAGTCCCCCCCTTCCATCCCCCTACCACACACACACACACACACACACACACACACACACACACACACACACACACACACACACACACACACAGAGCATTTCCGAGCACCTTTGCTTTGCATACACTGACACACACACAGAGACAGATAAATACTTCATATACAGTGGACTACATGATCCCCGTGAAACAAACAATGCATCAGCATTAGAACCAAATAATAAGATAAAATTAAATATATTGCCCCATGCAAAGAATTACCATTGCACATAGCCCCGGCCAAAAATACCATCAAATCCTCTGCTTTATACTGTCCCTCTCATTTAACAGTCTAATCGCTGAAAGAACAAAAGACTTGCTAAACCCGGTTGTTCTTATTTTCCTTTGCAGGATCCTTCCTTTGGCCCGATAGCTTAGTTGGAACCTGTTGTGTAGCGGGGTGAGTAAGGTCTCTGAGGATGTGCTCAGCATTACTCAGAATGAGGTCTTTACACAATTGAGCAGTGTCTTCATTAAGATACTTCTCACACAAAACCCATGTGTGTTTAGTTGTGTGAGAGAGAGTGATGAGGACACTCGCTCACACTTCCTCCCTCAGCAGGAAACCATTTCCTGTTGGCGTGGATGTTTTGGTTGCCGACACGGTGTGTGTGTGTGCGTGTGTCCATTTTTTCACCTCTTTTGTATTCCTCCCTCCCTTATCTGTTTACATGCGTCTGCTCGCCTGTTGTTATTTTTTTAACCTTTTTTTTTTTTTCAGCTTCGCTCAAACAGAAAATCACAACTCGACCACAGAAACACACACACACACACACACAAGCAAACACTTCCCTCCCTCTCTTTCTCACACACACATCCTGTCAGGCGAAGCACAGCTGACAGCATGCACACACACACACACACACACGCAAACACACAAACTATAATATACACACAATATTGTATTTATGTTTTCAACAAACTCATGAGTAACCAGGGATAGCCTCGGTTGCTCCAGGTTTTCCTTGAAAAGAACAGAACAGAACAGACAGACTAACCTGTTTGATGCGGTCGGGGTTGACGGTGGTCTGTGGCTGCAGGATGCTGACCGGCTCTGTCTTCTGGGTGCTCTGAGGCATCTCCCTCACCTTCTCAGCGATGAAGTCATGGACGCCGTTCAGCGCCTCCACCGTCCCCTGGATCAGACACACCCGCTCTGTCGTTCCTGCACAAACACACACACACGGACAGGTTAGTGTATGAGTCAATACTGGCTCCTTGGAAGACATACAAAGTACAATGTATGTACTCTGTGTGTCTGCATCGGTTGCAGACGTGCAAATATTCTGAAGAGGATGCGATATGATCACATCATCAAATGGGTGCATGCAAAGTCTTTTATAACGCTCTGGCACATCAAGAACAATAAGAAGAAGAAGAAACAGTGGAACCTTATTCAAAACATTTATTTCCATAACACCTTTGCACATCACATCTTTCTACAAAAACAGGTTCACTACGTTTAGGAGTTTTAGCACTTGCAGCTGTTCCTTCTTATGAACATTTTAAAGTGTTTCCACACAGGCGGGAGCAGGTAAAGGTTTGATCTTGTGCAGGATATGTTCCAATTCTGACTCGCACACTCTGTGTTTTCATCATTTTTATGTGCTGTTGAATGAAAATGATACCGGCCCTGGCTCAAACTGCTGTTAAAAAAAAAAACAAAACAACAACTGTGCGATAAGAAAATATACCAGAAAACTTTAATGATCCCTGCAGGGAAATTAGGTTGCTGTGCCAGCAAATAGTAACAGCAAAGAAAAAATGAATTATCTATAGAATAGTACATAAAAAATGAAAACATGCAGAATGAAGTGTGGTGGATGATATTTATAGCAGAAACTTGTAATTATATATTAGATTAGATTGCTTGAAGCAATTTCACACACAATACTACTATTATAAGATGGAGGTGTAAATCAGTGAAAGACTGGCGAAACAAACTGTATATAGAGTGCAACGTTTAAAAAACATTTCCACTGCATCTTCTTTTCCTGAACGTATCAGAAACTTTCAGTTTACGTCTGTTTCCAGGACGTGGTCCAATCAGGAAATGAATTCCCCGGTCACAGAAAAATAAAACATGGTGCGATGATTTCCAAACTGCTTCTTCAGTTTGGGCTGAACATGTGTGTAAGCATTAAAACCTGTATCTTCAAGATTTATATCAGCGCCACATAAACTGGCTAAAGCCTATTATAGAAATAAAAAAAGCCCGGGAGGTTGAGGGTATTTACTCTTTACTACTTCAGCAGTAGGAACTGGGATTTACGTTCACTAAGAAAGTCAAAATACAGCCGGATATTTGCAGGGAATACACAAAACACAAAGAAGAAAAACTCTATGTTTGCATGTGCTAGTTCATGTGTTTATATTTGTGTGTGCTCATGCTGTCTATTGTGCATGTGTCTTTGTTTCTCTGTTTTTTGTGTGACCAAACATCCAGTGTTTACAACATCAAATGCAGAACGATTGTTGGTTTATTGGAATTGGCAATCAAGTAGAACAGATCATTTATTACCAGTGTAGTCTATCTGTAAGTCGTAGGAAATAGTACTTTTTTTTAAATTGTTTTGTCTTATGGGTGAAGACGCCAACCATGAACTGCAACATCCCCGGTTTGAAGACCTTTGTTGCACAGAATTCCCCTTCTCTTTCTCCTGATTTACTGTCTGTCATCTGTCTACCGTCGTCTTCGATAAAAGCATGAAAATAACAAAAATAAATACATAAATGATTAGGAACCAGCAGATACCTGAAACACAACAGCATGGCTTGCAAAAATGATTATCTGTGATGTGATTTGTAAATAGGATAAAACTCTTTATGGAATTCATCCCTTTAACCTCACAGTTAGCGTTTTATTGCAAATCTGATGTGCGTGAGAGAAGAAACCAATAATATTAATAAGAGAATGAATACATCAGTGTTGGATCCAGAGAGGAGGACTAGTGCTGACGGACGGACAGACAGACAGACAGACAGACAGACAGACAGACAGACAGACAGACAGACAGACAGACAGACAGAGGGTGTAACAGAGGAGAATCTAGGCCAATGCAAAGCCTCTCAGTCCAGTTGTACATCAACAACACACAGAAAGTAAATCTCTTGTCAGCTTTCTCTCTCTTTCACCCTTTCAGCATTTATTGTCTCTCTCTTCTCTTCTCTCTTTCTTCCTCCCTCTCTAACTCGCTTTGTTTCCCTATCGTCCCCCCCCCCCTCCCCCTCTTCCTCCTCTTCCTCTCCCTCTTCCGTATCTCTCTCTCTCTCTCTTTCCCTCCCTTGACTCCATTATTTGGCGGGATCTGTTCTTATCTCAACCCAGCAGCGTGTCAGTTAGCACTTCTCGTCTCCATTGTTGGACTGGCTCAGTTTGGCCCGGCCGGGCCCTCTGTGGCTGCACTGGGAGCAGATGGATTGAGGGAAGAGAGGGAAGAGAGGGGATGAAAGATGCTGGATGTGTGTATGAGGGGGGTTGAGAACTGATGGATGCATCATGTCGTAAGGGGCAAAGAGTTCAAGAAGCCAATTTAAGGACCCTTCTGATAGTGCCTGCTATTAAATTTCAGACCAATTAAGTAAATAAAATTAAGAAACAGAAGTCAAAGCAGTCTGATGAGTCCAACCAAACACAGACACGTTATATTTATGATACAATAAAAGTGCAGACAGCAGGAAATTAATTGTTGGTGAATGTCAAATACATGTTTTCCATTCCTACTCTGCATTAATCAAAGAGAAGCCACCTTTACTATCCTTTTTACTACTTTTAAAAGCCTTAAATGTGGACTTTCTCATAGTAAGGATTCGTGCGCACGCTGTAGACAAAGAGTAAGAAACAGTGTGGAAGGGTTGAAACAGCAGGGGCTAAAAATAAAAGCATACACAGCACGTTCAGGCATTTGCAGCATTTGGCTACCTGGCTGTGCTGGATCTTTGTAACGCCTGTTAGCGTTATAGTGGTATTAATTCCCTTTCCTATTTTTACAGTGTGTTGACAGCAGTGACAAACAGTCTCTGTTGACAGCAGCTGAATGCTTCGGTTTGGCCAAGTGAGCGTGACGATGAGCAAACAAATCACATAAAGTAGGTGTTAGCATGATATTTCAGGTGTAGCCTCCATGCTGAGTTAGTGAACGTCTCATTCTTCATTTTATTATTAGTGAGCAGAGTGACATGGCCAGTGGAGTGTGTGTGTGTGTGGTTGTGTGTGTGCCTGTGTATGTGTGTGTGTGTGCTGATACTGAGGAAACTGGGCCTCGCCTCTCCCCGACAGCTGGTGCCCTCTGGGTAATCTGGACTCGTCCAATCAGAGGCGAGGATTAGCAGGCCATTGTCTTGGCATGAGTGTGTGAGTGTGTGTTTGTCTTTATGTGTAGCTTGCGATTGTGCATACATGCCTTTTGTTAGTGTGTAAGTGTGTGCGTGCTTGTGCAGAGTGTAAGTGTAGCAGAAAAGGCCACTCTGTCAGGGGAGATCAAATTGAAGCTGCTGTACAGCTGTGCCGCTGCAGCAAAGACCTCCTTAATGTCATTCCAAAATATTTACCTAGAGATCAATGAATAATCCTATATTACAATACAGATATGATTGACGCTTTTATCTTAGGGGCTTTAGGTGCATTGCAGTGGTGGTATGCTGGTCCATCAAAGTGTTGCTGTGGTAACACTGTTGGTGCATAAAGTAAATGAACTGCTTTATAGTTTAAGTCTTTTTTAAAATGAGGAACACATTAGTTTTAAAGCAGGAATAAGTCTTTTTTGGCCACTAGGGGGCAGAACAACACACTACAAGCTGCCAGACACAAAGCCTGGACATAATATCACCTTGTAAAGATGTCATGGCTAACATACATCCAGCAGATATGGAGCAACAGTTGTGATTGTGTTTGATGCTGGACAGGTAATATACATCATTTTATCACAGTTTGTAGTTATTTAATCAGTTATTTTCAGAATCTAAAAATCTTAATTAATGGAACTTGAAAATCATTTTTGCTTTGCGATTTTATCTCCCTATGTATCCAAAAGTTGTAAGGGAGGAAACACGAATGCACAGCCCAGTACGATCTTCTTTGAAAGGGCAGTTTTGTGCGTTTCTCCTTTTGATCATTGGTTAAACTTTATGCTAGCTTACTGATGTCTCCATATTCCTCATGCAGCAAACACACACAAACTCACAGACACAGACACACAAATGCCAAACCAGCGCCAGCACAAAAGAATTTACACATCCCTAAGTGATCCAGAGCGAGCTCTTCTGGCAGTTACCTCTGTACTGGTCCCACTGGTGCAAGACATCACTTTGTGTGTGTGTATGTGTGTGTGTGTGTGTGTGTTCCTCCACTCTCTTTGTGTGCGACTTTTGCATTTCCCCTTGTAAAATGAACCTGATCATTTGACATATTTATGGCTCGAAGCTCCAAACTTGACGTGATGCAGCTGCTGAAGCAATATCTGTTAAATGTTGCTCAGACTGCGTTTATGCAACACAGCAGCAATATTCTGTATATATAGGACTGATATTCACAATGTGCACAGGCACAGTCAACTCAGGAATCTTTTCCACTGCAGGAAAATTAGGTAACATGAAGCCATTGTAACAAGTTCTACTTTAATTTCCATTTTATTACCAATTTAAGCACCTTGTCAAGAAGCCAACGGCGCTGTCAATCCTTATTGGTCAGGCAAAACGTTTCATTACATTGTTAAGAAAGACCACTACATCAAACACAAAACAAAAAACCACCATTTGCAACCACATGTGCAACCACAACTATTATTCTAACATCCCGAAAGTTTGGACGTTGTTCAAGGTTGATAAGGACTTTGGGGAGAAGATGGAACTGAGAAACTAACCAGGGGATGTTACAGTGTTTGGGAAAAAATTAGTGATGCACCACATGGCAAGATAATGGAGGGAAAAGATTACAAAAAAATGAAACAAGATTATAGAAGGACCGCAACAGTAAAAGTGGAGAAAACCACAAAAGAACACAGCCTGTAAAATACAGTACAGATGCAAGAAAAAGGGAGTGCTAAAGTCTCACAACACTCTACGGAAAGTTTCAGGTCAGAGTTTTGTTAACATTCCTAAAAATAAAACACCTGTAACTGTGGCAACTATGGACCTTTTTCACAGCGGACACTTTGACATGGCAGAGCAGGAAAAGCACAAGTGCAATTAATAACATTAATAATGACTCAGTTCCATTTAGTTTTTCCAAATTCATGACCCTGGTATAGTGCATGAGGTTTCAAACTGAGCCATCGTCAACGGTATGACAAGTCAAAAATGTCTGCTGTGAAAAAGTAAAATCAGTAAAAATCTGTTCAGTCATGGTACTGAGAAACATCTTTGGTAACAAATTGGCGAATGTCAGTAAACACACGCTTTGCAGCTCCGCTTCACTCCGGTGTCAGACCGCACAAGCCTTCAGCGTTGGGTACAAAACGTTCAAGAGGTTCAATTACTGAAGGCTCTTATTCCTATCAGAGGATGAGGAGGACTGAAAAATGAAAAAAAGCAAGAGTCTGTGAAATTCATACCAGACGTGAACTTCAGCTCGCTATCTCCACGGTGACCAAGTGACCCATGTTAGTTTGACACCAGAACACTCATCATGATCATCATCATGATCCAGGCTTTGGACCCTGTTGTTTTTTATTAAAGTCTAACTAGCATGACTCACTCCTTCCTCCTCTGCTCTCCTCCTCCTCCTCCTCCTCCTCCTCCTCCTCCTCCTCTCCCTGATGACCAGTGAGGCACTGGAGGCAGCAAGACAGAAAGCACAGAGAGCTGCTTCGCCTCTGATTTCTGACTCACAGTAATGCACAGCAACATATGCACGCTCGGTATGACCATACTAAAGAAATCCTAATAAAACGTCCCTCAGCGCTAAAAGTCGATCGCAGAGAGACGCGCACATGTTAGCATGTCTTAAATCAAAAGCAACTCGATCCTGCGGTGGGAGGGGACGGCATGAAAAAACTTAAGTTTGAGATCGTAAATGTGTTACATGCAAATAATTCAACAACCCAAGAACAACAGAGGTCAGAATATCCTGTGGCGTAGGCGCTCATCGGTAACAGCGAGAACAGCGGTGTGTCAGTGTGACCTCACGCTGACCGCCGCAGTGATGTAGTTACAGTGGCTCCTCACTGTAACAATGACTCGGTGTCTCTCTCAGCTTGTTAATTGCAGCAGAGCGGTCAACCTGCAGCCAGAAGCCGTGATTCACTCCTTCCAGCCTCCTCCAGCAGTGGGTGGAGAGAGTTGGCCACTCTGGGCTACCATAGTTGTATAGCAGCATAACTAGTTTAGAGGTGTTTTAAAGGCGAGTGACAGCCAGGATATCGATTTCATACTGAGACCAAGATTAAACACCAAAATGCTTATTTTACATCTTAAGTTCAGTTCACCCGTCATAGTGAGTACTTCTCAGCCAGTGAAAATAGTTGTAAAATTTCTTCTGGAGGAGCTTTTATGTTTTTTTGGAAAGTCTAGGAAAATAACCCCTATGATGTCATCAGGGTTATCTCAGTTTAGATGTGGGGAAAACAATTATTTTTACAGAACACTTACATCACAAACTGTGAGCACGGTGTTTGAAAGATGCTATTATTTAACAGGCAAGGGGAAGTCTAATAAAAGATGCTACATAATTGCATTATGGGAATTGTAGTATCCAGTGTTTTTGGAGCCATATTAGGAACTAAATTTAAATTTGTCCCTTTCGAGCCTCCTTAACTTTGTTGAAGTATCCCTTTAAATCCTAACTTTCTTAGAGTAAGCTAATATGTAATCACAATGTAATAACTTAACAGATCATGTAATTATATAACACTGTCGGGCTTATTTGTTGTAATATTTTTTTCCTGACAATGTTACATAATTGAAAAACCTATTTCTCCTTGTATGTACATTTTTGTCATATATACATACTGTATATAGTTGACAGTGCAGAGTCAAACCTCGTTACAGCAATATACAGAAGCTTTAGTTGTTTCTGTCGTGTGCCTCTAATGATAAAATGAAAAGTTAAAACTCCGTCAGAAAGAGAGTCAATGTTCAGTTGATCATTTATATATTTATAGTTATGGATTTACAGTCCTTGATATAAAAAAACAAAATCTGTGACTTTCTTTCTTTAACATCTTTAAAGTCAGAAAGCATCCAAAACTGGAATAAATGTTATTCCATCATGGTTTATTAATGTTGTTTTTCAGCTCAGACAACCATTAAAAGGCATAAACAGGCTGATTTGGGGCTGAAAACCGCCAGCAGCTCAACAAGAAGTTGTCAGATACATGCTGGTAAATTCCTGCAAAGTGACCCATTTGTAAAATAAAAATAAAAAAAAATAAAAAAATCAATAATTTCTCCTCAGTCCTTTAAAGATCCCTGAAGTTTAGTTCCTCAAACTTTTTGAATATTTGAGAAATGTCAGCAAAGAATAACAGAGCAGATGAGATGTGACAGCAGCGCCACAGGTCTTGTGTTCACAGGTACATGATGTTCATCCCCTGCTATGCCGAGATGTACAGCTTTTTCACTTCCAGCGCCACGCCGATGGTAAAAAAAAAAAATCAGCAGAGAGAGAGACAGACAACTGATAGAAAGAGATACAGAGATTCACACGACTTCTGTCACATCCGTAAAACATCAAGAGACAGGGAAGAGAGGGGGAAAAGACAGAAAATGGACAGAACCTCAGAGACGGAGAGGCAGATCGGCGCAGAGTCACGACAGAAATGTCAAAATGGAGTGACACCAGAGAAAGAGGGAGACGTACAGAGACGAACGGAGAGACAGACAGACAGGGGCGCGGAGAGAGAGAAACCTCTGTGAAACCTGTCACAACAAAGTCACGTCAGAGAAACAAGAGAGGAAGAGAGAGAAAAAGGACAAGATACAGAGATGCTGCAAGATGTATAGAGAAACATAGACAGAGAAAGATAGAAAGATACGTGTAATGTAGGATAGA
Organism: Thunnus albacares; assembly: GCF_914725855.1. Classification (NCBI taxonomy): domain Eukaryota; kingdom Metazoa; phylum Chordata; class Actinopteri; order Scombriformes; family Scombridae; genus Thunnus; species Thunnus albacares. The sequence continues at coordinate 6,444,368 of NC_058111.1, forward strand.
AGAGACGTTGAAGTTAAATGTTGTTATGAGGCTTTTATGTGACGTCTGAGTGGCAAAAATGCTTCATGAATAACATAAATGATTGTTATTTATTTGATTTTATTTCTGATTTCTAAGCTATGCTTTGATTTTCTGCTCTTTGTTATGTTTTTCTTCCTTTAATGATTTATTCCGCGGCTTTACATGGATTCATGTCAGGCCAAAAAAAAAAAAAAAAAAACGCAAGCTGAAACGGAGAGAGTGAGACGGATGCAGAGAGACAGATCAAATGGCAATCATGAAGAGAGAGAGAGAGAGAGACGGAGGGATAGATGGAAATACAGAAAACATTATGATGATGAAAAGGAAATCCACACAGAGGGATACACAGAGAGACAGAGAGAGAGAGAGAGAAAGAGATAGAAAAATCCATCTCTCGGTATAAAATAACCTCCAAGGCTCCATCAGAGCTGATTGGAAGCAAAGTGAGATGTGGAGGCTGGTTTAATGTAAGCTCATTAAACAGATCTCCTTAGGCTGCGGATAAGCTCAGTTTAACTGGCTACCTTTGATCAGATCTGTTGGATTAGTCGGCTGTTAGAGGTGCAGCTCAACACCTTGTTGTTCCCGGAGGGTTAAAGAGTACGGCTTATAGGACGTCAACCTATGGATAGACGAGAGAGGAACTAGGTAAAGTCAAAGAGATGAGGGTCAGCTGCGGGTGCAGTCGTCCCGGTCGTATCGTCAGTCTCGTGAAGTTTCCGTTATGGGAGGAATGTGAAGCTGAACAGGTGTAAAAACTCAATGAGGTTCACTTGAGAGCGGAGCTTTAAAACAAACAAGCAAAACGTTTCACACAAGAGGTGTTATCTGGATTCAGTGTTTTATAATAATTAAACTGACAAGAGTGAATATTTCATCCAAGCACATCTAGACAGTCATCTCAGACTATTATTACCAAGACAAACCAATATCTATCCATTATTAGGTCCGACCCAGGATTCATTTTCCTCAACAACAAAGAGGCAAAAGTTTGATGACATATCTTCCAGCGAAATGATTTGTGAATCTCAAAATTAAAACCACATCAGTTCATTTCACTGTGAAATTATTTCCTGTCTCGTACCGTAAAGCAACAAAGCAGAATTCCCACAAGAAGTTATTCTGTAATGCAAAGATAAAAGTTTAAGACTGAAGAGGCTGACAGTCTTCTCTACTATGGCCTTTGTGAACTGTAATATACTAATGTCTCTGAATTAAAGTAATGTGGTAATGCATATTGATGTTTCAATGCTACATGTGGTACCTTTAAATCCATAAATCGTGACCAAACATCACCTTCTGTCACACGATAAAGTGCCCTTTCCAACCAGCTCTTACTCTAAATTGAAATTGCCTCCGTTTCTCAAGCACAATGGTCCCCTATAATGCGGGGGAAAAAAAGTGCTGACAATGACCAAAGGGCCTCTGTCAGTGAGAGATGGATGGATTCATTGATTGACACCCCAATACCCCGATGGAAACGACCGCACAGACCTCAAGATCCAATTAAAAAGGTTTTATGGTCTAACGAGCAGGCCCAGCTGTGGGGACAAAAGCAGAACCGACTGTCCAAAAAGTGGGATAGAGAGATTTTTAATCACTTAACAGCAGCAATAGTATGATTAAAAACAATAGATAGATAGATAGATAGATAGATAGATAGATAGATAGATAGATAGATAGATAGATAGATAGATAGATAGATAGATAGATAGATGTTACATAACTGCTGCTGCAAAGTTTTGGCCTGCAACTGTAAACCAGCGGAGGAGGCGGTCAATCTTCACTCCTTGACTGATCCTGCTGTTACCTTGGCAACTGACAGTCTCAGCCCCCAACCATGCACACACACACACACACACACACACAGAATTGTGCATTTACGCCAAACACACACTCTTTTATGCAGCTGGGCAGCTGTTGGTGATGTCATGAGTTGTTCCAAAAGGAGAGACAGTCTGTGAGTGTGTGTGTGTGTGTGTGTGTGTGTGTGTGAGTGAGAGAGAGAAAAAGAGAGAGAGAGAGAGAGCATGACTGCATGTGCTGATGTAATCAGGAGCACTAAGGAAACTTGGACCTGTTCTCTGCTGCAGCCGACCAAGTCCTCATTAGAGAGAGAACAGATAGGAGGGAAGGAGAGTAGAGGGAGCTGATAGATGGAAGGAAGGATGAAAGACGGGTGAATGATTGGAAGACGAGAGGAAGAAGTAAAGAATAAAGCTAAAAACTGTAAAACAAAGAGAGGAAAGATAGAAAGATCAATCTAAGAAGAAAACCTGAAAAAAAGGAAGTAAAGAAAGAGGGAAGTAAGCGAGGGAAAACAAAACTGTAAAGGGAAGAAAACAAGCGAGTGAACAAGAAAAAAAAAACAAAAAAACAGAAAGAAATCCGGACTTGGTCCAACACTGCAGCTTATGTGGATGAAAATGTGATGGTTGCTTTGTAACGTGCTGGCAGAGAGCGCAGCTTGTCTCCCCTGAGTGCCTACAGGGCTGTAACACGCACTCTCCCACTGGCTTCGAAATCATTTACACCAGACAAAATCATGGTCAATTAGGAAAAACGTATTAAATCCTGGAGTTACTGTGGTCAGCTGGCCTGTTGTGCAGCTTTTACTGGTCTACACCGACTGTAAAAACAACAAAACAGGGAAAACAAAAAGTTTTTTTTCTCAGGTATGCTGGTGTCTCCCTGGGCTGAAGTGCAAACAGTCTTAACATAAAAGGTTTCATCTACAGTAGCTTCAGTATAAAGCTTGTACTACTAGCCTGATGCTATTTTGTGATAAGAAAATGCCTTCTGCAGAAAATAGCTGTAAACCATGCTCACATTGCTCCACATGAGACCTTCACAGCACTATAAACAACACTATAAAAAGTATGAAAACATATTAATCAGCAGTATTTAGAGGACCAAAAAGTACCCTAAAAGTGCCTTAACAATCCCAAAAGTATTATTGAAGGTTTCACAAAGAATCAGAGTCTCTATAGCAACCATAAACTACCACAAACAATACCACAATGAACCGAAAAGTACAGAGTAAACGAACAAACAAACAAATAAAATATTTGTGGTGCTTACATACGAAACATCCAAAAAAAAGTACCACAATTACCACCATGTATCATAAAATCATAAAGGTTTCTTTTGTATCATTTTGAAAAATAAGATTACTGCAGGAATAAATAATAAATCTCATTCTTTTATTCTGATTTATACGTTTTTTTTTTATTGTAATAAAACAGATGGTTGTGCGAGCTGTTACAAAAAAACAACCATTACTAAAATAAGCACTAAGAGAAGAAGAGAGCAGAAGGAAAGTGCAGAGTAGAAGAAGAGAAGTGGACACAAGACAGTGTCTTCTGTGGAAAATGTAAGTTGTGTTTAACATTAAGGCTTTATTATCTGTCATTTCCTGTCCACTGCTCTTCCTCTACTCTGCACTTTCCTTCTGCTTTCTTCTTCTCCTAGTGTTTTTTTTTTTTTGCGTATCATTTTTAAAGCAGCACCATGGACAGTAAAAACATGGTTTCCTGTCAGCCACCCTGCCTTGCCCTCCCTCAGTGTTTCTGCTCACTTACTTTCCCCGGTCTCCTTCCTCTCCTACCCCCCCCCCCACCCCCCCCCCCCACCCCTCCTCCTCCTCCTCCTTTATCTGTCCTGAGGTCCAGCAGCGACAGAGCACTCGGTGAGAAGAATAAGGCAACTCTCTAAAGAATAACAAAAGAAGCTGGAAGAAAAGGGAGGAATTCCTCTGCTCTGATGTAACGCTTTTCACTTGGAGAGTCCTGCTGCTCTCCGTCCAGTCTCCACCTCCGAGTCCTTCACTCCTCCAATCCACAAAGTCCCTTTGCTGGGTATCTGCGCCGTTCATAAAACTACACTTTTTAAAAATTCTTTAAGATTGCTGGAAATCCATGTTGTGTTTTGTTCTTTTTTTTTAATTTTTGAAGATTTTGAACGCATTTTCTATCTATCCATTGACATTCTGAAAGGATACATTTATGATTGTGCGAAAAAACAAAGACAGCTAATTACTTTTTTTTTTGGAAATGCAGACAAATAAAGCTGTAATTGCATGCAAAAGAGTCTCTCAACGACTGTAACTTTTTGATGATTATGCTAAGAGCTTCCATTGCAAAGATTTGAACTTGTGACTTGTGTATTTTTAAAGGAAACTCCTCACTTCCTGTTCAAGATACATCTGTCATTTTCAACACATTTATATGTTCAGTTCAGGTAGATAAATTAGCAGAAGCCCTTAATGCAACACACTGCAAGTTTTACTGCTATTATCGAGTTTTTAATACTTTTCTAAGCTTTAGTGAAACAGGATTTGCGATCGTGGATGCGTTGAAACGTGTCAAATCCTTTCTTCAGAGCGCATCATCTTTTCTCCCACTGTTTTCTCTATTCCCTTGATTCTCCTTCAGAGCTTGGGAAAGTTACTTTACAAAACAACTAAGACTCACTAACATGAGTCATGGTAGAACCTTCACTGTACTGGGTGAGCGCTATAACTTTGCAGGCGTGGTCCTCTGTGAACAGCCTGGGTTTTCTCTAGCTAGTCTTAAAAGCGTCACTAATACTGGGCAGTGCAGGATTCTTTTTTGCACTTCACTAAATAGGAGGGTTTTTTTTTCTTTTTCCCTCAAAATCTCTGCACTAACCAACCCCCGTCCAGCACTCCTCCCTTGTTTCCCATCACCTCCCTCCCTCCTTCCCTCCCTCCCTCCCTCCCTTTCTTGTATTCTCTTGTCTTCCTTTCTTTGGCAGGAGGATTGGTGTTGCCCAAGTGACCTGGCCCACGCTGAGCCAACAGCTGAAAAGATGCCATGACTCCACTCCTCTCCCCTTTCCTCCCCTCTCCTCTCCTCTCTTCTCTTCTCCTCTCCCCTCCTCTTCTCCTCTCCTCACCTGCACCTCTAGCCTTTTTCTCTTTCAACTTCTCCTCCTCCTCCTCCTCCTCCTCCTCTCTCTCTTTCCATCACTCTGTTGTACCTGTTGTCACATTCATCTGAAAGCTGCCGGCCTGCCCTCAGCAACAAGAAAACAGAAAGCAAAAAAAAAAAAAAAAAAAGTAGAGCTGCAGGAACAGTTTGAACATTTCAAACAGTTAGAGAGGCTGCTGCAGAAAAGGGAAAGAAATACAACCAGGACACACTGCCAGGTGCTTTTAAGAACACCTGGGAACTCTCAAACTTAAAGCAAGTTACTGGAGTCCAAATTGATGTCTTCAAATTGGTTAATTTGCTTGATTCGTTAAAGGAGTCAGAACTGTCTATCGGCTTTAGACTAATTGTTTCAGTACAACAAGTTTACTTCTAGTTAAAGCCTAAGTGTATTCATTCATATTGAACCCCGAGATTGTCTATAATCAGACATAATGATTGCTCGTGCAAGTCGATATTATAATTGCAATATGTTTTTCTATTGACATATATGACAGAATTGACTTTCTTCCTCTCAAAGTATTCCCTGTAATAACTAAGCAAGGAGTATATTTCTATTATACTATATTAGGCCTTTATTAATCCATGTATGTAAAGGGAAAAAATAAAAATGACCTCAATAAGGAGGACGATGCATGGAAACACATTCAATCAATATTGTGATTTGAGAGAATATCTGCCAAGTCGGAGCTAAGTATGTTAACTATGAGTTCACTTTCAAACATGTCTCTGCATCATGAGAGGAAAGAGAAAAGCCTGACCTCAACTATAACAACAAACTATTTCTAAAGTTCAAAGGTATATCTTGTAAGGCACCAGCTTTCTGTCCCTAAACGTGACGTAAATCTCCATAATGTATCCATAATGTGAGTAATATGATGTTACCTTCACGTCTGCAGGTGAACAGGTGTGACAAAATGTTACAAACAGGACTCGGTTTACACAGGAAATGACTGCAGTGATGGGAACAGACAGCTGTAATAATAGGTCTTCCCCATGGACCAAACACACACACACACACACACACGTGCACACACACACACACACACATACGTACACGTAGTCAAACAGACTAAAACACACATATTCTTGTCTCACTTCATTAAATGGCGATATTGCAGGAACATACACTCACACACTTATGGAAAGAACGCAGAAACACTCACACTCAGCTCAGCTATCCGGCTCACTAGAAAGTCACACATCTCACTATGTGACCACAGACAACTATATATACACACCTAATCACCCACATACTCATCTGTTTTATGCACGCACACACACACACACCCATGCACACACACACACCCACATGCACACACGCACACACACACAGCTCGTTTATGTCCTCGGAGGGCCTGTGTGGTAACTGAACCTTGTGTGAATTCTTGGTCGACCCAAACGAGTTCGACACTGCTCTGATTTTACTCACACCCTTACACACACACACACACAGACACACACACACACACACACACACACACAGACACATACAGACACTTTCCATGTAGACACATAAGCTCAAATGCAGACTTCTTTCTCAAACACACACATACTAAGTGACCTGTCATTAAGTGACAGAGAGAGACAGAGAGAGAGAGAGAGTGAGAGTTGACATCTTAACTTCTTCTTTACCTCCTAATTTTCTCTCTGACTCCTGGTCATTCTCTCCGTTACAGCATACTCTCTGTATTTCTTTTCTCTCTTCCTCCCTGTCTGTCTCTTTTCTTTCTGTTTCTGTCTGCTCTCGTGTCTCTCCATCTTCTCCCTGCAACTTCTGCAACATTTGGGATCAAATCAACAGCTAAAACTCTCCTTAGTGCATTCATATGTTTGTGTTTCCACTGCACCTGAAGAACCCAGAAGATTAAGCAAATTAAGCTGATAATGGACCGTGTTTGAGACATCATTTTGCATGTGACAAGACAACAGAGTCATGTGTCGGTCCTTGTAGTTTACTGCTGTGTGTGTTTTCTGCTCTCTAATATATCTAACCTCTTTTTAAGACTAGTCAGACAGTTAGCAGTCCTTTCTAGCGCTTATGTTTTGACTACAGGAGCTTTTTTAGGCCCAGAAACCAAGACTGGAACCAGGTTCCTGCAGTAGAAGTGAAGGTAAAGTTCATTTTTGATGGTGATAATCAATAATCAGGACATTGGATTTATAAAAGTACTCAGGTGTGGCATTTTAGTCTTAAAGACACTTCACTCAGCAGTTCTATTTCAAGCTCAAGGATATTTTTTTTTTATTCAATGTCAATGAAAGACATGAAGAGTTCAATAAATGACAAGTTAGTAGCCCCACTGTTTCAAATCATCATTCTGATAGAGAGATAAACATGTTTATATGCTGCCTTGCTCAAAGGCATGTGGGCTGGGCGGTTGATTTATGTCTCCTCCTCTTTATGGGTAACAGGAGGACAGCAGTGTTTGGATTGGCAGACTGAGCCCACTGCTCTCTAGATAGATAACACACTGACCTTATGCCCAGCTCTGAGTGTGTGGGTGTGTATGTGTATGTGTGTGCATCACCAACATGGTTACACACACAAACACACACACACACACACACACACACACACACACACACTCATACAGACATAAACTCCATCTCTAATACTCTCTGTCTTCAACCCGTTGATTGTTATCTCCCCTGTTGGTATCTGGTGTCACACAACTGACTTGATGGAGCCACACCTGTCTTCCTGCCCAACACACACTCATACACACACACACACACACACACAAACCCCTCCTCCTATTCCACTACCCACGCTGCCCTGCATCCCAAGGCTTGAAAGTTATCTAAACATTCCTGTCCAATATCTGCTCTTGTGTGTGTATATATATATATTTATATGGATAGATAGATAGTTAGATATAGATTTATATATATAAATATATCTGTCTGTGTTTGTGTGTGTGTGTGTGTGTGTGTGTGCCACTTAACGCATTCATTTCTGTCCGTGTGGGTGTGTATCCATGTACGTTCTTGTGTGTGTGCGTGTTATTTCAGGGCTTAAGGTCAAGCTACGTGTTCATTTTTGTATTTTTGTCTGTTTTTAGAGTGTGCATACATGTGTGTTTGTCTATCTTTGCCTTGTGTGTGTGTGTGTGTGTGTGTGTGTGTGTGTGATGTGGACAGTGTCAGCTGTCCTAAGCCTCCTCGTCCCCACCCTCTTACAGCCTCAAATCCCCCCAAATCCATCTCTGCTCCCCATGTGACTACAACTGCCCCTTTACCCCGTCAGCTGCCCCAACACTGCTGTCAGTCTCTCTCTCTCTTGCTCTCTCTCTCTCTCTCTCTCTCACACACACACACACACACACACACACACCTTTCTTTCCTTCATCATGTCTCTGTCCCTCTGAAACCATTTTCGTTCTCTCAGTCGAAGGATCATTTACAAACTGAAGTTCCTCCAAACGTTTCTCCGAGATAGAGATTCTCTCATTAGCCAGAGAGCCCTAATTGCATGCTGCAGTATTTACTCATTCCAGTTCCTTTAAAAAGTGACCTTTACATAAAAGAGTAGTAATTTAATGTTGCACTTCATAGATTTGGGGCGCTTGCAAGAGACAAATTAAAAACAGAACGGTCTAAATGAAGCAGAGGCCAAGATATTGTGACTTTTAGTCACTAATGTGGCTCATTCTCCAAAAAACCCTGAATCCTGGATTCCCATAACACAGCGGGATAGCATCTCCCTCCCTCACTGGTCCCCAGTTTGTGATGTAAGCTGTCTCTGAGCTTCACGTGAGATAACTGGGTGATGTCACTTGAGTCATTTTCTCACACTTGACAAAGCTTGTTCAGAGCCAAGAGAAAACATTATACAGCTGTTTTCACAGGCTGACCAGTGTGACTCGTAAATTGAAATGTACGTATTATCATTGGAGTGAATCATGGAGAGATAAATGCCCTTAGAGATAAATGCAATAGTGCCGACTAAAATCCCTCAGTTTTTGAGTGTGTTGTTGATGGACACTTTTGTCCCGCAGTACAACAGAAAAGCAGAAACAACATCAGTACATACAGCATATACGGCAGCACTGCAGTATGGACTTATTATTATTATTCATTCATATTCATTCATGATTAGTGAAGGTCAATGGTAAAACAAAGTGAAACAGCCGCACGTCTTCCTGCATTGTGGTTTGATACATTTGTTTACATGATTTAAAAAAGAAGAAAATGTTCTCTCACTTCTCTCTCTTTCTCTCTCTATCAATCCACATTCCTATCACTTCCTCTCATTTCCTTCTACTCATTTTTTGTCTCTCTTTCAACAGAACACACCCTTTTTGTCTTCTGACTCACGCTATTTAGTAGCACACACACACACACACACACACACACACACACACACACACTGATACAGTATGTAACTGTCAGCGTGTCTGTGGAGTCGAGCTGAGCTGCTTCATGAAAAATACTCATCTCACTTTATCAGCGTTTTCACAACTTTGCGGTATGCCACCTGTTTGACCCCGGACCCTTGGTACAATCCTCTCTCCCCTTAACATCCAATACCCATATCATGACATCATGCGTGTCATGAAATGGGCTAATGGAGCATCTAACTCTTGTAATGTTAGTGTCTTGCTCCGCTCTGCTCATTAAGTTTTACTGGACCGCATTAGAATGACAAACAACTTCACATGCTTCCCGTAAAAAAGGAAGCAACAGGTACAATAAGTGCATCCAGTTTCCCAAATACAACATCTATAAACCCTGTGATGTGACTTTAGGGTGAGTTTAAGAGAATACTGATATACAAAACTGAAAAGTTTGACTCATAGATAGATAATCTGCTGTCTGAGTGATTATAAATGAATAATAATTGAAAATATGGGCCTGTATTTCAATTATCTCAGATGTAAACAAACCTTTAACAGCATTTCTTTTATTACATCTACATCATACAGGGTTTAGAGATGGTATCCTTGTATTCACAGATTACAAACAGTCTCTTATAGTGTCTTATATATGTTGTTATGAAGAATACAATCGAATACGAATCACACAACATGTCACAGCTTCACCAAACCAATACAATTGATCTACAAGTGCAGGGTTGAACTTTTTAGTAAAACCTGCAGGTCAAACGAAGATGTCTTCATCAGCATCAAGTTACGTAACTTATTTATCTTCTTGTAATATAAGCAAACTTGAGGACAGAGACAGTCAGAGTGAGAGAAAGAGAGAGAGAGAGAGAAAAAAAAAGTACAATGAAGGAAACATACTCTCTCACCCCCACACGCCTGTTTGTGATTGGCTGCAGCACCATATGATGAATTCTACAGGGAACCAGAGAGAGCTGTTTAATAGCTCATGGCACGTGGATCAGGGTTTGACCTCTCTGGATACACACACACACACACATCAGCACACACACACACACACACACACACACACAGACGCTCAACATTTACTCAACAAAGCTCGTCAACCATGGAGACCAGCATGCCTGGTCTTTTACATCATCATCATCATCATACACAATCTGGTCCCCATTTGTTACAGCTGGGACTGCCGAGGGTGTGTGTGTGTGTGTGTGTGAGAGAGAGAGAGAGAGAGAGAGAGAATCTGAATGTGTGTGCATGTTTTTGAGCATGTCTTCTGAGATCATGTATGCCCATGTGTGTTTTTATGTGCATATGTGTGTGAGTGTGTATGTGTGTGTGATGGGATCTGGCACCACATTGAGGACACGTAGCCTGAGAAAGTAAAAACTGTGCAGAGTCTCGCACACTAAAACATCCTCAACTATATTTGAAATCTGCCGGTTCGTTCCTTTTCACGCACTGCAAGTAAACTGCCTGAGAATTTAAACTGAAAATACACACTTCATTTCCACCATGACATAAATCCACACTGGAAAAACAAATAAAACTCTCTGGCTGGCTGAAGCGGAGGACTCGTACTGTAACTCTAACCCAACTTTTACACTGCAAGCAACATGATCAGCGAGGGAGAAGAAATCGGATTGTTCCCCTTTTAGTCTGCGTGAACGGAGGATCTGAGCCAAAAGTGTGAACCATAAGCGAGACTCTTTGGCCAAGAAAAGTTGTTTCTTGACTTCTTTCCAATGTCATCTCTTGTCATGAAACAATAGTTTTGCCTGGCCGGAGCAAAATGGAGGTGATTCTGGCCACTGGAAGCATCAAATGGCAAAAATAGAGAATAACAAGTGTGTCACCCGCTCTGATCCGGATCAGTTTACAGCAGGCTTCTAGTTGTATTTATGCGGCTTAATTATCCTGCTACAGATATGTCAGCTCATTAAAACCATCTAATGATATGTAATTCAATGAGGGAAGTGGTTGACAACGTTTTTTTCTCTATTACTTAAGGGCTTTGTGGTATTTTAATATTACAGTTTATCATCTTTCATCCAAATCCTATTGCAACATTATCATATCGTGTTATTTTTACAAATATAGTAAATGTAAATGTAAAGATAACAACTATATCACTCTGGCCCAACATCAATACATCTGAAATATGGCAAACATACTGTAAACAAAATCACAAACATTACACGCTAGCTCAGAAAAAACATACGTATAAAACAAAAACTTGAATTGTTTACTACAGTCTGCTGTGTTGCTCGTTAATTTGGACAACAGAGTTTCATAAATCGATAACATTATGATCGTATCATCATTATATGATAGCTGAATATCAATAAACCATATTGAATTATTGCTCAGGCCTGAAATAGCAAAACCTACATATTCAAACATCAGCTGACTCAAGTTGCTTGTTTTAATATCAAGCCTATAATGGATAAAAAGCTGTAAATGTAAGTTATTCTTACTGACAAAGAGTCAGCTGGAATTAATTACATGCTTATCTGCTTCATCTCATGTTTTATGATATTTTTCAGTTTGAGAACACATAAACTGTTATGAGTAGCTTCATCTTCAATCCCGCGACTCTGCAACCCTCTGCCTAACAGACCGAACCTCAGGGAAAACTCTGCCAGGTCACCGTGTGCACCATCTGACAGCTGGGAAGCACATGAACAGTTTGGATTTTACAGACACACACAATTACAGTGCAACAGAGATGTTTGTGAGAGTCATAGGTGGCTAGCTGGTGACTCTTTCTGCTGCGGGTCGGATGTCAGATCCGTGTTGTAGCTAAAGGTTTTATCTTAAAAGTGCTAAAAAAAAGGGGAGGAGGCTCTGAAAAAAGGGGCGAGGCGGGAGGTCAGACTCTTACATGTGTGTGTGAGTGAGTGTGTGTGTGCAGACTGGATAAAGATGTGATGGATGTGTCTGTAATTAGAGGTAAATGACAAGACTTTTTGATATAAACAGGAGTAGAATATGTTTCTACTGCTTTCTCTCTCTCCCTCTTTCTCTCAGTGTTGTGTGTAAGTAGGCGGAAGAAAGTGGCAATTAGCAATCAGCTAAAACACTAATTAGCTCTCTCTCTCTCTCCCTCTATCTATATGCCTCGCTCTCTACAAAGTATCAGCGCGGGTGTGAGTGCGTTTGTCTACACGTCTGCACGCGTGCACCATGCGTGTCCTGTGCACCATGCGTGTCCTGTGCACTGGGATATACTGTATGTACACTGTACTGTGCGAGCGCGTATGTCAGTGCGGAGGGTGGGGCCTGACTGGAAGTGTGACCTCATCTTTATTAATGACAACCATATGGAACATGATTGTATGATTTACAGCACGATGTAGAAAACAACAGACGGCTGCAGGCTGGACGACGATGAAAGCAACGTTTTACAGAATATGGTTCAAGTTTATTGATGAGGTGACACACATGAAAGAATTGATAACTGCTGTGAAAAAGTTACGAGGACTTTGAACAGAGGGGAGAAAAATGTGGCAAAGATGTTTACTTTAAGGGTAAATTGAGCAGAAAGAAAGAGAGTGAGAGATGCTTTAGAGCACAATATCATCACTTATTATGTTAACAGTTTGTAGCCTAATTATTTTGCTGTTTTATGGTAGTACTGTTCATTTTTCGAAAATGTACGCCAATGATGACTCTTTGAATTAAATTAAAAACTGAGACAGACTAAAGAAGAAAGATAGAAAAAAGCAAAAAAAAGAACAAAAGAAGGAGGAAACACAGAGGCCGTCAGATGGTAGACAGAGTAAATATCAACCTGTCATCACTGCTGGGTCAAAGGTCATGAACCCCATCAGCCAATCGTCACCTCACTCTATGTGAATCATCAGTCATGTGATCAACACTGAGTCTTGACTGTCTGTCTGACACACACACACACACACAAACCATCACATCTGTACAATACATGCAACCGCATGTAGTGTAGTCACTGGAGAGACCACACATACACAGACACACACACACACACACACACACACACACACACACACACACACACACGCAGTAATCAGGCTCAGAGCTTCATAATTAAAGTGAGAGTCCAGCCGGTGTGTTAGAGAGACGATACGACAGCTGACGCCTTTGTGGGACCTCAGACTGAGGTTGGCGGGGAGGGGGGGGATTAATCATAGGGGATGAAGGGGGTGACGGTGGTATTTGGGGGGTGTATATGTGTTGGAGGGGTGGGGGGCGGGGCCTATATGGGGGGTGTGGGTGTCGGGGAAGGGGGTGAAATCAGGGGAGCTTTCACTGGGGGATTAAAAATAATGGAAGTGGGGTGGGACGGGGGGATGTGGGGCAGCTGTGGAACCAGCTCTTTTGTGAGGGAGGTGTGTGTGTGTGTGTGAGAGAGAGAGAGAGAGGCAGAGAGGTTAAGGGGTCCTAGAGGGCTACCTTTGTCCCCTTGCCAGAGATTGGGGGTATGTACAGATGAAAAAAAAAATGCAATTTCACAACTGGTTCTCTCTCTCTCTCATCAATGAGGCTCTTTGTTTGCTGCACTCACCTTCCTCCTCCTTAAAGGGAATGCCACTCCTACACAAAGCACGACCCTATAGTGAAGGAACCTGCTCCTTTAAGAGCACACGCGCACACACACACACATCTGTGTTTGTGTGTGTGTGTGTGTGTGTGTGTGTGTGAGAGAGAAAAGTACTCAGAGACATTAGCAGATTTAGACCCTTTAGATCTGACCCCTTTGTGCAACCGGAGGGATGCTGCCATGACTACCACCAACGCTAAGTGTCATTGTTGTGAAGGGCCAATCAGGACAGAGCACATATGTTGCTGTGTGTGTGTGTGTGTGTGTGTGTGTGAGAGAGAGTGTGTTTGATCAGCACTGCATTTGATTTGACTTCAAGTGTTTTACTAACAGATTAACATCTAAATGAAAGAAAGTACTAAGTTTTTTTTATCTCATTTAACATCAAGCCATTAACTGTACAGAACTGAAGCTCCTACACATTTTTTGCATTTTGTGTTTTTATCCTCTGATCCTCCGCTGTCAGATTTTTCGATTGTAATTTGCTGAAACAATGTCTTATGGTTCCCTGTGAGCAGTTCTTCAGGAATAGCTTTACTCAATATTCCACTGCATACAGAATTTATGATGTTATTAAAAGCTGACACACAAATTACAGCCTCAACTTCCTACAAGCGCTGCTTATTTCAGCGAGTCTCAAGGACAGAAGGCGAGAGGATCTGGAAGCCGACCAAGACGGGAAGAAAGACATCTCTCTGTGTCCGTCTCGCTCGCTCTCTTACACCTGCTAGGGAGGAGAGAGGGGGAGAGAAGGAGTCGGATAGGAGAAGAGGAGGAGTGGGAGAGGGGGGGGGGGGGGGACTCCTCCTTTAGGAGAGCTGTCACTTTGATTCTCATCACCAAGGCAACGGGTGTGCAGACCCACAATCCTCTGCTTTGTCCGATGGGGGTGGGTGTGAGTGTGTGTGTGTGTGTGTGTGTGTGTGTGTGTGTGAGTGGTAGCTGCTGTGCTGTACCTTCCACAAACCTGCAGCTCAAACACACACACACACACACAAATAGACACATACACACTCATGCACCACAGCCTGGCACTATCGTCATAGCAGGTCGTGAAAGCAGCAAATCGCCATGGTGACACAGAGACAAATCTAGCAATGTCTGCTATTTATGGGAAGAGAGAGAGAGAGAGAGCAGGCAATTTTCTGCAGCCAAACTAGCTGAAATTGCACTGTGTACGTGTGTGTGTGTGTGTGTGTGTGTGTGTGTGTGTGTGTGTGTGTGTGTGTGTGTGTGTGTGTGTGTGTGTGTGCGTGTGTGCGCCGTCACTGTACATGATAAAGATGTTTTATGAAGAGAGCAGAGCCACGTTGCTTAGCCAAGCTCCTCACAGAGAGGAGCTTTGTCATAAGAACTGACAGATACGAGTGGCTGGGTGACAGGAGAGAGAGAGAGAGAGAAAGAGGGAGAGAGAGGGAGAGAGAGAGAGAAAGAGAGGGAGAGAGAAAGAGAGGGAGAGAGAGAGAGAGAGAGAGAGAGACATCCATCAGTTAAAGTCTGCTGACTTAGACTCAGCCTGAGGCGTTGTTTTTCAAAGTCTGGGTTGCGAACCCACCAGAGGGTCATGGAAGAGTTTGACGGGTCGTCGAGGGGTCACAATAAAAACTATATTAACCAACTGTTGTTAACCAACTGTAATGTGAGAGCTTATTTAAAGAAAGCCTCTTTATTGCTCTGTAAGCTTTGGTTTATGTGCAAAAAAAAAAAAAAACAGGTGTCTCAGCATCTGTAAATGTTGTGTCACTGTTGCACATCAGTAGCAGTGTCAGTATTTGTTAAGGTGTTTTAGAATTAATTATACTTAAAATAAGCTTGACTGTATATGCATTTCACAATGTGGATATATTCTAAATTTTGCACTTGAGAAAAATGGGTCACCTGAAAACAAAACATTTTGTAAATCTAGAGGTGTTCAGACTGAGTGCAAAATTGTGCACGTGGTGAAAGTGCAGAGTGAATGGAAAGGCATAAACGGACATGGATTCACTATGTGGTGCAAATTATGGAAAAGATACATTTACACAAATGGAAAGCAGAAAAATAGGTAACTGTTAACTTTGCTAAAAAAATGAGTCCTCATCTTGAAGCTTTTTGACTTCTCTCAGTTAATGAACACACAGAGATGATGATAAACTGGAAGGAAATTAAAAATAACTGGAGTTCTGGTGAGTTTTGAGATCAATCAGAGGCTAATATGCGACACAAGCACACTCCACATCACATGATTACTGCAGGTTGCTAGCTAAATACAGCTGAATGCTGTGAAGACTATGAAAACACTCAAATGGTTCAAATTTATATAAATAAATCAAGGCAAATATTTATTTCCTGCACCTTTAAGAGATGCAACAGCAGCTCTGGTACTTGCACCACATACATACGATTAACACAGTTTTGCACACAGATTGTGTACAGAGTACAGATGTACACACTCTCTCTTCTGAGGCAGATGGGGACACCCTCTCTCCCCGTCCTCCTCCCCCCTGCTAGCTTGACCGGGGTCAAAGAGCCTATTGTCATACAAAGCGCCTTGCCTCCATCTATTGTCTGTGACAGTTGGAAACTATCAGAGCTCATACAAACCTCTGCACATTCAAATGCTCCTCCTCCTCCTCCTGCTGCCCTCTCCTTTCTACTCTTTATTTCACTCTCTCTTTCACTCGCTCCTTTCCCTTTCCTCCCCCTTCCTCCTCCTCCTCCTCCCCCCCCCCCCTCCCCTCTTCTCTGTGTGCTGACTGGGCTCTTCAATCTGTCACACACACACACACACACACACACACACACAAACTGACACAGCTGGACCCATGCAAACACACACATACGAGAACAAATGACAAAACTTCAACTACTTCATCAGCAGTGCTTCACTTTATTTACTCAACCTCTTGGTTAGTTCTAAGATTTGTTTTCATATTTGTTGGTTGAACAACTCAACCTACGGCTCTTATTGACATCACAGTCATCCAGTCAGATGATTAGATTAGATCACATGAATCATTAATGATCCTCGTGGGAAATCTGGGGTGTTACAACAAAGGATAGGACATAATGATGGCTGTGACAGAACTAAGAATGAATTAAAGTGAAGGTAGGAAATGATGATGAGCACAGGAATTACAACAAGTAGAGCATACTAAGAGGAAAGTATATGAAATCATGACGTTGAGGATGTTTCAGGATCTTTATTTATCCATAAATTATGCAATTTGCCCTGTTGTTTTCCTTGCCAATGCAACATCCAGGTCACTATGTCTGGTGACTGTTGACTTGCACATGAAGAAGAAATAACGTGCACCAACAAATCAAAAGATTGAGCCGAAATCAGGTCAGTTTCAGTAGTAAAAGTATTGTGAAATCAGATCAAAATCGAAACACTGGAAGCATGTGCACTCTGCAGATTGGCTGTCATAACCCCTTTTTTGTTTGAAAATGACTTTTCCATGTCTTAAACTGACCTGGAAGTGGATCAAATGCATCGCTGCAGAATGTATTTCACAGCCTCTAACAGGAGTCCAGCTGCCTCCAGCGTGTGTCTCTTATCAGGCCTGCAGGACTCAGCGCAGCCTGGGAGCAGCAGTGGCTCCTTCACCCAGAGAGACGCGCCTCAGCTGGGCACGACAGAGACAGGAAGAGCCTTTACAATGACGCTGCAGTTTGACTGGCTGCAGGATGCCATGATGCTGTGAGTGGCAGGTGGAATCTCTTTATAACTGTCTCTCTCTCTCTCACATACATAACGCTGGATTCTCACTTCAGTGCTGCTCGGGGGAAGCGACATGTTTCTTTCCTGCTTGTCCTCTACATAAGCAAAAAAAAAAAAAAGAGTCTCTTCTCAAATAAAACAAAAAAAAGCTGCCCGTGTGCCTTATTCTAGACGGAACCCTCTTCAGTCTGCCATTACTGTTTTCTTTTTGTTTGAGTCTAAACCTCACAGATATTTCTGGTTCAGACCTGACTGAGATGAGATGGCTGCGAGCCGACATTTGCTTTCGTTGCAATACTGGGAAAAAAAAAAAAATGCTGCTTTTGCTTTGCTCACAATACCGGTGATCTGATTCAGTTTATCGTAGCTGCGGATACGAGCGGCCGCTAAATGTTTTAGATGTGAGGAGAAATAAATACACCAAATAAAATAATTTTTTAAAATTTCAATTCCTTTAGCGAAGAGAAAGAGATGCTTTGTTTGTTTCACAGGGACAAAATAAAAATCGACATTTCGGTCAGGTTTGTTTGTGTCATGAAGAAAATAAATGACTTCTCTTGTTTAGCTGTGAGCTGGTGGTCTGTCTGAGTATCTAATATTAAAGGATGAGGCTTATAGATGTGTATCCAAGTGAATCCCATTAATCACAAAAGCTCTCAGCCTTGGGGGGGGGGCTGGCGCAATGATTTATGGGAAGAGAAGAAAATAAATAGATCGAACATACTTTTGCACGGTTTGATCTAATGATTATATCATTTGAAAATAAAATAATTAACATTTTTGAGGCTAAAATCTTGCGATATTTAATCATACAATAGCCTTGTTTAGTATATCTAATGTTGATGTTGTCATCTTTGTTCAATCATCATCAATAACTGCCCAGTTCTTCTTTTGTTTACTGCGAATCAAACACATCATTTGCTGTTTTTTATTCCAGGAAAGACCTACAGTATCAAACACTGAGCTCTTAAAATAAAAGATTTCACGAACCAAGTGGATCAATACTGTGTTACAGGATGTTTACCTATGTAATAATATTACAGATTAGTCCTTTTACCATCATAATAGTATAACCATCATTATCCAAGAACTTGATGAGTATTTTTGGTTCTATAAGTTCTGATGTCCACAAGACGTTTTTCAGGTTTTCACTCAGGTCTGCAGTGTTGATCAATGGTGATTATCCCTAGGGTGTGTATGTGGGTGTGTATGTGTGTGTGTGTTTGTAAGAGAGGGTGTGTGCGCTGTGGGAGTGATGAGAGGAAGTGAAAGTGTTTGAGGGGGTTTATGACAGTCATATTTCACTGGCAGACTACATTATCCCAACAATTCCCAAGGACACACACACATGCACTCACACACACACTCACAAACACACGCTCTCTCTCTCTCTCTCTCTCTCTCTCTCTCTCTCTCTATCTCTCTCTCAGATAGACAGATGAACAATCACGCACACACTCATAGAGTGGCAGTTAAGCAAGACTTGAGAATCTGGCATGCACGCACACACAAACACACACACACACACACACACACACACACTCACAGTGCAGCATTGATCTGCGGGCAGGCCGGCCATATTCCTGCTGTTCTATTTACGGTCGGCCTCGCTGGGACCCTCAACATCCCTTATTAAAAGTCTAAACACGCAGGCAGCAAATGGAGAAAGAGAGCACTGGGATGAAGGAAAACCAATATCAATCACCAGCTTCTTCATTTTTAATTATCATTTGTGCTGTTTTGAATCCTTTAGGCTACCGTAGATAGAGTCAGTTACAGACAGCGTAGGAAGAGAAAAGAAAAGAAAGGAGATAGGAGAAAGGGAAGGCAACCTGAGAACGGAGAGTTATAAAAACAGAAATGGGAAATTCAGGCGCCATTAAATCAGGTGGGTGTATCCTCACACCCTGTCTCAGCCGTCCATGTGGCAGATGCGGTGTAAAGATTGATTAGACATGCCTGTCTGCAGGCAGCAGGAGACTGACTGATGTGACCCAAGAGCTGCAGCGGTGGGGAGTCACTGGAAGGAGTTAGTCCAGCTCATGGGACTCGGTTTTACAATCACATATTGTAATCGGCAATCATTCCTCGAGTGGGGGAAGGGTTAAAGGCTTCGCTGGGGTCATCAGCTGGCCTTCCTCGGTGTTTCATTGCTAGGCCCACGCAGCAACAGAAGAGGATCAGTCGAGTCTGGGTTCTGTTAATGATTCGGTTTTGTTCTGTAAATCATAACCAGCAGCAACAGAACTTCAAGAGGATCAGCCAGGTTTCTTTTGTCAGTGATTCAGTCCTATAGGAAGGGGGTCAGAGGGTCCCAGAGTAACCCACATTTACATTACATGCTACGCTACACCTGTCCTGTCTGACATCAGTATGCTACTGAGTCACATTTAATGGTTGTGATATTCTGTCCATGAAATCAAATTTAACAACGAGAGCCAAACTCAAACGCAGAAAGTGAGAGTGAAACCCTCTCTGGCACCGGACAGTGTGAAAGTCTGTTTTACAAAAAAAGTAATTTTGATAAAATTAAAATGAACTCTATTAACATTACTGTATTTATATCAGAGACATGTAGAGATATAAATGAACTGTTTAAAATAAAACAATGGTTAATAATAAATTAGGTTTAATTTTTGTAGCTCTGGCTATCGATCCAAGCAGTTATGATAAGATAATCTCACAATATAAGGAACATTTATGCAGCTGATTTCACATCTCAATGAATGTCTATACAGTATGTTATCAGCAGCATATTTGTTTTTTGTGTAGCTTCTTGTAAATCAAAGGTTGGTATTTTTGAGTCTCCTTCCAGAGCAAAGTCCAGCACAGACACCGACAGAGCCGTATGTCAGCGTGGTATTAACGCCACTCGGACTGAGGGATCTCATTCTGCATGAGTTCATGCTGGAGAACATCAGTAACCCTGCCAGGGTTCAAGGTTTAGCTCCCACCGGAGCCTCCGAACACAGAAACTCACTCAGGAAGGCACTTTACAGGGAAGCAACAAGCTTCCGCCACTTTTAATACGACCTTTTCAGCTAAAGCCCCTCCACTCCAAACTGCGTCTATCAGAAGGAAGAAGTATTCATCATCTGTCATTCTTATCATTCAATATTTCTGGTACAGCTAATAACACAATCTAGGATATAAAATTGAATACTTCAAGATCTCGGTGACCTTCAGAGAAGCCCGGCAGCACAAACAACAACAACAAAAAGAAACAAAAACATTTAATTAAGTGTATCAAATGTGCATAAAATGAGCAGGCTTTTTTTTAACTGCTGTATCAAATAAAATATAATATAACAGAAAACAACGATAAAGCCTGTTCATTGCACCAGATAACACCATCAACTGACTGCTTAAAATTTAACTTAATGGTTACTCTCTCATGCAAGTGAGCTTAATATCTTAAAAAAAAAGCTGCTTCCTGTCATCCTTTCAAACATATCTCATTATGGATCAACGGTCCGAATTCCTCCTTAAAAAAATGCTGCTGTGTGAATCTGAATAACATATCTGGCTGCACTAGAAGCCTGTGAGGATGATGGAAGTGTTGAAGCTGCAGTCAGACTCTCTGTGTGTGTGTGTGTGTGCGGAGGGGATATGACGGTCTGCCCGTCAGTCTGTGTGGCACCGACTGGTGCCGAGGCATCGCTCAGCCTGTCTGTCTGCCGGCTGACGTCACTCGTATAAAAACAAAAAACAAAAAACTTAAGTGCTGTCCAGAAGTTGTGTCGTCAATGCATCATCAGCTTCACTTCCTTATATGCACAAGATTGTACAAACTAAGCAGTGAGATAAAGCCACAGTTTTGATAAGTGATTAACTAGTACTGCTACTACTTTTATATTTTAAATGGAAAGTATTTGGGTTGTAGACTATAAGTTGGACAAAACAAGACATTAGAGCATCTCTGTAGTAAATAATCTTATTACATTTAATATAATAATACTAAATTATATTCTAAAGCATCCTGGAGACTAGGAGTGTGCCTGAATACAAATACATTATTGGCCAAAGCACAAATAGTGGGTTTTTTTTTTACGAATATTTGTTTCATACAAATATTTTTAAAAATATTTGTTAGTTAGAGGTCAGTCTGCAAAGAGGTGAAGAGTAAAGTTTTAGCTCAGTAGTCAGCACAGTCGTCTATGATCTGGGAGACTCCAGTTCGAAACCCAGTTTGGGAACTTCCTTTGTAAGGTAGTTTATTCATAAACACTTATTGTAACACTTAAAGTTTCTAATATTAAAAGCAGGATTTGTAAGTTTCTTTCCACTTTTATTCGAATACAAATACGAATAATTTTGCTGCCTCAACAAATACAGATACAAATACAAATACTGGACTCTCTGCACATCCCTACTGGAGACCGAGGTGCGCTCCATGTAAACGCTATCACTTCTCAAATATTGTTAATAATCTAATGACACGCACACACCCATGCACAGTGAAATCTGACGGAGGTCTGATCAGCAGTGACGCTGGAGCTCCAACAGCCTGCAAACACTTTAACTGGCGTCAATTTGCTGCAATAATTTGACAAATTCAGACGGAACCAAAGTAGGAATCTAATTTAGTGGGAATCATCTCGTTATAACTGATAAACAGCAGACATGTTGTAATGAATAAGTCGCTTAATGAAGAGGGGAAATGGCTAACAAACAGGAAATTCATTACGGTTTTGTGTGTGTGTGTGTGTGTGTGTGTGTGTGTGCGTGTGTGCGTGCGTGTGCATGTGCATGCGTGTGTGATATGTAATATTGCAGTTTTCCATCTCTCAGTCTGAGAGCTTAGTGCTGCATAAGAGGCTTACAGCGCTGAAATCAGTAATGTTGATAAAGTCTGGGAGCAGCATGTGTGTGTGTGTGTGTATGTGTGAGTGTGTGAATCAGGTGTGTGTTAGTATGCGAGATCGTGCGGCCGTGTGTGACAGATGTGTGCTGGTTTTGTGTGCGCGCGCGTGTGTGTGTGTGTGTGTGCAGACGGGATATTAAATACTCAAAACTGCAATCATGGCGTGGGATTAAAGACAAAGCTCTAAAATGGTGGCACGCTGTGACAGAGGACAGACAGAGGAGACGGAGAGAGTGAGAGAGACAAACTGTAAAGAAGAGGAGAAGAAGAAAACGAGTAAAAAGAGGTTGAAATGAAAGCGTGATCGAGATAAAAGATTAAGCAACGCAGCCAGACGTGATCAGACAAAAAAATCATTAAAAATAAAGGTCAGTTTTGAGCTTAAAATCGCTGTGTTTTCTACATGTTATGGCCCAAAATATGTGGACAACTGCAATAAAAATGTAATATCTGGTTGTCCACATACTTTTGGCCATAGATAATATGACTACCATCTGACTAACTAATTATCAACTGACATTTATAGTCTGACTCCTATTATTTGCACATGTGACTCAGTGGAGCTGCAGTGTTTTCTCAGCTACTAATGAGAAAATAATCCTCTCCGTCGTCTCTACTGCTGCATGAACGTGAGTCAAATTAGAACATGTGGTCCTCGTCCTTCAGGGCGTCTCATTAACAATCAGATTCAGTTTAGATTGGGCTCATTGAAGTGGGATATATATATGGTGGTTAAGTCACTGCTGCAGGAATGCAGTCCTGCTCCGGGAGGGCTAAACGAGCACAAATAGATGATGATATTATTGTCCAGGACGCAGACAACAAATAGCCTCCACACACAGAGAGAGAGAGAGAGAGAGAGAGAAAGGCTCTTCTCATGATGAAATCTCTTTGGTTCAAAGTCACAGTTTTCTTTTTGTTGCGTTTATGTCTTTTAAATTTTTATTTCAGTTATTTTATTCATTTATTTTTTTAAGTAAGGCTCACGCTCACAATTTAATGCCACATTTTTAACCTTTTTGTGTCTCATTTAATGTAATGTTGGTGAGGTTTAGGCACAAAAAATGTTTGGTTAGTGTAGGGAAAGATCATGGTTTGGGTTAAAACTGTAAAATGTGGCTAAAATGCCTGATGTGACACTAAAAATCTCTGGTTTAAATGCCCAATGAGATGTTTTTGCCAACTTTTTTTTTGCCAACAAATTATCTAGCCATCCACCCAACCTGCCTCCTCCTAATAAGCATAAAAATAATCTTATAAAGTAAAAGAAAGTCACATTATATTGACGTCACTTCACTGGGAAGGACTGGCATATTACCTGCATGCAAAATGGTACTTTTGGCGCATGGATTGCACGCAATTTGAAAGTGTAAAGTCGTGTTATTTGTATGCAGATTGAAGGGACCGGGCTTTAGTTTGTCTATTTGATTTTAAGTCTCAGAACAAATGTAGTTCATTTTAGCTCAGCATTACTTTTCTGCACTTTTTAGGTTTAAGTCTTGCCGTTATATAGATTGGTCACTATCACCCGTATTAGTAGTGTAAATTATATTTCTAAAATTCCAATTTTTACCTGGATTTCTATATTATTCATCGTATAAAATCAGATCTTACTGTGCCTTCAAAAAAACATTGTTGCTGGAACAAATAACAGTTCCAGTCTATCTGGAAACTTTAAAACCTGGACAAAAAATACTGCAGAACATGCCTCCATCCTCGCTCTCCAAAACCAGTCACAGTTTCTTAAAACTCTGTCAACACTCACATCATCTTTTTAGCGTCTGTCTGCTGTAACACTCAGTCCCGAGGCTCTAAAACTGAGCTGTAGCCATAAAACTGCAACAGGACATGAGAAGGAAACTTTGACGGCATCAATACTAATTCATTTCCAGCTTTTAGTTTGTGTTTATGGCTTTGCCTCCGTGTCCAAGCGGAGGTCAATATCTCAGCGGAGAGGAGAAGAAGAGGAGGGAAGCAGGTCGATTCTAATTATAAAACAGGTGTCATGAATGAATATTTTATGTGGAATGACAGCGGCTGTATTTGTTCTCTGCGAAAACTGATGAACCAATGGATGTAGCCTGTAGAGAAGTTTCATCTTTACTGGCTGCTGCTCTTCTCTCGATCAGAATTAACTCTTTTCGTATTAGGAGGAGTGAGAATTACAGATTTTTGTCCCTGTAATTTACCTTTTAAGAGATGATTAGCAGAAGCCAAAGCTACAGATTTATTTTGTCACAAAACAAAGTCTGGAAATATAACCAGTTAGTGGAATATATTTGTGCCTCTAGTGAGAAATATAACTTAAGTGCAAAGGGAGGAAAAAACAACATTTTTAAGACCTTAGACACGTGGGTGAAAGTGATTTATATTTAAGACTGTTGCAGACCTCAGTTTCAGAAATTTAAACATAAAACACATTTTAAGGGCCTGAAAACACCCCGAACAAATACTGTATTCAAAATAAATACATGAAAGTGGATATTACATCACTGAAAATTACATAACCATACATTTAGCACATTTTTACACTTAATTCATGCTATTATGGTGAATTAGTTGATGATTCAGTTTCACCTGAGCCACTGAAACCTATTAAAGGACGTTTTGGGAAACACATACACAAGGGTGATATTAATCTTCTCTAAGTGTTTTTTTTTTTTTTTTTCCCCTAAAATGTCAAATTTTTCCTTTTAAAGCCTGTTGTGCGTCGTCAGAAACGACAACACAGCTTTTCATTCGTCTGTACTTGTTACAGTAACGCGGTTTTGTGCATCACGGCAGCGATATTCTGCCTCGCACAGACTTCAGTGGTTTTAATAACCTCAATATCTAAATGGAAATATTTCTTCGTTTGACGTTTTTTTCCGTACTGTCCTTTGCTGATTGCAGCTGTGCAGATGCAGCGTTGTCATAAAATACTGTTATGTCCTTCTGTATCCAGTTAGCCTGGAAAGAGAAAAGAGAGAGAGAGAGAGAGAGAGAGAGAGAGAGAGAGAGAGAGAGAGAGAGAGAGGGGGGGACAAAAACAAATAGAAAGAGAGAACGAGACAGAGAGAAGCTATATTTGGAAGCGGCACTGCCTTGTACTGTATGGGTATGTAATAAATCTGTTGTGCCATAATAGTGAATGGTGGGTCGCACAGCTTTGTGTGTGTGTGTGTGTGTGTGTGTGTGTGTGTGTCTGTGTGTGTGTGTGTGTGTGTGAGGATGAATGGTGGCCTGTCTCGTCCCCCCGTACTGCTGCTCCTTGCTAATTGGTTGTCGGCTTAAGTGCTGCTGCTGCTGCACTATTCTCCAGATAGATGGGATGGAAGGAGGAGAGGGTTGGGTGTGGAGGGGAAGGGGGGGGGTGGGGGGAGGGAAATGATTGATGGGTAAGATGGAGCTGGACCGAAGGATGCATGAATAAAAAAGAAAGATCTGAGAGAAGGAGAGAGAGAGAAGGAGACAGAGGAAACGAGGGATGCAGGGAGAACAGTGTGATATATGAGTGGAGAAATGTGAGCCGAGGAAAGGACAAGGTCGTGTGTTTGAATGTTCCTGCTAACTTTTCCTGCTTAGATTTACAGGTTTGTACATATTGATGAATAAATTTAAAATCAATGCATGTAAGATGTATTCTTCACTGTGATTACTGCTCATTTTATACCCCTGCATGTGTTGGGAATGCTTGTTTTAACCACAGTTGTTTACATCCTGCTATGTTGATTTTATTGTCTCCGCCGCTCGTCGGATTTTCTATTTTTAACCTCATGTTGTGTTTTTCTTCTGTTTCTCCACACCGCGTCCTCTCCTACACATTAATCTCGGTGCTGCAACGTCTTAATTTCCCCAAGGGGACAATTATGGAGCTCATTTCAAAAAATATATATTTATATATTTTCTGTAAAAATCCAATTTAAGGGATTTTGTTTTTTTATCTTAACTTCATCATTCAACAGCTCTAATCTGCAGCATCCAGTTTCAGATTTCACCAACTTTCTGTATGTAAAATGTTGCCAAACACTGTTTGAGTTTTGTGATAAAGAATCTGTACGCAAGAGCCAGAAGTGCTTTATTTCATTTTAAAATGATGAGCTCATGTTGGAAAGTAACTCACATTTCTTACCATTGAAGTATATTTTCGTGTTGCTGGATCACATCTTATTTTGGCTCGATGCAACTTTCAGTCTGTGGGACTTTGGAAAAATGTGCGACACCACTTACACTGGGTTACTGATGTATCATTCCTTTAAAGGGGACCTATTGTGCTTTTACTTATCTTCAGTCATATATATATAATATTACAATGTCAGATTGTGGCTAAAGTATCAAATGTATGTAGAAATAATCCCTGTGAGCAAAAAGCACCGGCCTCAGACTGCTCTGAACGCTCGGTTTCCAACGTTTTTTTCTATTTTCAGCCCGAACCGGCGTTGGCTTGTGACGGATTTCTTCATATGGTCATCTGCTCAACGCA
The DNA here is from genome assembly GCF_914725855.1 of Thunnus albacares. Classification (NCBI taxonomy): domain Eukaryota; kingdom Metazoa; phylum Chordata; class Actinopteri; order Scombriformes; family Scombridae; genus Thunnus; species Thunnus albacares. Next base: position 6,471,295 of record NC_058111.1, read on the forward strand.
CAGAGTGCCAGTTCACTGCTCCGCACCACTAACATTATGGTGTTTTTCCACTGTTTTGGTGGTCACGCCGAGCCATGACTGGAGTCGACTGGAGTGTTTTTCCATTACACAGCAGAGCAAAGTAAAATAAGTTGTTTACCTGTTGGAAGTGTGCTGGTCGTCTGCAGCTCTTCATCATCACTGTGGCTGTTTATGCTTGTACTATTCCTGCCTGCATTGTTTCTAACTGATCCAGTTAGAGGTCAATGTTGTGTCGGCTGATAAAGCAGGAAATGTTGGGTTTCCATCGGCGGTAACTTCACATGACTGTGCTGCAGCTGCCCCTAAACATGCTTCAGGAAAGCTGGCCAATCAGAACAGAGAGGGCCCATCGGGAGGAGGGGGGTTAGCCTTAAAGAGACAGGAGCTAAGACTGCCTGTTAAGAGACGGAGGCTGAACTGAGGGGTTGCATAAAGGGCAAATATGAGATAAATAAGGAGATTTTTGAACTGTGAGTCATGCAAAGCTATTCAAATGGAGTCCCAGAATAAAAATATAGAGCTGGAAATGAGCATAATAAGTCCCTTTTAAAGTCTCCAGACAAGCATGACCCCATACACCAGACTGCATGAACCAAAGCTTTAGGCATGTTTTATTTTGATAAGAGGAAGTTTGAAGCGTGACAGTTTGTGCTAAACAATGAAGCTGCAAGGACAAGTTTTAAACTTTTTATCAGGTTATTTGACATTCACATCTCAGGACAGTAATATAAAATTCCCCAAATTTCAGTGACCTCTGCCAGGTTCTATATGACAGCTGGGATGGGAGTGTGTGTATGCGGGGGAGTCGAGGGAGAGGAGGGGGGGGGGGAGGGCGGAGGGGGGGAGCAACTCATGTCTTTCAAGGAGTGAGAGGAGAGGAATGAGACGCTTTGGCCAAGACACAGCAGTAAGTCTCTATTCTCTGTTCATTAGACTGGGCCTGTTATTCCCAACACACACACACACACACACACACACACACACACATAAACACACACACACACACATGCACACACACACGCACGTAGACAGGCTCTTGCAGCAGGTGGGCCTTTTGATTTGTCACCCAGGAAGAACCGTGTCTCATTTGCATACAGATGCCCCCTTCAGCGCAGAGGAAGGGTACACACACACACACACACACACACACACACACACACACACACAAACACAGACACATACACACATGCACGCACACACACACACACACACACACACACACACACACACACACACACACACACACACATAGCTCCTTCAGTCCTCCCCTCCAGACTGGGGCCCATACAACCCTCTCTTTCTTTCTTTTTTTCTTTCTTTTACTTGTCTCCCTTCCTCCCCTCTCTCTTTTCAGTTCTTCTCAGCTTTGCAGAGATTTTGGCAAACAAACCCCAGGAGAGAATGTGTGTGTATGTGTGAATATTTTTGTAGACGTATAAGCACTTCCTCTGTGCAAACTTTATATGGATTTATGTGCTCATATGATTTTTAATGTATGTTTTTGCTTTTTGGTTTGTGCATTTATTGTGTTCTAGTGCATTTACATGTGATTATGTGTGTGCGTGTGTGTGTGTTTGTGTTTGTGTGTGTGTGTGTGTGTGTGTGTGTGTGTGTGTGTGTGTGTGTGTGCGTGTGTGTGTGTGCATCTTGGAGGCTCTTGCACCTTGCATCTGTTCTAGCTGGCAGAGTTTTCAGGAGTCTCGTGTGCCGGTGTCAAACAACGGTGGCTTGTTTGCAGACCCAAACACTGAACTGATACACACACACACACACGCACACATAAACACACACACACGCACATGCTAAGACAACAAGAATGAGAACTGAAATTCAAACCAGATAAATACTTTGAGACTAATAGTGGAGTTTGAAGTAGAGGGGAAAAAAGAAACGTAAACGCGGATGGAGGACAGGAGGATGTGACATGAACAATCTGTCCTCAAAAGAAAAACAACAGTATAGGTCGAAAATTCAGCTGGCAAAAACTACTTATAGTTATGTTTGAGTGATAGATGCCATCTGGTGGCTGTAGCAGTGATGACCCGAAGAAGTGACGCAGTTCAGATGACGTCAATATAGGGTGACGAATCCATAACTGGCGGCAGCGGGTTGGGTCGACGGCTAGATAGATGGCAAAAAGTGAAATTAGCTGCAGGAGAACGCTTCCCTGCTTCCAACTGCGAGTCAGGACAGTTTTTTAAAAGCTATAGCTACGATTGTTTTGGTGTTTACTGTTGCCATGACTACGTATGTTGCCTAGCATTAAAGAAGTAGTAACTTTAACCCACACCACGTTTCAAGTGATCTCAACCCAAGTCATGATCTTTTCCTAAACCTAACCAAGTGTTTTTTTGTGCCTAAACCTAACCAGACCTTAACCGCAGCGTTGACACACCATAAAACATCATCATTTTTTAACAGCTGTTTGTAATGGTTTTGGAAAGCCTTCTGTTGCCGATTGAACTCATGGAGAAAAATGAATGAACAGATTCATTTCGTTGCCACATACAGAAACCTTTTTATTTCCAACATGAATTCCAGGCTGAAACTCTAAAACATATTTAAGAGTGGCACACTGTGTGTCCGACAAGTCTCTGACAGAGCTGGAGAAACCTCATGCTGTGATTGGCTCGGGGGGCTGCGATTACATCAGAGACTCCGCAGGCGCTATGACAACACTGAGAAGTCTCAGGGAGTTTAACTGGAGGTGGGATTGTTCAGCGCGATACAGACGAGAAACAAAAACCGACCGCTACCACGTTTGATTATGCGACAGTAATTTTACCTCTTGAGGTTATTTTACTTGAGTAATTCTTACAGGAAGCCTGGAGATTGTGAATATTATCTCAGAGAGAAAAGTATGCGGCATAGTAATGGATTTGGGTCAGATAAATATGTTTCACCACACTGAATCATTCTGCCACCTGCCACTGAGTTACACACAGCTGAAAGGGATGCATATGAAGACACTTCCGTTTCAACACAGCCCTGCTTTTCCACATGCTTTGAGGTTGCACAAAGTGGAGGCAGAGCAGGCGTCAAACCACAGAAATACACATGAAAACCGATGATATATTATATACTTTTCAGTTTTTTTGGATACGCTGTTTGTCTGGCTAAACCTAACAACACATGGATTCAGGATACCAGCGCCGTTGTGCAGAGTAAAAGTCCTGTTTTCTGTTTGTCTTTTGTTTTGCAAACCAAACTTCTGTGCGGTACACGAATTTCATAACGATCTCCTTGCTGGGGAAAAAAAAAAAATGTTGCCAGTGAATGTAAATCATGCCTCATTGAAAACATATTTACCAAAGCAAAGGAATGCATTCATACATAAATGCATTTTATAGCAGACGGCATTACGTTTTGCAGAACTTTCACGTGTTTTATTAGAAAACGACACACCCGACAACAAACAACTCAAACTTTCGACTCACAGCAGGACAGACACACACACACACACACACACACACACAGATCAGATCACAGCCTCTCCCCCTCATCACTGCGCCAGTCACATGTCACGTCAGGGCAGAATTAAGACTTTAGACAAATATATAATTTCACCTCTGATCCTGTAATCCTGATGTCTGGTGGACTAGTGTGTGTTTGTGTGTGTGTGTGTGTGTTGGTGGTGGAGGGGGTGCAACGTGAGCCCAGTCAAGGCCCCTCTGTCCCTGAGGACTCATGACCTCAGACAACACAAACTTAGGGCCACACACACACACACACACACACACACACACACACACACACACACCAAACTCAGCATAAATCCGTAAATCTGTCCCACAGTGTTGAAACAAGGCTGTAGTTTTCAGCTGATTTGATCTGAAGGAAACTCACTCAGCAGACAACATTTAACATTGTGTGTGTTCGTATGCGTGTGTGTGTGTGTGTGTGTGCATATATGTGTTTTAACATCATGAAAAAAAATCATCGTGACACTCTGCCTTTACCCCTTATTTCCTTTCAATGCATCTCCAAATCAAAACCACCTTTTTACACTTCCCTCATTTTATCGTTTCACTGTTACTCATCAATCCATCCATCCGTCCATCCATGCAAATGTATGTTTACTGTTCTGCTGATGAAGCAACCTGAACCTACCTTATAACACTCCTACATTGTGTTATATCCTGCATTTTTAGTGCAGGTGTTTTGATATATCTTATGCTATTTCTTTGTGTAACTGGGCAAATACAGAAAGACAAAAATCCATCCAATTTTATTATTATTATTATTATTAGTAGTAGTAGTATTTTTTTGTAAGTCTTGTATTGCATGTTGAGTATTTTGAGCTACCCTCTTAAAGATTGAATCCTGTAAATATTGTAATATGTAACAGGAATGCCTAAAGCCTCAAAAAAATGATTACAAAAACAGTAAATATTAATTAAAAACTACATATACAGTGTAAAAGTATTTTAGGATGAAGTTTTCCTTTACTTTCCCAACCCCACCATCCATCCATCCATCCATACATCCATCTATCCATCAGCAGTATCGGTGTCTTACCGGGGTAGAAGTCTTTGGATTTGGACAGTTTGATGGTGGCTCCGGTCTCTTTCTGCAGCTGGACGATGGTCTGACCTCCCTTCCCGATGATCGAACCCGCCGCATAGCTGGGAATCAAAACCTTCAGGAAGTACTCGCCTTCCTCTGCAGCAGGAAAAAGGAAACAGGAAGTCAAAGGGAGCTACTGCAGCTCAGATTGTTTTTACTTGAAATAAAGCTGAAAAAGAGAAATATTACAAAAAAGCTACAATATTCATTATTAGTCTGTTTGTACCTTTGTCCTCACGCTGGCCTTTTGTTTGTATATTTTTTCACGTCAGACAATTTTCATTTTTAGTGGGAAAAAAAAATTACTTCACATCCAAAGAATCCTTTTGTTTGAAGAAGTGTAAACTGTGAAGTGGAAGGAAAGTGTTTGTCAGTAATCACAGTCTGACAGAACAGATGCGAGCCGGTGCCGCATCACTACGCCAGAGCAGAACAATTTGTCTCTTTATCCGTCTTTCGCTCCCTCTCAATCGACTATCCGAGGCTTCCCAAAACCGCATAAATCCACCCAATCACATCAAACGATGACTGATATCCACGACAACTAATTATTTCCATAATCTGATGATTCCCTGCTGGCGTTATCTCTCCCCCTTTCTCTTCATGTCCACTTGCGCGAGCCTCTAAACACACTCTCCAGATTGGTCTGATCTAATTTCAGCGTCAGGCCTGAGGAATCTGGTCCTTGTCACCGCATTGGCACACAGGGAAGGAGCTGAGGAATATGCCGGCTTGCTGGTTTTGTTATTTAAGCTAATCAGATTCAACCGACGCTTGTGGATGCGACGGCTCGCTGATGCATGACGCCACATGACACGCACAACACACACACTCACACGGATTCATCAAAACGTTCAGATAAACTCACATAAACAAACACGAAGCAGACGAGCACAGATCCAGATATTTTTATCCTGCTAGCATGGAGGCCGCACCTGCAATGTGGAATATAGTGTAAACTCTGGATATGAAAGGAATCTGTGCCATCTGTTTCATGTGGTCGACATATGGTCAGGTAACCCGTTCATTGGACGGTTTTGGTAAATGTCGTCCTGCATCATCAGAGCTATATAGACCGAGAGAGGAAAATCAAATTCTGGTGACTGACACGCTATAATTTACTGCTGCACCTCATTTATCCTCTTCAGTGTCGCAAAAAGCTCATGAGGAAATATTTGGTTGTGAGTATTATTAGTTGAGACTGCAATTAGAAGTCATGTCCTTAAATGCTGTGGAGCTTCTAAACCATCCAGGATAGTTAATGTGAGTGTGCCGTGCGCCTTTTACTCAAGTTAAACGATGTCAGTTGAAGCCACCAAACTGCAGAACTGCAGATAAAAAATGTATTTGCATGTGAATTTTAAAAAAAAACAACATCTCAATTACAGGTGTGTAGACTGTTCTCAAAGTAGAGATGAGACAGCTTCGACATTTGCGCTTCAGACTGAAGCCGAGAGGTGAAACCGAAAGGTCAAAGCAGAGTCGGGGACAGATTCGGCGGCTTCGCTCGGGGACATGGTGACCTCAGGCGAGGCTGGGACTGAACCTGTGACCTTTTGGCTGTAGCCTGCTGCTCTTTTTGACAAAACAAGTGTGTGAGAGAGAGAACGAGCCGCTCTCTCTCTCTCTCTACTGTCTCTTTCAGGAGGGATTGACAGAATCACAGTAACAAAGATACGGAGGCGTCTCATGGAGGTGTACTGGTCAGCAGGGATATGTGTAAGCATGTGGGGGTTTGGGACTAGGTAGATAAGAACAAATCCCTCCCGTTCAGAAACAGACGTGCCTTTGTTTCCATGGCGATGGTATCAACACGCTGTAGGTCAACTAAAGCAAAGCACCACCTCACATTTGTTTCCTCATTCCTTCCTCTTTAAAGGGCTCTCGCCCAAATACTTCAGTTGAGCAGGAGACACTAATGTACGAATTCTGCTTTTCTCGTCGGTCGGTCGACAAACTGCAGATTATAAAAGTCCCCAAACTAACATAAATAAGTCTTTATCATGCTGTAGTTCATTTAGCAAAATCTACATTTAGGAGCATGCTTGTGAATCTTCTTTTTATGGTAAAAATCTGTTTGTCAACCCTCAACATACACAGACAGACAAACTATAAGACAGAACTGTATTAAAGAATCATTCAACGACCAAAGTACACTAAAAAAAAAAAAAAAAAAAAATCCCTCAGTGGAAAGATGTTTCAAGGAAAACTGATTCTGTTTCAAATGTAATTTATCAAAGCTTTGTGCAGCACAAACAAAATTCCATTCACTTCAACTGTATTGAGGTGGGGATCAGACATCTCAGAGGAGAATATTTCGAAACCCCGACTTATCTAACCATAAGTATCTGCGTGGTCAGATACTGTTGGTGTTATTTTGTGTGATGCTATTAATCTGACGATATGAGGCCATAAATCTGTAACAAAAACCACCATTTCTTTCATTATTGTATCACCATGTAGCTGTAAAATACCTACTCAGTTTTTATAATCGCAGTGTATCAATAAATGAAATAAAATGAGAATATTATAAGGATTCATACCCTTAATAGAAATCCATAATCTTTTCAGTCTACATTTCAGCAACAATTTGAAAAGAATAAATGTTATTCTTTCATTTAATCCCATGAATAAACTCTTCACTATCTACATTTTGAGGTGGGGTATCTGCTCTGCACATAGTTTCTAACACGGCTTTGTAGTGTTATGTCTATTTAAACTGCCACTGATTCAATATGTCTCAGCACTTCCCTCCCATGCAGCATTCTTCATATTTGATAATCCAGGACACATAACCTCAGGAGGCAGATTAAAATAGGATTATTATTACAGGGGCACACTTTATCACAAGGGTGAGGCACCTTGTAACACTGCCGTTCTCTGACTGCCGCCCAGGCGAACAGCTGAACTGTAAAAATATACATGGAGCGCAAAAGAATATTAGAATATCCTGCTGTTATTGTGAGATGCACCAGATCCAGTCAGATGAAAGATTTATGATGCCATATAGCTAAACTGAGGCTTATTAAATGCCTTTTAATAGCTATAACTCTTTATAAATATCTCTTACACTTCCGTCATAACAGAACAACAGTAGAACTGAGGTGTTTGTGACAACTCGCTATCAATAAATTGAATTTGTGAAAGTCCCTGAAAGGTTTTCAGTTAGAGATATGCTGGGAGTTTGCTGTGGTCTAAATGTCAGCACACTACAATTTAAAATCATTAAGATGTTGTCCCACCTGAACAGAACAACCAGGGGGAGTGAGGAAGATGTTCATCAAGCCAGACGGACGGCGTCTATACACACCAACAGAGTCCTGAGCAGAGGTCTAATCAGACAAAACAAGTGGATACACCTGTTTGGGTCGGGCATGGCTGTGTAAATATCTCACCCATTGCTGGTTGTGAGACTCTACTGAGATTTAAAGATTGAATTCCTCTTTCTGACCACCAAATGGTGCCTCAAAATCCCCAAATTTCCTTCAATCTCACCAGAGATGTTGTGAAATCTCCATGTAAACTAATGCCTTTAAGGCCCCTAAACACCCATGTTCCACCCACACAGGTGTTCACTTATTTTGGATGATGTGCACAGACAACTCAATTCATTCACATTATATGGTATGGAGACTTATGAGTATATATTATAAACACATCTGAGTTACTCAACATTAAGTTGGATATATTGGGGCTTGAGTTGACTTGGATGTTGACCTGAACATCACTTACAAATCAGAAACTGAAATTATTCCAACTCTGATACTATATGATTGGGATATAAATGGGAATAACCATATCTGTGTACCAATTCCATATGAATATTGTAGCTCTAAGCAGGTTTAGAGTCTGTGTATTATGTTCACAACAAAGAAGCCACAAAATTTTAAACTGTCAGCTGGATTAAGACCTTGAGAAACAGGAAAATATGTGTAATTTCTAAAAGAGAAAAAAAAAAATCTTGTGTCTGATTTAATTTCTATGAAGCTGTGAAGCTTGTTGTGCTCCAAACTATCTACGTTTGTAGAGGAACCGTAGTAGTAGCAGTACAGTGTTTAGTGTGTTACACTCTGGGTGGGCTCTGTTCTCATCTCTCAGTGTTCAGCCAAGTCAAAGCATGAGCACACAGACAGGAAATCTGACACTCCCCTGCCTTTCCTCAGCTCTGCTAGTGATGAAATACAAACTACAGGGAGCTCAAACATGGATGAACTGAACCTCAGTTTACCCACTTTTTACTTTGGCCAATAGCCTCCTTTTGTTAAAAGCTTGTGTTAATCTGAACTCCCTGATGTGCATTAGTAAAGCAGGTGTTTTCACTGAATTTACTTCTGATTTTGTGTTAAATTAAAGGCTCTTCCCCTTGGACTACTTACCAGCTGGAGCTCTCACTTCATCCAACTTTTGTTCTGCAAAATCATCATTGGTTTTAATGGATGCATGAGGGGATTTTTTTCTAAAATGAAAACATCTATAGGATAATAATCAACCCTCACTCCTCTTTCTCCCTCTCTTCTATCATCTATCCGCTTTCTTCTCTCCTTCATTTCCTGGTATCCTTCCCATGCAGACTGAAGTTTTAGATCTAGAAACATTTCTTAGAAGCAGAGCTGCTTGATAAGTATTAATGATCTGAATGGCTAATTAACCCTGTGTAGGCGCCGAGCCACAAAGTAGCAGTCTTTCAAAGCGCACACAAGCTAATTAGCAAAAGATGTAAGTTAGGTCAAGAAACCAAAACAAGGCTGAGTTATATTTTGGTTGGTGATTTCGAGGAAGTTTGTTGAACGTGCTTCACCTCTTTTTTCAATTATTTTCAGCTGTTTTATTTGCTTCTCCTGTCTTGGATATGGTATATTTTGAGCTGGACGCTTCAAGTCGAAGTTTAGCTGCACTGCGGCTCTTCAGCAGCCCTTTTACGGTTTCCTGATGACAAACATTTATGCTCCAGCTTCATCTTCCATTTCACAACTGGCTCCTCGCGCTCGTTTTCAAGAGCGAGCCTGGCGAGAAACTTGCTCATCTTTAATTTTTCAAAATATTAACAGGAACCTAGGAACCTTGGGGAAGCTGGCTATTGCTAATTAGCTGCAAGTAGCGACGAGACATGATGTAATGTTTACTGTGTCTAGTTTTTGCTCTCTGATATTAACAATGCTCACAGCAGTGATTTGTTTTTAAGCTTGAAACAACTGTCACACGGAGATAATAGCCTAAAACTGTCTGTCTTCTCCTCTTCACCTTTCTCTCCCACACACCTCCTCCTGTTTCCTTCACTGTCCCCTCCTCACTTCCTCATTTCCTTTCCTTTTTTTTTTTCTCCTTTCCTATCCTCCACTTGTTTTTGTTCCTCTCCTCTCCTCTCGCTGCTGCAGTGACCCAATTTGAGTACGAAGCCTTGGACTGACCTGCTTTAGATAGAGGCTAGCTAATTATAACCAGCCTGTATTAATAAGGCAGGGGAATTGGTAAATATGACACACACACACACACACACACACACACACACTCACACATGCATGCACACACAAATACAAAAGCAACACAAAGCAGATACTACCACACACACACACACACACACACACACACACACACACACAAACACCTCCTCCACGAACAGACCGTTTCTGACGTCTAATAAACAAGCCTACACACCTTGGCGACATGATTCATCATGTATATAAGAGGATGTAATGAGTGACTCATGTTCATCGCTTGCATCTGTTGCATGGTAACACTTGTACGTGTTACCATGGCGAGCATTAAAAAATGTATTTATATATGCAGTATCAATCCTGTCCGAGAACAAGTTTTCCACTTTTTCGGTTACACTTAAGAAACCAAACCTATGTAACCTATATACTGTGAACCTGCACATCCTCCATCCTTCCCTGTTTTAGAGGAAAACTATATTTCTCATACAGAAAATATTGTGGGAACACTTTAAAACCTAAAAAAATACACATTCGGTGTACGTTCAGACATTTATGCACAACAAGCCTGTGATCTTCAATACCCACCAAGTCAACAACATATCATTAAACTCATCTGTATCACTAAACAGCACTGCAGAGCTCCAGTGTGGACTTTGTTAACAGGGTTATATAACACAGATTGAATTACACTTTGAAAATAAGCTTTTAGCAGGTTTGATAACTACCATGACTCAATTTTCATAAATATGAAAAAACTTCCAGACATAAAAAAAAAAAAAAAAAAACTGCTGCACTATCTGCCTCTTCCTCCCACACTGAATCATACTGAATGACTGTTTACAGCAAAGTTTTATCAACATTCTTCAACTTTCATTATGTCTCTATGGACTTTTTTTTTTTTTAAAGCTTCTGACGTATAACAGTTCACGAAAGGCTGAAAGTGATGCGTCTTATTGTGTGACATTAAAGAGCCTCTAGACACGTTATCAGACCCCGAGAATCTCTGCTCTGCACTTACAGATGTGATGGTTTTACTCTTTATAAAGCATTCTGGTACAACCTGTCAACAAAAATGCTCCATCAATTGATTTTATATCTTTCATAAAATGAAAATTTTGACAATAGAATTCTTTGATCAAAGCTGAAAGCAAAAAATAACCAAACTATTCAGACTTGGCTGCTTTTTTGTGAGTCTGTGAGAGATTATAACCATGTCTTTAAGAATATATATATATATATTAGCATTAATATATAGTATCCAGGTGTGGAGCTGCTTATTTATTTGAGATATCAATGTTTTACCTCAGTTCAGTTTGAATCCAAACAAACTATCACTGTGAAAAAAAGGTAAATCCTAATTTTGTGAAATTATCCTGCCACTCATGTCACTCGTTTCATCCCGGTCCAGTGTGAACCTCGCCCACAACCGTGCACAATTTGGATACATTTTTACCACAGTTTTGGAAAAGTAAATCCCCATTTATTAACCTGTCACAGTTGCAAAATTCTAATTATGTGTAATTATACCCTACCCCCTCCCTCCATCGTGTCATCCCACATCCCCAGGGGTGCAGGTGATACTCATGCTCGCAGATCTAACCAAGCATAATCATCAGCCAGAGGCTCTGCTAACCACGTCTGACCCATCAGTGTCAGCGCTAAGCTCAAAATCTGATAGAGGTCACGCAACACTAACCCACGCGTTATTCCCTCTCACAGCTCAGCAAATAAAAAAGCGATGGTAGGAAAGTTCTCCACTCGTGGGTGTTTAAACAAAATGTCTCGAGATGACTAATTTATTCTGTGGATAAGAATATGAAGAGAAAAAAGTTTTTAGTAATGCTTTCAGAAAAGTAAAAACACAGTTTCAAAGCAACCCAGCTAAATTCTCCATGGTTCACTAATATCCTTTTACTCTGGAAATTCAAAATATATTTAAAAATGAGTCCTGGCAGTGGAGTTATGAAAGAGCTCAATAACCCAACAACCACCACGGACGCCAACACACACACACACACACACAGCCATCTTTTAACATTCATGGCTATTTAAAATAACACAAATGCCACACTGCTGTTCTGTAGCATTGTGTTGAGAGAAGCTGATGTCTCAGCAAGATGTCAAACTCATTGTTCTCTGCTACTATTTTCTGCACTTGTTGATACGAAGCATCATCAAAGATCCAACGTCTCAGCTCCCTGTGTGCAGCGACTCTTTCATGCTGACAACATAATGAGCATGTAAACTTTCAGTCCAAATAAGAACAAGAAAAACACCATAATTACAGTTGTGGTGATTGTTACCGATTAGTTCGTAATGTTTTAGTGAAGGGGAGGGATGTAGGGGTTCCTAAACAGATGCAAGAGCTTAATGTAGGATTCAACAATGACACTGATGTTAATGTAAAGAGCAGCATGCGGATCATTTCACAAGCAAAGGCCTCGGTGTGCTTCAAACAAAGCTTGTCAGATCAGATAACAGTAAAAATCAAGGTGGGCTGCATCCCCACAGTTTCTGTAACTTTCTGAAACAATCATTTCATGCAGGTGTGCAGAGGTATGCAATTAGGGAGGGTTGGAGCTACTTTTGTAATTTTTTTGAGAGAACAACTGAGTGCAACACCATGAATGATGATGTCTGAAAGCGTGCGTCTTGATTATCGTGTTGAAACGACACCGAAATCTTGGAGTGAGGTCGGTGAGGCAGGAGGAAGAAGTGGCCATGACAGCAGGCTTAGCTTTGCAGCCATTCAGAACTGGTATAAACACTTTTGCCTTGTCAGACTTGTCACATTCATACAAACTGGTTCTTTTGAAGCATAGAGAAGCCTTTAGGCTACGTGTTGGTCCATACAAGTTAAAACAAAATACACCTCTCCCAAGCAGATATAAGACATTCCTTATTAACCATTACAATGGCAGAACAATTAGAAAGATGGAAGAGACTTATGATGAAGCTGGAGGAATGTTTTCTTTGATATTTACACAGGGAGCTCATAGTCCATCAATCTCTGCAACAGTGTTTTAGTCATAATTGATTTAATTAAACTTTAGCATAAGTAGCCATGAAGCGAGCTAGCATCGACTAGTTGCAATGTGGTACTTAATGCTGACTTAATGTCGAGCTTCCCTTTCAGACACAGACTTATCTGTCAGACTTGTCTGACATCATGCTGCAGCCTATAAATATATGTTTTATAAGCTGAACTTGTTTCAAAAGCTGAAGTTCATAAAATCAAAAAGGCAGAACTCAGTTTCCAGCCACACTGAAGCCAACTAATCATTTCTTTTAAGACAGACAAATCCGACTTCCAGACCCACAATAGGATGCTCACAGCCACCACACAGTAGCCCCAGAGCTGATGACCTTCAGTATGGCAGCCAAAGGCGGCGTTATGTCATCAAAGACCTTAACCTAGTTTAAAGCAACATGTAGGCCTGCATGTGCTCTGTTTTAACGCTGCACCGAGTCACATTCATGTATGTAGGTCCACGCCGGCTCAACAGGGACAAAATAATGGCCTATGTACTTGTCCCGATGCAAGATGCAAATAACGTCTCTTTAATTTAATAGATGTTGTGTCAACATTGATTTTTTTAAAAATAAAACAACCATCTAAAACAAATTAATGGAGGGAAAACTTTTCTTCTTTTAGTTTTCCCAGCTGATGCAAACTGGGAAACCTTCCAGTCGTCTTATCGAACCTCCCACAACATTAACCACAGACACAGTCAGACAGTCATAAAATAAATCATAAATTGAAAATATGAGCTAGAAAATCGAGGGATTACAACTTCACTACTACTACTACAGTACAAAACAGGCACTGATGTGTGTGCATGTATGTGTGTGTGTGTGTGTGTGTAGATAATGCGTGCTTGCAGCTGAGTAACTACAGGGTTCCCTACTGGTTGCTGTGATGAGGGTCTTTGTTTTCACTCCACTGAGCGACACACTCACAAAAAGACACACATACACATACAAATCCAAGCACTTACAACACGCACGTTTCCTTTTACATGTCAAAAATATTTGGCTTCTTTGCCTCTTTCTCTGAGTATCTTTGTTTTGTGAAGGGTGTGATGTAATGAAAATGTGGCCAACACACCACTCCCAGAAGTTAGTCACGAAGGGAACTAGCAGCACAGAGAAGGACAGGCAGCGAGCTAAGAAGAGTATCCCACATGTGCCCGGTGTAGCTGCTCTCCACCCCTGTGTCTCCATACAGTAAGTTTATCAAACTGTACTGAAACTGTATTTTTACGTGTTCATGTTTAAGTCTCTCTGGGTCAAGAAGGGGAGGAGATGTAGAGGTCGTTGACAATAAATAATAAATCATCCTCCACCGCGACATATCTGGATGAGTAAACAGTCCAATCTGTTGCTAAGGCCCCTGCGGACCCGCCAGGCCCAGAATAGGCTCCCCATGCTGGGGGATTGGAGGCTCAAATCCTGGGATCTGGTGTCCACGGGCCTGCAGGGGCGGGGTGGGGGGGCCTGAAGATCACGATTCCTCTCTCTCATGTTCTGTTTTCTCACACACTTCACTCCGACAAACGTACCTACAGTCACCTCTTCATAGCTTCATAGAGTCACGACTTTTTTGAATTAGTGAATTTTATAGTGTCTGGAGCTTTTGGCAGTTCCTTCCCCTTTTTTCTTAGAGAAAAGTGAGACTAGTCTAGACTCCCTCTATGAAACGTGTGTGATGCTGACTTGTACTCCACGCCCCCGAAGTACAAGTCGACATCATGTTCACTTCCATTTAGACCGATCTATACCCTGTCCCTCCCTGATCACAGATAGCGAAATGCCTGGTATTGAACACCATCCAGAATTCATAGAACTGTATTTACATATGTGACTTTTGTTCATCTTTAAAAATAAAGACGTTTGATGTGGTTGGTTTCTGCTCTTGGTTGAAAAACTGGAGGGGTTTTTATGTGAAACAGTGGCAGGAAGTTTTGAGTTTTGTATTGACAGCAAATGTGAGCAGAATAGAAACTGTACTGTCGGTTTGGAAATCTGTGCTCACAGTTTATAAACCGTGCTCTCGGATTCATAATCTGTGTCCTCGAATTACAAATCCATGCCCACAGATTTTTTTTTTTTTTTTTTTTTGTCAGTTTTGGATAGCAGAAGGCTACATTACCCATGATCCTCAGCCACTGTTGCTATGGAGACGAGGCCAGTCCGCTTTGCGTTACCCGGTACAAAACCGTAATTTATTTCAAACTGATTAAGATTTTGTGCATGTTCATGTAGTCCACCCACACACACATATACACACACATATACACACACACACAAACACAAAACATTGGAGTGCTTTATTGGATGACGTGGCTCAATATTTATTGAGGTCGACGGTGTTTTAAGAATGATGATTCCATATTAAATATCCTCTGCCACATATTTTTAGAAACATAAAATTAAATGAGCAACTTCCCATTTTACAATCAATTGCGTTCGAGCACATGGATCGCAAATCCGAGGTCACGGTTTACAAATCCGTGGGCACGGATTCGTTATTCAAGGGCACAGATTATGAATGCGAGAGCACGGTTTATAAACCGTGTGCACAGATTTCTAAACTGAGAGATTTACACGTGGATCTTTTTTTTTTTCTCAGCTGACCCCAGGAGGGCTCCGTAGAAAACAGAGAGGCATCTTAATGAAATATAATACTTTTGAAATGAAGATCAGCCTCTTATATTTCTTAAATTTCATTTTAAATGTTTTGTACAAGTCACACGTAAATGACATGCTTTAAAATAGTTGTGATTTAGGAGCAACAGTCTTTGGTATAACCTATCATGGGACCAGATTTCCAACATTTCTAGCTGTTATTGGTCTATGCTAGATTTTCAGTGGACAGTTTCACCGTTCGCTGTCTAAATTCTCCATTTAGACACATTTAAACCCTCATAAGGCTAAAAAGCGCAGAGACCCTGAAAACTTCATGTCAGAAATCAGCTCCAAATATGAACAATTAGCAGTTTTATTCTAAAAATATCACATTCTGCCCTCACAAACTAATATGGGTCAAATGTACCCATGTGGTCCAGACCAGAAATGTGTGCAGCTTGAGTCCCATATGAGGGAAAAGTCTGAAGTGTAGCAGTGTGAACACTGGCTCAGCTGAGGAAGGGGGGCTCTGGTATGGAGGCTCTGAGCTCTGGGGACTTGGAAAATATTCATCTCCCCTAAGCAGGGAGAGTTAAGGGGGGCAAGCTTTGTCTAACACACCCCCTCCAGTCCTCTGCTCTTTTGTTGGGAGGGAGCACACACACACACACACACACACACAAACATGTAAAGCTCTCCAGCAGTGGGGCTCTGACCAGCTGTCTTCGGTCTGAAAGATGGCCGCCGTCACTCATAAACACCAAGAGCTAGCAGAGGAAGGTGAGCAGGAGGAAATCTCTCTTTATCTCTCTATGTTTATCGCTCCCTCCTTTCTGCCTCATCTTAATCTTTCACTTTTCTCACGTCATTCGTTCAATTTAGATTTGACATTTTAGGTGGTAACAGTCAGCAAGCAGGAGGATAGTGACTCTTAATAATCAAATATTTGAAGAAGTCTAATTCATCGATACAATAACCTGCTCGGTGTGACTCAGTGATTGTACTGCTGAGGGATTTCAGGCTTCATATTTTGAAAGTGGCTTCCATGTATATTCTGAAATAAGTATCACCAAAATCACAGATGAATGTGTCCTTAAAAATGTGTCCTCTTAAAGGTATTGACATGATTCATAACACCAGCAGCATCTAATACTGTGGAGGGCTGTCTGTTTTTAAAATGGAGGACAATTTGTTTTGAAAATGACACTCAACTATTTGTCACTGGCATCTGTTCTTTGAAAACATTTTGCAGGAAAAAATGGAATAAATTATTGAATTTCTAAAAAAAAAAAATAATAATAATAATAAAGCAAAAGAATAGAACGGAACAGAGATATGAAGTCCAGGTCAGTAAGAGATGAGGGAATACCTTCATCTCTTTATCATAAATAGACAGTCGTCTGTTAGAAGAACGACGTCCTGCTTAAGAAACTCGGTTCGAATCGAGGTTGAGGGAGGACCAATGAAATGCCTCGATACTGAAACGATCGCCGTCTCCTGGGCGTCCGCGTAGAAATCGAAGCTGACACGGCGGCTACGCTAACAAAGATAACTGAAACAGCCGCCTCCTGTCTCTCCCTTCAGCGTGTGTGTGTGTGTGTGTGTGTCTGTTTGTGTGAAAACTGGTGTGTATTGTTCATGGACCAAGGCTATTTCAGAGGAAGGGGGGGCCCTTCCAGTAGTCCTCGCTGCATCGGCCCTTTTATCGCTGCCTCATCCATATTCATCGCCGCCCCGCTCTCCTCACCTATCAGCGACCAACTAGCTGTGACCAGCGTCTCGCTCCGCCAATCGCACGCCTCCCTTTGTGGGAATATTCCCACCTCTCGGCTCCTTCACCCCACCCTGTACAATGGCTTTTTTTTTTTTTTTACTTTGACGCAGTGGCTTGAAAAAAAAAAAAAAAAAAAAGAGGATGAGGAGAGGGTGGAGGAGGAGAAAGAAGGTCGCAGCTACAGCCAGCAGTGTCCTGCCGACGGTGGCTGCGAATCGATCGACAGCCTCGGAAACGGTTGCCGAGCGAATGTCGTTAATGGCAGCCAGCGATTGATGAAGGGGGTGGGTGGAGGACGAAATGATGGGAGGATGAGGGTGAAGGAGGACAGCAGGAGGAGGAGGAGGAGGAGGAGGAGGAGGAGGAGGGTGCAGTCATGATGATCTGAAGTAGAGCATGATTAGTATGGATGAGGAGGAGAGGAAGATGGAGAGAATGAAAGAGGGGAGAGGGTGCAGCCGGGAAAACGCTCGGGCTCGCAAGTGAACAAAACAGGCGTGTCGTGAAGGAGAACGTCATGTTCTGAAAGCTACCGCGGCTAAAGGACGAGCGTGAGATGCAAAAACACACTTTGTTTTTTTATAAAAATGCTGCTCAACGTTCAACACTAAGTATCCGAAAAATACAACTCCGTACGTTTTGTCGCAACAGTTCTAAAAACTCATTATTTCATTTTAAAAATCTGCTTATTTCTATCTATTTCGGCTAAAACTGTTGGGATTTTTCAGCCTGATTTAGGGCTGAACCCCCTCTGCCTGGTGTCTATTTCTGAGTTTTTCAAAGGCAATCGTGGGGCTTCTTCCTCCTCAGCCCGGACGGCCGATCAATGAGAGGAAGGCAGCTCTCCTTTGTACGGACGTCCCAAAAAAAGATGCTCCAGTCAGCTCCAGGAGCAACAGAAATCAATAGCAGAAATCAAAAGCATCAAATAGCATCAAAGGCCCTGTCTCATACGGCCAAGGCTCAATACATTGCACGCATGTGTCTGTGTGTGTGTGTGTGTGTGTGTGTGTGTGTTTGCGTGTGCGGATGTGCGCGTGGACGTGCATCCAGTGCAATACATCATTTAAGCAACCTTTCATCTCTCTCTCTCTCAACTTTATCTCTGCTTTTTTGCAACTAATGTCACACACACACACACACACACACACACACACACAGAAATCTTCCGGCATATTGCTAGTCCCGTAAAGTCACTTGGCAAGGGCATTTGAAAGCCCCCCCCCGCCCCCTACTTCCAAACACCAGCCTGCCAGTCCATCCATTTACTAAATGAATGTATTATATCTTAAAGACAGGAGAGGAGAAGAGAGAAAAGGAAAGAAGAGAAGAGAAGAGAAGAGAAGAGAAGAGAAGAGAAGAGAAGAGAAGAGAAGAGAAGAGAAGAGAAGAGACGTGTGTAACACACAGTGATCGAAGGACTGAAAGGTCCGTGCATCCAGGTCAGCAAACTTTTCCCTGACTGTTAAACCTGTAGGCGTCTCACTCGCATGTTCATTTTCTGACCACCTACATGAAAATCGAAAAAAAAAAAAAAAAAATCCAATCCAATTTATTTTGTTTGTGCTTACATAAGACTTCTTAGTGGCTTATACAAGCAGTTTTTCCCCTGAAAGCTGTGTTCTGAATGGACAGAAACTGAGTCATTTCTATTAGAGTGAGACAGGCTGCTGTTGGATATTGGAGGATCACTATTGGTTATATACGGTATCGGTTATTGGCTCCTCTACTTCTGATATGACACGAGGTTCCTCTCCCTCGGGTCGTTCTGACTAAGAGCTTTCAACCTGAACAGAATATCATCAGTCAGCGTTTCAGTAGAGATTTATAGTCTCCCAGCATGGTTTGGATGATGTTTGCAGGTTTTTCCATTATTCAGAGACTAGTTTTTTATTTTTTTAAATTCTTATCAATTTGGGGCTTAAAATGCTAAAATTTTAAACATACTGTAAATACAAAATGCTGCAAAACACAAACTGAGAGTCTGCAAAATGTGACTGCAAAATATTTCTATACAAGTTACATTATGCAGACTTTTAATTGTGCATCAGTGTTGAAACACCTGTGCTCAACACTTACAAAAGAAGAAAAAAAGAGTTGAGTGTTTTTCTCCACATAAATTATCATAAAGAACATACTGCAAAAAGTTGCATATAAATGTCTGTTTTAACCTTTTAACTTGTGTGTGATATAGATACTGTAACTGTATGTAAACTGTTCATCTTCACTGAAGCCACTAGAGTCTTTTTAAAAAAAAAAAACATTCCTTTCTTGGCAAATACAGTGATATAGTAACTTATTTAAGATGATTTAGTGCATTATTTTGAACTGATGTTCAGTAGCCTAGTATATCTTCATATCCTAAATCATTTTGACCACTTAATACTGTAAAAGCATTTAACTCAACTCCGACACTGTTGTTGCCAACTCTCTGACTCATTAATATCTACCTTCTCTTATTGTGGTTTTTGCAGGAAATATCTTTGTGTTTTCTCCAAATAAATGCATTCTTTTTTTCTTTTTTTTTTCTCAAGTCAACAGAGTAAAACATACTGAACCCTGATTGCGTACTCTTCAAATTACTGAAAGATTATCACTCGTTTAACCAATCAGGACCGTTTAAAAACGATCTTAAGTTTAATCACCTCTGAAACAAAATCAAATATTTACAATAAGCTCATCAAACATCTCTGATCATATATGTACATGATTAGAGGGAAATCTGAATTCCTTTAATGTCGGGGAGAACCCTGCTGAGCCTGGGTGAGAGGCTGCAGAGATAAGAATGGGGTTTGGGGTGGTGGATTATGGGGGTGTTGGGGGCGGGGGGTCTGCGAACAGCAGCAGCTACTGCAGCAGCTCACTGATCTTTTTTGTCTTTAAGACCTTCAGCTCTTTATGAGACGTATGTCGCGGTGATTTATGACCTGCAGGGTTATAGCGGTCCCATGTCGTCCCATATCTGCTGTCTGACAGCTGACCAGCTCTCGCTCTATAATGTCGCTTCCCATTTTCCTCCCACACACACACACACACACACATACACACACACACACACACACACTGAACGAACCCTGGACACAAAATGTCAGGAATCTCAGTGGAAAAATCCAGAAAGTCCAACTTTTCTTGTCTTCTTTTGATTAATTATCTACTCTTACTTCTCATTGACAAAGCAAATCTGAATAACATGAATGTAAAATACTTTGGCCTGGCGTTATTTCTTACATCTGGATATCCCTTGTTCTTTTTCTAACGAAGCTGCAGTTGTTGGGTAAAAACAACGTGACTGGAAAATTATCACGATTTTACGCTCGCTTCGGGAGAAATATTTCTGATTTCTTTTGTTTTAAGACATAAAGTTTCAATTTAACTGTGAAAAGGGAAAAACATTAAAGTTAACAGTCATGTCACTTTTAAACCCAACAGCAGCATGGTGCATACTAAAACCGTCATATATCACACTTTAAGCACAGTGAACAGTTAATGAACATTTCAATACAATACATCAGCAGTCATGAACCCAAATGCTTTTGATGATATGGCTAGCATGAGGTCAGAGGTCAAAGGACTCATCTGTGCAGTAATGTTAGGTATCATGAAAAAAAGAAACATTGAATTTGTATAAAAAAGCATGGAAATGGATGTTATGGAATTGATCACATACAATATAAACAATATCAGCATGCATTAACCTGGATCATGAGTAGAATATGAGAGTGTTATCCAAGCTTACACGTTACTTTAAATCCTATTTAAATGTCAGGCCCTGCAGCAGTCAGACCACCTCATTAAAAAGCCCTCAAAATTTAGATTTCTTTCTGCAGAATTTAGCCTTCAAGAACACAACATGTACGTGTTGTCACTGCTGCATCAGCCCTGCATTGAAGAAGGTAACAGTAAAGATTATTAAAAAAAAAAACAGGTAGAAGATCAAAATCAAAGTCTCTCTTACCATGAGTCTCAGTTTCTTGGTGAGGGAATACAAGGCCTTCAGTTTCAAATAGGGGCTGCAGGAAGGCCACTACAGAGAGAGGAAGCACAGGGGTGGGGAAGTGTGTGGCGTAAACTAATCATTCAGAGAAACAACCAGTATTATGATCTCTTATCAGCACTTTGACTTCTATATCTTTAAAACTGTAGCCTGGATGCAGTTTAGTTCTTAAAAAAATGCAAATACAGAAACATATTCTCATATTAAACGTATTCTCCTGCATCAAAGGCCAGAAGTATACAGTCTGATACACCAGCTTTAAAGTTTCTGTTTCTTATTATCAGTAAAATAAAAGAAATTTAGACAAGTCTCATCTGTGTCATTTGATTAATTCAAGCTGTAAATATATGTCATATTAGAGATCACCAAAGACCAAATTCTTATAGAATTGGAACAAAAACACATTTTTAAAAAGCAGAATTGAATAAATTGTCAAAACAATCTTTTTTTTTTTTTTTTTTTTTTTTAAGGAAAGAACCGCAACCAAGCTCTGATTCTTCTTTGTTGTTTATCTCAAGGGGCTGTCGTAAAGTGTGTGTGTGTGGGCGACTTGTTCATTTTAAAGCAAATGTCATCTGGTCATCGGGCCTGATGCTGCCGGCTGAAGGAGTGCTGACCTGGCTGCACTGCGGCCGTCCTCTCTGCCTGAGTAAAAGCCTGGTCAGCCGTGCTCATCATCATCATCTCAACCTTTTCATTTGTCTAAATGGATGAGCTGCCTGACTGTTACACAGGCAGGAGGATGGTCCCCCGGGGGGGCGGGGGGGGGGGGGGGGGAATCCTTAGTTTTTACATACAGCGAGGAGCTGTATTGATCCACCATTAAGACAACGCTGGCTAACGTGTGGCCCACCCCTCCTCGACTGGACTCTCTGTCTAATTATGACTCCTGAGGACAGCTGTCAAGTTTCCTGGTGGGAGTTGAAGAAAGTGTTAGAAATGACCATCGTGCTCTTTTCTGTCATTTCTGAAAAGGCCAGGTCACTCAAAAATCTACAAACAGATAAAAATGTATTGATCCTCAGGGCTCTCCATGGGTTGCACTAAAGACTATTTTTTAAACAGTGTGTCCTGTTATTGGGCAATGAAAGGAACAGGTCAGAGAGATTAAATGGGTCTATTGAGATTTTATGTACTTTAACATTACAGCAACCATCATACTAAATTATTAGATCATCCAAATGTAGAGCTCTGTCAGGGAAATCTCGTGGCCATCATGCTTTTCATTGTGACCTGACTAATAAATCAGGCCAGTCGTAAAATCTGAGTATCACATCCCGTCCAGTCATGACGTTACTTTCTAATCACAGCTGCAGAAAAAAGCAGCAGTGAGATCAGATTTTCTTTTCAGATTCTATTTATTGATTGACTCGTTGAAATGAAAAACATTTCATTAATCAGTGTTTCAGTGAGTTTCGGAGACTTTTTGTGTCCCGCTGGAGTCTAAACACAGACTTTTCTGTCCTGATCTGTCTGTGAGGGATAAAATTTGAGGAAAAACATGAGATATTATTGACAAAAAAAGCTGCTTGCAACTGAATTTGAAGAATATTAGACTAATATGTGTGTGCATTAAAGTTGCAAGTCACTTAAAATCCAAGGAGTTTCTTTGCCAAATCTGGATGGCCATAATTTTTCCAATTTGACTTTAAATCTGCCTCTGTATTGGACTCTTTTCCTCAGTTTTGACAGCAACAGTCATATTTCTCTTTGTTTCCTGAAGGGGCAGGTGCCTGAAATATAAAATATTCACATTGACAGTCATATTTCAGTCTTCACTAAAAGGTTCAGTGACCTTAAATCTACAGAATCGAATCGGTTTATTCATTTCCTCCCAATCAAGACTATGAAAGGGGAGTCTTGTTCACTCAAACTCTGCATAATAATCTCCTAAATGTCTCCACTGAGTGCGCACGCACTCGTGGTGTTCCGTAAATAACACATTTAAAGGTGTATTGTATGTCCAAATGTCCATGATGGGGTGCATGGCCAGGATAGGCTACTGATGGTTGTAATGCCGGTGATGGGAATGCTTGGCGCATGACAGCATGTAAACAAAAACCAAATATGGTGATCGCCATGGTGACATATCCATATTTCATCCAACCAGAGAATAATGAAGAAACATGATTGGACAATTTAGAGGAAAAAGATACCTCCTTTCCCAGCTGCAGGTTATTAAAATCAGGACAGCAAAGCATGATAAAAATATACAGGCACTGACATACTGCAATAAGACAGAGACACTGTCGCATTCTGAGCTGCTCTGGATCCCCCTTGTTCTTTCTGGCTCGCCACAGGCCTGCTGTTAATATGAGTCCTGCTTGTTTATCCGCTTGTGTAATTGTACACAAAGCGGCGATGGTGGCTGATGTGTGAGATTATCACAAGGTCATCCGTCGACGGGATGAGAGCCTGCTTTCACGCACCAGCTTGATCTGGCTTTCACTTGTTTACATCCTTATTTTGGCTCCAGCATGGCCGCTGTGGCTGCGCGTAATTCATAAGACGCAATAAAAACACCCAATTCGGCTGATCTAAAGACGCTAAAACAGCCAGGATGTGCGCGAGGGAACCGGCGGCTTCCCTCCAAATCCCCCCTCAGTCCCTCTCATTGTTTCCCTTCCATCATGGCAAAAGCGGCGGCCCGTGATTATTTTAATACCGCTGGAAAATGACTGTCGCTCATGGTTAAAGCGGATAAAAAATCGTGCTCTCTATCATTTTTTATCACTGCGTAATGAAGCACAAATATATGAATCTGGGGCTGTAACATGCTACTATGTACGTCAAGAACCAGATCAACCTGCTATCCTTTCTCTCTCTGCCTGCCTGCCTCAGGACGAAGCAACATTCACCGAAACCCGAACAGCTCCCCGCATCCCCATCGCTCCTCTTACCTCCCGTGTTTGTGCGTTTGGTGCTGCTGGCCTCCGTTGGGGTCTCCAGGGGTCTTTTACGCGAGTCCGGGGGATCGGACTCCATGTGTGGCTGTTGATTGTGATGGTGAGGATTTGAAAAAATCCCGTTTTGCTGTACTGCTCCGCCGGCCATCATTTTCGAGCTTGCTCTTGGATGCTTGGGCTGCGTTTGCGTTTAAATCCCCTCTTTTCCGTTTTTTTTACGCAGCGTAGCCGTGCAGATGAGTCCTTGGAGAAGGCGAAAGCGATTTAGGAATTGGAAAATACGCCTGTTTCTTGCGGACGGGGGAGGTTATGCTGCGTGTTTCTCCGTGGTGCGCCGTGCGTACAGAGAGATGCTGCGCAGGGACAGAAAGAAAGAAACGCTGGAGCGGCGGATGATCAGCTCAGAGAGAGAAAATTCCGAAACCTCTGCAGATGGAGTATGATCTAGGCTACTAAAAACGTGCAAATGGAGCGTCAATCTTCCATCAACCTTCTGATATGCGGGCTAGGATATGTGTGTCATTCCGCTGCAACCGGATAAAAGAGCGTACTCATGTCAGACAGTGCAGGATGGTGGCGCTCCTCTGCAACAGCCAGCGAAACGGAACAATAAATAAAACAAAACAAAAAACACAACCGAAAGACAAAGAGGCGAAATCAGCCGAGGAAAGAAGAAAGAAAGGAAAGGTCGTTGAAGCAACAATAATACAAAAAAAAATCCGATGCGTAATTCGTAGGCTAGTATAATATAGGCCTATTTCTTCTTATCCTGTCCTGGCTCCGATCATGAAGACACCCAGGGGTGACGGGTGGGTGAGGAGAGTCCGGAGACGCGGAGCTGGAGGAACACACAGAGAAAGAGACGTTTTTCCTGCTCGTTCTCTCGGTGAAGATGCTGCAGTCTTGCGTTCAGAGCATCCCTTCTCTGACTGGCTGCTGGAGGGAGCGCAGGGGAGCGGCTGACGTCACAGGGCCTGGCGATGCCTTCTAGGACTTCCCGTGAACCCAGACTTCCCAATTTCAAATATTAGAGGGCGACTTGCCGGTGTGTTTACGTGTTTCTTGTCAAGAGATATAGCCAGAAATGGTGACTCTTGGACGTTTGTTTTCTGTTTTGATGTTTTTGTTTAGATCGAACTGTGTTGTGGTGCAGAAAAAAACAAAAAAAGGCATGTCATTGGATTAGATTAACCTATATTACATCAAATCAGCGGTCTTTAACCATCTCATGACCCAAGATTGCAGGTTTTCAAAATGCATGCAGAAGAAAAATTCAAATTACAGTACAATAGGCCTAAAAAAAAAAGGCCAGTTTGTTGACGCGGCTTACAAACTCTCCACCACATAAATACCGCGTCCTCCGAGCTCAAGTCTAACTGAAAATCCAAGCTTTAGCATGTTGTAGTCGCTCACATGTGCAGCAACCCGTGTGCTCCTTATTTTCGACGACACATGAAGGCATCACTGGAGATAAAGCTAGAAAATGAGAGGGAGAGAGCGACGCCTCCGTCGAGACGCGATTGGCCGAAGCTGCATTATTTCTCAGGCAAAACGAAAAGGACAGTTATATTCGCTCGGTGGAGTCACATGACGGAGAGGAAAGGATGCGGCGGCGGGGTTTTACTCCGTTACTGCCGTGGAAAATGCAATTATGGCTGAACGGGAGTTTGAAGGTCCCGCTGCGGCTGTTGGAAGATCTGTAGCCTGTCTGTCAACAGGCCGAAGGAGCCTCAAACACACCTGGAGATCTGCAGGAGGAGAGTTCACCACAGTTTTGTGTCTTGAATTTAAATATGAGAAATCAGCAAGTGGAATTTAAGAAATGGACATTTTAGTAGGATGTTGTTCACAAAAGTGGGAAAGGCACGAATTGGTAGAATTTCTAAAAATACATTTTTGGTTTTTATTTGAGGTTGTTTGCCTCATGATGATCCCCCAAAATCTTCCAAAGCACCTGATTGACTCTGATGACCCTCAGGCCAGACTGCAGGCCTCGCTTGCCTCCACCTGCACCCAAACCCCACAAAATCTGACACGCTTGGTAGTTTTGCATGACCGTGAAACAGTTCTAACACTGAAAACAGCCCTATAATAGAGGAAGAATGTAACCTGAGCGTCTGGCCCGTCTCACCTGTCCCCTCAGCTGCTGTGTGACCCACCTGTGTGTGCCGCGCCTGACATCTCTGCGTCGCTCTGTCTGGATCTGAAGAGGGATCCTCCAGCACTGTGAGCTGTCTGAGAGAGCTATACCCGCCTCAGTCTTTCTCTCCCTCTCTCTCACACACACACACAAACACTCACACATTTGGCATATTCTCACACACACTCCGAGACACACGCAAATACCTTCTACTCCCTCTCTCCTCCTCTGTCCAGTGCTGTATACAGATGCGGTGCACCCTCATTGCCTCTTGTAGATTGTAGTCAAGGTGACATTGCGCTGCCTGTGCACACACACGCACACACACACACACACACATACACGCACGCACGCACACATGCATGCACGCACTCATGCACGGAGTCGCACAGAGTCACACAGAGCAGCTCTCTCACACTATTTCACATCGCCATGAGAAACGCACCGGTGAGCCAGTCTCCTGCTCTGAAAATACGTGGCAAATCCGAGGCAGATGGATCCCAAGCTGCAGTCTGAAACAGATTCTGCACCACAAACGTCAGGCGCTGCTCATAGGGACAAAAGGCCTGGACACCGGCGTGTATTTGTAAGATCTACTCTGCATAGTCTGTAGACTGTAGCACAGTTTCAGCTGGACACATGCATTTATACATTTGGAGCCAAGACAAAATCTCTTGGAAGCTTTACTGTGAGGGTCCCAAACTGCCAGACTGTCCACGCTGCTGCTGCTGCTGCAGCATATGGAAAAAGTGAAGTAGCCCCATAAGCAGTAAAGCACACAGACTAGCAGCATTCTTGAGTTTTTATTAGGCTGGGGCTATGAGCAGATGTTAGTGAGATTGTTTTCAGAGATTTAGTTCTGCAAACCCCTGTTAGGCTTTGGACAATGACCCCAAACAGTCAAAGCAACTTTCAGAGTTGCCACAACTTATGCTGGACAACACGACATCCAGTTTGGAAGAAGCAATGTTACAGTAACTCAGTTTTTCCCACTATGTCATATTTTGAAAACCTCAGTTAACCCAACACTAAATGTTATTCAGAGTTCCACATAAGTTTAACTCTCATGGAATCAGTTAGGAAGAGCAGATTTTCCAGGGGTGGATTTTTCATTTTGGGACCAAAAGTCTGGAATTCCCAGTTATGTGACTAAAATGTTTGGTTGTGACTCAAAAGTGAAAGGGAAGAAGACCTAAAACAGGAGCCAGCGACAGTGTCAAATCTCAGATCTCTGAGATAGTAAAAAAAAAAAAGCTCTTTGATTCGACCTGCAGCACAAAATGATCAGTGAAATATACCTTTAAGTGAACATTTCCAACCCACCAGGCCATCATTGGCCTTGTAATTAAAAGAGAATTCGTTGGAGTTCATTTACAAGGCAATAATTCAAATAAAGACTGCATGAAATCTTGTGAAATGAGAACAAGGTCATCCTCATCAGGTGTGACCTGTGCACACCTGTTTTCCCTGCAGAGTCTGTACATACAGTATTCAGCGTGTTTCTCTTACTCAAGGCTGACTGCAGCTAAATGGATATTCAGGATGTAAAATCAGCTGTGTTGCTAACAGATGTTGGGCCTCTGACTCCACCTGCTGGTAGCCTGCTGGGAGAGCAGCACCAACTCTGTAGTCATTTACTGTAGAAGTTATATTTTTTCCTCAGTGGTGTTTTTTTTTTTTTTACTTCATCATTCATCCATGGGCAAATAAACCATTTGGCCATGCAGAGATGCATAAAACAATGCAGTACATTAAAGGAGACATATTATGCACAAGTCTATATTTTTATTCTGGGGCTCTGCTGGATTATCTTTGCATGATTTACAATTCAAAAAAACTCCTACGTAACAGATGGATATTTGTGGGCATGTGTGAACAATCTGACATCATCGCGAGGAGGAAATAGAGGTAACAGAAGCCCTGACTTGTGACTTTCATTGAGCATTTTTTTCATACTTTCAACTCAAGTTTTGGGCCTTTGATTATGTTTAACATAGACATCCAACATCATAACAATGAAAAATAACTAATAAATCACAAAAAGCATAATATGTTCTCCTTAATGTTTTATAGGTTTCATTTTTATGTATATTTTACAGAGTTAAAATGCAATATATTGTATTTTGTTGTTAGTACAAGATGTTTTTTGTTAATTTGATCATAAAGTTTAATGTTCTTCTGTAAAATCTCCTGCCAAATAGACAAATTTAAGGGGTTTTTGCCCAAAGACGTAATTGTTAAAAATTAATAACAGTCAACTATATAGTTATTGGAAAAACAAAGTATGAGTTGGCACTATAACTATCACCTCAATGAGGCTTTCAGTTCTTAAATGTTGTACCCCGTGTAACAAAAGATGAAGGTCTCTGTACAGTTTCTACCACTGACAGTGCAAGTGAAGGTGTTTTCTCCCTGAAGCCCAGTCTGTCCCCTCCCATTTCCACATTTGCATAATTGTCCTTCCACCCTGTACTCAGTTTTATCCCAAAAATCAATAGAAAAAAGTCGATGCAGAGGAGTAGGCCGGACCACTCTGTGAGATTGAAAGGAGACGGATGTGATGTGTCCTCTGTATTTTTGTAGTCGCTGACCTCACTCACGCCATCGCACTGAAGATTTATGACTGAAACCAATGTGACCTGGCTGCATCACAACAAACTGGATTATACGTTATTTATAAAGACTTTATCACTATTCCAAACCACTGTATGTCTTTTCAAAAACTATCAAAGCAAAGTGTGCCAGCACTCTTTAGAAGAACGCTTTCCTTATTCTCTGCTCCAGACATCAAGAAGAAAGGGGGGTAATTATGAGAAAGATACTCATTCAAAAGTGATAAATCCATTGAAGAGGAAAAGAAAACATTGCTCTTAATTCAATATCTAAAAAGTGTGAACTAGTCATTGTTGAAATAGGACCTAAACTTTTCTGAACAAAGTAGTCCTTTCTGGACACATAGCTGTTGAATTTTTTAGTTTTTTTTTTTCTTCTTCAAAGTGCGTGCGTTATGGTAATTTTGGACAGATGGTAGGGGGTCGTTTGGGTGAAGACCCATCATTCCACCGCTCTGGTGGCGGTTTACAAGCTTTCACATAAATCCGCACAGTTCTCTGCACTCCATCTTTAAGAGCCTGCTGTGTGTGTGTGTGTGTGTGTGTGTGTGTGTGCATATATTTGAGAGAGGTGGTTCTCCACTCCGTATTTCTCTGCCATACATGATCAAGATCTCAAAGAACTCTTACCTTATCCTCCTAAACTGCAATGTTTTATCGGTTACTGAATTGAGGTTTTTCTGCTGTTGCACTCATTTAAAGCCACTCTGGTTATGTGGCAGCTAATTGTCTATAATAAAGCTGTATTTTAAGTGTTTAATTGTATGTTGGTGTGTAGGAGAAAGACAGATAATGAGGTGGATAAAACGGGGAGAAAGAAGAATAACTTACATTCAGCTTCTAAATCATTTGAGCTTTCAACCCCCAAAGATGAATTTCTTCCTCCTTGTGACAGAACCATGAAATGTGACAACCAGGGATTTGGTTTGTTTCACTTGAGTAATTATGGTAGGGAGCCAAGAGGCAGGAAAAACAGCCATTATTTCAAAATAATATCGGAACGAATAGGACACATTTTCATATTCAGAATATGACTTTTCCATCTCCCCACCTGAGAGCAGTTGATACACAGGGGAAGCCGCGACAGCAGTCATTATTCTTGTGCAGCAGGCTGATGTGCGTAGACTGACACACATCTGGTCAACAGTGCTTCTCTGTGTTTCTGATATTATCCCCTTTGTTCAGTGACATTGAAATTAGGCCTGTTACATTAGGTTGCTCTCAGGATCAGATTTGTATAGAAGCTTTACAGTTATGTCACAAATCTCTCAGCAACCACAGCTGTGCAGCATCTTGGAAATCCATTAGGGAATTGTCTATGGACAAAATCATGAATGTCCATAGTGATGGAGGCCAAAACCCACAGTGTGTCCCCACAGTCATTTTCTGCAAAAATGCATTTAAAAGTTGATGTGAAGCTTATATGAGGTTTCAACAGTCTGAGTTAAGTCATATTAAGTGGATATTAAGTGGATATCTGCCACATTTACAGTCTTTTTAGCATCAAATTCCCTCGACAGTGTTTCCCCGTTGAGCTGCGGTGGAAGTATAGTAACAAAAAGAGGAACTTTGGCACTAAAAACACTGGAATGTTGAAAGATATCTACTTGATTTGACTCATTTGGACGACTAAAGCTTCATATTAGCTTCAGATAAACTGAATACATTTTTGCACAGAATAATGACAGTTGACCTGTTTCTATTTTTTATTTGGACATCTGACTGTTGTTTTAAGACAGACTTGAAAAATTGTGTACCCGTCCTTTAAATGGCTGCAGCAGTAATATTCAACATGATGAGGAAAAAAAGAGAAAAAAATTAAATTAACTTAAGTTAAGAGTTTAAGAGTTTAAGGTTTCATTTGTCACCATCTAGTGGATCTGTAATATGGAAGTATTTGTAATATTTTATAGATACTGCACATCACCTTTTAAATATCAGTTTATCTGGAATATTGTATTTTAAATATGAACTCCCATTATACATGAACAGAACTACAAAAACTATTGATACCGCTCACTACTGACACTATAGTACCACTGCAATACAGGTGCTGATGCTACAATCACAACCTCAAGCACAGAGTCAAGCACTACTCCTGCTTAAAACTGTCTGATGAAACTGAGTTTATAAAGAACTGAATCCAAGGTGACTAAATATTTAGCGGTTGTTGTGCTCTACGTACACTGGATGGTGCTCTTGTTCAAGTTTCAGTATGTAATGCATCCAACTGCACAACAGTGTGTTTGACATTGAAAGCCTACGTTACACTCTAGTGTTCAATATGCACCAGTTAAGAAGGATTTCTTCATAAGAAACCCAACAAATAAAAGTCCTGCTGGTTTATTCCATTAGTATATGTATGTTCCTCTAAGACAGATTCCCTCAGTGTAGACTGAACCTGACTTCTAATAGCGCTTATTACCTTATCCCCCATAATTTGCATCACGTAAAATGCAACATCATGATAATATAATTAGAGCTGCAACAATTAGTCAATTAATTGATTAGTCAATCGACAGGAAATTAATCGGCAAATATTTTGATAATCGATTAATCGTTTTAGCCATTTTTTAAGCAAAAATATCAAATATTTGCTGGTTCCAGCTTCTCAACTGTGATGATTTAATTTATCATATATGACATATATGACAGTAAACTGAGTCTTTGGGTTTTGGAAGTGTTGGTCTGACAAAAAAAAAAAAAAAATTCTGAGGACGTCACCGTGGAAAATCATTTTTCACTAGTATCC
This sequence comes from Thunnus albacares, assembly GCF_914725855.1. Lineage (NCBI taxonomy): Eukaryota > Metazoa > Chordata > Actinopteri > Scombriformes > Scombridae > Thunnus > Thunnus albacares. The sequence continues at coordinate 6,503,123 of NC_058111.1, forward strand.
AACATTTTATAGATCACATGATTATTAATTGAGGAATTAATTGATCAGCAAGATGATTGTTTGTTGCGGTCCAACAGAAAGATAACAAACACACCTGATCAAACTGTATAATAATATTTAAATGAATAAGTAGATTTTATTTTTATCAAAAGTGTTTAAACTCCAAAGTCAGTACTTTATAAACATTTCCTGTGTTAATACAGCATATAACTCCCTCTGTTGTGTTTAGGGATGCAGTTGTATTCAGCCGCAGTGCACTTGGGTTAACACTAATTCAGGGAAATAATCTGATGTTCTTTGTCATCTTGAGTAACAGCATATTTTCATATCAATCAATCACTATGTTGCAAACATAATTTCATTCACATCAACATCTCCAGCTTGATTGATCACCTTTTTAAGATGTTCAAATTACACTTTTCTCATTCAGTTTCTGAGTAAGGAACAATCACATCTGTAATCTGATACAATAATCAGATTACAATCTGTTGTAATTTGACTCCTGTAATGTTCTTACATAAATAATGTCCATGCAGTACAGTAATACAGCTAGTTGTCCATGTTGCGGAGGGAAAGGTAAACATGACGGTCACGTCTATGATATTCTTTTACCACACCAGTTTGTTTGTTCAGCATCGGTCCAGTCTGGGTACCGTGAGAAAGTTCCTTCTTACTGGTTCTAAACAGAAACAAATACAAAACACATATTTATACTATATGGAGCTGAGAGTCTCCTGCCTGCACTCAGTGGCTAAAAGTAGAATCCAGAGGATCTTTTATTGTAAATTACATTATATTATATGCACAGTGTGTAATGTTCTCAAACAATTTGCTTTTTCATGCATTTCTCTTATTGATATTGATAAAACCTCGCCCTTTTTGTATTAATGTCTGTGTTTTACAGATATCTGCATTATTTTTACTTCTATTGATGTCTGTATAGAGTGGGAATATTTCCACTCTTACAAATCACAGTCAATAAATAAATGAATTATTTTGTTTTATTCCAAAATGCAGTACACCTGTTTTGAGAAGCAAAATGTCAAATTGAATCATTTAACCGCTCCAGTAATCAATTAATCCCCCCTACAAATCCTGCTGGTTGAAAATGAAGAATACTGACAGGAAGTGAAGAAAATGTTTAATTGCTTAAAAGAGTCTTCACATTCAGAAACGTGAGACAGTAATACAGAACAAACAGAATTATATCACTAGCTGAAAATAAGCCTGGTTATTGGTTTAGTGATTAGATAATTCTGAATAGAAAATAAACCAAAAGTAGAATCACTGATCAGCAAACAGCTTGAGCCCTGGCGCAACAGAAATAGGAGGAGAAAAGTGAAATTCTGTTAATAAACAGTGAATGGGATGAGATTTTTGCCTGTCTCTCTTGCAGATGATTGAGACTGTTTGTTTTCTCGAGGCAATGCAGTTTACTTTGGACGTTCTCCTCCGTGCCTACTGGTTTACACTGTTCCAGTCTGAATACATTCCTGCTAAACCCTCTGCTCATAAACAAAGATCGCAGCTCTGCAGAGGTGAATGATCCACTCCTGCCTGGAAATATCGCAGGTTCAAGTCCCAACAGCGGAAACAACTGTTGGAGGTAGAGGTCTACTCTGCTCACAGTGAGACCTGGATTCGATCGGAACTGGGTCTGACTGGGTAGGTTTTTAACGTGCCAGATTGGGTCCACACTTTTGCTAGATCACACTGATTCAGAGCTCTGATTCAGAGTGTGGGTACTCCTTGTTATTTGTATTCAGCACCTACCCCACTGCGGTTTTGTGGAAGTGTATTACTTTGTTTTATTCCACGTTTTTGCACTATGAGGACCTTGAACTGGGTTCTAAAACTGTCTGGCTAAACAAACAAGAAACACTGTGATGATTAATGAGCTTCAGAGGTGTTGTTAGGCATAGTTTTGATATATATCTGTATTCTGGTCTCACTCTTGAAACAAAGCAAATGAGCCTTTTTTTGTTCTTTTCCTTCAAGGGATTTGAACCAGTGGCCTTCATGTAAACTCCCGGTTTGAGGTCTTCACAGATCCAGAATTTTAAACCTGAACCTGATGCGCATAAATCAATCAATCAAATTTTTTTTAAAAAGGCCTGATCTGTATAGGGACCTGAGGTCAGACTTGGTCCATGGACCTGAGGAAAATTAGATCCTGACAGAACAAGCCTCAAGCTTTTTACCCCATTTATACTGTCATGAGTCTTGCGCATATTGGCTAGATATCCAATGCATGCAATGTGTAAATGCATCTGATAAGCATCCAAGATGGACTGAATGCTTCAAGATGTTTCAAAACACCTCTGGAAGTGGAGAGGAATTGCATGTAGTCTGGAAAAACCAAGATGGATTGCAATCGGATCTGTGATCTGATTAGTGGAGACGCACAAACAGTATATGGCTCAGTGTAAATGAAGGTGTCTTATATCTCATCTGGACCTTATTCAGATGTGAGACAGTTGAAAGGCCAAGCGTGCATGAGGCCCTAATCCTAAACTAGGCTAACCACATCCTGACTCCGGCTTTGTAATGCATACACACGAGACTGATAACAATCTTCTCATCTCAGTCTCGGAAAGAAAACAAAGGACATTTTCCTAAATGTTGCACTATTTCTTTACCTTGATGGGAAAGTCTGCATCATGAGGATATGTAATAAGTACCATGTAATGTAATTCATCAATTCATGATTAATGAGTCAACCAGTGGTTACTGGAAGTGACTAAACCTGACACCAGAATGTTGTTTGGTCAAAGCATAAATCCATGATTAAACTCTATCCGCTGCCAATAGGAAGGGTGGATTTTTTTCATGGAAATCATGCATAACTCAGTTAAAACATATTTCATATTTCCCGTCTCATCTTCTGCTTTGGGAAAATGGGAAAATGACCATACAGCTCAGGTAGGTTCTGGGGGAATCTCTACAGTAGCTCTGAGACTGCCATAATCAATAGCAACATTTTTAAGGGTGAAAGCTGAGCAGCCAGGCTTCATTACACGACTCCCAGAACTGTATTAGCTATCGATCAGTAGCTAAATCTGAAACATTACAATCAATACTCAATCACTTCATCAGAGATGGTTTGAAAATGTATTGTGCATCTGGAAAGTCAGAGGTTCAGTCCACAGCTGCTTCTGTTTTTGTAGCCCTGTTGAAGTGCCCTTTAGCAAGACACTATTTTAGACGTCTGTTAGAGACAGTGTTTCAAGTTTGTATTAATTGTTTATTAGATGTAGATTCTGTACATGTACATCATTTAAATTTAATACAAACACCCGTTTTTCCTTCCCTTGAATATTTTGCCTTTGCTAGTACTTGTATCTTCAGTCACCAGTCGAGTCCAAGACCCCAGACCCTGTCCTCAGTGCTTGCTCCTTCTCCAATCTCAGGCCCCCTCTTACAAAACTCACGGACCTTACATTGACACAGCTGGACTCTGCTCTGTCACCACCACAGGGACTATCTGTTAACAGGAAGTAGGCTGGCTTTACGCCTCAGGGCTCATTTTCTTATTTCCTCTTTGGGCTGGCCAATCAGAACAGGATTCACACACGGGAACAGACCACCAGCGGACTGTCGGGAAACATCTGCAGGGGTTACCGAGGGTGTCGGACACATTTTAAGTAAATCGAGATAAACGAAGCTGCTCGGTCGTGCTTCTAATAGCTTGACCTGCCGGCGGAAGAGGAACACTTATACAACAATTTTTTTTAAAATGACTGAACTTTTAACTTTATGACTTCTCTAGAAGTTAGCAAATTGAGTTGGTTTACATCATATATATCAACAAAACTGAATATGCTGTTGTTTTTGTTGACATTGGGCCCCGTTATTTATGTGTTGCTATTGTGATAGATGACTGATGACTGTGGAAAACTGTGAAATAAACATAGTTTAGTGTGGAATGGAGTCAGACTAAGCCGTCACAAATCTATCTATCTGTGGTTGAACTGCAAATAGTTTGATGTTTATTCTTTAAGTATTAACTAAATGAGGTGTGACAAACAAATGATACAGAACATAACAGGGTTTGTTCGAAGGACAGAGAAGATTGGATGGAATTTGAAAACTGGCATTACAGGGAGAAGGGTTAGAAGAATGTTGTTGAAAACAGCATCGTAGTTGTTTGATTTTTAATGTTTTTTTAACCCCAAAGTCAATTGATGACATGAAGTGAATGATTAAAAAAGAAGCAAACATATGGGTCAAACTGCAAAATAAGACTCAAGTTTTTATAAACTGGAATTATCCAGTTAGTAAGCAAACCCTACAAACACTACAAGTAACTGGCAGGTCCATGGTCTCATCCATAAACAGCTAACAATCAGCATAAAGTGAAATGACCTCAATTATTTAGAGTATAAAGTCAAGAAAAGGCCAGGACACACACATTCGCTTTCTGCATAGTTAACCAACAACTCAACTTGTCTCACCAGAACTTTCTGCATTACTGTTTACAGCTTTCTGTCGGTGGCGTCTCTTGAATATCTTCCATATAAATAGTCTTCTGCTTAATTCAAACATGTGTTTATATATGGCAATAATTAGCAAACAAATTCCCTCTTTGGGCTTTTCTTTCAGTGAGTACAGAAAATATAACAAATATGGAGTGAAGCTCAGCAACTTGTGCATTTCATACAACCAAGTAAACCATCAGTAAACCAGCCTGACTGACTCGGTGCTACAGAGTCACCTCATATACTCGCACTGAAACATGTGGAAATGTAGATATATATAAATACATTTGTGAGTCCTTAACTCTGCTTGTTACTACAGTTGGATGTTTGAGCTTCATTTTGCAGAATGATGTTTTGACATTGGAAGGCTGTTTTCACATTCATCTGCTGAAAGTTGAAAGTTTTGTCTGTGTTCATCAAATATCTGATTTTTAGGAGCCTGATTTGTGACATCGCAACTGGTTCGGAAGCCAATATTCAACTTACACAAGTGTGACGTGGAAACATGAAGCCTCCAGTGCTGCATATACTGACTACGGACTTTGCATTGAAGTAGGAGACGTCTTATGCGTGCAGCTGTTAAACTTCTGAAATGAAATATATTTGCATATTCAGAGATTCAGGAGTTTTTAATGAGTGAGAAGGAGCAGATGCCATTTAAAGGATTTTAACAAGGTAATTAAACTTTTTTTTTTAAATGACAGACACATTATTGTTCCAAGAAGAGTATTTTTATATGTCTTAATACATTTCTGGAGAAGGGATCTTTAAACTGGTACAATACCACAATTCTGCCCTGGATAAATAAAAAGTGTGTCAAATGAACTATGAGCAATCTATTATTGTTTTAATATAACATTAAAAGCAACACTTAACTTTAATTTTGTACCATTAATCTTTTTGAAATGAGTAACTTTTTCCAGCTCATGCGGTTTTATGTTGAAGTATAGCTCTTCAGTTCACATCAGTATATTTTAGTTTTTTAAAGTACCATTATGAAGGAGGTACTTCTGAGAAATAAACATGATAGAGAATCTAATCTAACATTGTTTCCGTCCAGCTAACAGATAGTAACTCAGTGTATCAGTTGTGAAAAGTGCTTCATTCAAACTTGTGCTGTTGAATGGTGTCCGGCTGTCCACATATGAAACAATCTAGATCAGTGAAACGCAAAATTTGTTTAAAATGTTCCCCTGTAATTTATGTGGGACATGTAATATATATGTTTTTTAATTTAATTACACTACTACAACAGCAACTAGGTCACTTTCCGGAAACATGCATCTTTCTTTGTGAACCAGTAATTCTCATTCTCACATTTAACAGAGAAACTTGTGGTATTTTGCAGAATCATGTGATAACTAGGTCACAAGATTGTGAGATAATGTAATAATAATGTCACGAGAAACCACAACACACAAACTTTGAGAAACAAGTAATTCATTCTCATTCACAAGGAAAGGTTTGATTTTTTTTTCTTTTTTTTCTTTCACCGGAAATTTAAAGCACAATGTGAGAATGTGAGAAAAAGACTTTTTTTTCCCTCTCTACCACACAAAGAACAGACAAAATCTTTGTTAAATGTGGTTTTTAACATGTTTTGTCATTCCTTACAGCAGAGGTTATGACTTACGACTCATTTTTCAGGTAGGATTTGTAGTTAAATTGTCCATTACACTTACATTAGTCATTTAGAAACACAATGACACCAGTAGAATGAGAACACTTTTTGGTTTTTGACAAGGATATTACAGTATGGTCTGGAGATATAGTCATTTTTGAGTCAGAGGGTTATGTGAATGTTTTATATGGCCATAGAAAAAGCTCATTTCCCCTCAGCGGGCAGGTGTCTCTAAAAGGTCGTATATCAGGTCACTTAAAACGTGTTCCAGTCAACAATTTGAGCACCGTTCTAAATCAGTACAGTGCAGAGAAGACAAGTGAAAATGCAGAAAAAATATGTGCACAAATGCAGACATTAAAAGGCACAAAGAACACAAAAACTCCAGTGAAGTGCACAATAAAAATATTTACTGGTATACTCCCACTGAATCTTATCTTACTGGGTTGGACACTCTACAAAGAAGATTTAAAAAGAGATTCTGCTTTTAATGCAGCTTCTCTATTGTATAAAAATAAGGTAAGGTATTCTGATATGAGGAATAATGGGTTTCGTGTTGCTCTTTGCTTTCTTCTTGTCCATTAGTTTTAACCCCTGTAATAAACTGTGATTATTCACTCTAAACCCAGTAACATTATAACATAGAGACGTATCCAAAGACTCTTGTTTAACAAATCGAAAAGAAAATATTTTCCAATCCATTTTTAGGGCTAAAAAAAGCAGCACTGTACATTAATGTTTATGCTTTTCTATTCTAGGCGGTGTGCAAGTACGTATCTTGATTTCTCTCCCTCTTTCTTTCTTCCAGGTTCATTGTTACAGAAGCAGCGAGGCGGTTGAGGAGATGATGACTGAAGTTCAACGCGAGACGTGACTAAGACTACAGAAAATTATGACTTCATGAAGCTAAAGTAGAAACAGCCATTGTTTCATTTCCCTTCACCTCTTATCTTATCAAAATAACAAAATGTCACACACAATAACCAGTAAGAACACATAAGCATGCATGTGTGCATATGTTTCTGAACATTCAAGATGCATGCGTATATGCACAATCACAACTAAACTCACACTGCCTGATGGGTAGTATTTTAGACAGATGGACTTTTATGGTCCACATTTTTTGCACATTTTCGTACATGTGGCCCCTTGGATGGCTTTAGAAATTGTTAAATTCTACTTTCACAGCGAGTGTTTTTAATTAGCCTTGAAAATAAAGTATAACAAAAGTCACTTTTCTGTATGTTTTTATTCCAAGAAGTCCTCCAAATTAAACAACTGTATAGGTTATTTGTACCTGACCTCTAGAATGACCCAATGGAGCATAATATGCTTCTTTACAAAACCGTTACAAATCACTGTTAAAAAATAATTATGCTTTATGGTGTGGCAACGCTGTGGTTAAGGTCTCGTTAGCTTTATGTGCAAAAAATACTTGGTTAGGGTTAAAGAAAGATCATAGTTTGGGTTAAAATCCCTTGAAACTTGGTTTCTACCTCCTTAAAGTTAAGAAACCTTAGTTGTCATGACAACAGTGAACCCCATGTTATGTTTTTTTTTTTTAAATGTCCTGATAGCAATACGTCACTTGCGGTTGGAAATGAGAAGCGAACAGTCTCCTGCAGATCAGTCCACTTTTTGCCTTTCTACCATCCACCCAACCCACCTCCGCCTAATAGGGAAGTCACCTTATATTAACGTCATCTGAAGTGTTTCCCTTCCCCTTGTCATGATTACTATGGCTGCTGGATGGCGTCTGTATACTATAGGTAATTTTTGGTGACAGAATTTACGACCTATAGTGCCATTTTCCTTGGGAGGACAGGAACTTTTATTCGTACTTAACTCTGCCTGCTACACACAGACCCCCCTCCACTCTGTTTAGGCTGCTAGTAGCAGTACGTAGTGTCAGCGGAGTTCGTAGAGCCGCTCATTTGCAGCTGTGGAGGTCGCGTGGACCTCTGACAAATTTCTGTTGTGGTAACGGCAGTGTCAGGTATGAATAACCAATCTCAGCTCACACCATAAAAGGGTATGACTTGAAGGAATTTGTAAATCACTTTGAGCTTCAGAAGTTCTCAATTAAAATGACTTAAGCATCAGTGGATTTAACTATAACCTACAACAGTAGTGCTAGCTTGTTGTCCTTTGCTATTATTAGCAGCTAAATGATTGCTTTTGTTAAAACAAACACAAAATTTGTTGCACTAAAATGCGTCCTATAAAGCAGGGGACTGTCATAAGGAGATTTTTATAAACCATCAGGAGCTAAATAGTGTAACGCTAAGTGAAAACAGTAGCTACATGCTTGTGAGCTTTCTTTACTTAACGTTAAATAATCAACCGTGTTGGCTAGCTAACCAGTTAATGTTACCCCTGAATTTAAAGTCTTTTCCCTAGTATTTTCTTGTTAATGCAAGATAGTGTTAATAATTGTCTTTGTTCTAGATACCGATAGGAGGATGGTTTGATCGTAAACATAGAGGCTAAATCAGATAATTATTGATAACCACTTGGTTTGGTGTGAATATTAACATATGCATTGTGAAGCTGTGCCCCTGACGCCCCTAACCACAACCCTAACCTTAACCAAACCTATAGTTCAAACCTTAACCCTAACACCAAGTCTTAACCCACTTAAGAAGTGAGAACTGAACTGGATTATTAAGAGAGGACATGTTGTCCTCACAAATAAATTCAAACTCTTGTTCCTCACAAAGATAGAAGTATAAACACAAATACACATATACAGAAGACATTTTCTCCACTTCCTGTGAGTCTTTGAGATATTAGCTGCCTGGTGACTCACCGCTCAATACTGGCAGGGAAAACTGCAAATCACTGAGGCAATTTCACCTTAACATGGACACGGTTCTGTTTATAGCTGCAATCAGCAAGAATATATTGTGGCTTTGAACTTTTCTGTTGAACCATCCACTCTTTAAAAGTAGCTCTGCCATTTCTGCAGATACAGGACTATTTTGTTGTTTGTATTGTCTGGGTGCTGTTGTATCAAATAGCTGCTCTTTGATTTAATCCTTGCTGGTTTGTGATGTAGATGAAGGACAAACTGACAGAGAAGGTATTTACAACATGAAATTAATGTTTAAGAGGGCAGTTGTAAAAGCTAAGAATATCTGTTGCTCTGGCTAGGTGTGTTAGATAAATGAAAACTAGCTGAATGCTAAATAAACACACAGCTAAATTAAGACACTAAGTGCACTTTCAATTCCCACATCCAGTGGGCGATTTGAGTGGGGATGAGAGGGGATGCCATCGCCCCTGTGAGTAAAATGACCAAAATAGAATCTCCCTTGTTAACATGCCATCCCTTCTCTCCATTCCCTAGTAGCAGAGAGAGTGCAGAGGCAGAGGGATTGTTCAGCTGAATATGTTAGTCGTTTCTGCCTGACTCATTGATCCTTTTTCTTACTGAGATTTGTGTAAGTTACACCATGGCTCTGAAATATAAGTAGCCTAACTGTGCTGTGTATTGATAAATCCATGGCGCTGTCCGTGGTGCTGAAGGAGCAGACAGATTTGTAATTGCACCTTTTTCTCTCAGTCCTGCCCTTCTGTCAGTCGCGCCTTGGATCTATAATATTCTTTCAGCTATATACTATAAATACTAAATTTTATACTATATTTAAGCCTATATACTCTGCAGAGCAGTGTCGCCTTCATGATCAAAGTGGCAATAAGCAACGTGTAGTTGCGGTAGAGCGAGAGGATCATAGAGACACACTGCTGCCTGTAGTATTTCTATAATATGCCTATAATATTTCTGTGATCATTCAGTAGCATCTGTGCTGCTGAAAATACACACCCAGACCAATCCACCTCTGAATATTTTAGGGGGGACATGACTGAGGACATTAACCTGCACTGACCACACTGTGCTCAGCTGTTACAGTTACATAATTTGAGGTAAAGTTTGTACCATCAGAACTAAAGTATGTTTTGAAAAAGGTCCACATCCAGTAAAAGAATAGGCCTACATGAAAAATGTATTTTAATAGCAGTTCTATTAATTCAAAATTATAATCGCAATTATAATATCAAGAATTAGGCTAGGCCTATAGAGTTAGGATTTGGCCATCCCTGTAAAAATGAACAAATCACCTACTGCCCACATCCATGCAAATGTCTCGATCCCAACCAGGTTTCAGAGCACATGAATTATGGATGATCATTTGCATTCTCTCTCTGACCTCTTTCCACCTACTATGAATCCCAACCCCTAACCCTTAAGGCTCTGTGTGATTCAGGCACCATGAATTTGGATTTCAAATGAGCAGTGTCTCAGGGTTTGAATAATGAGGCTTTGTATTATTTGAATAAATACAGTGCAGTTTATTGAGTAGTTCCTGGATGACTTTGCAGAAACTCATCTGTACAGGCAGGGCCACATTGCCTGGTTCAATTCATAACTTCTTCATTTCCATGTGTTTTCACTGTACATTTTTGACAACAATTAGATCACCTTCATTTTTATACATATGTTTAAAACATATCAAAACAATAAACATAGAAATCCCTGAATTAATCACCATATAACCCTGCAAAATATGCATTTATGCAGCAGCTAAGATTGGTGACATTACAGCTCACTTGTTAGTTACATCCACTTACTTGGTAGATGGAGTTGTTTGATGATGGTGTGTGTAAAGCAGAATAAGGTAAAAACTAAATGAAGCATGGTCTACAACTTGCTGAAATACTGATGATGGCTCAAAAATAGCCAATAGCCAAAAACAAAAACAACTGCATCAAATCAAAGTTTTGTAGCAAATTTAATCTACAATCACATACCTGTGTTTGTCAACCAGCACCCTCTGATTACATAATTTAACAAAAAGTGCATACGGCTTTTGTTTCCCGGTTGTCAAGGAAACACAAACATGAGTTTTCCTTATTCACAACAGTTCAGTCGAGATCTTTATTGTCCCACAAGTAGAGATTCTTTATAATTCTTTATAAATAATAAAACACAATAAGACAGTAAGACAATAAAGATATTAAAAGTGCTGCTACTACTAGAAGCAATACAGAATATAATAGAAGGTTTATATGATAAAAGCAAGAATTCCAACAATAATAACAACAGGGATTAGACTGTGCTAAACTGTGCGAGAAGCCAAGAGGCAGTTTATAGTGTATTAGAATTAAGATGAATGAAAATTTAAACTATGTTTCACCTCATTCCGGCTTGTCAAAAATCGTCATGTTGCAATTTAGTTAAAAGCAAAACTACTCCAGCAAGTTTCCTCTTAGTGTAACTTTGAGAACTCTTTCTAACATTGATTACAACTTTCCAAATGCTACAGATATTAGAAAATTTCAAGCCTTTTCAGATATAGACTCATCATAACTTACCATCACTCCTTCTATTTAGACATTTATATTAACTCAATAGCTCATATATGTTGTCCTATAAAACTTTATACATCTAATTGTGAACTGAAGGTCTTTCTTGAAGCTAAAAAAATCGATAAGCCTTCAAGACCCACAGAAGCCTCACCGAGCATTTGATAACATTTAAAAACCTACGCACTTGTCAGTCTTAAATGACAGTGTTTTGTTCTTGACTCCTGCACAGTTCACGATACATGGATTTCATCCAAGAGCAGTGTGAGCCTATTTTTACTGCATTGTACATCAGGAACTGGTGACCTGCCTCCTCCGCCAGGGTGGAAATACGACTGAATGAGTTACTAATTAGATTAAAACATGCATCTTAAAAATGGATTCTGGGTCACATTGGTCACAGTTGTAGGAGGAATAAACAGCTCACCAAGTGCTCCATGAGGTTATCATAAAACTGAAACTGAATTCATTTTGTAGAAATGAAGAATTTATGTACATTAAGGTACTTAAATGAATAAATCTTCATGGTATATCTTATATTTTTTACCTTTTATCGCAAACTCAAGTAGGCTACTATTATACTTTTACCTCTATGCATCAAATTGTTATGTTTTTTTTGTGTGTGTGTTTGTTTTGAATACCTGTATGAACATGCTCATTTTGATATTCAAGCAATATCTGATGTTGAATCAGATTAATTCAATTTATCAACCTGACTTTTAGCGGGTAAACAGATGTTTTGGTTTTGTTTATTTGCCACTCTGGCAAATATCGGGATAAGTTGGGTGTGTTTTTTTATGCAAATAAACAAGCATACATTAAATCTCAACTTGTGGTTATTTTTTTAACAGAGAAGGGGAAGGGGAGCTATACACAAAGATAAAAAAGCCATTGTGTGCTCGGGTCAAATGCCCTTCATAATTACATTATGCAACTAACCAACATAGGGGAGAGTTATACTGGTCAGAAACGGCATTCTTTAGATTCCTTACATACAACAGTAGTACGACTATAACCTTTCACACTGTCACAAGGTCTGTTTTTTATGGTATTGTCCAATTTTATAATTTAAAGAGTAAACATAAACCCTTATATTTCCTTAATGGTACGAAACTGCTGTTTTTAAAGTAAAGAGTTACTGACGTCTTTAGCAACCACAGTTAAGTAACTGATGCATTTCAGTTTCTTTTTTTTAACTTGATGTTTTAATTGTTAATTTGCTGGTTACAACATCAAATAAAATTGGAAAATCATCCAATTCAGTTAGTTTCATTTATCAATGGGTAACTGTGGCGTCATTTTATACTTACTGTAAGCATCTTTTTCTGACTGCAGGTCTGTGCGGAAAAACCTTCATCAACTTTGACAGGAACTTCTACAGAAACTCTGTTAATATATCAACTGTATCACTGAGAAGTCAGTCATTATAGTCAGTAATAGGTCATTATTAAGTTATTGCACAGCTGTGCATATGTTAACTGAATGAGTATCTTCCTTATCTCCAAATTAAATTTTAACCACTGAATTAAATTTAATTATCTGTGAGTGAAGACTAGAGACGTTACTCTCATTCAGTTACTTTTAGCTTTATAGAGCCGAACTGTATGCTCCAGTTTTACCTCTGGTGCTAAACTGCACTGCAACCATCCTTCATGTCCCTGAGGTGTTACTGTATCCTTACCTGATAATAAATCACTCTCATAATAAGGTGAGCTGTTGGTAATGACAGTGTGGCCTCTGGTGAGCTGCTATATTTAGACCTATAGCAGAGGTGACCAGTGAAGCATAGAGGGCGAGAGACAATGTTCCCTCAGAGAGAGAGAGAGAGTTATGTCCTTTCTCTCCTCTCAAGAACATAAAGGGGTGTGTCAGCTCTTTTTCCTCCACACATGCTGTGAAACCTCCGGAGAACAGGTCGTAAATATAAGGTTCCCTCTGATGATGGTGGAAAGGACACACACACACACACACACACACACACACACCGTCAAAGATAAACACACAAGTACATACAGTACACTTCTTGTAAGTAGACACTTACATGCACTCATGGACACACATGTACAGATTATACAGTATGTCCTTCATGTCGTCCATTATCTTTACAGCCTATAGGAGTCCAGAACAGGATGAAGTGAGGAGGGTGACTTTGTGTTGGCAGCATCCCAGACCTGCTCTCTCTGCTGGTCTGTAGAGTACACGGGTATCAGAGGATAGCTGCAGTGTTGCAGGAATTAGTTCTTGGTCAAAGGTTTGTGATTTGTGGCTGTGTCACCTCTGTGTCTGTGCACATGAACTACACATGAGTGTCTTCTGATCTGTCACCCCTTAGATAAAGGTATGTTTAAAGGGATAGTACGCATTTTTTGAAGTGGGGTTGAATGAGGTAGCTATCCATAGTCAGTGTATTACCTGCAGTAGATTCGGATTGGCAGACAGGAGTACCGGCACGGAAGCTAAGCAATGTACTGCTGTTGACGGGGCCATCAGCAAAACGTACTTTAGCCATCTAAAAAAAGGCCCACCTAAAAAAATCAATATCAGTTTAAGTGTACACTATATTTAGACTATTTTCACTGCTTTACCTTGCCGTTATACAGCCCTTTCCTTTGGCACTACATTTACTCAATTGTAGAACTTCTGTATTCCCACGCATGCTGCGTACTGTATTACCCTGCAGATCAACTGTTTGGGTCAGAAAGTGCTGCTGCTGCATAATACAGTGCACGGCAAGCACAGGAATATGGAAGTCCTATGGCAAAACAAGTTATGCCAAATGTACACCAATTTATTCTAAAATGCCGCACATAAAGGCGGGGTAAAAAAAACCTGCCGTTATAGTGAAGAGCGAGATGTGATGAATCGTACAAATGGGGCACACTTCTGAACACTCTCTCCTCAAAGTCATTCAATGTGTCGCGTTCAGTCGTACACACAAGTGATGAAAAACACTGCCTACTTTCACACCTGTGAACTTCGGGCCAGTTGCTTCATAATGTAGCTGTGATTGTCGAATTGTTGGTTTTTGAAATTTACAAAATTGTTGCAGTTACAGTTAGATTTTCACCATCATTTTGAAAGTGAGTACCTCTTTGTGAGCACAAGTTAGCACAGTAGGTCAAAGTTGGACAGGGATGTCGGTCTATAACTGTGATAGATGTTTACAACGGACTGTTTTGGTAATAATTTCACCATTTACCTTTGTTTTCTCTCCTATTTTGTGTGATTATCTGATCAGTTGTGTTTCTTGACCTGTCTGAGTTCTTCTTAGTGACGTCACTGCATAGTTTATTTCAGGTTTACAGTCAAACAAAAAAACACAGATGGATGCAAAGTTTCATACATTATTTATTTCTCACTGACACTGTCGATGAAAGAATACACATTATGAAGCCTGGTACCTCCTTTCTCAAACTAACAGATGCCAAACAAAAGCAACGGCACACAGAGCAGCCTTTAGGACAACACTGACGGAGTGCCTTCACATCATTTCACCAAATACAGGAACGCTTTGATGCCAAAGCAACACTTAAGACACTCTCCAAAACATCTGTCATCCTGAAAACAAAATGGTTGACCAGTAGAGCTGCAACATGGAAACTTGCTATATATCTCCATGAAATCACGGGGTCGGACTCATCTGAGCCGTAATACTGCACACAAGGAAAGTCAGTATGTCATTTAGTATATTTCTAAACATACAGAAGAACGTTCTATAATGTAAACAGACAAATTATTGTTGATAAAAGCACAGCAGAGAAAACTGACAGCTACAAAGGTGAATCAAAAAGTTGAGATCTGCTCCGACAGCTGTGCTAAGTTTGCATTGTTTTAAAGCCACACCTAAACTTTCCTTATGCACAGTATTTGATGCTTTGTTGTAGCTGCCGCAATCTGTTAGGATCCCAACTGTCATGAACGCTACGAACGCTATGATTAGTCACTTTGTTTTGGACTTACTCTAAAAACAAGCTGCCAACTAGGAAAAGCAAGACTGACTGACGTGTGTCACTGTAATATCACCTCATGCACAGGATATGAACATATTTCAAGATTTCTTCTATTTTTGCAGATATCACGTACGACTCTGACTTTGACTTTATGACTTCAGAAAGTAGTCAACGTGTGACATAATATGGCAGCTATCCAGTGTTGGCGGTTTCAAATGATCAGTTATATTTACATTAAGAACAAGCAGCTTAACGTACATAAACAGAGACATGCCTGCAGTAAATTTCTAATGGCTGATTTTAAAATATATCTATAAAGGCAATTGCTGCTGGACTTGGATTTACACTTTTGACATTAGAGAGAAGTATTTCTAAATTTGTTTCCCTAATGTAACTAACAATGTTAGCAGCTAGCACTGGTGCTTGAATCAATGGCAAATGTATAAAATCTTGCTGCTTTAGGGAACACAGAGGTTAGATCTTAATGCAGTGTGACAAGTGTATGGTGAGGAAAAATAACTGAAAATAAAAATGGCAATGTACTTTATATCATTTAAGAATTTTGGGAAAGATTAAGTATAACGGCATCTGTCTGATAGAGGGATGTAAACAGTATCAGGTCAACTATGGGTAGCCTTTACCAAAGCCCAAGCATGTAGTTTGGATTTGTGGAAGTTAAGAGTTGGTTACCAACACAGTTTCAGTAAAGACTGTCTTTTATACCTCCAGCATGTATATTATGTCACCATACTTAAACGATTACTGCCAACTACTGCATGCACTCACCTTTTGCAAAATAATAATTTTATCTGTTTCGCTGTATTATGATACTGTTTTTCCACTCCACTGTACTCTCAATGTAATGCAGCTGAAATAACTGATATATGTGGGCTTTGGTTTTGGATTTTCATCTCAGTGGAGAGTTCTGATTATTTTGCTGTGTGTGGTAAAGATGAAAGACAAAGAAAAATAACATGGCTCACATTACATAAGAAAGACACTTCTGCTCTAAGCCTTCTTGCTATCACTGTTTTTGAGCTGAGGTACTTCATAAGGCTTCATTATTTCCTTCAAAAAAAACTAATGAAAGACATTTCCAACAAGCGTTACAAATGTTTTGACCAGTAATCTACAATGTTTTCTTTTATCACCCTTCTGTTCTTCTCTCATATTCCACAGTGGTGCAGTTGGGTGTCAAACCCCAGTCTCCTAGAGCAGCCCTTAACCAGCTGGGTCTCCATACAGTCTTAATGCAAAGATGCTTATAACAATACTCAGCCACTCACAGAAAGTGGTCTGTTTAAATAATTTCACTTAAATATTCAAGAATGTCTTGTTATGCATTGTTAATGACTCCTGGCACAGTGGGAAAATGTCCAAATATCCAAGTTGTCAAGTTGTGTTTGAATCCTTGTCAGCTGGTCCATCGATCTGTTGGTCCACACTGAAATATCTCAACATCTACTGAATGGATTGGCATGAAATTTGTTAAAAACATTCACAGTCCACAGAGACTGAATCCCAATGACTTTTGGTGATCACCTGACTTTCCGTACAGCATCACCAGTAAGTCAGAATTCCCTCAGGTCCAACACTTCACTTCATCGGATGACCGAATCCTTGTCAGCCTCGCTGCACTCTGGGATTAATATTAACATATCATGTTAGCATGCTGTGCAGAGGCTGACAAACTGCAGCTTCAAGTGATGAAAGTTGAATAAAATCAGAAACATAGAACCAAGCTTGACAAGTCTGAGTTGTCCTGAATTGGCCACCATACAGAGGATAAAACCTTTTGATTTGCAACATGACTTTATGTTTTTGCCCCATGAGTGATAAGGATCAAACAATAGCAAAATAGTTTCTCCATTTTTCATTCACCTAACATTTTTTTTCTGGTGTGTAGACATTATAACCTCACAAGGGCCACTAATGCGGCTACAGACTATATGTCCCGTTTATATCATCAATCTCAGTCCCGTTCTGACTGGGTACTGTGATGTGCCCTTTATTGGAAGCTTTTACCCCAACCATCTACAGCCACATGAATGCATCTGATTTCAGCCTGTCAGGCTGATAGAATCGGATCCTTGTAGTGTTGGGAGGCTCCTCCATCCACTGAGCTGATCAGTTTGGACCTGTTACTGTATGTACCAGGAAGGAGTCACTTCCTAACACTGAGGATTGTCATCTGTAGACACTCCTCCTTCAAAGCCACAAGTTCTGTTTTGTAACTGCTCGTTTTGCCTCCATCGGCATAAACACATGGCTGTTTCTTTGCTGACAGCGGCGTTTCCATGGTCACTGAGCCAGCGTTGAGTACGTCACCATGTGATGGTGAGGAAGAAGAGCCCCTGTGGCACGCTACAGACAATATTGCTGAGAGAGCTCGGCCAACATCATGCCTAGCCCCCTCATTGACGAAGCAGTACAAAATGGGATCAGCAACACAGTTGAGGCTGGTCAGCGCCAACGAGACATGGTACGCTGCAAACAAGCTCTCCTCTGATCCACAGTCACATGGTTTCCTTAGAAACATGATACTCCGCACCAGGAGGAGGATGTGGTATGGTCCAAAGCAGAGCAAAACAATCAGGATCAGACTCAATGCCAACCGCTGAATTTTGGCCTTTTCCTGGCGCTCCGTTGAGACGTTGCAGCGCACTGCTGCTAGGATCCCACGGTAGGCCACCAGCATTGCTGTCCAGGGAGCGAGGAAGCCCAGAAATGTCCTGTAGAGATTCATCCCTGCCACCCAGTCCTGCATGGGGTACTTTTCAAAGCAGAAAGTGTGGTTGAACCGATCCTTGAAGAGCTCATCGTGGAAGAGAGGAGCAGAATTGGCTATGATCTCGATGATCCAAACTATGGCGCTGACCAGGATGGCTGCAGGAAGTTCAGGAGAGGAGAAGAATGAAGAGGAGAGAGAAAAAAACATACTTTACATTAATTTCCATCCCTCTACCATGTGTGAATACTGTACTATATTTTCAGGAAATAGGGTGCTTTTGGAATTACTGATCTATAAATATTGATTGATATCACGCACCCACCCAAGTAACCATTTATGTCATCTAACAGCAGGCCTGTATACCATCTGTTCTGACAAAGATAGAATGATATTCCAGATCTTTATTATTAAGAGTTTCTATCCAAATGCCTTTTCATTTGGAAAAAAATAATAATTTCCTACATTTGATCATTTAATATTTGTAGATGAGTCTGAGACCTCATTAATACAATGAATTTACAGTACATATCATTTTATTTACAGTAATAACTTTAGCAGACATCCTCAATTAAGTTGTTATTTATGAAAGTGTCTTTTGACATTAACTTATCTCTACACAAACTGAATTTCCTGTTAAGCCAGAGAAAGAAAGATATGAAGACACAAACAGGATGTGATACAGTATGTGTCATATATAAAAGCACTGACTGTTGCATTTTTAGTTAGTTTGTTTGTTACTTTTTCCCCCGATGAATGTTTTATTTTAGAATGATTCATCACAGGTGCAAAGACACATTCGCACCTCTTTAAAAACAAGCTTATCATATGTTTTGTATATTTTATGGAGCAACCTAATGCTGTGTACCATCATTTGTTTTTATGTGGATTTGTTTAAATATGGATCTTTTACTTCAGTCATCCTTGACCCTACGTACCTGTTTTAATTCGTCGAACCTTCGCGAAGCGCAGAGGATACGCCACGGCCAGATACCTGTCCAGCGATATACAGCAGAGGAAGGCGATGCTGACGTAGATATTAGTGTAGAAGATGAAGCCGAACAGCTTGCAGCTCTCCTGACCGTGGATCCAGTCGTCACGCTGCAGGAAGTAGTCGATCCAGAGAGGAAGAGTGGTGATATACAGGAGGTCCGCCACCGACAGGTTGATCAGGTAGATGCCGAGCTCGTTGCGTTGGCGTACCTGGAAATTAACAAAAGACGGATTTATCTTATTTTATCAAACAGTCAGTGAAAAGATAGAGTCAAACTGAGGTTATGTTTCCCTTTAATGCAAACATTTAAAATGTGATGGACAATAAAATACCAATGAGGGGAGTATTTCCATCAGCTGCAAATAAATTGGCTTCGTCATTCATCAAATGCAAAGTTTTAGGAGAACTGATTAGGTCTGGTCAATATGTTATAATTCTTCAGTGTCTGATACTGATGCACATTTGCTTAAAACAAAGAAGAGCCCTTGTTTTTGTAGCAATTTAAGGATTTGCAACCACAGCAGTGGCTTGTAAATGGAGCTATTTTAAAGTCAGCAGTTCAAAGTGTCCACTGTATAACTTCCATTAAAATCGTCTAATGTAATTTGTCAGCACTTTGACTGAAATCCAGCTACTATGGAGACAGCTCTGTATCCCGTGCAGTAATGATTTTTTACAATATAAATACTTAGACAGAACTACCTGGTGAATAGACAGCACATCAAGTGTGTTCATGTTCTGGGTTCAGTTCAGGTGTTGCCATTAATTGAGCTGGTGGCTCTCCAAAATGCACTTAATTAACCAATCACTGAAAGCCAAACCATAATATGACACAGTGCACCTGTTCTCTGCTGGGTCGTGGTGGCACAAAATGAATGTAGAACATTTAAAATGCTGCCCTGATGCTGATATGGTAACAAAACAATAAACTAAGGTTGAAATGTCACTCACTTTTAATGATGTTTGTGCTTGAAAAAATATGAGTTAGAGAACTCACTTGAATGAAAAGTCAATAACAATCTCTTCTGCTGCTGCCAAAGCAAACTGACTGTCTGTGGGAAACACTGGAAACATTCAGTGTTGTATGGGAAAATGTCCCCACTGCTCTGATGACTGTACAGCATGTAGCAGGCCGTGTTGGACATGTTACTTGGAAAAGGTAATAAATGACTCTTATTTCACGGTGAAAATGTAATTCCTTACTACTGTAGTATTATCCTACTAGTAATTACTTTGCAGTTGTCATTAAGTGTTAACTGCAGTGACTGCATGCAGCACTTTACAGAGTGAAGAGGTTTCACACACATAATTATTTAAAAATTATGAATCACTTTGCTTGCATTTTGTTCAGTACAAAGAGTAATTGACTATATAGTTCTTTTTTTTTAAGCTAAGCAGATGCATCACCATTTATAAAATCATTGTGCTGCTTGTGAAGGTCTTGACTTCAGGTTTCTAAACCACGACATACATTGCTCTGGGGAGCAAACGTGACTGATTTGCAGTTTCTGCTGCAGAGATGACAGATTAAGCAGGACATTTAGGACAGTGTGGTATCTTGATGCTTCACTGTGGGTTGACATATGTCTTGTAGATATGTGCAGGTATTTTACGTGCATTATACACCACTGGTGCGTGTTTCCCTTCAGTAAGTCCAGTCAGTCTGTCGCTTGTTTGAACTGTTTTGTTGTTTTCAGTACCAAAGAAGGCCTGCACTGTTTATAAAGTTATTCTCAGCAACCATATGTCTGAATTTGAAACAGAATCGAATCTGCTTACTGAACTCTCATTATGTCACATCCCATCTTGAATCTGAATTTTGGTTTAGCTTTTTAACATTGTAAAAACCATAAATAACCAGACAGCTGAAACTAGAAAGATTGATGTTCAAAGAACTGATATAAAACTTTTGCCAGATGTATTATTTATATGCTATTTCTTTAAATGTCTACCTGAATGTTTTTTACATTGTCTCTGCAAATAAAAAATGAGAGACTTGTTAGGATATTCATTCTAAGCTTCACAAATCCAGCTATTTTTCCAACATTTACTGAAACCTGCTATCAGAACTCCAACGCAAAATTATAGCCCCTCAGAGGGGTCCTCACCCCTAAGATGGAAACCACATTTTAGAGTCACACATTAATGGCCAACGTTGGTGGAAGGGGGAGTATGTGTATGTACTGTGTATGTGTGTGTGTGCTCACCTGCATGTAGGCAGCCCACAGGGCCATGCAGTTAGTGGGAAGCCCCAGAACAATGACTATGATGTAGAGCGTGGGCTGGAAGAATTGGTCCACCTTACTGTCCACATCACAGAATGAGATGTTGCACATTGTCCTGTGTGAAACACTGAGTGTGTGTGTGTGTGTTTGTGTGTGTGTGTGTGCAGGTATGTGATGTGTGTTAAGCTACTCTCAGCTCTGCGTGTCCCTCTGTAGTTTCACTATATTCCAGCTCCAGCAGTTTGACAGTGACATGCTGACTCCAGCATCCTCCTCGGCTACTACACGGCTGTCCGACATGTCATTTCTGGGGCATTTCATGGTTCCTTTTTCTTAAAACACTGTCCTTCTCGCCCGGGGGCCTCGATGTGTCATAATCCTCTCTCGAGCTTCAAAGCAAACCCCCACGTCCCTCAGTATGGAGGAGTAGAGGAGAAGAAAGGAAGGAGCGAGGGATAAAATGTGGTGAAATGAAAGCTGCCTTATCGACGCTGCGCCAGGCCTCCTGCGCCTGGACAGGACCTCATCAATCTTTTAGAGATTAGAGGTCTGTCAGGTCTACTGTGAGAGGGAGAGACTGAACAATTGTGTGTGTGTGTGTGTGTGTGCGTGGGTGTGTCTCAAGGTCTTGATGACACACAAAACTCCTCAGGGATGCTCCCACTAAAACACAGGGATGACTTTACTGAGCTTCAGCACTCTGACACCGACAGGCTGTCCAGTTACTGACTCTTGAACATCTGCAAGAGAGAGAGAGAGAAAGAGATAGAGAGAGAGAGAGAGAGATGTTCAGGGTCATTTCCTGTATTTATTTGGTATGCTCTACATTGAGTTTATACACTTCTAATGCACGACAGTTTCATGTCGAACTGCAGATTTTAGGCATTTGGTTTGGTTATTTGACATGAACCCGGGAAAACAAACCGCTCAAAACTGCCCGGAATGAGCACGCCCTCAGTACATACAGTCAAACCCGTTTCTTCTACTATATTGAATTCTGTGGCCTGAACTTTCAGAGACAAGTGTGAAGGAAGTGGGCTGACGTAGAAGTGGAATAAAGAGGCAAAGAGAGGAACCACAGTCAAGCAGCGGGTGGGTTTATCTGGGTGACATTTGTAGAGAGACTTTCAAACAACTCTTATGATAACACAAAATATGTTGACACACAGTCCAGGGACAAAAAGACCTTGAATGGAGCGCAAACAGAGAGTCCAGGACATATGATAAGCAGTATGTAAGCCGTCATATAAACATGACCTGAATGTGCATACGGTATATCAGAGAGAGAGAGAGAGAGAGAGAGAGAGAGAGAGAGCAGGATGTGAGCACAGTTTCTTTTTCGCTCTTCGACTTCTCACTTTCCACCCTGAGCTCTGCTTCTGTTTATACATCTTGGACTGCCTTGACATTTTTGCATATGGCTTATATGAGTTCACATGTGCTTTCAATCACTTCACTTACTGTAAATATGTTCCTAAGTCCTGCGAACAGTCTGCTTCCAGAGTTTATGTATATTTCTGCTTAATTTCATTCCTCTTAGATCAATAGTTTCAGGAATAATTATGAATAGCCACCTGGATGTTGCAGCTTTTACACATTTCAGTGAAACGTTTATGATGGAAATGCTTGAATTTGATTAAAAAAGAAAATAAAATCATATCAACATTAACAAATGTAAGTGCTATAGGGACTTAGTATTAGTTGGCTGATGGCCACCATGGTTGAAAAGAAGAAAGGAAGGTCACCATATAAAATCTAATTTAACTTTATTATCCAATGTAGGAAATTATTTAGGTCTAGAAATGCAAAGGCTCAAACGTAACAACATCCCACAACCGTAATAAACCACAAACGTAATACAAATCTGCAGCTTTTAACATAATTATTCCACTAATGTAATAAGTTTCCCACAAACGTAATATGTCATTTCCCACAAACGTAATAACCGTTAACAGGGATTTGTTACGTTTGCAGGAAGGTGAAAATCTTCATCTTTGAAAATTGTAATAACTTCTCCACAAATGTAATAAACCACTAATATAATAAAAATCTGCAGCTTATACAAGTTGCTAATTGTAATGTCTTCAACAGACAATGACATTTTCTTCTTACAGGAAGATTTATACCAGGTTTTATTACAAAATCAATTGTAAAAAATCTCAGGAGAGGCAAAAAAATTGAACTATCCACAAGTAAAGAATATAAAGTACCGATTGTCAGTAACAGCTGGATAGTATTTATCCTCATTAAAGGGATACTCCACCCAGAACATGATTCTAACCTAATTTTCATTCCTGTTTGGTGCCAGTAAATTTCATTTTTTAAAATTATTTTTTTCTTTATAAAGATAGGTGTAACTTTTACATCCTAACATGGAGAAATAGGCACCAGTATTCCATTAATGATGACAGACGGTCCATTTTGTGTAACGGGAAATTTGTGGTAAAGAAGTCTGCTCTCCCAGAACTTGTCAAGAGAGGATTTGATGCCACTAAAGGTTCTAATGCACGAAAAGTAAACATCAGACTGAGAGAGAGGCACTCTGGGATGAGTGAGAGCTGTTCAACAAGCGCTGGATTTATCCAGACAGTGCCAGTTGCTGAGAGCAAAATTTCCAAACAGGCCACCTTTGAAGCCAGTTGCAGCTTCAACAGGTTCAGGAAAGACACCAAATAGACCTACTTGACATGACGGGATGGAAAGTTACAGAGCGATTTACAAAGCCTTTAATTTTCAGTTACTACAATTTTGAAAGCTTAAGATTTTCACTTTCCCACAAACATAACAGTTGTTATGTAATAGTTATTACGTTAGTGGGATTATTACATTAAAAGCTGCAGATGTGTATTAAGTTTGTGGTTTATTATATTTGTGGGATTTTGTTATGTTTGTGGGTAACAAGCTATAAACAACAAAACAAGGAGAAAGATGCCACAGTTCCAGACACACTGTTTAACTGACAGGTGATCACCGGGAAGTGGACAGTTAGATCAAGCGTCATTAAAAAGAAAATAAAGCACTTTACTATGACCATTTTAATATGCTACAACAACCCCAAGAGGCTGTGATGTTTATCATATTAAACAATAAACGCTACATCATGGAATCAGGATTCCTCCTTTGAGGGGCATGAATGTGCAAATGCCATGAAAATCAGCCTATTCATTTTTATCTTCATGTCAGTCTGGCCAGTAGTTATTTTGTGCACAAAGTTAATAATCTAATCTAGATAAATCTGATAATTTGACTTGAGGATGGTGCTAAAGAAAAATTCATGCAGTGTCCAAAATGGAGAGAGTTCATCCTGATGGGAGCATGAATGTGCTCTATAAATTTAATGGTAACATTTTATCAGGTATGTCCTGATGGTTGTGCTGGAGGAAGGGTCAAGCAGGTAACCAAAAACATTAGAGATCATCCGCTGGGGACTATAAATATACAGAGAAAATTTTAGGGAAATCTGCCCCATAGGTGTCGAGACTGGCTGTTAAAATCATAAAAAACATAAAAACAGATAATGTCCAGATCGGATTATGTAATACTTTTGTCTTCGGAGATGGTCACTGTGTCAGACATACGTTGGACAGCCGACCAATTATTGCATTCAATTCTGCCAACATGTATGACATACAAGTAGAGGAACTTCATGATTCCCATCATTTTCTGTATATAAATATGGACGACGCGTCTCCACTTCCTGCCGTTATGCAAAACTGAAGCCAAAATATCTCGTTTCTGGGAGCTGCCATCTTGCTTGTGTGACATCATTTGGAGCCAGAGTCTGTGCAGTTAAGTCTGGCGGCAGGATGACGGCCCGCAGGACACCTGCGACCGCCTGATGGACATTTGTTGTCACAGCTGTCAATCATGACGTCACACCCCCTTTTTATATCGTCAAATAACTAACTAAAAACAAACTTATCAGAGAAACGAACAAACATACACAAAACATGCACAAACATCAGCGTGATAAAAACTACCTAAAATGACAGACACCATCTTTGGGAAAAAGTCATTTGACGTGTACTTTGATTTTTTTAGTTTTGCTCATGTCTCATCCGCTAACACGGAGGGGGCGGGATTCTTGACTTCTACTGCAGCCAGCTACCGAGGGGGCAATCCAGATGTTTTGGCTTCACTTTTTGGGAGCTGTCATGACATCCATATTTGTATACAGTCAGTGGTTCCCACTGACAGCAACAACAAGGAATGTTTATCTTATAATGTAATTTGTTAATTTTGTATAATGTTCCTTGACCCATTGATGACAGCGCGCGTGATGAATGTATTACAGATCCTACGTTGATTGTCTTCCCCTCTGACACACTACATTTCATTCCCGGCACCGGACATGTGGGGTGGAGCCATTATCAGGAACAGAATGGAGCAGTGACAGAGCTGACCTGGTCAAATGCGCAAGCTTGTAAGCAAACACACACACACACACACACACACACATACACACACGTGACGGCTAGGTGAGGTTATTTCTATGGTGACCTTGTAAATAACTCTTTGTTGGGGGAAACACCCACGTTGATACGCTGCACCACAACTGGGTCACAACTCTGCTAATCTGTTATCACACACCAACACAAAGTGGAGATTTGACTGTTCGAGGTTTATTTAGCCTTTACCAAAAATGTCTCACTTGGAGGTTGAAGTTCCTGTATCAACTTACAATTTCCCTAAAAAGACTTGTTTGGCTTGTTAGCATCCACATGTTATGCCTGTGTCCTTGGTTTCACTGGGAGCAATGTCAAGTTGGAGGTTAAGTGTCTTGTTTTTCCTTCAAATCTCCTAAAATGCATTGTTAGAATAACACATCAAAACAAGCGAACAGTGGCTCAACTGGTTTAGTTTCACTGAGGAATGCTAGCAAGACTAAAAAGGCTATTTGTTTTTACCCTTTAAGAGAAGGAGCTAGGAGTTAAACTATTGTCTTGCTTCGGGGAATTTCATCTGCTATGAAGCTGTGTGTGGCGTTATATGGAAGTTCAGAGTTGCAAATATAGACATGGAATCATTTAATCCAACTGATATGTCATTTATCACCAAATTAAATTTAAAAATTAAATCTAATTTTCAGCTTGAAAGTACATTAAAATTAAAATTCCACTGACACACAATTTTCAGTGCGGTCCCGCCGCATTAATAATGAAACTGAATGTTAAGGTAGCCCCCTTGATGATTTGAAAATTAAAAGTCCAAAGTCCACTTCACTGTAGAAAAATACCATTGCAAATAAAAGTCCTGCATTTGATTTTGCAATTAAATCAAAAGTACTTATGATGAAGAATTTACATTCACTGTTGTGAAAGTTTTGTGCCACCAGTTTTGGGGGATTTTCATCTTTTTATGCAAGGAAGGACAGAATAAAGGATGGAGAAAATGAAAGAAACAAAGATAAAGAGATAAGGCAAGATGGAAAGAAGGAGGCAGGTAAGAATGAAACACTTCTTGAGTCGTACTAGTTGAGCTAACTCTGTGAAACTCTTTAAGTGATGGAAATACA